>NC_133933.1:95873817-96473996 GCF_031877795.1 Strix aluco | reverse complement strand
TGAAATAACTTTCTAAACCATTTTACACCACTTTGCCAATAGCCCAAGCCCAGACTAAGCTAATTCAAAAGGACTACAAATACTGATTTTTGAAAAGTAATAAAATAAATAAAACCACACTAACATTATCTGAGCAAAATTAAAAGTAGAACCAATAAAAGTAGAATCAGATTATTTGCATTTCTCAAAGATTATTGCCGGAAGTATATTTATGTCTATAAGTACAAAGGGGAAATTTAAACTGATATTCATCAACAGCACATTTAAAGTAGTATTACATAAGCAATTTCACTGAGTATTGATTTACTTAAAAGCTGTATAGCATAGAATAACAGTGCTCTCATTACATAAAGTGATTCATAATAAATAAGTGAACCACTGAGCAAATCCATCTCATTCATAACCTGCACAGAAGAAGATAATCAGTGGGACAAAAAACATCAGCTAAATCTGTCAGTGTCCAATATGAAGTTCTTGTCTAGTGTCAAATTAAAATTTCTCAAACTTTTTTTTCTCATGTCACTACTCTTTGATTCTTTATGTTAAAGATGTATCTGAATAGAAAGCCAAAGTCGTATCTTTCATTTGTAAATAAGAAAAAATTTGAAATTTGATTAAATACATTTCATTAAATGGCATGTCTGGAACAAGAATGTGATTCTGAAGCCCTTCCAGTATAGTGAATGACTTTTAAGCTCTTTTTTTTTAAGAAAAAAGTTACTCGCTTGCTTTCTAGCCCTAACATTTATTTTTTACAAACACATTTTCTGTACCTTATTTTTTTGTGATGGAGCTGTTTTGACTGATCTCACTTTTAAAAGTCAGTGACAAATCTCTGTTTCACTGAAGTGGAAACCTTGATCAGGCATTGATTTTCCTTAAAGCCGAAATAAATATAGAAGCATGTCTTTTAGTACGTTTAGATCAACCTTTTCTTCTGGTCATGAACAAAGAACTCAGGAGTGCAGGGAGAAGATGAGGGCTTTCTCTGGTACAGGAGGGAAAGGCAGGGGAAAAAAAATAATAAAACCCCCCATAGTTTCTCCTTAAAATCCTCAGAAGACAAAATCTGCCTCCCCCTTTGTATTTTGTGGTTGGAGGGTTTTGACCTGATTGGTGACAGAGGTGGGTTAGCATAAGGACTATTTATTGAAATAAGGAAAAATAGCTCTCGAGGTCAAATACTTCCATATCTGTTGCCTTTTCCAGTAGTTAATTAATATTGTCTTCTGAGGCAACATGACTGTGTTGATTCCTGTTGCAAGAAGATTATTGCTGTAAAAATGTTCAACTGACAATGATTTCAGAGTATATATTATGAATTTGTATAAGAGTCAAATCATTGTTGGCAAAATCCTACTGGGAGTTGCTTGATCCTGCAAAATTCAGTTTCCAGCTCTAGCTCAGCAAACCCGTACCAAACATATACAACTCTAAGCAGATCACCAGTCCCATGTACCAGAGTAAAGGTTTTCAGCATGTTGCAAAACTCATCCCTAGTTGTCTCTGTTCCAGTAATTTTTCTGCTTATTTTATTGTAGAAAGTTTTTGTTAGTTGCTACAAAATTCCTTTCTTACACTGCATCCATCCCAGAAGATGCAAAACAAATTGTCTGAGTGTGAATGTGTATACACATACATACATACATATCCATACACGTGCTCTTATATGTACACAGTCAGACTCCTAATACCTACACCCAAAATTAAAAAGAGGGACTGTTTGACACAAGAACATGTAAATGCCCATACTGAACAAAAAAGATGAGTATATATTTTTTTAAATGTTCCTCTTACTGCTACCACTGACATAACTGATAGTTCTCCTACCTATCATCAATTACTTTTTTTATTGCTGTAGGTGAAAACTAGATTTAAACCAAAGTCTTGAAGGCATAAAGTTCCATAGTTATGTACCACTTCAGTAAACAGACAGCTTCCTCAGTTCAGATTTCATTTACTCGTAAGGAAAATATCAAAGAATGTGAACATTTTCTTTGATCTGCTTGTAAATATTTTAAGATCAGTGGCAAGAATCAAGGTACAATAATATTACTGATTGATACAAACAAATTAAGCATCAGTGAAGAAAGTCATTGAAATGTCTGAAACACAAAATTGTTAGAAGACTGGATTTCTAATAAAAGACTTTCTTCTCAATTAACTAACTTGGCAATGCTCAATAAAACTAAAAAGCTATTAAGCTAAGTTAATAATAAGCTAAGTGGATAAAGTTAATAACTATCAGAAACTATCTGCTTTTTTGTTAGTCAGCTTCTTGACAACCAGATGTAACAAACAGCCCTGGTGTCTGACTGGGAAAACTGTCAGCTCTAGATAGATTCTTAAAGAAGAAATTTTGACATCGGCATAACAAATGTAGCCTTAAATTTTCATTTTGTTTCCTTAAATTATATAAGGAGATGGAATTTGTTGTGGTTTAAGCCCAGAGGGCAACTGAGCATCGAGCAGCCACTCACTCACTCCTTCCCCCTCAGGGATGGGAAGGAGAAAATAAAACAAAAGGCTTGAGGATTGAGACAAGAACAGGGAGGGTTGACTCACCCGTTATGGTCATAGGCAAAAGAAGGGCTCGATTGTGTAAGAAAAAGAACACCAATTTAATTTGACCATCACCAACAGCAACACTAATTTACCAGTCAAACAGCATAGGACAGTGAGAAATACAACCACATCTTAAAAACACCTTCCCTCCACTCCTCCCCCCTTCTTCCCAGGCTCAGCTTTGCTCCTGATTTCTCTACCTCCTTCTCCCAGCAGTGCAGGGGGCAGGGGATGGGTGTTGTGGTCAGTTCATCACATGTTGTCTCTGCTGCTCCTTCCTCCTCAGGGGGAGGACTCCTCACACTCTTTCCCTCCTCCAGTATGGGGTGCCTCTCACAGGAAACAGTCATCCATGAAACTCCTCCAGTGTGAGTCCTTCCCATGGGCTGCACCTCTTCCCGAACTGCTCCAGCATGGGTCCCTGCTGTGGGCTGCAGCCCTCCCAGCAACAGACTGCTCTAGCGTGGGCTCCCCTCAGAGTCCCAGCCTTCTCTGGGCGCATCCACCTGCTCCGGCGTGGAGTTCTGCATGGGCTGCAGGTGGGCTTCTGTTCCACCATGGACCTCCATGGGCTGCAGGGGCACAGCCTGCCCTCTCACCATGGGCTGCAGAGGAAACTGCTCCAGCACACCTCCCCTCCTCCTCCTCCTTTTTTCCACTGATCTCGGTGTTTGCAGAGGTATTTCCCTTAACCCCTCCTCTTCTCAGGTTCCCCTTCTGAAATATGTTATCACAGAGGCGCAGCCACCATTGCTAATTGGCTCAGCCTTGGCCAGAGGCAGGTGCAACTTGGAGCCAGGGCAGCTTCAAGAAGCTTCTCACATGAGCAACCTCTGTAGCCCCCTCCTCCACTACCAAAAAACCTGCCACACACAAACCCGACACAAATTTTATTCTCTCATATACCAACATGGAGCTAGGAAAATTTAGCAGCAACAGCCTGGGTAGAGGTTACATATAACATATTGAGTATTGCAATAGGGTGTGACATGCTGCGTATTGCAAATGGCATAAATCATTAAACACTTTAATGTCAAAGGCCCTTAAGTAATTTACGCAATTTACTGGCTAGTCCACAAGTCAGTGTTTCAAGATTAATATTACACTGTTATGGGCTGTTGAACAATGACAGTGGTCAGCTCCCTTCTTTTTCCACTACCTTATTTTGTGGTTATCATTAGCGATATCACTTAATGCTTTATTGAACCTCCATTTGCCTGTTTTCTCACTATGTAGATGTATTTCTGTTCCCTGTAGCCAAGTACCCACAGAATAATATGAATGCTATTCATTTTAAAATGTAGTGTCATTATGAATACTTGCTTAAGCACACAAAAATTTCTTGTTTTCAGAGGCCAGTAAATATGGAGTCAAGACAATCTCAGGTGTTATTGTCAAAGTCTTCTCATTTTTCTACTTAGGTTTGTACATTCATTGAGTTATATGATTGCATTGTTCATAAGGACACTGGGATCACATTCTGACTTTGTCATTTCTGCTGGTTTTGTAACAGTATACACTCCACTTCATCACCTTAGAAAAATAAGAAGGGAAAAGAAAGAGAATTGTATTTTCTATTCATCATTGTTCAACATACAAAATGCTTCTCTGAGCTATTTGAAGTTCTACCTGAAAATTTTAGCACTAAATAGTTATTGAAATACACACAGAACACAAAGGAGAATTCTATTAACTCAATTAAAATGGAAAGACATATGTCAAGCACAAAAAAATCCCCAAAATTCTTAAATATTCCTTTAACATCATCCTGTCCTATAAGGTAGCTTTGAAAGTAGATTACGTCTTTGTTGGAGGAAATACCAAGCCAAATGCTATTACTGCACCCTCTCATTTTAAAAGAAGTTGCACAATGTCAGAATGTTTTATTCCTGTAATTTATCTGACATTGTATTTTTTAGTATGCCTCTTTGTATGTGTTAAGAGATTTGTTTTCATGAAATGAATGGAAAGAAAGAGGACAGTAGGAATAAAAAATGGAAGTCAAGGCAAAAATAAACTATCTATAGTCATGTATGTCTCTGTAAAAATGCCAAATATCCTTGACACTGGAATAATTGGCTGCTTTGTGTGACAAAGGATATAGAGGAGGCATTAGCTCACTCAGACACTGTACTGGCTTTCACTGGTGATACCTAGGCATATAGGGCCCCTGTGGCAAGAAGCCCACCTGGAGATGAGCTGCAGTTCTATCCACATCTCTGTGTCCCCTGACCTGGTCACTCTGGTCACATGAAATCTCTGAGGATGTGACCAGCATGATGTGACTTGTTCTGCTTGTTTAGAGAGGTAGGACAGGAACAGCATGTCCTACCTGGGGCTGCTGCAAGCAGTGTTTGTCTCCTCTTTTATATCATGATTGCCTTGCATCACCCACTGATTCAAAGATTGCAATCAGACTCACCCTAAATGAGAAATCACTTTATATTACATCCGTAAGCAATATTATTGTAGTGTAGCTTACCATCAGTGAACAGAGGATGGATAAACAGAGACATTTTTCTGGTGTGCATTCCCCTCATTAATAATACCAATCAGCAAAATCACTTGCCGCCTTAGGCAGGTTGGGGAACACAAGCAACTGTGACTGTTCATTAGCTCATTTACACAAGTACTTTTTGCTAAATAGGCACATATTCTTGTATCCTCATTGCAAGAACAAGACAAGACTGTTGGAGCTCAGAGGAAACAAAGACAAGCCCAGGGGAACTGCAAATATTTATTTAATCACAGGACCATTTACTTGATTTTTTAAGCTGTTTGCTCACTTGAATTCAAGCCCATCCATAACAAGGAATAAGCAATTCACCAAACTTTGAGATTTAGACATCAGAACAAGCCTGTTTTACCTGATTAAGTAAATTGAAAGAAAAATTTCTCAGTCTCTGAAACATTAAAATATAAAATTCCTCCCCTCCCTTGCCCCCAACACCCCCCCCCACTCCACCCCGTGTATACCTTGTCTCCATGTCACATGAGAAAGAAACTTGTTGATTATCAAAACATTTAACATTAAGACTGGGATTAGACAGAACATAGAAATGTTTCAAAATTAATGCAGTAAAGAAATATGACAGTAATAAAGGCAGCCTTATGCTTCATTTTAATATTTCCTCATTTTGGTTATTGGTTTGCAATATCGGCATCTCATTAGAGTCTAAGCTACAAAGAAGGCTTCAGGATAATAGATCTTGCTTTAGGCACCAGCATTTGAAGGGAAAGGGACAATTTAATATTTTAAAGTCAGTGGAACTGTGTGTGGGCAGTAAGGAAGAGGGGCTTATCTGTAGATTTACTGTGAAACAATTACGCTCCTGCAGGCTCTAAATCCCTCTCCTACTCACAATTAAAGGCATAGATAACTTCTTAATGTACAGCAGCTGACAGTTCAGATGATGGAAAGCCAATATCTATCAGTCTCTGTTTACTTCTAACTCTGTATGGGGAAAATCAGCCATATGCAGAATCCATTTGGGACAAAAAGAGCTTGACTAGCAGTGTAGAGATCATTTCCAGTATGAAACTGTTTCATCCATCAACTCTCTCCAGCAAGACACGACTGATGTTTCATTTGCAGGGCAGAGGAGGAGATACCAGAGGAGGAAGCAAACAGTTCACTGAGAAAGGGAAAACTCCTTTCAGGCAGAATGTCAAGCTCAAATTGACTTCCTGAAAGACTCTGCATGGCTCGTTGATGGTTCTTTTGTTTGCTTGTGTGTTCTCAGAAAGGTAATTGCCAGAAAACTTGACTTCAACTTTCGGTTTTTTTTCATAGGGAGAGCAGTGCAAGAGAAAAGGGTGTGGGATATTAAAAGGTACAGTGAATCAAATCTTGAAGACTTTCTTCAGTTTGTGTTTTACAGCTTATACAAACTCTAACTAAACCTGGCAGAAGCTTTTGCACTTCTGTGTTTAACTGTGAAGCTCTTACCTCCACCTATTAAACAGAGGTACAGTATTTATTTGTACATCTAAATTCAGTTTATTTCACTAGTAAAACTTAACCAATCCACAAACAAAGGTTGCCCTTAATGCACATTACTGCTCTCTCCTATCAGAGAAAGTTATGAAACAGATCCTGCTGGATCCAAAGCATCCTATGGCTCTCCTCAAGCTCTTTGGAGGCAGAGGCTTGCTCACTGCAGAAGCAAGGAGTTACTGCCTGGGGGACTCAACTGTATGACACATGTACTCTCAGCTTAAGCACTTTCATAACTGTTCTGTGTCCTTGTTTTTCCTATTAATATCTTATCACATCCTAATGTGCAAATAGGAATCCGAATGAGAAGTTTGGCTTGCCTCCAAAATATCAGTAAAAACATCCCAATTTTCACATTGCTTTTCAGATTTCTGTATCTTTCCTCCTCCCCTTCTCTGTTAATTTCACAAGAGATTCCTGGCTGATCCTTACTTGTCATAAAGATTTTGCAAGGAGTTTGTTTAAGGGGAGTTTAGTGAAGATGGCTAGTAATACCTCACTCATGCTAACTATAGAGTGAGTAACTGAGGAGACCTGCAACTTGTTCTCCATCTTCCAGCATTTGTGGATCCAAACCCAGATTCCTGATGCTTGAGACTCGCTGTACATGCAAAACTGCATGGATCAGTTTGCACATGCAGTGTCTATTTGCCTAGGATGTCTGCTTGCCTGGCCCAGCAACTACATGGAAGCCTGGTAGATTCCTGCTAAAAGCTGAAAAGCAGCAGGTCCTTCTGTGGACCTCAGATGGAAATGTACCAAGTTTCCTGGGCCCTGACCCAAAGGCCCACCACTCTAAGGGGTATGTGGAGGGAGCTGAATGAAATCTATGAGGAATCTTTCTTGAAAAAAGAGCCTATTCTGCCCATCTACTGATATTACAAGAAACAACTTGACCTCCAAAACATTTACCTGGAGAGAGACATAATCTATAATCTTATGAAAATCGGGGTACCTTATACAGTGTTATATCTCAGTGACAGAAATTAAGTCAAAACCACTGTGTCACTTGTGCTCTTCAGGATTACATTTCAGTCTCACTGAGGCTGGCAACAGACTAGGGGAAACAAGAAAAGATGGCAAGTACTGATCAACAGTGAAATTACTTACTTCCTTTTTATTCATTGACCCATGATTGAAGTGATTGAAGATCACTCTCCTAGAAAATGCTATCAAAAAAGCAGGTTCAGCTTTTTTTCACCTCACTGGTTACTTAGCTGTATGTCTTTGCAGCAGCGCTTTTATTTTTGGAAAGAAAAGACCCTTGCTGTGATCTTAAAAATTTATATCCATTTTTTTTAATCAGTATAATCATACCTGAATAGCATATTACCAATAAAAGGAACTGCAATAATTCTTGGTTCTTGTTTCCAGTTTCTATGCAGAAAGTTTCTACAGTTCATTCTATCCATTTTCTGAGTCTTTGTGTTAATTTCAGTTGTTATTAGTGACTATTTAAACAGGAAGACACTTTGTTATGAGGCTTTGGGTTTTTTTTCATGTTAGATATCAGAAGATGATGACCTGTTTGAAAAGATTTAAAAACATCCTTTAAAATGAGATGCTACTGATGTGTATCTGGATAGGATGGAGTTAATTTTCCCCATAGCAGCCCTCATAGTGCTGTGCTTTGTACCGGTAGCAGAAAGCTGTTGATAACACACCAGTGTTTTGGCTACTGTTGAGCAGTGCTAGCACAGCATTAGGGATGTCTCTCAAACATTCCCCCCCACCACCACCTGTAGGCTGGGGGTGGGCAAGATCTTGGGAGGGGACATAGCCAGGACATCTGACCCCAGCTGACAAAAGGGGTATTCCATACTATATGTCTGCTCAGCAATAAAAGCTAGGAGAAAGAAGGAGGCGGAGGAGGCATTTGTTATTACGACATTAGTCTTCCAGAACAACCGCTACACGCACTGAAGCCCTGCTTCCCAGGAAGTGGCTGGACATCACCTGCCGATGGGAATTAGAAAATAAATCTTTTGGTTTTCCTTTGCTTCCACACATTGACTTTGCTTTTGCTTTGTTAAACTTCCTTTATCTTGACCCATGATTTTTTTTCCATTTTATTTTCTCCCCCCACCATCCTGCTGAGGAAGAGAGTGTTAGAGCAGCTTGATGGGCACCTGGCATCCAGTCAAGGTCAACCCATCACAGCTACCAAATATTTTTAACATCTTTCAGAATCAAAGGTGTATTTACCTTTATAATTTTTGTAATAACATAGTTTTTGTAGTATTTACAACTGGGGTATTGGACAGTTGGCTACTTAAGCAGGTGACTGCTTATGTTTTTTCTCTCTCTGAAACTGTTAGGGGATTTTTCAATGTACTCTCACCAAAAAGCAACATCTAATCACCATGCAAGACATTTTAGCTTCTAAGTGATCCTAGAAATTAAAAATCAACACTACCTTTATCATACAGGGAAAAATAATGAAGAAGATGGAAAAACTCCCAATTCACAGATTTTCCCAGTGAGTTTTGTGGAGGCTCAAAACTATTTTAAGATATTCTTATTTCATTGTTTTGCATTGAAAATATAAATACACATTTTAATCATTTTTTCTTTATATCTTGAATTGTTTTAGTCACCTAACAAGCCATCATTCACAATTTTCTGATATTATTTACATTTCCTTTCAAGGATTTGCTTTGAGAACTCACCATCTAAGCCCTTGTAAAAGTCTGATTTGAGTTGCATTTATGATTTTATAGTGAAGGACCTGTCAGATTCTCAATTATAAAGTTTTATTTTCAAGGACATTTACATCATCTTTGAATTATTTCAGGGACATTTGAATGATCCTTTTAGGGTTTCCCATATTTGACAGGATTTTGTAAGGTTTCTGTGAGCTACTCTAGATATTTCACATGGGCTTTCTTAGCCCTGTGGTGCAAACTTATTGCAATATAACTCATGAAACTGTAATTTAAGCATAGAAAATCAGTATGGGATGACATTTGACACAGTACTCAATAGCAATTTTTTCATTTACAAACAGAGTAATATCTTTATTTGGGAGGTCTCTTAGAAAAATGTAAATACTCTGTCCTGCAAATGTGCAGAGAATTTAGGATTGTGGAACAGTGGTTTGGACACATGTGAAAACCTACTCTATTTGACTTATAATCAATTTATCTAAGCATCCAGTTTTTGAAAACTGAATTAACATCTCTGTTGCATCAGTGTATTTGGAAAACATAAATAGTGATGTTGTATATGGCCACAGCCTGACTTAAAGTTGTCATTTCACCAAAGAAGGAGAAAAAAACACTGTAATTTCAACCCATTGAAATAAGTCCTCCAGGAAAAGAGTAAAGTAAGGCTCTGTAAAATTTAGACTAGAGCTAAAGAGCTTTGAGGACAATATAAATGGAAAGCAGCCACTTTTGAGAGAGAAAGGCAGATTAGTGGAAACCAACTTCCCGTTGATGCCTCCAAATTCTTTGTTGCTTCGAGTTCTTTGTCAGCTTTGCTAAACGCCTCCCTTAAGCTTTACTGAAGACAGTGTCTTCATCTTACTATCTAAATTTAAAGGAGCTTGCTATCTTCTTCTATTGACCTCTTTATTTCAACTCCTAATGGAGTGTCTAATGGCTAACAGGTGACATATCTCCTATGGAAGATTAGCTGAAGTCATCTTGAATATGGTCACTAACACTTGAAACGAGCTCTGGTTAAAAACCATTCCCTAGAACAGTAAACACTGTCTGTATAATTTGCATTTTTGCTTTGAACATAACAGATGAGAAAACCTCATGGATGATCTTGGAAACAAATAAATACACACTGAAGAAGGCTAAACAAATGAGCATCTATGAGAGCAGCTAGGTTAAACAGAGTTGACAAGACTTCTGCCAAGTTAGTTGCTTATTTATATCTTTGTTAATCGCTTGGGTCAAATAGGATAACTGATCTTATTAGATAGGGTGCTAATAAAGAAGCTGGAGATGAAAGTTTAATTTCTCACTGTGTTTGATTCCCTGTGTCACTCGGTTCAATAAAATTTAAGCAATGGCACTTTCTTACCATGAAGATGCCAAGAAAAATAGAAGGATGCTCAGCTATGGCAGTGATGAAGGGTTCCACAACGTCTACAAGCTGAAACAACACACAATGGAGAAACAGATGCCAGCAAGAAATCTCTAAATAATACTCTTAACAGCATTTCCCACTGCCACTGTAGGAGAGAGAAAACGGCTATATGGATGCTTGGTCCCACCCACTGCAGCATTTCTGATGTTTTCAACTGATGTGTGTTACTTGCTACTGGACTTACCAGATAGGGAGACCCAGGTGAAATCATACTGATCGACATTCTAAGGAATGATCTGTGGGACACTGGGATTATCTCTTTGGCTTGGTATCAACTTTAAAATTAACTAAACTCCCAGAGCATTCACACAGTCTATCTGATCTGTTTTCCACAAATAAAATAAAAGTACTGAGGACAAGCTGATCTTCATGAATATTGGCAGAACAATTTCTAGCCCAGAAGTGTAGGAGTAATCACTTCTGAGGAAGAGAGGGATTCTTAGCATATGAAGAAATGACAGTGGCAACATAGGTTTCTTTGAACTTTGACACTACTTCAAAAACTCTGAGCAGTCTGGAGCATTTAAAGTCTTATTTCATGAAGACATTTAATAGCAAGGAATAATGTTCTGAGGACTACCTAAATAAACATTTCAGATGAAGAAACAAAGAGGAAAACATATTTTTTACTTTTTATAGCTTCTCACTTGCAATGGCCACAATTATGGTTGAGAAGGTATTTCTATTATGACATTTAGAGGCTTAAGAACATGATCTGCTGTGCTAATATTGTTCATGTTTGTTCACTACTCAAATATGAATTATTACCAAAGGGTAGTAAAAACCCAGTCTGGTTCTGAGTTAGGGAATATGAGTAAACAGACTTGGGCATAATCTGAAAAATGTTTAGGTTGCCCTTTTACACTCCAATTCACGTAACTTTTAGCTTGACATATACCTGCCTTTGGCATGTTTGAAGAAATCTGGTTTTGAAATAATCAAGTTATGCATCTTAAAACTCCCTACCTCAATCACAACTGTGTCACATTGCATATTTATTAAAGGCCATGTTTCCCCTTGAGAGAAATACATGCATATGTGCATAACTCTCAAAGAAGTTATGCACATATCTGTGTGAAGAATGTGGCAATAAAGCATAAATAAAATAGTAGAGTTGAAAAAAGAATGAAAATTATAAAAGCTATTGGAAACTAACTCCCCTCCAAATGCAAGGTGCATGGGAATGCAAGAGGATTGTCTCCATAAATACATTTCCTGGTCCAATTTCACCTTGGGTTCTCACAGATCAGCACAGAGCAAAACTTCTGATTAAACTTCAGTTTAACTTTCTTACAGACCTTAAGGAAATTATATATATAGCACATACATCAAGTATCACATGTACTCCACAGAACTCAGATTTTTTTATTCTCGGATATGAATTATCCAAGTAACCTACATAAGAATTTTACTCTGCTGACTTACTGCTTTTTCTTTCATTGTTCCTCAAATCCTCAAGACCTTGAGTTATAGAACCAGTTGAGCTTATACTAAAGAGCAACCAAATGTTACGTTGAAATTAAAAACTGTGCATTGATTTTACATATCATAACTGAAAAATCAAATAGTGAATTATTTCAACAGAAGTCTAGAATTTAGTTAGAACTAAACTAAATGGAATTTAGTTAGAACTGAACTAAGTTCATTTTATAAACTGTACTTATACAATAGTTTTCATGGATTTAAATGAAGCGTGATGTTTTAAGTCATAACAACTTGGTCTAATTCCAAAACTACACATATCATAAAATTTAGGTTCACCTTCATTGCAGCCAATTCCTTCTAATCATTTGTTTTCTTAATAATAATTTCACAGTTGGCAATCTTGTTATTTTTTTTTTTTTTTAATTTCTTCTGATGTTTTCTAGTCATTCAGCAGAAACATGATTACAGACAGCACACACATTTTGGCAGATGCATGATTGCCTCTTAAATCCTCCTATGGAATGGATATTTGTGGAGACTTATGGGTACATGCAATTTTCTCCCCTTAAAATATGCACAGCCCAGCCTTTGTGGTTCTAATCTGTGGCCTGAGGCCCACATACGGACCTTCAGATTTCTGGACAGCTGCATCAGGACATAACTTGTACAGATTTTATTTGAATTTGAAATTGTGTCACTTGAGTCACGCCATGCAAGTTTTAAATGGCATCTTCATTTGTATCTCACTGATACAAATGCTGAAGCTCACATTCATGTATCACCACCGTTTTATTTCAGGCATGAAACTGTGGTAATGTGACCCTCTCATGCTCTTCTTCTCTGCAGCAACAGCCCAGCTGCTGGAAAAAAGGATTTATGTCAGGTCCACTGCCCTTTCCTGATGGGCTCCAGGAGCCCCAGGAAGCACAGGATAAGTTTCAAAGCAGATACAGTATTGACTGCAGCACCCTTGATCTGTTAAAATTACATTCAACCCTTCAGCTGTAAAGCTCGGTAACCACCGAACTAGGACATGTGATGGGGTTTTTCTGAGGGAAGGAAAGTTGCATGTGGAGGAGACAAAGTGTTTTATCTTTGGAAGCCAGTTGTTATAGTTGAAACATATTAATCAGATAACAAAAAAATTACTTTCTCTACCTCTTTACCACAGCCTGTTTCACTTCATAATTTGTGTCGAGCTATATGTCTGTCTATCTGTCTGTCTGTCTATCTATCTATCTATCCATCCAAATGTGTATATACACATTTATGTGTGTATACCTCTATATATGACCTATTCTATTTATACTACATATTGCATTAGAAATTACTTTTACTAGCCTAAAATATTTAAGTTTTTATGAGGAGTGTTTTTTCTTTCTCCAGTCTCCTTTCCGTAGTTCCTAGATACAAGGAATTCTGGGCTCCAAGAATCTACTTTTTAAATAATTTAACCTGAAGACTACATTTCACACCAAGAAAAATGAATGAATTAATGGTTTAAGCTTGCTAAACTCAGTGGGACACATTTACAATTAGAGCAATCTGACAAAACTCCTTTTAAGTGAAAGAAATGGTGACAATTTACATGGCTGAGCAGATGGCTCTCCCTCTCCTCACCTACAAGAGTAGTACAGTACAGTCATTTTGAGGCAAGAAGTTAACCTAATTTTGAAGACTAAACTGGACTGCTTAGTCTGTAAGAATAGGTCTGTTAATCACCATTTACTTGTGTGCAAGTGAGTGTGTGTAAACAATGTAAACTTCCACAAAATGAGGAAATGTCTACATTGTCCTTTGTGAACCGAAGGAAGAAGAGTACTTTGGTGCCTGGTCAATCAGTGTGGATTTCCTAACACACAGGGCTTCCCTGTGCTTGACACCAGCTGTGTGCCGCAGCCAGACTGATATTGCACAGTGCATGACCTGGATCATGCCACAGTATAGCACAGATATGCTGTTAGGTCCAGAAAACTACTTCCATGTTGCTACGCAGTGCAAAGACTGTGGATATTTTTTAGTAGGAGACCTCTCAGCACTACTACCAAGGATTCTGGGAAGAATGAGACTGACAAATGTAGGTGCTGAGTGAGGAGTTTTTTGAAGGAGTCAAAATTCTAACCCGTGTAAGACTGCCAGACCGTATGCAATTTCCTCCAGTGTAGACCAGAGCATGTATGTCCACATACAGGTCACAGCCTCCAAAACCTCTCCTGATTTTAGGTCTGGAATAGTCAAATTTTTACAAAATACAGATAGCTACTTTAACCAGTTTCTGTCCCATAACTCAGTGGCCAGAGGGCTCATGCATAATGTGGCACATGCATACCCCACTCACTTCTGAGTCAGTGTTCAACCCCACTTCTCTCACCTTGCAGCCCAATTCACCAGATTATAGGCTCTCTTCAGGTGGTCAGGGAGAAGGTAGGGGCAGAGCACTCTGTTTTGCATTTGGTTTGGTTTGCTTTGATTTGCTTTGGTTTCAAGGGAATTCTGGAGGTTGTCTAGTCAGTCCTATGTCCCACTTAAACTAGGTCTATCACCAAGACCAACATTGCTATTACAGCTCTTTCATCAATGGAATGAATCCTTGACCAAGATGGCATAGTGCACGGTATCATATATGACCCCCCACATAAAGGTAATTTGGTTTCTTACCTGAAAGTAGGGCAAATTCCAGTTCACTGCAGAAAAATACACATTATCTGGAATGGGGATCAAAACTAGAGCCCTCATCTTCCTGCCAGGTAATTGCTCTTTCACCATATTAAAGTTCCCGTAGCCTAAAGAGTATTTAATTCTATCCAAAGTGGAGCATTTTTGGTAGAAAGAATTGAGACAAACTGGGTGTAATGTTCCTATGGGAGACAAGGTGCAAATTCCCCCCAGAAAAAAGAATTGACTATCCTTCGAGCTCTGAACAATAACCTATTGGTTAAACAGATGAGATACTATCAGCACTAGCACAACCATTGTGTCTTAAGTGGGCTAGCATCTGGCATTTTTTTTTATGTAAGGTGTGATTAAGTGAACATGTTCCAAGAGGTGAAACTTATTTCATCAAAACTTTTACCCATTCAAGTCAATAGAAAGAAATGGATATTGTAACTCATGATTCAGCTGACCCCCCAATGTTTGACAGAGGAACATCAATCAAAATGTCTCAGGATTAAATCACAATAATGTGGATATTTTAATGCACTCAATTTTCTATATTATGAGGCACTTAGGGAAAACTGCTCAGATGCTCTTTGATTCTAGCCCTGTGTATAGAAGTGTAATTTGAATTTTATATATCCTAGGATAGCTATTTGATAGCAATTACCTCTGCCTCTATCTGCTTTTTTATAAACTTCATAAGGAAAACCTTATGCAACTACAATAAAAAGTACTAAATTATGTGAAAACTTTTTATATATCCTTACTTTAATTTTTCTTTCTTCCCAGATGTCTGTTGTGCTATACAGGGATAATGAAAAAAAGCTCTCACAAAATGGTTTTGTTAGTCTTAGATCAATGAAGAAATGCAAATGCAGAAAATTCATAGAATCATAGAATGGTTTGGGTTGGAAGGGACCTTTAAGGTCATCTATCTCCAACCCCCCTGCCATGGGCAGGGACACCTTCCATTAGACCAGGTTGCTCAAAGCCCTGTCCAACCTGGCCTTGAACACTTCCAGGGAGGGGGCATCCACAACCTCTCTAGGCAACCTGTTCCAGAGCCTCACCACTCTCCCAGTAAAGAACTTCCTCCTTACATCCAATCTAAAACTACTCTCTTCCAGTTTAAAGCCATTGCCCCTTGTCCTATCACTATAGCCCCTTGTAAAAAGTCCCTCTCCAGCTTTCTTGTAGGTACTGGAATACCGCTATAAGATCTCCCCAGAGCCTTCTCTTCTCCAGGCTGAACAACCCCAACTCTCTCAGCCTGACCTCATAGAGGAGGTGCTCCAGCCCCCTGATCATCTTCGTGGCCCTCTTCTGGACCCGCTTCAACAGGTCTATGTCCTTCTTATGTTGGGGGCCCCAGAGATCAATGCATTACTCCAGGTGGGGTCTCATGAGAGCAGAGTAGAGGGGGAGAATCCCCTCCTTCGACCTGCTGGCCACACTTCTCTTGATGCAGCCCAGGATACAGTTGACTTTCTGGGCTGTGAGTGTACATTGCCAGGTCATGCTGAGCTTCTCATCAACCAACACCACCAAGTCCTTCTCCTCGGGGCTGCTCTCAATCCACTCATCACCCAGTCTGTATTTGTGCTTGGGATTGCCCTGACCCATGTGCAGGACCTTGCACTTGGCCTTGTTGAACTTCATGAGGTTTGCACAGACCCACCTCTCCAGCCTGCCCAGGTCCCTCTGGATGACATCCCTTCCCTCCAGCATGTCAACTGCACCACACAGCTTGGTGTTGTTGGTGAACTTGCTGAGGGTGCACGCAATCCCACTGTCCATGTCTCCAACAGATGTTAAACAGCACCGGTCCCAATACCAACCCCTGAGGAACAGCACTTGTCACTGCTCTCCACTTGGACATTGAGCTGTTGCCCGCAACTCTTTGAGTGCGACCATCCAGCCAGTTCCTTATCCACTGAGTGGTCCATCCATCACATTCATGCCTTTCCAATTTAGAGACAAGAATCTCGTGTGGGACAGTGACAAACTGATTTTTGCCAAGTGTGGACTTGCACAAGTCCAGGTAAATTGTCTGCTATATTGTCATATTCATTTTTAAACACCTCTACGTTAAAGTATGACCATCATTCTGATTACTTACTAACACGCTTTTACACTTTTTCTTACCTGGTGGTGTGGGAATCTTTCAGTATTGATTTCCAGATGGTGAAATTCTTTGTGGGAAAGGTTTTATCTTTCCTTAGTATACACTGTATAGAAAAGAATGGAATCAGTTTTCATCATCTTGTGTGTACATCTAATTGTACAGTGTTATATAATGATAACATTTAAATAAAGCAAAGTATCTATTCATAACAGAGCATACTGTCATAAATAATGGTATGTTGCCTCTTAATGGTAGCAAGTTTTGTTTGTTTCCCTGTTCTTCTCACATTATGTCTAACTTCTTATATTGCTTTTGTAGAATGAGGTTTTCAATGCATAAGATCCTGAAGTGTTATCTTTTTTCCCTGATGGTAATGCTTTATTGCTGAACAGTAACAAAGAAGTCATTGCATAACTCCCTGAATATCCTAAATCAGATGATTTGTTTAGAATTGCAGATTATAATCGAAGAGACTACTTGAACCATATTTCTGATATCAGAATTACATACAAAATGGAGCCATCACAAACACATTATAATCTATTTTTAAAAGAGCATGATGCTGAGTAATGAAGAAACATGATGCCAAAATTTTTATTTTTAATTAAATATAGCACATTAAATATAACACAGAAGAATAAAAGCTCAATGGAGAGGACATTGATGTTTCTGCCCATGATTTTCACACACTCTTCTCAAGATGATACATCTCTTGCCCCACATCACTTAAACAAAATTGCAAACTCCAACAGTTGAGACAGCATATTTCTTACATGTTTTCAGACACTTCCAGCTCTTGGGTAAATTGAGATGCATTAAAATATAAAGATGTCTGATGAATTTTGACAGATTGTAGTTCTTCAAACAAAAAGTTATTCTTTCATGCTTGCTCAAATTGCTGTTGATACTGTAGGCATCCAGTAAGAGCAGGGCCTGCATGTTCGACGGTAATGTAAACCACTTACTTTTAACAATTGATTGAAAACTGTGTTTTTGGAGTTTGTTGTGAGTTGACCACTGACTTGTCTGTAATTATTCAGCATGTGGATTTTTTAAATACTGAGAATTCATGACCTCTAATGTCACTAAACACCTGCACTGCTTTTATGTTTAATTATTAATAAAAGCAGCTAATTATTTTGTATGACCTTTTGCCATGAATATATCCTTTGACTGTTCTTGAGATCAAAAGGCATCTTCAGAAACAGATATCAAAAGAATTTATCTGCAGCTAGTGGAAACAGCTTCCTTCATGATCTACAAACTGCTTGTTTCAAATCAAAGCTTGATTTTACTGTTGGTTCACTTGAGATTACATACAATGCTAATCATCCCACGTTTGGATATCAAAATGGGAATTGTATCTTATTTATTGGATATAACATTAATTTGCATACGTGCACGAATCGTGCACACATTCATATTATTCATTTATGAAAAAGTAATGTTAGATTATGTAATCACTGGGAATATTCAGTGTATAAAGTTAACACAAGTTCTGTACATTATTTTTTAAAAGTGTTCTTCAATAGAACAGGATCACACATCTCAGTGAATCTGCAGTTGATTATTCCCAGATTTTGCTGCTTTCATATGAATAAAAAAGTCCTTAGATATGCTTTTTTAATGGGGGGAGGGCGAAATCAGCTTTTTTTCCACCTTGAAAATACTGGGATGCTTCAATTTATTTTAAGGACAAACCTAAAATCTGTAAAAAGGTGTACCTTGGTTGATATTCTGAAAGTTGCATACAGTAAGTTTATAAATTTAAGACACATTCCTTTTAACTACTACTACCTCCAAATCCAAAAAGAGGGGGGCTCTGCATCTAAAACTAAATTTATGCAGCTTTTAGATGTTTAAATACAAAATATTCAAGTGAAAAACATCCCTCCAGGCAGCTGTTTAATTGTAAAACGTCTCAGGATTGTTAGGTGCTTCTCAGTAAGCCTACAATTGAGAGTAGGACTGGCATTCTCAGGAAAAGCAGAGCCACTTTCTTTTTAGAACAGTAATAATGTTGCCTCTGCCTAATTCTGCTTTTTAGATTCAGCTCTCTGTATATAAACGCCAGCTTTGCAGGTAAAAGCACTGATATCTCTGAATCTTTTATTTGAGTCACAGTTCAAAAGATTCTGTGAAAACGTGGACATTCTGATCTACATAATGACTGTCCACTTTGCAAAGCATCTGCATCACTGCCATGCACAAATATGCGCAGAAAATGATAAACAAAGTGTAGCTGCTGATATGTCACCGTAATAAAAGGCTGGAGAATGTTTTGTTATTTTTTCCCCTGAGCTTCACTGAGAAATAAGTAGTGCTGTCAGAATGAAAATAGTCTTTAAATTATTCTGTCTAATTTATTTTTATCATTTGAAGTCTAAAAGTTCCAATGTATTAACAGTTTTCTGTAGTTGGGATGGTACATTTATTTTTCAAATTAAAAAAAAAATAAGTACATTAGCTCAGAAGTCTACCACTATGTGTCTTAACAAAAAAGTTAGTTTTTTGAATAATTTAACATGTTTAAAAAAGAAGCTATTTAGATTATCCTAGAACAAAAAATGGGGATGAGAATTTTAAAAGTATATACTGTTTGTCACATCTTAATACTTTTGTGTTGATCCATCCTCCTCTACTTAAGAACCTGATATATTGTGATAAACCTAACTGCACCTAATGCATCAGACTTCATTACTAATTTCTTACCTCTACTTCTGTCCTCCCTCCTCACACTCTTCAACTGAAGAGACTCAATTTCTGGCCAAGAAGGTCTTAAGCCTTTTCAGAACAGTTTGTGTAAAGAGTTCAATTTTACATAAAAAGTAATTTAACCGCTGAGCTTTGATCACAGTGTTTCAGCTAAAAGGCAGCTTCTATTTCCAATGGGCTGGTAAAGAAATACTGTTCTCAAGTTTTATGATCTCATTTGCTCTTAGGATATCCAAACATAAGAAATGTTTATAGAGACCTAAATTAATCAACAAAATAGTTCAAGAGAACTTCACGCAATTTATAGCAGTAAAAATGCCATGGATTTGAGACCATACACAGATCAGAGTAAAAGCATGGGGGGTCCTTTCAGGTGACCGATGTGACCAGGAGCTCTTGTCACCTCGACCCTCAGGCAGGCCGAGTGTGAAAACCAAGCTTGCCGCTGGGCACCCAGGGCATGCGCCAGCACCCCTCCGCAGGGCCACGCTTGCTCAATGCCTGCCCACAGCTACGGTCCCCTCCCTCTCTGGGGAAGCACAAGGGGCCTTCAGACATCTCCTACAGGGCTCCCCTGCTTCCCCCTTCCTTCACCTTCCCGACTAAGGCCATCTTTGCCTTTGCAGCAAGGTGGCCTCCATCCTTCCCTCACATCCCTCAACTCGTCCTGGCCCACGGCGTGAGCCAGCAGGCCCCAGCAGCACCCGTAGGAGACAGCCGTGTTCACCCGAGATAAACACGAGTGGGAGGAGGGCGGCCTGTACCGAAGGGCTCCCACCGAAGTCCCTCGGGGCTGGGGCAAGGCCTACGTGCGGGGCTGGCAGGGCCCAGCACCGGCCGGGAGCTCGTGTCCCTCCGCCCCGGGCCGCCACCCGCCAGGGCTCAGCGCAGCGCCGCGCGGGGCGCCGGGGAAGGCGGCTGCCGGGCGCGGCCCCTCGCCATGGAGCCGGGGAGCGGCCCCGCCGCAGCAGGTGGGTTGGGGCCCGAGGCCGTTAGGGCTTCCCGGGGGCCTCGGCCTCCTCGCGGCCGGGGAGGCGGTAAGGGCGGCTGGGCAAGGGCCCACGGCAGCAGGCAGCGGCCTGAGGAGCTGCCCCCGCCGCGCCGCCGTCACGGGGTGTCGGCGGGCTCCCTCCTCCGGCCGCGGCTGTCGGTGCGTTTGGGGACGTGGCTGTAAACGCCGTGCCCTTGGGTGGAGGGCCGGGGGCTGCGGGGGTCGTCCGAGGTGGATGCGGTGGGAGCAGCGGGCGCCTCGCCCGGGACGGCTGGGGGCGTCCGGCCGCCGGGGCGGCATCTCCGGGCGGGCAGCATGCGGGAGGCCTCGCCTGGGCCGCCTCGGGCCGTTCAGGAGTGGTTTCCTGAAGGAAGGATCAGTGTTTGGAAGGAAAGGGCAGCTTTTGCATGGAAGTTGCACCAATTTTTTCATTATTAACGAAGAACAGAAGCTATGAATTACTTCTCTCTATATCTATTCAGATCCTTAGTTTTCTTTTCTCATGTGTTACAAATGAAGTTTTTCCCCTGTTCATTTCACTCAAGTCTCAAGTAAGAACGCTGTATTTGTTGCTAGGTTGTATTGGATAGGTGCTGGAATTCCATTAATGTTGTTAGTGCTCTGCTTGTTAAAATAAGGTTGCATTAAATATGCAGATACAACAGAAAACAGATATCAAAGAGTTATTGGTATTTTTACCCAAAACTGGTTACTTCTAATGTCAGTGAATTGAAAGGATTGTTTCTGATCACCCTGTCCTTAAGAATTTATAAATCATAGTGCTCAGTCTCCTACATTTTTCTCAATGACTGGTGGAAGAAAGTAATGATTAATTTTGTCTTATTTCCCAGTTGTTTGTTTGTTTGTTTTTTTAATTTGTAGAAACTAGGAATTGAGCTGAATTAAAATGTAAAAAATACTTGTCTATGGACTTGGCTTCAAATGCTTAGCAAGTCACTTCCATGGTTCACTGTCTTTTACAACTTCCAGTGCTTCATAAACTAAGATTCAGGCACTAGATATTTAAATGCAGTTATAGTTATGTTAGTATCTAAAGTACATCTAAGACTTTTGTTCTTCACTGCATATTGTATGGTTTTTAGAGCACTGGATTCATAGCATTCCTACTATTCTCTCTTTTCCTTGTCTTGTATTACAAACCTTTGCTTTCTTTTGAACAATCTCATATTTCATTCTGCCAATATAAAATTTGTGTAAGAAAACTAAGAACAAGGTTTTTAAAATATAATGGGTGCTTTCTGGTAACTGACCTGAAGGAAACTTGCAGATCTAAAAACTTACGGAAATGGAACTATTCAAGTAAAGGCTGAAAGTGTGAAATTGGAAAGGAAATTATGGTGATATGGTCAATATATTTTAACATGGGAAGAGGAAAGATGCAAAATAATGCCTGTATAATCCTCCAAACTCTTCATGATTGCCTTTTTTTTCAACCTTGCTTTGAAATTCTGTGTTCAAGAGCTAATGCAGTCATTGCAATAGGTAAAACTTAGGAGATGCGTCTGCTTTCTTGTTGTAACTTGACAGTATATAAAGACTGGGATTATTTTCCACAGTCCAAAATGCCAACTGTAAATTTACACTTTATGTAATTATTATTAGCACATATGAAACTTTGTGAATGAGAAAGGGTCTGAATTTCATGGTCTATCTCATAAAACTGTAAATGAAAAGCAATTGTTTTGGTAGGGGAAGAAATAAACCTAAGAATAGATAAATTTACATCATTGAGTTATACTTTAATTTCTGAACAGCAGGCTTTATAGCATAAATACCCCTTTGTGCAAATATATGCATGTCTTTAGTAGTGAAAATAGTAAAGGGAGACATAGTAGCGGTAATGGTACTGTGTGCCAGACTCATTAGATATCAATTGTAAGTGACACAGCAAAAGAAACCCTGTTGGAGGAGAGAAAAGAGTGCAAAAGGAAGAACTGTCATCTTATAGGGAGAACATATGCATAATTTAAAACAACCAGAGATCTGAGGCTTACATTAGTGTTTTGTTACTTGGCCTGTTCTAATGGGAATATAGCAGAAGTGAATCCTTTTATCTCTTTAAGGCTCCTGTGGTGGGTAAGCTGTCCTTGCTGTCAGTACTTTGTAATGTTTAAGAAGACTGACAGAGTTGAACTCTTGAGTGACTTGGGATTCTTGTATGTTAAATCTGATATAGTATTTCTCTTCTAGACGTGTCACTACAACATGTTAGAAAAAAGACAGTTAAAAAAACCTGTCAAATGATTCTGTTCAGAAAGCAAAATGCCAGAGCAGTCCAAACCTGGAAAGGACTAATCTAAGCATATAGTTATGGGAGTATCAGTATACTTGTGGTTTCTTAAATTGGCAGTTTACACATTTTAAAATGGGAGGAAATAATTTCCTCACATAATCTCACAGAAGAATGGCGCGCAGTAGGTTAATGAGGGGCCAAACTGATTGTTTTATGCTCATTTAATTCTGGGCATGCTTCCCATGTGTTTTACTTTGTACCTGTATGCAATTTTTTTTGTGCAGCAGCAATGTTTAAATGTTCCCAAGGTTATTCTCGCAAAATTCTTCTATGATTTTGGGGTTCTCTTCTAGAAAGCTTACCTTTTTTTTCAGAGAGATTCAAAAGATCTAGGATTACAAACTTCTTTTAAAAGGTGCTGATTTTAGCCTTGCAAAAATTTCTCTTGTTAGTTAGACAAATAGTTTTTGTAAGTCTCAGCTCTAGCTGCGTGTGGTGTAACAACTCATCTCACTGAAGTTAGCTGTCCACAATGTATCTAAGTGCATCTGATCTAGTAATCTTAACTGTCTCTGTAGTCTGGGGAGGGAAACAAATGTTTCTGCATCATGTCCTAACTTCATCACAAAGTAGATGTACAAATCACTTCAATTATTTTTAACATTAGAAATCTTTGTTTCTGCCCATTGATCGTAAAGGAAGCCTAGACAGCTAGCTTGGCTGTAGCCTTCTAAACTCTAGATATCTGTAGTTACAAGGAGATAAATCCTACCTCTAAAATGTTACTGAAATCCTGAGGGATTATGCTTGCTTATGTTAAGTGCTATGAAATGGTTATAACTGAGGAATGTTAAAAAGCTCTAAAATAGTTTTTCACTTCATTCATGTTATTTCATTTTGGAGAATTTATATTACTTGATTTTAGAAGCTAAAATTATTTAAAAGTTAAAATGTGTGAAGAAATAAATCATGTTACATTTTAATTGTTTCCTTGTGCTTTTGACATAATGTATTTTAAACATTATTTTCAGTATCATTTTAGCATCTTGAGTCCATTTTAAAAAAATGTGCTGGAGGTAATGTTTAGGCTTGTGGTAGTAAAAACAAGTTTTTCCCCCAGTAAATGTGTCCACATTACATTATCTTTGTGTATTATGAGTATAGGCTGTTTTAAAAATGACACTGTGGAGTAGCCTTGGTTTAATATACTTTTTTACAATAGAAGCTGCTTAATTGGAACACAAGGCATACTTTAGTTCATCTTGATTATGCACCTGTCCCATTAACATTATTTATTATATACACAAAAGACAGTATTATGTTAGGCATACCAATTAAATCAAGGTTTATTTTATTGTTGCTTAATGTTATGGCTTTACGTGTCTGCAGCTCAGCCCAGTTCCACTAGAGCACTAGTATAATTTTGTGACCCATTTTGTGCTCCATTATAATGGGTCGATATCTTGGTTGCTCTTGTATGATGCAGAATGAGGTTACAAAGATGTGGGTAATTTTTTCACCTTTATCTGCAGTGTGTAATTGACAGACTAGTTAAGGTAAAAATCAGGGCAACAAAACAGTTTTTCCTATTATGTTTGTGCCGTTAAAGACAGACTGTACAATTAAATTTAGAAGGAAAACCATTTTTTTGACATTTGTTACATACTATTATTTAGGACTGTCTGAAGATTTTTAGCTGTGTCGTAGTGGTGAATGGCAATTTGTTTCTGTCCTGACAAATCCCTTTGTATGTCCCATCTATTTCAAATGTGAAGGAAACTGAGCCCTTGAATGGCCTGCAAGTTAAATGAGTTACAGTCTATTTTGTGTCTTACTCTATTAATTTTTAAAACGTTCAATCTTGGGTGATAATGATCTGAATAACAAATGTCCTGTTGTAAGCAATAAGGTTTTGTCTATGACATTTTAAGAAGTTTCTTTCATTGTTAGCCATGAATTTCATGGGTAAACTTAGAGATCATGCCTAAAGTATGCAATCCTGTGACATAAGTGAGTATTACTCAAATGCTGAATTACTTCAAACAAGTTTAGTTTTTGGTTTTATTTTGAGGTGCCTTATAATTTTGAATCACAGTAGAACTTAGCCCTCTTCCACCCACCACCCTGTGACTTCCCTGTTTTCCAGGTCAGTCAGAAAATTCTATGTAGTGCTCAGAAAGGTAAATTAACTAAAATTATTCACCTCTGTTACCGCAAAACACGCCCAAAAGATTTCTTAAAAGTTTTAGAGCTGAGGATTCACCTGTGCAAACTGAATAGCTCATACCTTGATGGCTGGGTGCAGCACACACTGCAGTTCCTCTGGGTAGAGGAACCCAGAGCTGGCAGAGATCAGTGGACCTGGGCCCAGGAGCTGGGAGAGGCTTATCCCAAGATCACTGGATTTTTTCCTCATTTTGATCTGACTGCAGACTTAACTTTACCCTTTTCTAGGTGAATACTTGTTTGGGAGGCTGACTCCTATAGTTACCGTGTATTAATGCAAACAATAATAAAGACATCATCCCTGCACTTCTGTTAAAGACAGAAAATTATTGTTATCCCTGTCAGCCTGTTGTTGACTCTAGTGCAATTCTGGCATGAGGTAGAAAAACCCAAATAGCATCTGCGAGTATTTTTTTTCCTCTTGAGACTTAATTTGGTGTTGCGTGCAACAGTGAAGGCAACTGCTGTGCATTCAGAGACCAGGCTGTTCAGTTGTCTGTAGTTAACAGTGAGAAAAGAAACAATGAAAAGCATCTTCTGACAGCTAAGAGAGTGCTAGGGGAGAAATGGATGCTTTTTGTGCCAGTAGTGGATTCAGGGAATTGTCTGTTTGTTGAAGATGTCAAATGGTCAACCTCAACTTACTGACTTTGACAACATGTTATCAGTATGAAAGTAGGGACCACTACTAGCAAGGTGCATAAATACCCCTTTAGTGGGGTTGCAGGTTTTTTGGAAATAGGAGATTTTGTAACTTGTTAAAATTACTTTAATGAATGGTTTAAGCTTAGATGCAAGTGTCATGGCTTTAATGGATGTTTTCATTTTTTTAACAACAATTAATGATTTGAACAGTTTGGGGTTTTTAACCAACAATGTGAAATCTTTGACGTTTGTAATAGAGTTAAATATATGAAGTTTCTGACTGAGAAGAAAATGAACTAAAAAGATGATCATCTGAAAATAGTGGAGTTTTTTTCTAATTAGTGGGAATTATTTCACAGAATCACAGAATCATTCAGGTTGGAAAAGACCCTTGGGATCATCGAGTCCAACCATCAGCCCTACTCTACAAAGTTCTCCCCTACACCATATCCCCCAGCATCTCATCTAATCATTCCTTACTCACTGTCAGATTTCTCTCTCTGACCAGGCTCGAAAGTGTCAATAAGAGGGGGACAGCTGCTTGTCCAGAGACAAGTGCTTGCTCTGAGTAGCTGTACTCAGTTTAGCAAAGCAACTGCCTCTTTCCATTTCACCACCATCTAGTTAAACCACCCTCAGTGGGTTTCTTACCAATTTTCCAACAGGCCATCATCTATTCCCACATGCTGTTAGGGCTCCTAAGTCAGGGCTGAGGACAACTGAAAAGCAGAGCACCACCCGTGGTAATACCTAACGCCGCTGGAGGAGCCAGCCCCCACACCACAGCTGCTGAACAGCCTCTGCTACTCCATACTTTTCTGAAGTCAGTGAGGTACCAGAGGATAAAAGTAACACAGGGAAAGCTACATGACTGAAAAATACTGTACAGCAAAACATGAAAGCTAGTATCTTCCCAGCAAGAGACTATTAGAGAAATCTCCTCAGTGGGAGGGGCAGAAGCCTGGAAAGAAACTGGAAGCAGCGGGGTGGAGGAGGTTACAAGGGGTGTGTAAGAGGCAAATCCTGAGGTTGCAATGTGACAGAGCAAGAAACCTTTGCAGTACCATTCTGCCCTGAACTTCACGGCAGGCTGAAGGGACCAGATCTGTGTATTCACCCCAGAGCCAGACCGTTGGCAGAGACAACTACTCTGCAGCGAGTAGAAAAGCGACCAGCACAACTAGGCTCCTATCAGCAGGCCCTGAGCAAATGTGGCCTTCATTTTTCCTAACTAATGGAAACATGGTAGTGCAACAACTACTTCAGGAAAAAGCTGGCAGTAAATAGTGAAGTGGAGTAGGCATCTTTAAATGAAATAAAGAGGAAGAAAACACAGGTCTAGTGGCAGGAATGACTGCCACATAGGGCTTGTTCTTCCTGCCTCGCAGAAACCCTGTTGCAGGAGAAAGCTGGCTGGCAGGCAGCTTCTCACAGAAGCCACCTCTGTAGCCCCCCCACTACCAAACCTTGCCACACAAACCCCGTACAGCATGTCAGGAGAGAGCAAACAGCAGAAGAAAATTAATGTACTCTTTCACAGGGTCTCTGGAGATCTACTCCAAAGGACATGCACTAATGCTTTATCTTAAAGTATTGCACCACTGAAACTTCCCTGCAATGGTCCCAGAACTGAAGGAGAAGGCTGCTAGTTTTTACAGAGCTCCCTGGGTCTCATCTCTTCGTTATGCTTTGAACAATAACCCAATGCCAGAGTGTGGAGAAAACGGACTCAAAATTAAATGCTCAAAGGGAAAATATAGCTTCTTGACAACTCCGTGCCAAATTAATTTCTGGTTTAAATCAATAGAATTCCCTCAAGAATAAATTAAATCCGAGTAACAAAGTTAGAATCATTAAAGCTACTGTGAGTAGAAGATTTACCTAAGAAACAAACACTTTTTTTATTACACATTTTTTTACCTTGAAAAGTCCTGGGAGTTCATATTTACGGTGTGCTTGAAGAAGAAGCTGCAATACTTTTCTGGCTATTTACTAGACCATAGCAAGCATCTAAATCTACAGTGAAAATACATTTTTGGCATAACTCCATGAAACAGATGGTCAGCGACATGTTGCAGACATTGTCAAAAACAAGGTGAGACTTACCAGAAAGGTCTCTTGCTGTAGTTAATGGTGTAATATGAGCTGCTGCTTCAAATGAAGTTGCAAAACAGCAGGACTGGCAGGTTGGTGGAGTTAGGGTAGTGTTTATGAATCATATTTATCCTGGTTCTTTCTGTTATCCTGTTTCCTGTTTATATCTAAGGTCCTCAAAGGATCTTACACCACCTCTTAGTTCCCCTTGGTTATCTAACACAGAGCTGTACAGGACAGGTCATTAATTCTTCTATAATTATTTCAGCAGCTGAATGATTACTCAGCAGCCTTCCATGGCTAGGACCTCGGTGGGGCTGTGGGTCCTCAGTACCCTCTCCCTGCATAAGAGTTAGAAGGCTGGAGAGAGGCAGGGGGGTGTCTGTTTCTCATGTCGGAAATCTAGAGACCCAGTCCTGTCTGACAGCAATTTTAGCTGATCCCGTCCTCTGAGTGCACTTCCAGTATCAGACCGTGGATTGAGGGGCTTGTGTAGGAAACTTGTCACCGGACAGTGTCTGTTGTTAAGGTGCCCTGCCCAGCTTCTAGCAGGGCTCACAAGGGGTTACTGGTTCCCTTAACACTGAGTAAATGCAGAAATGGAGCTTTTTTAGTAAGTAGTTATTCTCACTGAGTGACTTGGGTACCAGATGTGTTTTGGTGGATAATTCCTGATCCTTCCACTTCCTGTCTGACATTATTGTGACATTAGCAGCTAGGGTTAGACTGGTGACTTCTTTCTGCTCTTGTCCTGGTACTATTCCCAATCAAGGAAAATTTCTGGTTGGGTTCTAAACCTTTTTTCTACCTAACCACTGGTGTAATTTCTGTGCTGATATGAGCAAAATTATTATTGATAAAACTCTGTAGCTGCCAATGTGCTTTTAGTGGAGTGCATCCTCATTTGGTGGTCTTGGGTGCAGCACTTCCTGAGAGCAACAGATTGCTGTGCAATTTTTGCTAATGCACAGTTGGCCAGCATCCCCATATTTCTAACTACATCATCAGGTACGTTATTTTCTAGGAGATTTTTTACAGTGGTTTCTGAGAGAGCAGTTGTCCCTTTAGGTAACTGTGAAAAACTTGAATCAGCTCTTACAACTCCCGGTTTTTGTTCCACAAACTTCTCTTTTCACGATCATAAAAGAAGAAATGAGAAGAGAGATGGTGATAGTGGCAGTAATAAAAAAGAGGTGAAAGAGCTGTATATTGTCTAGAAAATCTTTATGAAATCCAGTGTTTCTGGAAATACATGCAGGTATATCACCGTTTGTCCTTAATTACCTTAATTAATTAAACAAGAGATTTTGAGATTCCAACAGAATTCCTTCTCCAAAAACTGCTTTGATTGTGTCTTGTTCCTAAGGAGAACCAACTTTGTGATCTGTGATGCCTTTTTTTTTTTTTTTTTAAACAACATCTCTACAAGTAATTATTCCAGAAAAGGAGTGATTCTTTTTCTCCAGAGTGAGAGTACCTCATTAAACTCATTCAGTGTAAAGCACTACTGCTGTAGAAGTGAGTCTGTACAAGATGTTAGAAAGGGCCTCCCTCAAAGTCCAAATTTCGTTACTTAACTGTATGTCCTAGGTGTTAAGGTGGAATGCTATTTAAGATTTTGATGATTGTGATTTAAAGCAAAATTAGGTAAGATCCCATGATTTATGTGATTTATTAGAGATACATCCCCTTTAGGAACTAGTGTTTCAGCATGTTGAGGGTGAAAGGACCTTTTGCTTGTCTGTGTTCTATTATTAGCATGTGCACTAAGGTTTTTGCTTAAAATACAGTAGTCCCCTTCAAAACAAAGTAGAAGAGTGACTCTCTTTAATTTGGTAATAAGTCATGTGAGTAGAAATAAGCAGAGCATGATAGAAAAGAAGGTATTGATGGTGACTAGTGATAAAAGGCACCCAAACGTTCACAAAGTGCTGAAATTAAATGCCATGCGGGTGTGTGGGTCCTTCTGCAACTTCCCTGAATGTAATTTAAAGGAAAATGCTATACTGACCAAGCATGTTATAAAGCACAAAGCGAATCTTTATTTGTCCTTTTTGAAAAGGAGGTGAATCAGAAAGCTTTTGCAGAGTAGTCTCCGAAGATATCAAAATTATAAACCAGCAGTGAAAGCCAGTTGTAAGGTATCTTTCTGCCTGCCTTAATTTGTGGGTCTGCTCTGCAAAGGAACTTTGTAAGAATGAAGCTTGACAGACCCTGAGTGATAGCTGGGTGAAACTTCTATTAAGAAGACAATATAATCTGGGGAGCACCTTTCAGGTTCAAAGCCAAAGATTTTGGATACCTTACTGTTACTACTTACTCTTCTTTCAGTGTGCTTCCATGTAATTCATTTTATTCACAGCTTTGAAGGCAGTTCAATTACTTGCATGGTCTGTATTTGTAAAACATTTCTTCTGATATATAAGGGAAACAAGAGTCTTCCATCAGTTTGTTTTCCCACAGAGCTGCTGGTCCTTTGGGACTAAAAGAACTAATTTATGCTTTTTTCAGTGGAATTCTTAGATATGAATGGAAAAGTTGTGTGAAATAGATTTTTAAAAATTAGTGATTTTGCAAAAAGTACCATTTATTTAATGTGTGGGTATAGATAGTATAGTTCAGTTTCTAAGAGCTTACTCTTTCATTAGCTTTAAGAGTGCACTGGTGGCTTAGACGGGGTGTTTTTGCCCTGACACAGGGCAGGAATGTAGTGTTTGAAGTGGAGAACAGTAGCTTAAGACATAGCTGTAGGTAGCTGGATCCCAAGGAATTTTTGCAGTCTTATCCCTTGTGCTCTGTACATTTCAAAGTGTAACTGGCTGGTGTGTCTGAATGGACAGTGTGCAAGGAATGTACAGGAATTATTTGTGCATTTCAGAAGTACTTGAAAGATGGAAAAAAATATTTAAAAGACAGCTCTTTCTCTAAGTGCACCTGATGAATAAATATGTGATGATTTGTGACTTACTGTCTGAAGTTGAGGAGAACCAAAGGAAGAAATCAGCTTGGTGATAGCAGGTGATCTGGTAAAAGGATGACATAAAATGCCTTATTCAAACCTGTGCTGTGACGATTTCAGAGATACTAAACACAATTTATTACAGCATTTAGCCTGCAGTTTTCTTGGATAACAAGACAAAATAATATTCTGAATAATTTTTAGATGTCAAGGCCAGGACAAAAACATAGGAAGTGATTTTTTTTATTATTCTGGAAATAATATTTTTTCATGTAAAAAAATACAGGGAATTACTGAATGAAAATGGTGTGGAATTAGGAAAAAAAACCCAAACAACAGCTTTGCTAATTAGATAGGCTGGATAGTACTAGTGGGTTTTGTGTTTCATTTCTTCCTTTTCTGTTCCTAGGTCCTCTGCTGTTGCCCATGACATAATCATCTAGATAAATATTTTCTTTTTCTGACTCTTCTAATGCCTTTTGCCTCATCGTCACTGTTTGTAACAGAGCTGATAAAACTGTCATCTTCACTTATCTTACTAGCCACTTGCATCACTTTGAAGCTGTCTGCCGTAGACCTTTCTGCAGGTTTGAGGCTTAATGTAGATTTAGAACTGCAAGTGCAGCAATACCAGGTGTCTAAAACCAGAAACTAACAACCACCTCAGAATTTTTATCTTTTGAGCACTGGAACGTTTTTTTGTATACTTTCAAGAAGTTGTATGTATTGTGTTGAAGCTAAGTATAAGTAACCCAATATGCATTCTTCAGTCATGGGATTAGCATTATTTTTTTTGGGGGGGTGGTGACAGGGGTTTTTTTGAGGTTAGTATTTTTAGTGTTTTCATCATGTTTTAGTGGAGATAACATTTGCATTTAAAATTTTGCTAGGATAAGCCTATTTGAAGTGCTTGCTTTTTCCACAATTACTCTCAAACACTGCCTGAATTTTATTGTTATAGCTGGATTCCAGCTCATGTATGTTTTATTCTCACATTGTGCACAGATGCTTATATTTCTACTCTTTGATGATTTAGGAATGCACTCGAAATAAAATAATTGGTCTCACAACAGTTTTCAAAGCCAAGAAAATACTGTGCATAATTTCGTTAATAAAGTCATAGTGAAGTTACTTTTTTTTGTTTTCTGTTTTTCTAATATAATAGAAATCAAAGACAGAAGAGAAAATCAAGTTTGGTATTTGAAAATATCAAAACTGGCATTGGCTTTTGCAATTATCCACTCAAAGCCACCAGGGAAGAGTTGCAAAGAATATACTGAACACCTTGCCAAAACTGTATCCAAACAAGATTTTGGATGGATATCAAAAGTTGAAGCACTGGAAGCTGAAGTTCTTCGATTACGTCAGGAACTTCTTTTGAGCAAGATCTGTCCAAGATTCTGCTTGGAAAATGGTAAGTTTCTGAAATAATTTCTGACTGTGTTGTAGTAGCAAGGAAACAAACAGCTCTCATGTTGCCTGCACCATTTCTTGTACTTTGATACAAGAGTCTTCAGTGTACAGCTTTCTATTTTTCCCAGAACTTCTAAGTAGTAGAACACTTAAGTAATTTGTAATGGGATTGATCTTGTGAATTTGGTGCTTATTCAGAATTTACATTTTTAGCCTTCAGAATCATTATGTATCATATGGAATAATTTCAGACAATACAAAATGTATAACCTTGGAGATTCAAGTTTGTAAGAATATTGATGTATCCAGTTTACATTTGGAACATGTCTTAAAGACATATTGCATATTTTTCTACCACTTTAAAGATGCTTAAAATCAGAATTTAAGCCTAATATGTTGAAAGCATGAATCCCTAATATGTATAACGGTAAGGTTGGGCAAGCAAAAGACTGTATGTCTGCTGTTTCTGTTAATGTATTTAGACTGTGGATACTGTGACTATGTGTTTATTATGACATATGATAAAATATTGTGAGTCTGATATTGCAGGATTCAGGAAAGCTGTTAGTTAAAGAACATGAAAAAAAAAAAAAGAGCTCAAACAGCACTGTTTCTCTGACTTGTGCATGTGGAGTGAGTCATCGTCACACTGAGAGATCAGTGGCACAGGATGGGCTTGGAAATCAGGCAGTGGAGGATGTTTCCACGCTCTGGGGAGATATTTCCCAAGAAGATGGAGGTCAAAACGTTCTGGGCTGAAGGAAAGAGACAGCTGTTGAGAGGATCTCTAAAATCAAAATGTATAGCTAGTTGTTGAGATTTTTAGAAGGTTTCCTTATAGAAAACTTGATGAGACTGTGCTGGAATGCTTTTGTACTGAAACAGTAGCTTCTTTATTGCCTTGTGAAAAGATTTCTAGATTCTTACTTTGACTGAGAGGGGGCATGTATTAGACTTTAGCTAGAAGCTCTAATGGTTTGTTGTTCATTTGTTTTTTTTTTTATAACAGACCTTTCTCTTTAGAGAGATGATTTAATGACTATGCATACTTAGTTCCTGTTTGTGTGTCTGTTCTCTGCAACCTGTTCCAAAGATGAAGTTTATTTAAGAGTAAAAGTAACTTTCAAGCCACTGTTTGCCACAAGTGTCTTAATGTTGTGAAGAACTGATTGCATATGATGCATATGATCAGGAGAGATTTATTAACATCTAATGTCTGGAGAAGATTAAGCAGAACATATCAAACACTGGAATTGAAATCAATTCATCTAAAACTTCTGTGTTCCAGTTCTAACTTTTTAAAGATTCTGTACCCCAGGCTGTTGAACTGAGCAACACTGATACCTCATTTGCCAAAGTAAGCTCTTTTAGTTGCGAGATAGGCAGAGAAAAGCAACTGTCCCTGGATAATAACACCTTTTCCAAAGGATGTTAATTTTTGTTGCCCTAGTCACAGTGAAGTTTGTTCACAGACCAAAAATGTGATAAATCTTGTCTAATTTTAGATTTCTACAGCTGCAGTAAATTTTCTGTGCTTTCTTCATTATCTGTACGGAGAAATAGCATGTTTACTCTAGAGTTTATGGTTCGTTTGACCCATCACCATATTCACTAATATGGATATAGTGAATTGTCCACAGAAGATGTCCCTCTCCATTCTGCTCCATTCTGCTAACAGTAGGCTAACTGGCTTAGAAAAAGCTCCATGATTCCCGAATCACTTCAGTTAGTTGCTTTTCATGGGTAGCTCTCTTTATTTTTTTATGGTCTCAGCAGCCTGTTCAAATATACCTTGGTTAGCTGACCAAGTCTCATTTTTCCATGAAGTCAAACTTTAATTTCAGTCTACCTTTAGCTAATGGAATCATAAATAGTAGAGATGAGTATGTGGTATCTAGAATCCTTCTATATTCCTTCAGATTCTCCAGGGTACAAAACCACCACCCTACTAATTTGAAGGATTAGTGTGTAGCTGCTTTTCCCTTCAAATGTTTATTTGTATTTATAATTACACTGTTGATAAACCTGTTAGACAGAAGACCTTTTGACATTTGAAATATCTATGGGAGTTCACATTAGCCCCTCCCACATCACATGCTGTCCAAGAGGAGTAGGGCATAGTCTTCCCCTTCTGTTTCTCTTAACCACTTTGGTGTAAGAGAGCAAAAATGTATGGAAAATCTGAACTGTATCATAATTTCTATTTCTTCATACAGGTTTTTCTTAACATTGAAAGGACAGTTTTGAGCTCTTGGAGTCTAACTTTGAGACAGCCATTTTTTGTGCTATTTCTTTCTCTTGACTGAGTTTTTTTGTTGTTTTGTTTTGGGTTTTTTTTTTCCCCTTCTTAAATCTTGGTATGATGCGTGAAGTCTTCTGATAATGGATTTGAGCCATATGTTATTTTGGAAAGAAGATGTTCTTCATCAGACAGATGGAACTGCTGAGTAAGCATCCATGGTTACAGTTACATTGGAGACAAATGCTCAGTCTCTTGCTTTTGAGTAAAGAAAGATCCTTACTGATACCTGACAGGATATCTGTTGGTGAGATCTGTCCACTCTTCTGGTGATCAAGTTGACAATGTATATTAATAGCAGAATACCCGTGGCTGACATTTAAAGGAAGATGGTCATAGAAGCAAAGCCTACCTGAAATAGGGGCACCTCCACCACTAACGACATCTGCTCTGGGAAAAAAAGAATTCCTGTCTTGTGTGTTGTGCCAGTTTTGAGATTTTTCAAGCCCATGGAGATTAGAAGCTAAAGGGTGGCTACTGATGAGATAAGCAAGCACAAGGAACTTGACTCTTAAGTTCAGAGGAAAAGTGATATAAATGGTGTTCCATCCTGTTCACCTGAAGGCTATTAGAGATCCATCAAGCCTTTGTTATGGTTTGCTGATGGTATATTGCCCAGGTTTACTACCTAATAGCACACCGGAGAAGTTCTCTTTAGGGCTGAGGGTAACTGCACTTGTTCTCAGGGCCAGGTAATCTACAGATACCATGGATCCTTTTCCTCCTCCACTCGTTTCTCCAGCCTCGTTTTTGGAGTTGGTGTTCTGCTTAAAACAATGAAATCTTTCAAAAGAATTAAAAGCCTCAGCTTTTATTTGGCTTTCTTGTATTCTGCTTAACAACTCTATAGATGCAAAAATCCACCACCAGAAAAATCTCATGCAGTAAGGATCAGATACTGCATTTGTGTCTACTGCTGCATATTGACAGCTGAAGAGTTTGAGTCCTTCAGCCAAGGTTTGCTTTGCAACTGTCTTCCCTGTTCTGCATTCTGAGCGTGAGAGCTTTCCTCTCCCACCTGCTGTTTGTAATAATAATAGTAGGTCTTTCAGAGGATTCAGAAATGATTAGAGACTGCCCATGGAGCTTTATTTTCCTGATGTGAGAAATTTGTAAGCTCTTTGAAGCTGTGATGCCTGTTTTCCTTATTCATATAAAGTTGCACACAGTATGGATGCACAAGCACAGGAAAGAGAAAGAACAAAGTATCCATTTTTAAAGATATGTTGTCTAAATTATTTTTGTCCCTCCTGGCTAGTTCTTTGTCCTCAGAGACCCTAAGAAAGTCTGGGGTTCCTTGCTGAAGGGGAAGAGCATGCATTGCTACAGGTAGTATGGGTTATTACAGTTTAATGTGTTGTTTATAAAATTGCCATGGTATATATTCACTGTCTGTGCTGTGTCTGGAAGTTCCTTATTTGAGTTAATGAGCAGCTGTCTTTCTGAATACAAAGACACTGGTATTCCTTTTACATGGTGGTGCTTTTGGCTGTATGTCAGCCATCCGAGGAGAAGCAAATATTTCTGTAATTGTCTGATCGTTATTTTTCACATTGCCAGTATTGTCCTGACAACTATGCTCATGGGTAGAAAAAAGTCAGATTTCATTTTAATCAAAGTTTCTTGCCTTTCTTTGATTCAGATTGAAATTTCACAGAAAGGAGGAGAAAAACTCGTTGGTGTTATTCCAAGAATAAGAATATAAAATATTTGAGCATTCTGTTGTCACTTTGCTTTGGAGCTACATGTAAAGACAAAGGGTCTTACAAAGCATTGATGAATTGATAAATTAATGGATTGAAGCACCTGTCCTCCAGGATAAATTCCTTAGCCGTTATCAGCTTGTCAAATCAACAATTATATTGTTTCTTGGCAGCCTCTGTTAAAGAGATCTGAAAAGCCTGCAGCTGTTACCCCAACCTAAAAAGGCATAAATGTGATATGCTACCCTTTTTTGCCAAGCATGTATTTTAGGAATAACGATTTAGAGGATAGATGTTTATTGCCTTGGTTGCTTTAGGCTGATACTCTTGAAGGGTTCCAAATCAGTTATCCAGATTATTTTTAGCAAAACTTGTATAGAGTATGTATTCTTTCTTCCTTAGCTTCACCTTCAATCTTGGTTCATGTTCTTGCCTTCTTATGCAGTGGATAAGAATTTACTGAACTGCTTGCCTCTTTAAGTAAAAAAAAATAGGCCAGATTCTCTTCCCCATCCTCCCTTTTTCAGAATTGGTTTATTCTTCCTTTTATAGATCATTTACAGTAGAACTTCATCTGCCATGCCCTGAAGTCTCCTCCTGTGTTCTTAGCCTCCATAGTAGCATATGGCTGCCAGCCCACCCTACCACAGTGTGTCTGTGTGTTTAGGGAGATGCTGAACTCTGAGCCAGAATGTGATTAATGTGAATGTCTGATTTTTTTAACTGTGTCCTGAGGCTGTGTTTGACTTTTCAGGATACTGTCCCCTAAATTCTGCTTCCTGTGTCAAGACATTTGAAGCAACCCATATCTCTTAAGGGACTAAGAGCCAGAGACAAAAAGGTTGTTTTATCTCCTGCATCACTCCTTAACTTGGTGTATTTCTTGACGCATATAGTTGTACATATGGAAAAAGGGAGCAGTTTCCTTTGTAGATTAGCATGAATGAAGACACTTCAGTCTCCTTTCTTTTGCTGGAAGCTCAGACTTGCTGGAAAAGCAGAAGCATATAGAATTGGAATCAATCAGCTCAAGTGAAACTGATTATAAATGATACACGACTCCAGTTTACCAACAGCCTTGTTTTGGGCTGCAGAATTCAGCCACCTCTTCCCTTTCCACTTCCCTGTAAGTTATGGCTTGGGTGTTTCTTCCTCAGCAGTGAGAGGCAGAAATTATGGGTGCTCAGCTTAAAGCCCCAGAATTTCCTTGGTAGGCAGAGAAGGGATCAAATAAGTCCTGCTTCGATAAGAGAAGGAAGAGTGATAGCCAGTCAAAATCTTTTCTGAATAATTTGATTTCAAACCTCTGAAAGGGCAAAACTCTTCGCCGTGACTTAAATAACTTGTGATGTTTCCTCTGTTTGCTTACATTAAAAGGAGTGGTGGGAGAACATAATTGACACTAGATTTTTTTTTTTTAAGCTCAGTTTCAAAGAGAAACCAGTCAGATGAATACAGAAACATACACAGATTCCCTAGTGAATATGTTATCTGCAGCCTCATAAAGGAATCTTCCTTGTTAGTGGAGGGAGCAGCAGTCCAAATCAGACTGAATAATGATAAAAACATATTAGTCTATTAGGAGAAATTACTTCCCTCCCCAGAAAGAAGATGAAATGGTCTGAAATGTTTACAGCTGCCCTGAATAGTACTTAGCAAAGATTTTAGTTCCTATGGCATGGTAGTAAGGTAGAGGAATATAGACTAGAATTTCCAAGTTACCATGGTATGTTTATGTAAAGGCTATTTCCTCAGGTCAGTATGTTTGAATGAGCCGCTGTATCCTGTCACCACTTTTTCCCCCCCGGTATTTGGCAGGATGCAAGGAATGTGAAAGAACAACAGTTGCAGAGGAATTGTCAGCCTCTGAGGGGTATTTCTGGTGGCTTTCTTTTTCTAGCTTCCTTTTGCCAAGGTGAGAGGATTCTCCACTGGGCAGCAGTCAACACTTAGTTTGATGTCACCATGAAAAACAGATCTTACTTACTTTTATCTGGTGCTTAGGGATGTGATGTTTCTGCATAAAGAGATTGTTCCTCCCTCTCTCTGTGTCCTGTGTAGTCCCCTACCCAAAAAGGTGGCCTTCTCTCCATACATCCATAAGGGCAGCCCAGTCTACCTGTGTCATCTTGGCATTTTCTCTAAGGCATGATGGTGTCAGACAGACAGTACTCCAAAAATGAACTGTCATTTGACATCTTAAGTGTGCTAGTGTACTCCCATGCTTCTGCTGGTGGTCCTAATGCAAGTAGGCAGCGTTGCAAGTGATGTCTTACAACCTAAAAGTTATTTTATTTTACTAGGAGGGGAGCAGGAAATTGAAGACAGATACGTGAGATGACAAAAATGAAGTTAAAATGTGTTTAGCACAGATTTATGGGAATATGGCTCTTGGAATAATATGATGAGATAAATCTGTTCCCCGTAATTGTAGTGACACAATGGGGAACTTTATGAAAGCTGAGCCCTTTTCAGGATAATTAAATAAGTTAATTTGCAATCTGGAAAAAGCACCAGCTGGAGTGTAATGATTCATTGAAATCTCAGAGTACTTCTCCTTCCATGGATAACAGGTCTGTTTTGGTTGTGCAAACTTTCTCCCTTTGAAAGCAGATGCTGTCTATCTTATCAGATGGCATTGCTACAGCTGTTCTAAGCACATACTTGGGTCAAAGGGACCCAAGAAACATCCTTTTCTTTCCTGATTTCTGTATAAGGAACCCATTCAGAGGCAAGAACAACCCAATTGTCCCAGCAAGAGAAAGGGTTTGTTGATATTTTATAAATTCCCTGTAGAGATCAAGTTCCTGATAAGATGCATAGTGATCATAAAAACAAGTGAAATTCATAGTTTAGTGTAGATTCGTTTCCTTTCTTCTGGGTAACAGAATGATAGTTTTGGGGAAAACTGAATGTATATGGTAACAGGTTAAGAAGTGTGGCCATGGTAATTAGGATTCTCTTGCTGGTACGTCTACTGTGGGAAGCTAAGGATCAGTCAAATTTTTCTCTGGAAATAAAGAATCACAGAATGGCTTAGGTTGAAAGGGATCACTGGAGGTCATTTTGCCCAACTCCCTTGTCAAGCAGGGCCACCTAGAGCCAGTTGTGCAGGACCATGTCCAGACAGCCTTTGAGTATCTCTGAGAATGGAGACTGCACAGCCTCTTTGGGCAACCTTAACCTAACTCAAACTTATATCTGAGTTCCCCAAGCAGATCTTTGTGGGCTTCTGGATATATAATCAAAAAAGCAAAATATTTATACCATGTTGTAATAAAAAAAAGAGATGTTTTTAGGAATGCACACTCTAGCTGATTTCTTAGGGAGTCCACCTCATTTCATCCTTCAGCTCATTACAGTTGCACCCAGATCATTGCTGTCTGCACTGGCTGATATGTCTTGTCTCTTAGTGAAGCTTGGTTTGTTTACTGATGCAAAGCTTTTTTAATAAGACATAGTACTTCCAGTTCAGTACTACCAGTTCAGACAGGTAGTCTTCATAGGTAACGTTAATTCACTTAATATCTTGAAATGTCCCCTGTCTAGCTTAGAACTGAAATGTCAGTCATCTCATTGAGATGGTCAATATTGTAAAGCATGTGTTAGATTTTTTTGTCTTGTTTGATGAGCATTAACTGACCCAAATCTGTATGTTCATCACCTGATTATTGATCTTTCCAAATCTTTACTGCAAGTATTTATTTGACTTGAACTAAAAAAGATTTGTGCTGTCTTCTGCAGAAATCTCCTACAAATGAATGTTTATATCCTCAAAATCTTTCTTGGTTCTTACTGAATTCTAAACGTTTAGATGCTTTATGTAAGCAAAATCCCTAACAAATTGAAGTATATGTTTCTAAGGCTTCCAAGAAGCATTTAAATCCTGGCATTGAACAAAATTTGAGAGTTTTAGGTACTCAGTCCTATATTCATTTCTGTGAAATTATTGCTAAATGAGACAAAGTATGTCAGCATGAAATACCTTAGCTTTAAATAGAAGATCTTTCTTTTCCAAGCTGGTTATAAAAAAATGAATGGAAATGCAGAAGCAAAGTGTGGGATACACGGCTTCTAAAATGTCTTCATTTGGAGAATCCTGGAATCTTTTCATTGTTTTTTCATTATTATTTCAAAATGTTCAAATATGTGAGACAATATTTCTTTGCTTTGATATATACGGAAGTTTGGTTTAGTTCCAGATCAGGACAGAACGGTGTGGTAAACACATAGGAGTTCATGAGGGAGAAGAGCAAGTTGGTTTCTTTTCAAGCAACCAGCTTGGTTAGTAATGAAAACAGCAGAATAGAGAGGCTTACATGTGAAGAAAACGTAAAAAAAGCAGTTAATATGTGTGAGGAAATTTATTTTTTTTTAGAGAATAAACTTGATTCATCATTCATGTGAAGTGAACTTCTGACAAACAAATCAATAAAGATTAAATGAAGAATAACAGAGTCCTGAAAAATGCATAAGTGGAGAAGTGAACACAATAGGAAAAAATATGAATAATTTCACATATGTTTTCATTTCCTTCTAGAAGTTATTGACTGAACACCTACTTGGAAAGCAGAATGCAATATCTTCAAAGAGGTTTCTGAGATTGCCTCATTTTTAATTGTCTTTTTTTTTTTCTTTTGGAAGTGGAACTGAACCTATCAATTGTAACTGAGTTTTAAGAGAGCTTTACATGTCTGACATCACTGGTTTTGATTTTCAAGTGATAATCCGTGCATGTACTCACAAAGTGAGAGAATATAAACAATGCCTTATGCTTGAAACTGAAGTAATTTTTTCTTTGCAGAATTCAAATCATCTCTTCACATTGTTTCTTACATCTGCCACCTTCAAGCCCGTTTTCTGTTCTACAATCCCTGTTGGTGGTGTAGCTGCAAGTATATTAAGTTTTTCAAAAGACTTGAAGGTCGTTTTTTGATTCCACAACAATTTCATCAGTTGGGGACCCTGGTTCAGTTTTTAGATTTTGAACTACATATAGCATGTGGCCTTCGTCATTCAAACACTGTCTGGTCTGTGGCAGCTAGTAGTGCAGGTGTCTGAGAAAGCATCTTCCACCACCTCTGCTCCCACTACATGGATATTACAGATGCTGCCTCTCTTAGTCTGTGTCGGATAGGACCAGGAGCTGAGTCATTCCTGTGTCTCTTCATAGCTCTGAGAATCCTTATGACCATACTGCTCACAACAGGCACTTGGGAGACAAAAGGTGTTTTCCTGTCCTGATGAAGCAACTGGCTCTTCCTCCTCTCTTTCTTGTCCCTGAACTGAGTCTGTATTAAGGTGGCTATTCAGATGTGACATAATTCATCTGGGAGATGGGGTGGACTTTGGTGTTTGCCAGAGCTCTGCTTTCTCAGGACTAGCTGAAGACTCCACACTCTGTAATCATAAGACAGATTGGCATCTCACTCCCCTGATAAAAGCCTCTGTGTTCTATGGTCCCACAGCAGTATCTGCATTTGAGTTCTGCTTCACAGAAGTGCCTACAAACCTTGCTTACATACTATACACAGTATGCAAGTCACTCCCTTGTCCCGTGAATGACTGCTGCTTTTCAGGCTAGACACTTTCCGCAGTGATGAGTATGTGTAGAGGGATGCAGATTCTTCAGCCTTTGCACCACAAGGCTGTTCTTGTGACTGTATCTTGCTTTGTCTGGAGAGCACACAATCCTGATTTTCAGCTCAGGATCTTAATGTAGTAAGGAACTAAAGTCCTAAATAGGAATTAAGAGTTTAAATATTTCCTGAATCTAATGTGACATATTTAGGGAGGCTGTAAAATTGCTGATGACCAGATATTTCATTACCTATATAAAGGCATTGTAAAATTTTGTGGTTAGTTTATCATACACACTAAATTTTCGTCTTTCTAGTTCCAGAATATTTACTGTCAAATGTTCTTGAAATTACTGTTTAAAGACTATTGTTAGTGTGAGACAGGCTTAATGCTGTTCCTTTTTTTTTTTTTTTTGTACTTGATAACCACATGGTGTGAGCATCAAGACTACTTTCTCACTTAAATAGTAGGTAAGTACAAAGTGATTAGTTTACCATCTTTCAAGAAATAAATGTTAAGGTGTTTCTAGACATTTTGAGGGAAATAATGAGTATTTCCTGATAGGCAATTTATTTATTTTTTTAAAAGATAAATTCCACCTCCTCCCCACATATGTAGAATATACAAATGACTGAACATTTTTAAAGTATTTTGTATTATTTGTTGAACTGGAAATATGCTGCTATTGGGGACTTAGTATTATAGGGTTTTCGGGAAGCTCATCATGGGACAGGCAATTGATATCCCCGTAAGTAGGAACCTAAGCATAAATGCAACATTGTCTCCCACTGGTAGGAGTGTTTCATTCAATATGCTACCTCTTTTATTTGGGGGCAGTCTTAAGTTTGGTTCCTATGGATATTTGTGTATTATTCTCCCCTTTTTCTTCTCTTTCCTTCTCCTTTATTTCACCTCTGCTATTTTTTTTCCTTCAACAAGAGAATCGGTGAACATACATATGTTTTATTGCATGTAGTGCTTGCTTTGCTTCTTTTGACTCCTGGCGATACATACTCATGAGCAATTTTCATGTTGCCCCATGGGATTAAGAACAGGAACAAAATATCCACATAGTGAAACTCACAGTAGATGAATTCCCCAGAAGGGCTTATTTTCCAAACAGCACCAAAACCAGCTTTCAGTTTTTTTTCTTCTGGAATCTCTTTTGCTCAAAGCCCTAGGGAGAGAAGACATGAAAGATTCATGCCTATTTTTGTTAGTCAGACCATGGGAAGTGTGCTTTGCTTCTTTGCTTGCTTTCCAAGTTTGGGTATGCAGGGCATTTGGGAACAGTGTTAATATATAAAATGCTAGGCTGGTCTTGCAAGCCCTGCTTCTCCTCCTTCTGGAAATGTTGGTTGATTCCCCTACAGCTAGCCCTTTCATTGTGAGTCAGTTAGTACCAATCTTGTTCAATTTTGAGTATGTCTGAATGTTAAAGGCATGAAACTCAACAATAAATAAATAAACCTTGTTTATTTATTTGTTTATTACTACCAGTTTAGATCTTGGTAGTAGTACCCCCATTGGATGATCTGGTATGTTTTCAGAGACTGAAGTAATGGTCAGAATTCAATTTGAAATTGTGTATTTAATGAAGTCTGTATAAACTTTTTTGACTAGTGTTTCGTTAGTGTACAGAATAATGTAGATTGCTGCCTAGTGATGTTTTCTGTGTTAAAAATGCTTTTTTTTAACTTGCTATGAAATACAACATTTATTTCCCATCAGGCCAAAGCATCTATAAAATCTTTTTATTCAATTAAGAATACAAACACAGAGGAGTGCTTTGGATCCTTGTGGAAAATATGAACAGTATATGAATGTTTTTTAAGAGCGAGAAGCAGTTTGTGGCTGTGCCCCAGGAAGCAGGGCACCACCAGGAGTTGATCAGATGGGGATCTAGTCTTGCTTCAAGGCACTGAGATACTTACCTATGTTCATCTTCCACTTCACTGCAATAATTTCTTGCTTGTTTTGACTGTAATCTTTTGGCATAGGTAGAGTGTAGCACAGAGGGAGTCTGTTGTCACCTAGTACTGAGTTTATGCCCAGAGGCACTGACTTAAATGTATCTAACATGTGAAATAGGATGAAAGGATTCTACAATAGTGTACAAAAATAATTTAATACAGAAGACATACATTGCATTCACATTAATGTAGTTTGTGTGTCTTTGAAGAAGATGGTATGAGATAGGTGTTGACTGGAGAAATTTTTGATCCTGAATGTTTTTCTTTGTTAAATAATAAAAAACCTCAAGTGTAATGTTCTGTTCAACTTTGACTCTGTTAGAATTCCTTACCAGACCTGGGCAGAAAGAATACATGTAAAGGAGATGATCTTATTTGATGCAGTTAGAGTAACAGACCTTCACTGTCTTTTAAAAGCACTCTGAGTTATTGAGAATCAAAGTAGTGAAAATTTTGGGGGAGGCAAAAATTTACGTGCATTTCCTTTCCTGGGAATTAATGGGAGTATAGATGTCCACTTAATTTTTCAAGTGATGTCCACTTATATATGTGAAAACTTAAGACTATCAGGAATTTTGAACTCAAAATTACTGTTCATACTCCTATGAGCATAAAACATCTTGTTCACAAATTGATGCTACCTTCTGAAAGTTTTTACTTCAATTTAAAAATGTCATCTTCTCCCACAGCTGAATTCTAGTCATGGGAAGTTCTTGGAGAGCAAACATACATATGTATCATGCGATTTTTGCATGGAAGCAAAAGGACAAAGGATATATGACACTCTCCATAAGCATGTATTTAAGTATTACACAAATGTAACTTTCACATTTGTGTTTCAGGAAAACCAGATGCCTCTGCTGAAACTCTTCTGGATCAGGAGTGTATAAACCCTGTGAGTTACTCAAGCCAACTAGAAGACTCTGGATGTGATGTCTCTAATGACTGTGCATTCAGTTCTTTAGGCATAGATTCTGATTTTCACCAATCTGAGCATAATATTGACACTTCTAAACATTGGTTGGAAACACTTCCCCCATTGAATCTTTGCTGTACTAGCAAGGAGGAATCTCTGACTGCTCCAGTTCAGTTTTTGCAACATCTGCTTGAAATAAGAAAACTATCAGAAGGAGGAACTCTTCAAGCAGACTTCACAGAGCTTGAGAACGATTCTTTCACCGTATGTGGTTCAGTGTCTCAGTTGCTTGATGGACTGACTGTTTTTTACAAGAGTCCTAAATTTCCAGTTTCAAATTTTCTTACTGAAGCGGTTTGTGTTTTGATCAGTTTAATAACTGATACTAAATTATCTAATCATGTTTTGAAGAAGTGTTTCAGGAAGCTGGAAGAATTTAAGAAAAATCTAATTCAGATTATTTTAAGAAACAGCAGTGTCAATAGGGTAAGTTTAAAACATATTCCATCTTCCCTATATCATTTCAGTATACTGTAATATTCTCCTGTTTTTATGTTTTTAATATTAGTTTGTCTTGTTATATTTTGAAGAGTACTTTCAGAGATTTTTGTGATTGTTCTTTTTTGTGATATGGACAGTAAATGTTCTAAAACATTTGAAAAAGTTCTTTCTCATGAATGTAAGTTCTTCTAGTCTATTCCTGATTATAGGACTTTAAAAAACTGTTAAAAATGTAGATTGAAACAGCATTATAGAAAATATGAGAGAAAAACATATTGTTTCTCTTGCTATATGAAGATATACTGTAGATATTCCCAAAGTAATGACTATAAAATTTTTGTATTCTTTCTTGTGCACCTAGATTAAATAGCTTGGTTTGCTTCAGAAGATCTCTGCCACTTTAGACATTTACAAATTTGTGTTTTGAAAGTAAATTAGCAAATGAGTGAAAAATTCAGAAATAGCATGTCCCCAGCACAAACAGCAAATAGGACTGAATTGCGTTTTGTCTGTATTCATCATTCTGCATTGTTCCATGCATCATCTTGTTAGTTTCCTCATTCAGCTGAAATATCTAGTCTGTCTTCACAAGACTTCCTGTAAGTAATGAATTCCATTGTCTGTTTTTGGTTTTCATTCTGTCTTTTAGAGTAACTTGAAACAGACATGATGGTGGAATTGTTTGATGCTTAGATGTACCAATTTAGTGTCCACATGTATGTAGTTACACTGTCATTATAGTAAATGAAGATTGTATGGCTATAATCCAGGGAGCCTAAAGAATGCTGACCAGGTACTAGGTCCCTATTTTAGAATGCGCTCTAAAGCTGCCTTTAGCAAAATGAGAGCTACGCCTGTGGACAGATGTATCCATTTGTCTTAATGTAAAATGAATCCCACTGTGTATTAAATATTTACCTCAGAATGTAAATATCAAATAAATACTATTACCAAACTGTGGGGGGGGGGGGGGGGGGGGGGAAGCGTATGTGCCTGTATTTTGGTTAGAAAGCATTCAGAAGGAAATATTCACATATGGAAGCTTTCCCAGGACTAGAGCTTTGTGTCTCTAATACCAGGGTGCTTTCTATTTCAGTGTTGCCATGGTGTGATACTTAGTTTTTAATTAGAGGTGCCACTGACCAGCGTTTTGAAAGGATGTGGACATACATATCATTTCTGTGGTATCAGGGATAGAGTCATGCAGGTGTAACTCCGTTTATTTTTTTGTGTGATTATAGGATACAGAACAAAGAAAACTTCAGCAGGCATTCATTAAGGACTTCTTCATAGTTGCTGATGTCCAGTGTTTCCACTTGTTCCCCTTCTCTGCCCAAATAGGAAGTTAATAAATAATTAAATAATTGTAATTGTAGGAGAGCAACCAAGAGGTTATCCAGAGAAGGATTACTTGTTGATTGTAGGAACCTGGTGAAGCTTAAGTGAGAGGTGTCACATCTTAAATGAGAGAAAATATCCTGATAGATCAGGGACATTTCAAGTCTGCAAAGTGCTTTTTTAAATCATTCAGGAAGGGTGGAGTATGTCCACATAATTTGCAAGTGGCATGTTTTCTCTGAATAGCTTCACTGAAACAGATGACTTTTTATGAGAGGTTTTATATCCGCTTCCACCAAAATATTGATTTAACAGTTGTTCCTCTTGGCAGCCATTACTTCAATCAAACAGATTCAAATAGTTTAAAAATTGTATAAATCAATTATTAAGGGATAATCGTGATAGTTTCCAGATTTCTAGGAAAAAAGGGAAAATGCTGTGTGTACTAATTGCAATGTTTATAAAGACTTATTGAAAAACCCTTTTTAGAGATTTGGTTTTCTTCAAACTGAATTGAGTATGGAAATAAATATGTAGCATTCCGAATTAGTAGTGGAAATTGTATAACTAATTCTTCATGTGCTGTGTACCAGATATCTCCCAGGGACACTTTATGCTTCAGTTTTAATCATCACTGTTTACTCAAGTGGTGATTGAAATATCAAGATTATAGGTTTAAAATAAAATTACCATTAATTACAAGGCTGTCATCTGGAAAGAGTGGCAAACTATGAATTTTGGTTCCAGGAGGATGCTTAAATTCCTCCAGTATAAAAACATTAGGAATTTTGTTGTATCTAACCTTACTAACTGTCAAAAAGCATTTGTACAGACAGTCACCAGTGCAGCTATAGTATTTGACACAACTTTCCCTTTGCCATCCTCACATATGAAACTGTCAGGAGCTGTCAAGGAGGACAAAGGGCTGTGAGAAACACCTTCAAAAAGTGAACAAAGAGAGAAATGACTGTGGATTGCATTTAACGCCTCAACTTCAAAAGTAATCCCAGCGCTTTGCAGAGCAAATTAAATAACTTAAAAAAACACTGAGAATTGGAAAAGAGATAATTATCTCTAGCTTAGATGTAAAGGAAGAAAAACAGCAGCAGAATTACTTGCTGTAACTGTTGAGTCCTATTGTTTGAGATGTTTCTAATTATAAAGCACTGAAAGCTGTAGGAACCAGCAAAGACATGTACTCAGAGCTTTTCTGCCTGGATTCAGTTGCTTAAAGATGTGCACTTTTGATAGAATTTTTGGCCTGAAACTCCAAATTGACACGAGTATCAAAAAGCAAAAAAAATCTATAATTTAAGATATGAAAGATAAAAGGAAATATTACTTCAAATATAAAACCATTTAAATCAAAGAACTACAAAAAAAAGTAGCCTTTTGAATTTCCCTTTTTAATTTTTCTCCTCTCCCTCCATGTTTGGAGAGCAGCTCAGAAGTCTGCACACAGCTGTCAGAAACACAGTCTTTTGGAAGAAGCCTTCTGGAAATATCTAGAAGGAGCCTCAAGTCATGGCTGCTAAGGGTGAAGCATGAATGCTCTGAGGTTAAATCATCTACTTAAAGGCCTGCCTCTGCACCTTCTGCTGGCATGGTCTTGCATCCCTGTATGTCTGCTGCAGAAAAGCTTGTGAGGATTCTGTGTCTAATTCTGGTACAAATGAATTGTTGCTCTCATGTTGCAAAATCTATGGTTAGTTGCTGCTGATCTATGGAGCAAGCACGTTGCTTGTCACCAGTTTTTGAGTCCTCAGCACTGAGACTCTTGGACTTCTGTATGGGTGTGTTGCTGTCGGTGCATTGCCTTTTGATGTGCAAATTGTTATTCATGTTGAGTAACTGCTGTCAGCAGAACCACTTGTCCTATTTATGCAGGTTCTTTGCAAGTCCTGCTTTCAAGCAGACAGAAGCATATTATAAGAAAACTCTGCGAGACTGTATTCAGTTTCAGGAGCCACTGGTTCCACTTTTCAAATGGACTGTTCTCTACTACCTGACAAAACATGGGTAAACATTTCCCATGGAAAACTTCCATAGGAGCTATGGTATATAATTACAGCTCCGGTGGAGTAGAAACTTTGTCCCTTCTTCAGAAAGGAAGCACAGGAACACTTTTTTCCCCTTAATCTACCTGTTTGGGATTTTATAACAGCTAGCTCCATCCACCTCCATAGGGACATGGAAAAGGTGCATCTCTCCTGCTCCTAGATGCATCGCTTACTGGACTGAGATGTGCCTGTTCTGTTGAGATTTGTCTCTGTTGTCCCGCATGTATTGGAACAACGGATCATTTCTCCTCTATTAGAAAAATGCAACAGTCAGAGGCACTGGGGATTCCCAACTCTCTGTGCTGTTCAGAATAGCATGTGCGGTTTATGTTTTTGGTGAAGGTTTTGCACAGCTCATTGCATTGGGGCACTTCAGAGAGGACACTAAAATTCTTTTACATGGGCAGCATCCTGGAGCCTGCCTGGAAGCCTTGCGTGGTGAACCTGGGCTGGCTGTATTTTCATAGTATATGGAATTAGCTTCAGAAGTCAAATCCCTCGAACAGAAATTAAGATAACTCATATGTGTCTTATTTACATCTCTCATATATACGGCTGTGTAAAACCTCAAGACGGTTATTATTAAGGAATTCAGAGTCTTGTTTGTTACTTTGGAGACAGAAGAAAAATACTTTTATATATGGCTTCTTTCAGTGCAGTTTAGCTGTATTCAAATGTTTCATGGCAAAATAGTTACAGGGTGCTGCGTTACATAGGATTTATGTGATGTGATCCCTAGTGGTGTCACACTAGTTTATCAGCATTGATAACAGAAGTTCAGCTCACAGGTTGTACTTCTTCTAGGTGCAGCTGATACTGTAATTTGGAGCATGGCTAATGCATCAGTTATGTGCCAGAAGATCCTGACCTTCACCCTGGGTTCTGTGCAGAGATCTGTGTCTGTTTCTTGGACCTCTTGTTTTAAGGAGTTAATCAAAACACTAAAATAGAAGGCAGTGGTACATTGCCTTCAGGATTGTAGAGTAGAATTGTGCTGTGCAGGGCTCTTAGAAGAGACTGCTTTCTGGTGCCTTGTTCCTGTTTGACAAATACCTCATCCTTCTGTCCCATCTCGCTCATAAATCTTTTTAAAACAAGACCCAGAAGGAAAAGAGATGTGTTTCCGTGACCTGTGGTTGTTTGCTGCTTTTCATGCTATATTTAAAACATCAGTACTGACTTTGAAGATGCTGTCAAGAGTCATGAATTACCTGCTCCATTCAAACTAAGCAAAAAAAAAGTTATGCGCTATTTCCTTCAGTTCTTTTAACCCTTGTCCCCTTTGGAAATTACTTTACAATGACAATTACCCTACTTTAGGGTAATTGTTTAGAAGCTGTTTTGTGTTAACAGTATCTGAATGGATGCTGAGACATAAGCATCCTCTCTAGGAACTTTTCATATCCTGTTTGGGACTTTACTGCCTTTTTTCATTTTTCTCTCTCTTATGTTCTGTCTAAAAGTCTTTATGTAGAATTTTGCAAATGCTCAGATATTACTGTTGATATGTTTAGCAGAAAAGCAAACACAAGAATTCTGACTACTAGTTAAATGCCTTTACCGGATGTTTGCGAGAGAAAGGATTCACAATTCTTCATGAAAATGACAAGTTGAAATGTAGTACAGTGAAAAGCGGAAAGAGATAAATGTTTGAATCTAATTGGCAATTATATAAAGAAATGTATGGAAGTGTGCTTGTGCAATTGAAAAAGTACACATTAATCAAAACCATGGTTTTGAATCTTTTCTTATCTAGGATACAATTTGTATGTTTCATTCATGACTGAAATTGCCTGGAAGAGAGTAATCATAAACTTATTCTGATGGTTTTAATACATGCAACAGTATGTATTTAATAGATGCACCAACTAGTTGTGGGTGACGATAAATTCCCCTGGCCATGTATAGTTTGCAGTATCTTTTGTTGGCAACTGCCAGAACAGTACTTAACTCATCAGTTTACAAGAGTCTTGTCTGCTCAGGGACAAGTAAGATTTAAAAATAGTTCTTCATGTCAATGGTGGTTCCCAAATATAAAACTAGTGGGCTTCAGTTTTCCTAAATTAACTGAGTCCCAAGGGGAGTATCATGGCTCTTGAGACATGGTGCATTTTCATTATGTAGTGGAAGAGAAGTTCATTTGTATGAATATTAAAATGTGTTGCCAGGATTTTATGGTCTAGTAAGAGTCAATGTTTGAATCTCTTGATTGTTGAATTAAATTTTCTCAGCAATCTGTTGTTCTATGTAGAGCTATTTAAGTCAAATGGTAATCAAAATCCATTGTTTTGTAAATCACTGCGGTCTAAAGCAATCACCAAACTGACTGACTCTCATTTGCTTCAGTAAAGTGGATCATAGGAGTAACTAGACGGGAATGAATGAAAGAAAATTTCTCTGCCTCTTAGACTTTTGTCCAGCTTCCCTCCTCAGCCAGCCTCAGCTGATATATATGATGCACAAAAGCTACAATTATTGAAGAGTTACAGGATGAAGTTAGCAGGATTTTTTTTACCATTAAGGCAAAAAAGTTTTATTCGTGGTTTCCAACCTGCCTGTAATGCTGTTTTGTCAGGACCATCTCTTTTCCTAATAACAACTGTCACTACCTGTTTTTATGCAAGTAATTAACCTAGTATTCAGGGTATTACAGATTATTTCCACTAGGAGGAGAAAAAAAGGACGGAATAGGCCTTTGCTGTTCTTTCGATTTAAAAATTAAGTATGGGGGGGCCCTTAACACAAGAATACAGGAAGTTCTTGATTTTGTTGAATATTGTAGGAAATCTATATCAAAAGTTGTTTGTTTCTTTCCTCTGCCCTCAGTCTCTCTCCACTGAATGCTTTCTGTCAAAGCTCTCTTAACTTTCTGTAGCATTGCATTAGCAGCGTCATTTTGCTGCTTTGGCATCTCTGTGATATTTGCAGCTGAGACCATGTGGAACAGCAACATCAAAGCCCATCCTTCAGTCCTTCACTTATCATGCCTGTGTAAAAGCATTTGAATTCTATCTAGGCCTTGTTTTCTGTTACTCTAGCCATGCTATTGAACAAAAGGACCTAAAATTGTTCTATTTTTTGATCTCGGGTACCACAGTAGGTGGTTATTCAAAGGGAGGATATGACCACCTTAGCTCTTTCGTTCCATTCTGGTTACTTCCAGATGGAGATCTAGGGCTGTTCCTGCTGTCAGGATTGTCTTTTTCTTCACAGAAAAAATCAGTTTGTTGCTTTTAACAGAGGTGGTACCTTTTTTTTAGTATTGGGGGAAAATTACCTCTTATATTCTGTAGTTTTTGAAGATGGCTTTTTGGTAGTAGTCCTCAACCTTTGCTTAAAATGTGTGTGCATACTTTAATAATGCAAATCTTAGGGTTTCCCTGTTCTATTTTCTGTTTACTAATGAACCTTTTCTCAGCTTAAATTTGTCATGCTTCTCTAGGAAATATTTTTGTGTGCCCAACTAGGGTGTGTGTTTGTGTTATGGTGGTAGGATAGAAATGAAAAGTAAGCTCTGTAGAGCCTGTTATCTGCAGCCAGTTGCAAAGACAGTTGAGTATTCCTTGCCTAACTTTTCAGTGCTCAACTCCTGCAGTGAAATCTGTAACCTTAAGCAAGGTACCCCTATTCTTCCTAGGTATGCAAGCCAGATACTTAGCATCTTTAAGTGGTGTTCAAAGTAGCTCACACATTGTGGGCAGAGGGAAGAAGAGTGAAGAACTGGGAAATAAAGATCTGAAATCCATTTTCATTTGCAAGGACTGTCTGTAAATCTTAGACACTTAAATGAGACATTGATTTACATCCCTGAATTTCTTTAAAGATGACCAGCTCACTCTTCAGTTTAAAAAACTAAAAAATACCTGTTTTCTGTAATTTATCCAGTGACTTTTCCTAAGTAGTCCTCACATTAAAAATCTGAATCCATAACTGTTCTGCTGTGAGTGAGCTCACGCTTGTTGCTTAGTGTCTTCTGCATCCGTTAGCATGGCTTGGCCACTCAGCATCAGCAGGCAGATAGGCAGTTCTTCACTCGTCTAGACTTCTGACTAGGACTAGTTAAGAAGGAGGAATCAAGAGTAATATAAATTTTAATCTCTCAGGCTGGGAAGACTTTGTATCTAGAGCTGCTTCTTCATAATCAATAGAATATTTACACTAGGTATTAAAAAATTGGGCAGCAGTAACATCAGAGCTGTCTGAGTGGCAGCTGTTGTGAATGCTGTTTGTTTAACTGGAATTGATACTGGATCCAGCCTCTTGAATGAATTAGATATTTAGATGCCTAATTCATGAATCCCAAGAAGATGCAGACATTCTTGATCTCTGCCAAGTTAGCATTGCTTAAAGTAAATTTACTGGTGAAAACTCTGATGCCAGCAGGATCCCAGTTGTCTTCAGTAGTTAGCTGGATTTCTCTGTACATCAGTTTCTTGTACTTAGTCTTCAGATGAACTGATGACTGTGTGTTTGGGTGCCTCAAGGAAAGTGTTGCCTTTTCTGTAAAGGTGATTGGGGTGAGGCAATATAAGCAAGGCACTTGGTTTTAGTGTATGGAAATAGATACAATCATTTTGAGGTAGACACTAAATAAGCATAACGGTGATTTGCAGCCCTGAATTCCTCTAAGGACATCCAGGTTGTGCTTTAGTTTTGGGTTAGGGTTTTTTGTTTGTTTGGGTTGCTTTTTTTGGTGTTTCTTAAAAAAATCAAGCTCACAACAGGGTCTGTTCTATGTATTTTATCCCATCAACTAAGTGTCATTGTTTTATGTATATTATCCAGTTCAAGAGAATGTAAAGTGCTCAAAATGGGAAAGATAAGTATCCTATGAAACTGAAAGGAAAAAAAAGTAAAATAAGTTTAGAATGAAAGACTTAGAGATGGTATTATTATAACTGTAAAATTTCTAATATAGCATGTTCTATGTTTGAAAGTGAAGATTAAGAGGAAGCTACCAGGGTAGCAGTTTATCTCAATAACATACAAAGCTTTATAACAAAGTTAAAAGAATAATTAAAGATCTAGTGATAAATGATATAAAATACAACATGAGTTTACCAGAGATAAATGGTGGCAGAACAACCTAAGAGCATTCTTTGTAAAATAAACCGTGTTTACTGATGGAGTATTTGGGAGCTTTTATCTATCTGGTGTTCAGTAAAGCATTTGTTATGGAACTCGTACTAGAAAATGTTAATGAAACTGAAAAATATGTTCTTTAATGCTTTCATATTTTGTAATTGAATAAGAAAGCAGCTAGAGAAGTAGCAGCAAGGTGTGCTGTGCATTGAGTATTTGTACTTGACAAGGAAAAGGAGGGGAGGGGAAAGGTTTGTGTATGTCAGTCAATCAGAGGCCATGCTACTTAAGGATAGTCCAGTCACTGCAGGCGTGCTGGGTCTGGTCTGAGTCTGTCCTCATTACTTCAGCAGTAACAGCTTTCCCTTGTGCAGGGAAGGAGAGGGTAAATACCTAGGAAGTAGCCTGGGAAATTCACTTCTGCCAGAGAGCTTGGTGGTGTGAAGAAGCAGTAAGGGAGGGAGGTAACAGGAAGGTGACTGCAAGTGCATCTCTCCTTCATAGCAGTTTCTGTGGTCTCTCATCTCTCCTTCTCACTGATATGGCAGCAGCAGTCGATTTAGCTTAGTTTAGCCTGTGGACAGGAGCAAGCAGATGCACTAGTTACTGCCTGTTTTGCTAGGGAACTGGTATTGGGTATAAGCATATATGGAGCCAGGGGGACCCTACTGATCAGTGCATCAGAGTGACTTTTAGGCAGCCATAAAGAAATAAACCTAAGAAAGATACTTTCAATCTGTGATCAGAAAAAATTGCAGTTTCACACTCCCAGTCTGACATACAAGCTTCATGGTCAGGAATGGTGACCAGGAGGAGTTCATATAGTACACTTCCTTGGAGATCTTTCCTCCTCACTCCACAAATTCAACAAAGCTGTACTTAAGCCAGTAGGTTGCACATTTCTTTCAGTGAATACCACGATATCTGCTGCTTGTATTTCTGGCTTTTCCAGCACCATTCACCAAAGTGTTCTGGTTTTTAGAATATTTAGCAGGCTGGCTGCAGGTTATTTGTTTCTCCATGTCCATCCTCTGCACAGCATGCTGGTGCTGTATTACAATAATTCTTTTCCAGATACTGAAATATCTTGGTTTAATTTTCATTATTTTTTTGCCTTTTTAGTTTTTTTTCTTAAAAAAATGAAAAATTTTTCATGCCATTTGCATTTTAGCTTGTTTTTTGTAAACATTTTTGGTGCATGCAGTCAAGCATGTTGCAAACAGACCTGCCGCTATTGTATGTGACACTGTCAGAATGTTTTTCAGCTAAAGCTCTGGAAAAAAGTACCGAAATACTGTGATATAAAAAGCAACTTGCATCAGTGAAGCAAACTGGTGGTCCTAGCAGAGAACATCAGGTTTAGAAGAGTGAAGTGTGAACATGATTATGAAGGGGTAAGGGCAGAGCAAGGCTTGAGATGAGGCTTACATAGCAAAGAATTGGAATAGTGTGTATCAAATCCCAAGACTTGAAGATAGGAGAAATAGTGCAGCATAAACAGGAGGAGAAATAAATCACAACCATCAAATTACAAAGGAAGCAACATGACAGTAAGATAAGAAAAGGGGTACTAATGCTCTCCGTATAAAAGTAAAACTTTTCAATTGATATTGATGAGTTAGGAGTGGAAGTCAGGCTGGACTAAATGGGCAGAGGGCAAGGGTGATAAGAATTCAAAGGCAAAAATACTGTTTTGGTTTTAACACCTCACAGTTTGAGGATACTTGTAATAGTTATTTGCCTTAGTCCTGTATTGCCAGTTTTCATAGTTGCAGGGTGTAGTGAATCGTGCAACTCGTGAAGGAATTACCAGTTTTGGATAACCATTATTAAAGAAAAGTCTTAACACATTCTGATAAAAGAATTCTAAACAAATAATTCATAAGTAGCTATTTTTGTTCTGGTTTCCTGGGGAAACAAGGCTCATAGGAGTGTGCTGTTTTGCTCGTCAGTCTTTTCCTCTACTAGTAACTTTTCAAACTGATAGCCAGTTTGAAGTCTCTTGGAAAGAAGTGGAAGGTCAAACATACCTTCCAATAGGCTTTAAAATCAGTGGCAGGGTGGAGGAGTGACCAAATTAGTATGCTTGAGGCAAGCAGGACATTGACATTATATTGACAATCCACACATCCTTCCCAACTACTGGCACAGCATTGCTCTCTCTTGCTCTGCATCCTGAGGAACATGGGAAGAGAGCAGAAACCAGCATGTGAGAGGAGGGTTAGGGACAGAAGATGCAGCTCCTGAACAGTGAACCAGGCTCCATTATTTTCTTGTTTCTAGTTGTATGTTTTTTACAATCTAATTTTCTGACTGCTTTTACCTGAGAGTCCCTGAAGAGCATAGGTTTTATTTCATCTATACCATTAAGCAAGCCCAAGGGATTAAAATGTTTCTGTTGCTTTTTTAATGTTTGACAGATTTGAGAGCTGAAGATAGTTTTATCTTTAATGAAACAGCATACTATTTGAACTATTATCAGTTTGAATGCTTCCAGAGTTTAATTAGCAATACATGAGCATTGCTGTGAAACACAAAGTCTTACTTCTGTTCCCTAATTACAGATTAATTGCTTATATGCTATAAGTTTGTTCTGTATGCATTTAATATATATAGTCTGTGCGAGTTATTTTAACCTTCCTTATTTTCTTAAAATATACTAAGAGATCCACCAAAATACAATATTAAATCCATACTCTAATAAATCAGTTAGCAGGTGGGATTTTTCAGTGGCATCAGTACCCATACCTCAAGTACCGTAAAAATCCCTATTTACTTCCCTTAGTAGAGGCTCAGGCTTTAAATTTGAAGATCCCCTGTTACCTAGTCCTACAGAATTCCAACTAGAAAAATGTTACTCTTGCCAAACCAGAAAAGATATTTGGAATTTTGTGAAAGATCCTATTTTAGTTAAATATCAGCTGCTAGCATTGATATCTACAAAAAAAAAAAAAAGAAAATCATTGTTTCACTATCAGTCTAAAAATCTTGTAAGCAAATAGAAGAGAGCTTAAAAGAGAACAATCATGATCATGTTTGTGTGTAAATATATACATTTAGTGTGTTCTTTGGGAGAGGTAGCTTTGAAAAACTACACTGCATTGTCTAGTTCACTTGCTTGCCAAAGGCAAATTAGTAAGTATACTCAATGTTACAGTCTGAAAATACAGAATTCTACAATATGTATCCATCCATAATTTATAAAAAGAAGTAAAAATGAGTGTGAACTTTAATGAAAAATGTGCGCTTTTTGGCTTTATTTAAACCTCTAGTAATGATTTGAAGCAGTTGTACCTGTTTGGAATGTGGGTGCTGTCAAGACAGAACTATTCAGGTTATGCAAACTTTGTTTCTGTCATACAATTTTAATAGATACTATGGAAGATCTTTCAAAACTGTAAATGTCTAGATTATTTTTAGGAGGAGGAGTCATTGTTTTTCTTGGAAGGGTGTACATTTCCAGTATATGGAAGTCTGATTTTAATTCATAGATCCTCAAAATACATGTAGGTGCATACATTACGTTATCCTTTCATATAGTTTTAATTGTTCAGAAACCTATTTTAGCTCACCTTCATTCACATTTTGTCTTTATAGAATCTTTGGTGTATACATTTATGAATTATTTTAATATCACAGATTTTCAAAGCTATATGCGTACAATTAATGAATTCTCTTTAATATGAGTTTGTTTCTCTGCAGCTTTGATTCTGAACATGAGACTTGTCTGTCTTTTATAGTTTTCTTTTTATATTTGTTTTGGGATTATGTGCTAAAGTGAGATGATTAACAGCAAAGATTTATTAAGTTTGATTGTTATGACTGTGAATAGGAGATTGTCTCATATTGGGCAGATGATAACCAAGCTGATCAAACTCCTCAGCTCTCAGAGGCTGGTAAATAGGCGTTGCATCAATTGACAGGGCAGTTTGGCCATCTGATCAGGCAGACAAGCAGTAACTGTGAATGGGAAGCTGCCTAATTAACTGTTTTTACAGCAAAAGTTTTCAGTCCACCTCACTGTCCGCTTACGTAGCCCAAAATTTTGTCAGTAACAATTTTATGGGAGACAGTGTTGAAAACCATGGTAAAGTCAAGGTAAATGATACTCACTGCTTTTCTCTAATCCACTCAGCTGGTCATCTCACTGTAGAAAGCTATCAGGCTGGTTAAGTGCGGTTTCCCCTTAATAAATCCATGCTGGATCTCCTTCTTGCCTTTCGTGTGTTTGGAAGTGATTTCCAGGAGGATTCATCTTATGCAAACTTGTAAATGGGGGGCAAGTATTTTTATTCTCATATATATATATATATATATATGCATGTGTGTGTATGTGTGTATACATACGTGAGCTGGCTAGAGGAATAAACTGGATTGTTAATAGGATGTGGTGGTCTGCTTTTGAGTGTTTAAGACATGGTAGTTATTCTTAGACATATAAATTTGGGTCAGAGTATCCTTTTGTCAGTCAAAAATACTCATTTACAAAGGGATACTGAACATTGATATTTTAGGGGTATATGTTTATATAAAAATGTTATAGTCATTATATTTAATGTGTATTACTTTTTTCTTTGAAAGAACTCTAATACATTTATATATAGAAATTATAATTTCTTCTAGTAGTGTTTTATGAAATAATGTCATGTTTACTTTGTAGAGCAGTATGTTTCATTACATAATAGCTATACGTTTCCATGTCAAGGAACAAAGAAAACAGCTTTTATTGTTTTTAATAGAAAAGACTGTGGCCAAAAAAAACCCACTACTAATATAATTCTCATGTAAGTTCACATCACTCCTCCTGTGGTTCAGGAGAAATCCCTTGGTTACAGCTTGTTAAACAACAATATGAAAGTGAATTGTTTGAATTTGAAAATACAGTGTATCTTCTATCACTTAGCATTTAATCAACTTTATTCGTGATAACTCTATTGACAGAAAACTCCAGTATAGCTCTTAGCTTGCTCATGTGATTGAATTTCAAAGAATTTGTTTGCTCATTTGTCTACCTGTGGCAAACAGAATTACTGTATGTGCAGGGTAGTCACCCATTTTCTATGACAGCAGATGGGCATGATGACAGCTAATGCTGAAAAGCTGCCTCCTAGGGAATTCACAGTTTTGGAGGAGTTTGTTCATATGACAGTTTCCTATGGTGCTAATCTTTTGAGAAACAAAAGTTTCTAGGTAATGAGTATGGGTTACTCATAGATCCCATATGTATTTAATTAGTAGAGTTTTAAACTCTCTAAAATGTTGATTTTGACCATTTTTCTTTAAAATGTTAATATGTAAATCCCATTTCTATTTAAGGCAACTGGGGTAAAAAAGCTGGAGACGTATTTTTTAAAATTTAAATTTACTGTTATCTCTCTTTAGTTTCAGGCACTGCATGCTGTATCACACACACTGGCTTTGCTAGGAAGGAACAACATACTGAGAAATTCTTTAATATCTCTTCTACTATCAGAAGTACGTCAGTTTGCTGAGCAGCTATTGCAAGCTCACCAGGTACTGTCATATTTTCTTTTGGAGAAGGGCCAGAGAGTGTTGTTGGGTAGTGTTTTGTTTGTATCTATTTGTTTCATATGTAGTAAGTGGATCATTCTATAGAATATGCAGGTTTAAGAATCCACAAAATGCTAACACCTAACTTTAACAGCAGATTAAAAAAAAAGAGATATAAAGTAAAAGAAAATTTCCTTATGGACAAAAGTGAAATTATCAGACTTAATACCTAGACTGTATAGGTTTTAAGATCATGCTATATAGTTTGGAAAATACTTGAAAATATTTAGTTAAAGAAATTATTGCAACATGTAAACTGTTGGCTATGCAGGCAATACAATTTAGTTATCCAGGTGGACCTACAAAGAATTATGTCTATCTAGCTTATGTAAAACTGAAAAGAAAGTTGCAATACTTTATTTCAGAATTAGATTTCATGTTTCACATTATAATATTAATTTTCATGATGCAAAAGTTATCCAACACTTAAATTTGTGTTTAGTTTGTTGCAGTGAGGAGATGAAAAGCAGAATAAAATGCAAATAATCTTTTTGGTAAAATTTATTCTTAGGTTAAATTTTTGCAGTAAACCATAGAGTTTAAAAAAGAGGGAGACAGTAAATGGATGTTCCTTTAATATTTGGAGAAGAGATGTATGAAATAAATTGGATTTTCATAGATTTTTCATGTATTTGTGTGTGGTGGTATGTATTTAATGCAAACTGTTCAGTTTCACTTGGGATTATGACTTTGATTGTACACTATCCTAGAAGGCTCAATAAAAAGTAAGCGTGCAACATTTTGGTGGCAGATAAAGTTATTGATAGATATAGAAAACATTCATCATGGGTATATCTAGTGGTGGTGCAGTTACAACAATGTTTTAAGTGTTGCGCAAGCAGTCTTAATTTATTCTTTTTCTCTCTAGGATATTGGAGTAAGTTCTGACTGCTGGAGAGGGGACATGTAATTTCCAACCCAAATTTCTAGTACGTTTGAATTACATCTGAAAAGGCTTCAGAAAGGCCAGTTTTGAAAGAATTGGACAATGAGCTGTGTCTCATAAATCACCAGTAACATACCAGAGTTATTGATGGCAGCCAAAAGCAAACAGACTTTAAACAGATGTAAGGATAGGGAAGTGTGCAATTCGGAAAAAGTTTTGGTTTTTAAGTTTAAACAAGTTGCTTATTTTTAACATTATTAAGTCTTACCTGTTTAACAGAATTAGTCATCCCTCTTTTCAGCAGAGTTTTTGCCAGAACTCTTCAGTACTCCACACTGAAGAAAAGCTTACATTGAGCATTGCACTTCGCTGAGTTAGGTACTATGGTACTACTTAACTTTGCCATACTGTAATTGTTTTAAGCATTGGTATCCTATTTGGTACATAACATTTATTTCTAAAAAGTTCTAAAAGAAGTTTGACTCCTCTTTGGCTTCGCTTTATGTTGGAAAGAATCATATATTTGGTTTTAAGATCATAATAAGAGAGATTACAAAACTGTATAACTTGCAGTTGAGAAAATGGAAGTAAATTAGTATCCTGTGGTTTTAACTGTAAAGGATTCTCTTTAACTACACAAGTGATTTTGATTTTTCTAATGGCAAATTATTTTATTACTGTCAGTAAAATTTCTTTATGGGAAGGTAGTTGAAGATTTGATTCCTATATAATTATGCAGAAGTTGGTATCTTAATCCCCAAACAATTCTTATAACACAACTGGTATAATAAATTGCTTAAATGTCAGTCTCACTAGAGTGGTTTGATACCCCTAGTTGATGGTACAGCATGTTTGGGGGTTTTTTTTATAGCTGGGAAAGCTTATCACTCTGCTTGATTTGTATTTTTTCCCCCCCAGCCTACCCTGTCAAGAAACAGAAACCTTCAACTGTACTTTCTGGAGCAACTGAAGAAAGTTTTATCTAGCACTGAAGGGAAGGTGCCTGTAGAGTGGGAGGCGATTTCCAGGGGGGCAGACATAAACTTGTAGTCATGTACTGAAAAGAAAAAAAAAAGATCTTTTTGATCTTGTAAATTTATTCTGTTTCTTCATACTTAGTATATGTTGACTGAAATTTGGGATGGTAAAATGCATTTGTCAAATGACCTTTTCAGCTTCAGGACCCACCAAATCCTTTTTCAGGTTAAGTCTTTGCTACCTGCAGCCCTCCATCTGTGTCATCTTAACTACCTTGTGTTTGTGCTTGCTGCAAATCTTAGCCATTATCAGTCCACAGTACTGATTTTCAGACTTTCTACTACCTAGAGCTTTGAAATGCCTCCCCCTTTACAGGTGAGGAAATGTATGTTTATTATTGTGCAATGGGAAACACAGAAAGATTTTCTGACAAAATGCTTAATAAGGTTCCCTCTCACCCTTTTTTTGTTAAACAGCCCTTTCTGTTAACTCAGAGAAATAATTTAATTTTCTCATATTCAAGAATTTGGAGCCATGTTTACATACAGAGAGTTCCCTGCTGTGATTCTGCTTCCTCCACTAAGTCATCAGTCTGCCTTCTGCTAGTGAAATGTGGTAGACCTTCTGTCTTTTTTTTTTTTTAAAAAAAAAAACCAATGCAGTAATTTATTTATATTTTCCTCATCCAGCATTGTAAGCGTTTCTTGGAAGATTAATGCATCTTGATCAACCAATCTCAGATTTTGGTCTAGAATAGGACTTTCATATAATCTTGCTAAATCTTATGAGGCTTTCTTTTGAGTCTGTTTTAAGTGCATTTAAGTGGCCATCAAAAGAATAAGTGGGCTTCAGGCACTTAGGTAGAGACTCCAGTGACTAATTTTACAATGACAAAGTAGTCTTGGAATGTTCATCCCCGAACACATCGTTGGATTTTTCTGGGAAAAGTGGAAGGTTCAAGGTGGCTGAATTTGAAGCCGCAGGAGCTGTGCGTCTGTCTGTAGCTGATACTTTGTAGGACTAAGATTTTGAAAAGCTCCAGTTCATGTGGGGAAAGTAACTGAAGTTCTGGTTTGCTTAGCTTGCTGTGTAGTCAGTTTTTAAAGTTTATGCATTCTTGCATTTAGCCCAAATAGAGGTGTCATGTTCATTTACAAAACTTTATACATTTTGTATGTGATAATTATATCTGGAAATACTCCTTAACAAAAACCTATTCTACTTAACGTAATAGGACACTAGACTCTAATATTTCTGATATCCTGATTTACAGACCTGCTTCTGAGTGTTTCAGACTTTGTGTATCACTGCTTTTGGTAGGCATGATTCTAGAAAGGATTAAAATATTTATTTCTTGTTTTATAATCAAAACTAACGATACAGTATCAGTTTTAAATATACCAAATGACAGCTTTAAAAAAATTCTTCATAAATACTTAAATTAGAATTTCCAAAAGGATAATACTTCATATAGTCAAACTATATTAGACAACAGGTATCCTAATCATGTATTGTTACTTAAGCAAAATGGCTGTTAATTGCAAAGGCATTTCATGTCTTTCACTTAAGACAATCAAATTAGGGAGTCTGAACTTTAGTTATGATTAAAGATGTGCAAATACCTGTTTTCTTTTTGGTTTGTTTTGTCGTGTTTTTTTTTTTTTTTTTTTTATTATTGTTGGCAGATAGGAGAAATAAAGAACTCATCTGAGGCATATATTCAGGGTTAGCTTACAATTACTTTTTAAAACATTTGGTGAAAAACAGAAATTGAAAACATAGCTTATTCATCCAAGCAAATTTCTGTGTTTTATTTCTGTATATTTTTTAAAAAAATTTGAATATATTTTCCAACACTGACTTGGATTGAAAACAAAATTCCGTTTAATTTTTCTAAATGAATCATCTAGATATGAATCATCTAGGATCATCTCCTCCAAATTTAGGAGCAATGCATCCTGACAAAGATAGGACAAGGCAGGTAAGAACAACGGGAGAGCTGCATGGATAAACAAGGAGCTCCTGGACAAGCTCAAACACAAAAAGGAAGCCTATAGAGGGTGAAAGCAAGGACAGGTAGCCTGGGAGGAATATAGAGAAACTGTCCAAGCAGCCAGGGATCAGGTTAGGAAGGCCAAAATCCTGATAGAATTAAATCTGGCCAGGAATGTCAAAGGCAACAAGAAAAGCTTCTATAGTACATCAGTGAGAAAAGGAAGACTAGGGAAAATGTGAGCCTTCTCTGGAACGAAATGAGACACCTGGTTACCCAGAACATGGAGAAGGCCAAGATACTCAGCAACTTGGTTGCCTCACCAGAAAGTGCTCTAGCCACACCACCCAAGTCGCAGAAGGCAAAGTCAGGTTCTGTGAGAATGAAAAACCGCCTACTGTAGGAGAAGCTCAGGTTCAAGACCATCTAAGGAAACTGAAGGTGCACAAGTCCATGGGACCTGATGAGATGCATCCACAGGTCCTGATGGAACTGGCATATGAAGTGGCTAAATCACTATCCATCATATCTGAGAAGTTGTGGCACTCTGAAGTTCCCAATGACTGGATAAGCAGAAACATAACTCCCATTTAAAAAACGGTAAAAAAGAAGACCTGGAGAACTACAGGCCAATCAGTCTCACATCTGTGCCTGGCAAGATCCTGGAGCAGATGCCCCTGGAAATTATGCTAGGGCACATGGAAAATAAGGAGGTCATTGGTGACAGCCACCATGTCTTCACTAAGGGCAAATCATGCCTGACAGATTTGGTGGCCTTCTACAATGGGGTTACAGCGTTGGTGGATAAGGGAAGAACAACTGACATCATCTGCCTGGACTTGTGCAAAGCATTTGACACTGTCCTGCACGACATCCTTGTCTCTAAATTGGAGAGACGTGGATCTGATGGATGGACCACTTGGTGGATAAGGAATTCGCTGGATGGTCACACTCAAAGAGTTGTGGTCAAGGGCTTGATGTCCAAGTGGGCAGCAGTGGCAAGTGCCATTCCTTGGGGACCGGTGGTGTTTAACATCTTTGGCAGAGACACAGACAGTGGGATTGAGTGCACCCTCATCAAGTTTGCTGATGACACCAAGCTGTGTGGTGCAGTCAACACGCTGGAAGGAAGGGATGTCATCCAGAGGGACCTTGACAGGCTGGAGAGGTGGGTCTGTGCAAACCTGATGAAGTTCAACAAGGCCAAGTGCAAGGTCCGGCACGTGGGTCGGGGCAATGCCAAACACAAATACAGGCTGGGTGATGAGTGGATTGAGAGCAGCTCTGCAGGGAAGGACTTGGGGGTGTTAGTGGATGGAAAACTGAATATGAGCCAGCAGTGTCTTAATGACACAGGAGCAGGCTCTCCCCAGGTGCTGTAAGAGAAGCCGGCAGCAGAGAAGACCACCCTGACTAAACAGGGAGCTTTGGCTGCAAATCAGGGAGTAAAGGAGAGTTTACGGCCTTTGGAAGAAGGGGCTAGCCACTCACAGTGATTACAAAGATGCTGTGAGGCTATGCAGAGCGGAGATCTGGATGTCTAAAGCCTAGCTAGAAATTAATCTGGATTCAGCAATCCAGGATAACAAGAAATGTTTCTATAAGTATGCCAACAGCAAAAGAAAGACCAGGGAGAGCCTCCATCTCCTGCTAGACGCAGGAGGAAACACGGTAATGAGTGACGAGGAAAAGACTGAGGTGCTTAATGCCTTCTTTGCCTCAGTCTTTAATAACAAGACCAGTTGTACTGAGGGAATCCAGCCTCCTCAGCCAGAGGACAGAGACTAGGAGAACGACCCCCCCCACAATCCAGGAGGAGATAGTCAGTGACCTACTGCATCACATAGACAGACACAAGTCTATGGGACCAGATGGGATACACCCGAGGGTGCTGAAGGAGCTGGCTGGGGTGCTCGCCAAGCCGCTTTCCATCATTTACCAGCAGTCCTGGCTGACCAGGGAGGTCCCGACAGATTGGAAGTTGACCAGTGTGACGCCCATATACAAGAAGGGTTGCAAAGATGATCTGGGAAAATTCCAGGACCGTCAGCTTGACTTCGGTGCCCGGGAAGCTGATGGAGCAGCTCATCCTGAGTACCATCACACAACACATGCAGGACAACCAGGTGATCAGGCCCAGTCAGCATGGGTTTATGAAAGGCAGGTCCTGCTTGACAAACCTGATCTCCTTCTATGACAGGGTGACCTGCTTATTGGATGAGGGAAAAGCTGTGGATGTTGTCTACCTTGACTTTAGTAAGGCCTTTGACACCGTTTCCCACAGCATTCTCCTGGTGAAACTGACTGCTTGGATGGGCACACGCTTCACTGGGTAAAAAACTGGCTGGATGGCTGGGCCCAAAGAGTTGTGGTGAACGGAGTTAAATCCAGTTGGCGGCCAGTCACGAGTGGTGTCCCCCAGGGCTCGGTTTTGGGGCCACTCCTGTTTAACATCTTTATTGATGATCTAGATGAGGGGATCGAGTGCACCCTCAGTAAGTTTGCAGATGACACCAAGTTGGGTGGGAGTGTTGATCTGCTCGAGGGTAGGGAGGCCCTGCAGAGAGATCTGGACAGGCTGGAGTGATGGGCTAAGGCCAACTGGATGAGTTTCAATAAGGCCAAATGCCGGGTGCTGCACTTTGGCCACAACAACCCCCAGCAGCGCTACAGGCTTGGGGAGGAGTGGCTGGAGAGCTGCCAGTCAGAGAGGGAGCTGGGGGTGTTGATTGACAGCCGGCTAAACATGAGCCAGCAGTGTGCCCAGGTGGCCAAGAATGCCAATGGCATCCTGGCTTGTATCAGAAATAGCGTGGCCAGCAGGGACAGGGAAGTGATCTTACCCCCTGTACTCAGCACTGGTGAGGCCGCACCTCGATTACTGTGTTCAGTTTTGGGCCCCTCACTACAAAAAGGACATTGAATTACTCAAGCGTGTCCAAAGAAGGGCAACGAAGCTGGTGAAGGGTCTGGAGCACATGTCGTACGAGGAGCGTCTGAGGGAACTGGGGTTGTTTAGTCTGGAGAAGAGGGGGCTGAGGGGAGACCTCATCGCCCTCTACAGCTACCTGAAAGGAGGTTGCAGAAAGGTGAGGAGGAGGCTCATTAACCAAGTAACAAGAGATAGCACAAGAGGTAATGGCCTCAAGTGGCGCCAGGGAAGGTTTATACTGGGTATTAGGAAGCATTTATTTACAGAACGGGTTTTTAGGCGTTGGAATGGGCTGCCCAGGGAGGTGGTGGAGTCCCCATCCCTGGAGGTGTTTGCCTTGACATAGTTCTTAGGGATATGGTGTGGTTGACAATGGCAAGGGTTAGGTTAATGGTTCGACTGGATGATCTTCAAGGTCTTTTCCAACCTAGATGATTCTGTGATTCTGTGAATGTGTACTCGCAGCCCAGAAAGCCAACCGTATGCTGGGCTGCATCAAGAGAAGTGTGACTAGCAGGTTGAGGGAGGTGATTCTCCCCCTCTACTCCGCTCTCATGAGATCCCACCTGGAGTAATGCATTGATCTCTGGGGCCCCCAATATAAGAAGAACATAGACCTGTTGGAGTGGGTCCAGAGGAGGCCACGAAGATGATCAGGGGGCTGGAGCACCTCCCTGTGAGTACAGGCTGAGAGAGCTGGGGTTGTTCAGCCTGGAGAAGAGGAGGCTCTGGGAAGGCCTTAGAGTGGCCTTCCAGTATTTAAAGCGGGCCTACAGGAAAGATGGGAGGGACTCTTTATCGTACGAGGCGTAATGGTTTTAAACTGAAAGAGGGTAGATTTAGGTTAGATATAAGGAAGAAATACTTTACCATGAGGGTGGTGAAACACTGGAACATGTTGCCCAGAGAAGCTGTGGATGCCCCTCCCTGGAAGTGTTCAAGGCCAGGTTGGATGGGGCTTTGAGCAACCTGGTCTAGTGGAAGGTGTCTCTGCCCATGGCAGGGGAGTTGGAACTAGATGATCTTTAAGGTTCTTTCCAACCCAAACCATTCTATGATTCTAGGATATCTCAATATTTTTGTTTTAACTTCCTCATTAAGACTTGAGCTAAGCTACAAATTGTTTGTAAAATGTTTGCATTCCAGAGTATGGTAGAAATGCTCAGGTTATGTAGGTTTGTGGATACGTCCTTTGATAAATACTGAAAATTTTTTACTTTAAAATTCTCACTGATTTTAGTGAGTTTCTGTCTGTGTCCTCTTGAAACAAGCTTATCTGTCTATAACTCACAGTTTTAAAGAGCTATCTATGTATGCCCCTAGCTTTACAAATTAAAAAAAAAAAAGGTGGACTGCAGGAGAATGTACCTAATGAACTACACCAGAAAAATACAGATCACACTGCATATTTTTATATTCCCTAATTGGCTAAGTTAATTAATCTTAGAATGTGACAAATTAATGTGAAATAGATGAATAGTAGAATTTTGTTCAGTATTTTGGGCCAATATTCCCACATGTTAATATAGAAAATAAAAGTAAGGAGCAGTGTAGTTATCCTTTTCACCCAGTTAAGATTAATTTTATGGTAGTAAACTCTCAAGCAAGTTAGTAGGTTGCTTTAATTCTTTTAAGTACTTCATCATGTGCTTAAAATGAAGCTTATACTTCAGCATTTCACTGACACCGGGACACTGGCTTCTAGGCAAAAGCATATTAACATAAACTCAGTTGGATCCCTTAGTTGTTACTGATGTTGGATATGTACTTTTAATTTTTATCCATAATAGGAATGTTTCATGCTTCATAAATATGGTTTATAAGAATACAGTATCTGAAACTTATCTTACCATGGAATAGAAATCTTATGATCCCCAATTGGGTTTCTACTGCAGAGCAGACACAATTTTAAGATATTAAGATTTCAGAATGATAGTGTGGAAGATGGATTATTTTTCAAATGTTGAACTCCTCACCATGATAGCAGATCTTCCTTTATGATAACTGTTTCAAAGATGGAGGACCAGAAATGGAAAGCGCATGTTGGTTCAGTGCCTATTTCTAACCCACCAGGTGCTAATTCCAAGAACTCTGAAAAAAACAGAAAATAGATTTGAAAACAGACAAAGAGAGACATACTGTGAGGTTTTGGAAAGCGCTGTTATTCAGTAGTTGCTGATACATAGCTGGTCTAGCATTGCATTTTTATATCACATTACTTTCTGTACACTGTTTTTTCATTTTTAAAACTTCTAAAATATTTCTATCACAAAAACTGTACATTGAATAGTTTGGGTTTATTTAAATCAAAACACCAAGTTATATAAAATTCTTAATGTTATATGTAAGCATTAAGTCCAAATCCAAATGTGGGTGCTAGCTTTTCTCTTGAAATGAATGGCACAGTTAGACTTTGACACAGGATACAGGGTGGGATTTGTCCTATTTACTTTAGACGTATGTAGTAGACACTGCTGTCTACTTTTCATAGAAGTCAACCAAGCAGCAAAGGTTAACTAAAAAATTAGCCAACATGAAGATAGATAGTTGTGCAAGGCTTTGTTGAATATTACATAAATTCTTGAGGATCAGGCTCATTATGACAGAATAGCTTTGACTCAAATGAGCCAAAGGAGTTAGACATGTGGTGGGGTTTGTCTCACTTAACTTCAGATTTCTATGATGTTTTCATCTGATTTGCTTACTTCAGTTTTCTTTTATAACCAAGGGAGGGAAAGAGGCATTTCTTGTCCAACCTATTTTGGATGTACATAATATGATAATTGGCCCTCGAGTTGTCTGCTTTTCTCTCTTGTGGCTATGAGGAAGGAAACTTAAATTGATCAGCTGAAATGTAGATATTTGTAGACATCTAAAGTTAAGGGAGGAAAGTCCCGTCATATCTCTCTGAAGATCTCTTTTGGATGATCTAGGCTAGAGCTGTTATGCCAGGAATGGCCTGATCCTACAGAACAGTTGTAATAGGTAGTCATGCAAAGCATACTTCTGTCTGAACACTGACAAACTGATGTAAGTAATCTTACTAGATGTTTGTAACAAGTTATATTTCAGTTAGGATAACTAATAAGTTAACTTAGTTCCTAGATGTTAAAATTCTTTGTGTACACATTGTTGGGAGAGATTGATGATGACCTAGGGTGCAGGATACATGTATTAGAGCTTCTTGTAACATTCATTCAGCTATGGTGTGTCTGATGCTTATGCCTCTAAATAGGAAGCTCTGTTAAACTAACAGTCTGTGCAGGCAGTGTATTTAGGAAGAACAAGGAGGAGCATGGATGCAGAATGATTTTGAGCATTTTCCAAGATTTTTGTTGCCATTCAGCACTGCATAGCAAGCAGTCGTGTCACTGAAATGTCGAACTACACGGCAGCAGCTCTCTGTGAAAGCAAATAAAGGGCTGAAATATTCCTGTGGCTGGAGAGCCCTTTTTTTCCTAGCAGGCCTGCAAATTAGAGACATTGCGAATGTCAAGATGGACTAGCTCAGTTGGTAATCAATCTATTGGGGAAAATTGAGTTTGCCTGGAGCTGTGTTCAGCTAGATAACAGAAAGGTTTGAAGGGCTAAGAACTGAGCTATTAATGTCAGGGCTTGTCTTCATAGACCTTTCTCCATGCAGCCATTCTGTATCCAGCGGCTGCTCTAGGCAGGTATGGTGCCCACCACATGCTTTATGCCAAATGCAAATGTGTCTGATGTGATGTAGAGAATTCTTCAAATAAGCTCCTCTTTCCAAGAACTCTACTTCATTTATGCAGTATATCTAATCTCTTCAGCCATAAATTTATAGATGTTGTATTAGAGCTTTTTTATGGGTTAGGAAAAAAGCAATACTATTTTTCCCAAATATGTTAGAAAATGGCTAAAATCATTAATTAGAATAAAATAGCTGAGAATATTATGCAACTAGAAAAGCTAAATGCATTTTGCAGTCCACTGTGTTCAAGGTACTAAAATGGCTATCTAGCATATTTGGCTTTTTCTAGTTTCTATTGTTGACTTTTACTAACACATCAGATTACTAATACTTCACTAAGGTAAAAGAAAGATTGATGCCATGTAGACCTCTTGAAATAATTAAACTTGCATCTCAGCATCTGTTTATCCTTTTTAAGATGTCATTTCTTTCTTTATTATGCTGGTAGGCGCAAATTGTAACATTTTTTAAAATTGTGAATGGTTAAATACGCTGCAAAATAGTGCTCTGGGTAAATGTAGGATTATTTTTTATTTCGTGTGACTGCTGATGCTACTCAGAACAAAGGAAATAATGGCTGGGTAGAATAATCAGTGCTTCTGCATTTTGTCTCAGAGATGTATACCTAGTTTGGAGATACGGACTTGTGAAAACATAAATCTCTCCCTTGAAAGACAGGAGTGAAAGAATCAGTTTAGACTCGGTATATGTCAGAAGAGTGCCATACACCTTTGAGGTGTATACCTGCTTTTGCTGCATATGTCATCCCCTATTACAGATTAGATTTTAAGATGCATATTTATCAGACAGAACTGGAAAATGACAAATGGTTCATGCGGTTTCTCTCTCATACTATCATAAAATGATAGCACTAAGGAGAAAGGAGTTTAGAAGTATTCTTACAGAGCTAAAAGGTAGCAGGACTTTGACTGCACTTAGGTGCTTGGCAAAATTGAAGATGACATGTAATCAGAATACCTTAGGTGTGTTTGGGAATAGAAGCAGCAAATATCGATTACATGAGGAGAACTCTGTTATTGTCAACTAAAGAGTTATTACTCTTAGTATTGTTGAATCATCTCATTCATGAAAACATATACTGAAAAAGGAAAAATGATTAATTACAGAAATCAGAATATATCATACCTCAACAAGTAAACAAGTAATATTCTTGGAAGTCGTCTTGTTTCAAATCATGCACAAAATCCAAGCTTAAAAAAAAAACCCAAAACAAACCAAAACAAAATAACATGATTATAAATTAAAATGACCTATTAGAGTTCTTGATACAGTAAAAAAAAGTGCAGTGAAAGCTTATCTGGGTTGATGCTGCTTTTACTTCCTTATTCTCAGTGCTAATTCTGTCCTTTTCCTATTGCTTTCTTTACAGCCCAGTTAATCCTTTTGCATGCTTGAAATGAGAATGTGAATAAGGAAGAAGCATCTGATTTTTGTGGCATATGTGGTATACCTGCTAGTCTGGAAGACCATTTGATTATTACTTAATCTGTGTCTCCAAATAGGTAGTTTTAATGCTCCTGTTAACCTCCTTTCTTCATGGTGTATTCTTGCTTACTGCCAGTGATTTTCAAAACAGAATGATGTTACAGAAAATTAATCACCTCTTCCTTAATGCTTTTGCATATTGGAGTTGTCTATGTGAATTAGCATATATACCATATGTACTCTTAAAAATTCAAATAACATTTTGTTACAGATTTACCTTCTGATTTTCTTTTTTTGTTTTGGAGAATCGTTTAAAGTCTTCATTACAATGTACTGTTAACACAGTTTTACTAAATGTCTTTCAGGATACAGTATAAATGCACAGTTCCTGTGTCAATGGCTTTGCAGTTTATTTGCTGCTTTAGTATTTCATAATGTCATAAAATGGAAAAGGAAAGAGTTGTAGCACTAGAATTTCTAACTAGAAATTACTGATATAATGGATTTTTACTTGGAAGGGTAATGACAGTTTATAATTAAAACTGTCTTTAAATAAGAGCCTGGTTAAATATAGTAAAATGTAAATGGAAACTATAGAATGATAGTGGACACTAGTGAAGTCATCGCTTCATCTTTCTTTCAAACCATTGTTTTCATTTTACAGGACACATCAATATCTTTGGATTTTTTAGCTTCACGCACACTTGTCTCTAAACATGTGGGACAGTCCTGTACATAATGACTTAGAACATCAGTTTGCCCCATTGGGACCTCATTCATTGGTTTGGATTTTTTTTTTGCTAAAAATGCCTTTGAAGCTGTGTTTATCTACCTGTAGAGCTTATGCATAACCGTCACTACTTTAAATCACAATACTAGGAAGATTAACTGATGTTTGTTCAGTGCTTTCTAAAATGTTAAAGTGCTTTTAAAAACTCATTATGTAGCTCACCGTGAGACATTATAACCATTAAGCATGTGCACAGTGGCATATCTACAGCAGTATGCTGTGGTATGCCATCAAGCATAGAAAAACTGCCTCTGTTCTTTGACATTTTTCTTTGATAAGCAACATTTTTGTTTTACGTTTTGTTTGTGCTTGGATTGAAATCCAGATTTTCAAGGGAGCATACGGTTTAGCTTAAATTGTTAGTTGAGAAGGATGGCTGTACTGCATTTAGAATTAGGTTTAGGGTTAGAAAGGGATTTAGATTTAGCATGGCAAAATAAGATCCTCGCCACAGAGGTAAATGCTTGAAAGACTGTGCTTAGGAATGTTTGTCACAACCAACCAGACTACACTTGTTCTGCTAGCTTGCTGTTAATCAGGTTAGAGTTAGAACAAACTGCCGGGTTAAGTCCTCATTTGAAACTATTGTAGGCTACAGTTGTGGTGGTGGTGTGGATTTATTTGAGTGCATATGCTTATGAGCTGCATTGAATGCCACCACATCCAGAAGGAACTACTGTCCTGAGTTGCTCCAAAACAAGCAGAGTTTGTCTTGCTAGGATTTAACTGATGTACAAGTCATTAATAGAGTATGTTTATGTCTGGGATGAAAGAGATTGGCTACCTGGAATTTGTTTTGTAGCTAAGGCTGGAATTATGGTTTGCATGGCTGAGGTATGTGGAAGGTTAAATCTGGTTCTGTAGCTTATCTTAAACTTAGTCTAGATTTTGGGTGACAGCATCTGCCTGGCTGGTTAAGGCTTGATCTGGCAGGGCAGCAAACTACTGTTAATGCTGTGCCCAGGTGGGGAAGTAAATTTCAGGACTGGTGTCAGCAGCAGCTCCTGTTCATTGTTAGATTGACAGGATTTCTGGTATAGATTTAATTTAGGGAGATAGGATGTGGTGAGCTAAAGCTGAACATATTTACAGAAGGTATCGCAGAGCTAGATTGAGGGCTTAGGAGTCTGGGGTTTCAGTTTTAGGTAGGCACTGATGATGTAGCCTTCTCAGTCCACAAGTAATTCAGTGGAGGTAATGTATTGGTGAGCTTAGGTAAGTGTAAGAATGACAAGCGAGCTTATTAATACCTTTGGGACTCATAGGGGCTTTGGAGATACAGGAGTAGGATGCTGGGCTGGGTTTGTGGTGAGGGAGAAAGGGAGCAGCAGCAGAGTATGTTTAGATGTGAGTGTTAGTGGCATGAGTTGCTGGATTGGTGTTAAGGTAGAGAACAAGGCTTGGATGTCCAGGATTTGTGCAGCAGAGAATGGTTTGCTAAACTTGGAGGTGTTCCAGAAAGAGAAGCTGAAGTATGTTTGGGCAGTATGTGATTTATATGGCTTGATTAGATTTAAGATTAAGACATTGTTTGTCTTAGACTTGGATGGAATACAAGTGACCTTTGCTGGCCTGAACCACAATTGTAAACACACATATGTGCACATACAGAGTCACAGAATAATTTCTGGCATCACAATCTGTATTACATATCATCTAGAATGATTTCTTTCCTGCTGAAGTATACATTTGAAATGCATGTAGCACTAACATTACAGAATTAAAACTAGTTTTAGGAAATAGTGTTCTTGAATCCACTCCAGTTTAACTTTCTGTTATATAAGAATGGATTATTTTAATTTGATTCCAATAACAATTCATATCAGGAGAAATAAATTGAGTCAAATGCATAGAGCAAGAAAATGAGAAGAATAGAAGAAAAAATGTGTGTATTTCTCCTTTTTTGTAAATGGTGGCATCCCAGGTTGCATGATTACAGTGCAGCCTTTAAAGATTTAGCTTGCATGTTTTGAATTTCCTGGCATCTGTCAATCCCTGAATTGAGTTGGCAAAGCACAGTTAAACCTCTAGGTGTATTGTCTTGAAACAGGATAATTTTGGCTCTATTTCATCCTTATAATTAATTCTTTCATTAAAAGTTACTCCTAGTCTCTCTGAGTTTTCAGACTATTAAACTTCTAGCTGAAGTTGCTGTTTTAAAGTTTAAGTTCCTCTGTTTCGTGTAGCCTTATCATTTAATCAAAGCTCTTTTACTAAGCCTAGCTACTACATTTAATGCAGAATACTATAAGGAATTGTGTATAATAAATATGAGAGAGAATGGTAATAGACAGAGATAAAAATCTGAGTAGCAGTTCTGCCTATAGGAATGAATTATAAACTGAGCTTAGTTTAGGTTAAGTTATTCGGTTATTCATTTTGACTTATTCCTACGCAGTTTGATTATGTGAACTATAATTAAATCCTGTTGCTTAACTTAAACAGTGAACTTATTGAATGATCATAGAATTACAGAATGGATAAGGTTGAAATAGACCTCTGGAGATGATCTAGTACAACCCCCCAGCTCAAAACAGGCTCTGCTAGGGCAGGTTGCTCAGGGCTGTGTCTAACCAAGTTCTGAATTTTTTCAAGGATGGAGACTACACAGCCTCTCTGGACAGCCTGTTCCAGTGTTGATCACCTTTATCATAGAAAAAATTATTTCCTGTATTTCAGTTTTTGCCCGTTGACTTTTGTCATGTCACTGGAGACCACTGAGAAGAGTGGCTCTGTCTTCCTTATCCCCCACCCCACTAGTATTTATACACATTGATGAGATCCCCCCAGAGCCTTCTTTTCTCCAAGTGGAACAGTTCTAGCTCTCTCAGCCTGTCCTTGTATGTTCTTGTCCCTTCATCATTTTTGTGACTTTTCACTGGTCCCACTCCAGTATATCCAGGTCTCCTTTGTGCTGAGGAGCCCAGAACTGGACACAGCGCTCCAGGTATGTCTCACCAGTGCTGAGCAGATGAGAGGGATCACCTCCCTCAACTTGCAACACTCCCCCTCATGCAGCCCAGGATGCATTTGGCCACCTTTGCCACAAGGACTCAGCGTTGGTTCATGTTCAACTTGTTGTCTTCCAGGGCCTCCAAGTTCTTCTCTGCCAAGCTGCTCTACAGCTGTCAGTCACCAATCTGTACTGTGCGTGGGGCTATTCCTCCCCAGGGATAAGATTTTGCACTTCCCTTTGTGGCAACTCGAGATTCCTTTTGGCCAGGTCAAGGTCCCTCTGAATGGCAGCACGACCCTCTGTGTCCATCACAGCTCCTGCTTTTGCATCATCTTCAAACTCAGCAAGTTTGGAGATGATACAAAAGTCCTATTGTCCGCATTGCTCATCAGGATGTTAAACAGTACTGGTGTTAGTGTCAGCTCCTGGAGTACACCACTAGTGAGTGGCCTCCAGCTGGATTTTATGCCTCTGATCACAAGCCTCTGAGAATGGCAGTTCAGGCAGATTTCAGTTTACCTCACTGTCCACTTACCAAGGCTGTAAATCTATGCTGACTACTCTCAATCACCATTTTGTCCATCATATGCCTGGAAGTGGTTTCAAGGATTATTTGCTCTATCACCTGCCCAGGAATCAAGGTGAGACTGACTGGCCTATTTCCCTATATGCTCCTTCTTGAAGACAGAAGTGACATTTGCTTTCTTCTAGTCCTCAGATACCTTCCCTCATTACTGTGACTGTCCAAAGATGATTAATTGGCCCAGCTGTGACATTGGCCAGCTCCCTCAGCAGTCACAGGTGCATGCTGCCAGGTCCCATGGACTTACGTATATCCAGTTTCTTTAAAAGTTCTCTAGCCTGATTATTCTCCATTGCAGGTAAGTGTTCCTTGCTCCAGACTTGCCCACTGGTCTCAGGGATGTGGGATTCCTCAAGACTGGTTTTACCAGTAAAGATCAAGGCAAAGACAGCACTGTGCCCTTTGTCACCACTTCCCTTGCCACATTTTTCCTTGTCTTCATTTTGCTGCTGATGTACCTGTAGAAATCTTTCATGATGCACTTCAACTTCTTTACCAGATTCAATTTGAGATGAGCTTTGTCTTTCCTAGCCATCTCCCTGCACATTCAGACAGTCTTTGTATTCCTCCCAGTTTGCCTGACTCTGTTGTATGCTGCTTCTTTATTTTTGTGAGGAGATCCTTGTTCATCCATGCAGCCCTCTGCCACCATTGTTTTCCCTGTACATCAGGTAAAACCATTCTTGAGCTTGAGGGAGGTGATCCTTGAAAATCAACTAGCTCTCCCAGATCCCTCTTCTCTTGAGTGTCATAGCATGTTGGATTTTCCCAAACAGATTCCTGAAGAGGTCAAAGTCTGCTCTCCTGATGCCCAGCGTGATGATCCAGCTATTTGTTTTTGATAAAATGTCAAGCAATAAGTGAGATTGTAGTTGGAAATTAGTTGAGTTTCTAAGAGAACTGTTAAGTCATACAGAGGCACGTCACTTTTCTACCTATCAAGAAGTAATCCTCTTCAGGAAAGTTTATAGGAGCTTCAGTAACACTCTCAGAGTTACGAACTAGTGAAGATAATGTGGGAACATAAGGTGAGTATTGAGACATGCTCTGAAACTCCTTCTTTTTCTTGAACACCTTCCAGAAAACCTTTTCATATACCTAAGAAGGTGAAACAGAGGCTGGGAACTGTTCTGGAGGATAGTACATTACCCACTAAGTTAACCTCTAGTCTTTCAGGGCTAAAAGATATTTCAGAGCGACCTTGAAGAACTAGAACAAAGTATATTCAGGTACCTTCCATGTCTTTGCTGTTGTTTTGGAGTTTTTAAAATTACTTTAATGAAGGAAACAGAGAAGCTAATGTGTTGCTTTCCCAGAAACTATTTGTTATAATTTAGAATTTGTCTGATTTTGAAAAGGATCTTGACTAACTTGAGCAAGCAAGAAAGCAAAATAATTTATCTAGAAACCTTAGTGCTTCGGTCTTTTAGGAGCTGTTTTGTTTTTCATCAGGATGTGTAGATTAATTTGGAAACCTAGAGCTTAAATTGTAAGCTTGACAAACCTTTGTGTCCACTCATGTCAGACAGCATACCTTCTTTCTGGGGAGATATAGTACTGCTGTTTTAGCACTGCACAGGGAATGGGGAAACCACCAAGAATTACTGGGAACTCATATTACATGTAGGAGTGCTTGTCACGAGCAAGTGTGTCATGAACGTGGTGGTTCCTTCACCATGATTAGCCGCGATTCTGTGTCCATCCATATATCTTGAATTCTCATTGCCTAGTCATTTCTGTCTGGTACCATTGTATTACTGCTAGATCATTGATGTTATCACACCTTCCTTCCAGTCACTTAGACCGCATCACAGTTATCTTCCTTTTACATCTGTCAGCCCTGGTTACATTTCAATCATTGTCTCTCTTCCATAGACTCTTATGTAACCAGGAGGAGGTAGCACCAGAACTCTAGGGTAAAGAGGGCAAGCTTTTAAGCTTGAAAGCTCTTTCTTATTAAAAATAAGAAATAATTCTAGATATTCACTAAGTTTTTCCTCAGAAGTAAATGGCATATGATTCCATGTGATATTTCCAAAATGGGTAGCAGAATTATAGTGAGTTGTGCTTCTGTCAGATAAATTCTATATGGTTGAAAGATGTTATTGTACCATCTGCTGCAAACAGAATAAATTTTCAGGTATAATGTGAAAAAAATACTTTTCTCTCTCAGTAACAAGACAAAAGAAACAACTCACACAACAAAATTCACCCACTCTGTAGATCAGGTAAATGATAGTGTTTTCTATCATAAGGGCTTGTTTTCATTTTGTAAATTTTGGCAAATGTTAACCATTCAGGCTGAAACTTTCTTCTGTAGATGTCTGCCTCAGGCCATTTTTTTAATGTGCTTTTTACTTTAGTGAGTGCGTGGGTACAGGTTTATAGAGGAATGCAGAAGTGTCCATAGCTTTCACAGAAGCCAGTAGGAGCTTTGCTTTGAATTCATACAGTTCTGTGTAACGGCAGGCATTGTAACATCATGTCCTTGTCGTCCAAGATTGGCATTAGTGGCTACTTTGGGTATTTAAAAGAATCTTTTGTAAAAGGATAAAAGCATTACCTCTCTAAAAGCAGTTGTGAAGTTAAAGTATTATTTGTGGTATGCGTGGAATGACAAATGATTGTCATTTTTAAAAAAAATATTCTGTATTCAGAGCAGAGACTGAATGCTACACATTTTATGCCCATGAGTATAACAAGGACAGAAAAATTACTGAATAATATTTCTTCTAATTGAACATCATCCATCCTCTATAGTAACAGAAGCAAGTATGCTTTCAAAAAAGAAAAAAAAACCCACAACCAAACGGTAAATGATCACATAATTAAAACTAGGCATAAGAGAGTCAAATTAGGCTTGCAGTGCCATTGTATTGATTTAAAATTTCCATTTGTAATAAAAAGCAGGTAGCTAGTAGTACCGTAAGAAACTATATAAAATAAATGGGATCATTAATTTGCAATATTAAAGAACACAGTCTGAATCACAGATCTTAATTTCCTCAATGTTTCATGATTCTGCTAATGGATTCTTTGACCAACCTTTGGAATATGTCTTGCTACTTCATTCTATGTGGTGGTTGCTCAAGAATCATTCCACACTACTTAGCTTAGAGGAGGTTACATTTTGATTAGTGTCCGAGTTTAATGTATCAGCAGTTTATACTTATATTTTCTGTCTGTAACGTAGAAACCGATTTGTTTGTGGTTTCAGAGTCTTTTAAGATATAATTTTCCATGGTCACAGATTCTTTAATTAATTATCATGTGAAAGACAGCTCCTTCTAAACTATGCCTGTCTGTTTTTCTGAGTGTAGGTACCACTGTAGAAAAAGTGGAGAAAGTTAACTGTCAGGGAAAGTGTAAAGCTTCTGAGACTTTCCATACGCACAATTTAAGATTAATGAAGAGGAAGAGGGTTTCTACTCTTTTAATGGTTTCAGAAGAGGCACATGGAGATTAAACTGATTATAGATTTCTCTTTTTTATGTAATACTGTTGTGTTATTTGCTATAAGCCATTACTAGTCACTTTTAAAGTGTAACTTTTGAAATGGTGGAGGACTTACTAACATTTTGCTCAAAATTCTTTTATTTTCCATAGATAGTGTTGCTAAATAGGCCAGACTGCAAAAGGTGCTTTATCATGGGAAGTGTGGAATGTTGCTCAACATTCATTACAATTGTGCTAGTACGTAACTAGGCAAGTTGTGATCGAAATGTCAATAATATATTCTGTTTAATAAAAAAAAAAAAAAGATTATTGGTAATTTGTGTTTTGGTTTTAAAGTTTTTGATCTATTTAAAAATACAGTAAATCATAGAATATTGCATTTTCATGTTTGATAGGGAATTTGCATGAGATTCAGTGTGTGCATGTTTAATGTATTTTAAGATATTGTTGACAAAATTTGAGTTTCCATAAAATAACCTAGAAAAGGTAGGACTGAGGGGGGAAGAGCAGTTGTAATAGTCTTCCAGAACATGAAAAGTTGCTACACAAAGAGTAGTCCTTTTGGCTTCTGGAGTGAACAAGGAGAAACGTACTTGATGATTAAGGTTAGGTATCAAACTTCTGTTACTGAAGGTCTTCAATTACGTTCATGATGAGCATCTTTTGGGGGTGACCTAAAGTATACTTGAACCTCTCTCAGGGTGAGAGTTGGGGCAAGAACACTCGAGGACCCTTTCAGCCATAAATCTGAACTCTGCACTCCTATTTATATATTATTTTAACACTGATAATTATGGTGAAAATTTGAGTCAGTTGCAAGGGAGCGGGAGATGGAAGGAGGGAAGACTCCACTGCAGATTTTCTCTGCTCCTAAGTTTTGGAAGAAATTGAAGTCCTATAATTAAAAGTGTGGATGCTAGTTTTGGGAAGATTGGTATAATGAAGATGTAATAATTAATGCTAGTAGGCCAGGAAAGAGTTTTTACAGAAAATTTACAGAATTTGACTCATTTTAGAAAATTACTAACGTGTCCCACAATCAGGATTTCAGAGTTCGGGAGGTGAAACCTCTTCTTCAGGCGGTAATAAAAATTCAGGATGTAGATTAGATGTGTCCTGCCAGGGATTTTAAACAGGTGATTTTTGCACAGAAATGACTGGTTTGCATCAGAGGAAGCCTATTGGGGTTTTCATATTTGGAGTCCTGTGAATTCTGTATTTCTCAGGCAGATTAATTTTGATGTCTCTGCTTATATTCAGTGTTCACTGTAACACTCGTGTATAATATGTTTTATCTATAAAGATGGAGAAAATGGTAATTTTAAGAGAGAACTTGGAAACTGGGAGAAAAATGCAGCTGAGGACTGGACTGCACCATTGATCAAGACCTTGAAGAGTTGTGCTCAGTTACAGTGGTGCTATACGTACATATAAAGATCTGAATAATGAGTAGCTTACAGCTGTGTTCACTTGAATAGCATTTCAAATAATATGTACTGTTCTGGGTTGTTTTATGCTAATGAAAAAATTAATAATATTCAAGAGCCTTTTTGCTCATTTTTAAATATTTCTACTTATCATAAGAGCTGTTCTTCAAAATGTATTTTAGCATTCATCTGTTTCAGAACATACATCTTAACTTCCTTGCAAACAATTTTAAGTGCATTTGAAAGTTAAATTGTACTATTGATTCATAGATTCTGAGGTCAGAGGGAGTTCAAACTCCTTTCTATTCAGGCAATAATTTTTTCCGGAACCTCTGAAATCTGTTATTGATTCTATTAATTTTTAAAAATTATTATTCTCCTCCTTCTTTAATAATGATTTTATGGTTTTTGGCTTCCTTTATCTGAATTTTATTGCCTAGAATTAAGTAATAGTTTAAGAAAAAAAAAAAAAAGCCCTGATCAAGACTGACAGAATATGCTGAAGTAGTAGTACAGCTGCATAAAGCTGTATAGTGCTGTATGTAGAGTTATATAGTAAGCTAGGTAAAATATGAATGAAGTGTAAGCAATTGTCCAAGCAATTAGTTTTATGTTGAATCAACTTGAATCAGTAGCATTAACTAAATATTGATTTGTTTTGTTATTTATTATGTTATTTGTTGAAATATTTATTTGAGGAAGAAATTCAGCTGGTAGAAACAAAATTTTTATGAGAACTAATTTGAAAGAAGCATTACAAATGCTTAGAATACTCCAGAATTTTAGTATCAGTTAAGATAGTTGGGAATTATCCAGTCCTGGCTGTGTTGTGGTCTAATAGCATTCTGTATGCTGCTAGTCCTGTTTTAACTCAAAAGTTAAAACCCAGAGACTGTTAGAATCACTAGGGGACTCAATTTTTCAGTCAAATTGCATTAAACCTTTGGATTTATAATATGATAGTATAATACAGTTGCTGAGTTCAGGTACTTTTAAAATAATAAAGTATTTAAAATAAGAATTGATAATTTGTTTACATAAATAGGAGTTTCCTTTTATCTAGGGATTTATAATTTTTTCTTCTACTTCACATAACCCTTATTTGTATCAGTAATTTTTATTATGACCCTATGTAAGGCTCATCATTTTTTGTTGCTTATGAAACATAAACCTTTAAATAATGCTACCTGCACATATCAGTGATGTCTGCCTTGGTTGTCTCTCCTACATGATGCTCTGAAACAGGATTCTCTATATAATGTCTCATTACTCACAGAATAAACCACATTTAGCAAACCTGAAGTACTCTTACTTGCATTTTCAAACTTCTTATTGGCCACTTCTGTTATGATTCCTGTAAGAAAGCAACAGTTACAGTAATACATATTCAGTAACAAATGCAAATGTCTGGTTTAAAGAGAGAAGAACAAACCTTAATAGTGTAAGTTGTCTCTACTATTTTGTGATCCTTTTCATGTCATCCATGTTCTCTTTTCTTAAGCCTCTTGTTTGAACAGTTTTAAATTGCAGCATAAGATAGTCAAAAGAGAAATTGAGTGGAGATACTGACGGGTTATCAGGATACAAAAAATAAGGTATTTGAGATTGCTCCAGAAATTCAGTCTTACTCCTTCTTAACAGTGTTGGAATGGGGAAGAAATTTTGTTTTTAACGCAAACCCTCAAAAGATACAGCCAAAATAAGCTGTACTAAACATAGCAAAGATGAAAAATACTTAGCATAGTTTCTATGGCAAAGCTTTTCTTCTTTCTGGTGACGTGCGAAGCAACTGGGGGAGGACTCTTGCTTTTCCATATGACCTTGGTACCCTATCAGTCTCAGGTCCTGTGGCACAGCACTCCAGACAGCTTGCTGTCAAGCTTGCAAGCAGTAGTTCTCCCTTTAGAGTCAAAGGACCGTTTGCTGACTTAGCACCTTGGCACATCTTTTGTCATCCTGAGGTGCTTCATGATAGATTCTCCTGCCTGAAAAGTGAGGGCAGAGGAACAAAAGCATAGCAGGGCATTTTAAATACCCTTACTGGCAGCCTTAAAGACACTTTACTGTCACTGTTGCAGGTATGAGAAATTCTGTCAGAAGAGCAGATAGCATACAACATTGCTTTTAACTCTACATAGACCACCACCACCACCCCTCCACCCAGATGATCTCAATTTTTCATTGTCTTTAAAGATGCATTCCTCATGCCTACTTCTAATAAGCAGTGCAGTATTAGGAAAGAAGATGATTTCTTTTTCTTCTCAATCAGTATCAGTATACAGATCTGAATTCACTGTGAGCAGCTGAGGGTGGTTTATATGTGCAGAAGTGATGGCTCCCAATGAATTTCTGCACATGCCGGAACTGTTATAACATAAACATGGCAAATTTTATTATAATCTGTGCACGAGGCACTGATTTTTTTTTTTTTTTTTATTGCATTTGACTCAGCAGGAGACATATTTCTAGAATTTCACTCACAAAGATGAGATGCCTGTAGCCATTTCATCAATAATATCTTATTTGTAAAATATCAGCCTGTCCCAAGTTTCAAATTCCAAAGAAGACTTAAAAAAACCTCAAAAAACTAAGAGTCTGTAACACCAACTTATTTCTAAAGAACCTGTTTCCTTCAGTAGGAAGTTTAAGGAAAGTCAGGATTTGCAGTCAAATGCAACATGTGGAATAGCAAGATTTTCAGGAAGTTTTAGCTATCAAAGTAGTTACAAAACTAGGTTGACAGTGCAGTCTGTGGATTTTTTTTATAATTATGTTGAAATCAAGGCATATTGATTTAATTGCCCTTGTGGTATATTAAGGGTCTGCAGGAGCAGCAATGAACAATTCTTTTATCAGATTATTTCTATCACTGGCAAATGAAAAACTTTTTTTTTTTTTTTCCCCAGAAGCCTGAATAGTTAAACATAAAACCATTGCATCTGAAAAAGAAACTCAGATATAGGCAACCAGTTGCAGTTGGCATATTTCTAACAAGAACTTCAAGGGCTTTGTTGCTGTAGGGAAATACTAGCAATTAATGTGAAACCTAGTAAGTGCACGTCTGTCTGCTAAGTTAATAAATAAAACATAGACAGGTTTTATTAGTTGCCAGTTGTGTCCAGGAACACAAGCAGTGAACTGATACTTAAAATAAATCGGCATCTTACAAATCCTATTTGAGAAATAATTATAGTCCCTGAAATGAGTAGCCATAAGAATAATTTTATTACTTTTTCATGCTATTTTAAAATTAATTAACTATATATAAGTAAACTATGATTTTGTGATTTAATCAGATATCTGTTAATGCCAAGATCTTTCTGGGGTAGAATAAAGGTCTGTTTCCTTTGATACTCCTTATTTGCAGTCCAAACCATGAAATACTGTGTTTGTATTGAACATAACACTTTTTGCACATGAAACTTTTTATATTTTTGTAATATTCAGTGTAAACTTAAGGGACAGAACTCTGCTCCAGTTAATGCATAACTGTACTAGCATAAAGGAAATTACTTTAACAGACAGGCCTCACCACCTTTTTGACAAATGCATTATCCTGTTGAAATAGATCTTCCAAGCGGTGATCAAGGTCTTAATATACACATATGTTTGGTTGTTTTAGTGTGGGTCTTGACATATATTCATTGTGAGAAATAATACAAAGATGCTCTGGAAAAAACTTGAGGTCATCTCTTAATAAAGAGTTAGTCTGTTGCAGATGATGTCTCATATCCCCGCTTTTTCAGTTCTGTGCACAATATCACATGGACTAGAAATAGCCTTTTCTTCTTCCACTTCAGAATTGGAGGAGAAACCACTCTTGACTATTTCTGGGTTTTTTGTATAACTACTTATAGTTTTCCTACTTGTATTTAGTCAGATATCATAGGTTTTTATCTGTGTTTTTAGATTTATTCCTAACATGCCTTAAAGTTCTTACTTTTGGGGTTTGTTTGGGGTTTTTTTTTAGCTCTACTACTTACTGATATTCTATGATCCCTTTAGCTTCTCTCATCAGTTGCTTACACTTAAAATTTTTACCTTACCTTCAGTGCCATTAATTTCCTCCTCTTCTATTCCCTATGTATAGATTATTTAATGTTTTATCAGTGCTTTCACATTTTCTTTTAATAGGTTTGCTTTCACATCAGTGTACATTTCTATTTGTAATGTTGATACTTGGAAAATTCAGCTGACGTACTGGTAGCTTACAAGGAAAAACAGTGACTTCTGTATTTTATCATCTTTAAGATAAAGCTGTATATCTTTCTGAAAGATGACTAAATTTATTTTCTGGGAGAAAAGTAGTGATTTTTTCCTTGAACTTTCAGATCAAGCAACGTGGTCTTGGTGGTCCCTTCTAAATTTAAAATTGAAGGCTATTTTAAAACATCATAATACATTATTTAATACTTTCAGATACACAATCACTAAGAACTTGGAATTATTTTAAAAAAGAGGCAGAATTACTACTCTGGTTTTGTCTGTGTTTTGTTTGCTGTATGTTGTGGTTTAATCCCAGTCAGCAACTAAACACCACACAGCCATTCACTCACTCCTTTCCCCCACCCAGGGAGTTGTGGAAGAGAATCAGGGAAAAAAGGTAAACCTTGTGGGTTGAAATAAAGACAGTTTAATAGGCAGCAAAGGAATAGAGAAGAATAATAACAATGATAAAAGAATATACAAAACAAGTGATGCACAATGCAATTGCTCACCACATGACTGATGCTCATCTCATCCCCGAGCAGTGATTCGCACCCCCTGGCCAACTCACCCCAGTTTATATGCTGAGCATGACATCATATGGTATGGAATATGCTTTTGGCCAGTTTGGGTCAACTGTGCTGGCTGTGCCCCCTCCCAGCTTATTGTTCACCTCCAGCCTTCTCACTGGCAGGGCATGAGAAGCTGAAAATTACTTGACTTAGTGTAAGCACTACTTAGCAACAACTAAAACATCAGTGTGTTATCAACATTATTCTCACCCTAAATCCAAAACACAGCACTGTACCAGCTACTAGGAAGAAAAATTAACTCTATTCTGGCTGAAACCAGGGCACTGTAAGAATTTTAAGTCAAAATATTTGTTCTGAAAAATATGATCTTGTTTGTTTAGTTTGTTTTTACATGCTATTCCCTTCAAGGGCAATTGTGCTGTAGAAATGCCACTGAATGACTATGAATTTGGAATTAGGAAGGGTCAAGTAACTAGCTGCAGAGACCATGAAAAGGTAGAGTTCAAGATCCTTAGGGCAGCGAGGAGGGTGCACAGCAAGCTCCCTACCGTGGACTTCAAGAGAAGTCCCCTTCAGGGTTCTGCTTGGCAGAGTAGGATGGGGTAAAGTCCTGGAGGGAAGAGAGGCCCAAGAAAGCTGATTAGTGTTCAAGAATCACCTCCTCCAAGCTCAGGAGCGATGCATCCTGCAAAGAGGAAGTCAGGTAAGACCACCAGGAGGGCTGCATGGATAAACAAGGAGCTCCTGGACAAGCTCAGACACAAAAAGGAGCCTACAGAGGGTGGAAGTGAGGACAGGTAGCCTGGAAGGAAGATAAGAGAAATTGTTCTAGCAGCCAGGGATCAGGTTAGGAAGGCCAAAATCCTGATAGAATTAAGTCTGGCCAGGAATGTCAAGGGCAACAAGAAAAGTTTCTATAGCTATGTCTGTTATAAAGGGAAAATGTGGGCCCTCACTGGAAGGAAACGTGAGACTTGGTCACCCAGGATATGGAGAGGGGTGAGGTATTCAGCGACTTTGTTGCCTCAGTCTTCATGGGCAAGTGCTCCAGCCACACCACCCAAGATGCAGAAGGCAAACAAAGCTGGGGACTGGGAGAAAGAAGAACCACCCACTGTAGAAGAAGCTCAGGTTCAAGACCATCTAAGGAACCTGAAGGTGCACAAGTCCATGGGACCTGATGAGATACATCCACAGGTCCTGATGGAACTGGTGTATGAAGTGGCTAAATCACTATCCATCATATCTGAAAAGTCGTAGCACTCTGGTGAAGTTCCCAATGACTGGACAAGCGGAAACATAACCCCCATTTAAAAAAGGGTTAAAAAGAAGACCTGGAGAACAACAGGCCAATCAGTCTCATGTCTGTGCCTAGCAAGATCCTAGAGCAGATGCCCCTGGAAATTATGCTATCGACACACTGGAGGGAAGGGATGTCATCCAGAGGGACCTTGACAGACTGGAGAGGTGGGTCTGTGCAAACCTCATGAAGTTCAACAGGGCCAAGTGCAAGGTCCTGCACGTGGGTCGGGGCAATCCCAAGCACAAATACAGGCTGGGTGATGAGTGGATTGAGAGCAGCCATGAAGAGAAGGACTTGGGGATATTAGTGGATGAAAAACTGAATGTGAGCCAGCAACATGCGCTCGCAGCCCAGAAAGCCAACTGTATCCTGGGCTGCATCAAGAGAAGTGTGGCCAGCAGGTTGAGGGAGATGATTCTCCCCATCTAATCTGCTCTTGTGAGACCCCACCTGGATACTGCGTTCAGCTCTGGGGCCCCCAACATAAGAAGGACATGGACCTGTTGGAGCAGGTCCACAGGAGGCCATGAAGATGATCAGGGGGCTGGAGCACCTCCCCTGTGAGGACAGGCTGAGAGAGCTGGGATTGTTCAGCCTGGAGAAGAGAAGGCTCCGGGTAGACTTTGGAGCGGCCTTCCAGTATTTAAAGCGGGCCTTCAGGAAAGATGGGGAGGGACTTTTTATCAGGGAGTGTAGTCAAGGGGTAACAGTTTTAAACTGAAAGAGGGTAATTTTAGATTAGATATAAGGAAGAAATTCTTTACTGTGAGGGTTGTGAGACCCTGGAACAGGTTGCCCAGAGAAGCTGTGGATGCCCCCTCCCTGGAAGGGTTCAAGGCCAGGTTGGATGGGGCTTTGAGCAACCTGGTCTAGTGGAAGGTGTCCCTGCCCATGGCAGGGGGTTGGAACTAGATGATCTTTGTGGTCCCTTTCAGCCCAAACCATTCTGTGATTCTTACATCTTTTTGCTACTCTGCCAACTTTGCATTTTTAATAATTGTTCCCTATGATTTCACTACGCAGTTTGCTCTAAGGCTATTGATTTTCCTAGTTTCAGAACTTCTTAGTTTTGGTTGACTATGTTTAGAAGCAAAAATGCTATTCATCTTATTTTCAGTAAATATTCGTATTTTTGTCCTGCACATTTTTTTGATTTGTAAAAAAACTACAGGCGTTCTTTGTGCTGAGACTTAAGTGTTAGATCAGAGGGACATAACTGAAAAAATATCACAGTGCTTCCACTTGTATGTGCGTAGTTGCCACTGTGAAATCTTTCAGTAAGCTCCTGGTACAGTGCTGGAAAAGAGATGAATATTTCAGGATAGACTTGACAGCAGTAGGTACGAGTGAGAGACAGCTGTTCTAAGAAGTCGGAAAAATTAAAGAAATAGGTGTTTCTTAAATTTTGTTCTTCTACGCCAGTCACCTGTAATATTGCAGTTTACAAACCCTAAGTTATTTCCTTAGTTGAAGCACCTGAATCTTTTATTTCAAGTTGGAAATGGGAAGGAAGAGATTTGCATATGTCCTCTTAAATGCAGTTGGTATGTAACAGTGCTTCTGATGTTCCATTTTCTTACAGAGAATTACTTTCTTAAGAAGAGATAGATTTGTACAGCCTAATCAGTGATACAGACTAACAGATTGCACTGTGCTCTGCAGATTACTAAATTCTCTACCATACCACTTGAAATACCACTTACATTCACATTTGTTTAATAAGCACAGCAAAACCAGTCTGGGACTAAACAGGGAAGGTAATTCATAGAAAAGACTTGTTTCTTGTGTTGCTTTCTACAACACTTGGAACATATAGAAGGGTTAGCAGCACAGGATATTTTTGTCAGTCACATTACATTTTTCCAGTCTTGCTATCTCGTGGTTTCACATCCCATCACATCCTTAGGTATTGTGCTATGCTAATTTTCTTATAGATCATTCATATTTGTATTGCATTTACTCCTCTTTCCTTTTATTTACTTACCCTGTTAACATCCACAGTTTGTTCTTAAAAGAGATTATCAAATTTGCATTAGTCTTTTAAGCATCTGTGTCAGTATGCTCTAATGGTGTTACTATTGTACTGTGTCTTTCTAAGCACTTCAGAACTTGTCTCCGTAGTGAATACTGCAGCTACTGGAGTAATCACTCTACTTGAGTTACTTAACTTTTTTAAAAACAAAGACCAAAGAAATACTTTTGGACTTGCACAAAGTCAAAATAAACCTAAAAAATGTACCTATGTTCCTGCAAAATTATTCCCACCAGTCAGCGATTGTCTTCTCAAAGCTTTTAGTATAAATGCAAGGGGAGCATTCAAAAAGAACAAGTCATTGACTGCTATTGAAAACTGCTTACAAACATGAATATTATAAAAACAATAGAATGGAAATTACAGTCTGTGTGGAATATTAATGTGCTGCTTTGCATGAAGTAGGCCTTTGTTATGAGTTCATTTTACAGGTGAGCCAATGTAGATTGTTTTCAGTATGAAATATGACAGGCAATGGTATTAATAAAATCTTGTTGCACATACTCCTATCTCTTAATATGCAACTAAACACAGTTTTAAATCCTAAGATAAATCATACTGCATGCAAGAGCAGCAAATTAAAAACTACTGCAAGTATTTTGTCATTATTCTTTCATCAGCTAGTATAGCAAAGGTGGTGCTAGCTAGTGTAGATTTAAATTTTGAAGACTGCGGTTAGTGTAATTTTTACTCATAACTGTAATGAATATTTTTTTAACCCTTAAGAGTGAGTTCTTTAAATTGCATGTCATTTACTAAGTACAGAAAATACGTTCTTAGCTATTATTTCTATGCAGAGCAACTGTTCTGAAATATTATTAGTATTATGAGGTAAACTGGTAAAAATACAGATGATGAGTTGTAGAAGACTTGGTGATGTGATAATGTCTTCTTAGAAAATATGTAACAGACTAGAAAGGTTTGGATAAAACCAACAGATTTAGAGACTTGTAAAGTCATCTATTCTGAGGGAACAAAAGATTGTGATTTAAAGAGGAAACAAATAAGTATTACAATAGATGTATGTAAACCAGTGTATGATGTAAAGAAGATAAACTGAGTATTTTTCTGCCCTCTATTATGATGGAAGAACTAATTGGCATTCAAATTTGAAGGTAAAAAAAGCCTCTGAGAGACACCTTTGTTCAAAGGTAATATCTAGTATATTTTCCTTCCTGATCTTCAGATCCTGCGCAAGAACTTCCTAGCTACTTTCACTGTGTGAATATTCCATGAAAATTCTCGTCATATGAACTAATTCTCTGTAATCTTTTTTTCTTCCCTACTTTACCTTTTATCTGCGAACTATTGATATCGCTGCAGATGTGTGTTTTTCTAAGGCAGTAATTTTCAGCCAATACTTTGTGCTTCTCTGAGGATCCACATCTAATTGATCCTAAAGGGTAAGAAGTTTAGATTCAGGAAGAACTGTGATTCTAACATTTATCTTGTTCTCAGGAAATGTCATTAGAAGATACTGCGATTTATACAGGGAGTCCTAAATGTACTAAAGAATTCAAAAAAATGCAGTTTTTCTTTGAAAACCCTCACTTTGTTTCTGAATGTTTCCAAAGCTGTTTCAGTTTTTCAGGAGGAAAATGGGGCACCTGGTGGCAAGGATGAGAAGATGAAATATGAGTGGAATAACTATTTCCTTGTCGCAGTAGTCTCCCACCTTCAAATGGTGGTTGCTTTTAGAAACAATGCATGTGGATTACTTCCATAAAAATATTTTAAGTGTTACCCACCTGATCTGTTAAGCTTTTTTTCTGGTACAAATGTGGTGAGAAAGAGCATCAGTGCAGGAAGAATGTTCTATTGACCATCTCACTCTTCCTATTACTACAGCCCTGTTAATAGTTGAATATATTTCTCCTTTTTTGCTGTTCTGTACTTCTACTTGACAATAAGGCTGTCTTAAGTCAGGCAGTATGAACTTAGTGTTCAAATAGAGCTGTGAAATGAAAGATGTTTGTCCCAAACAATGATGATTTCCAACTGATGAGTGAAGAAGGCAGAAATCTGACTTTTCAGGTTCTACTACCTTTTTTCAGCATTAAGAAGAATTTCTCAAAGCTTTGTACAGTAACCGCTGTTAGTAACTTTGTCAGTTAACTCTAATAAAGCCAAAGAGAAGCAGCAAAAGCCATTGACTTTATCCAGAAGGAAGTCTTCAGTCTTCTGTTTCAACACCAGCAGAAGATGCATATACTGTGTCTGACATCACTTCACAGAATCACAGAATCATTCAGGTTGGAAAAGACCCTTGGGATCATCGAGTCCAACCATCAGCCCTACTCTGCAAAGTTCTCCCCTACACCATATCCCCCAACATCTCATCTAAATGACCCTTAAACACATCTAGGGATGGTGACTCCACCACCTCCCTGGGCAGCCTATTCCACTGTGTAACCACTCTTTCTGTGAAAAATTTTTTCCTAATGCCCAGTCTAAACCTCCCCTGTTGCAGTTTAAAGCCATTCCCTCTTGTTCTATCACTAATGACCTGTGAGAAGAGACCAGCACCAACCCCTCTACAACGTCCTTTCAGGTAGTTGTGGAGAGTGATGAGGTCTCCCCTTAGCCTTCTCTTCCTGAAGCTAAACAGTCCCAGCTCCTTCAATCGCTCCTCATAGGATTTGTTCTCCAGGCCCTTCACCAGCTTCGTTGCCCTCCTCTGCACTCGCTCCAGCACCTCGATATCTCTCTCGCATTGAGGTGCCCAAAACTGGACACAATACTCCAGGTGTGGCCTCACCAGTGCAGAGTACAGGGGGACTATCACCTTCCTACTTCTGCTGGTCACATTATTTCTAATACAAGCCAGGATGCCACTGGCTTTCTTGGCCACCTGGGCACACTGCTGGCTCATGTTCAGCTGCTTGTCAATTAGAACCCCCAGATCCTTCTCTTCCAGACAGCTCTCCAGCCACACCTCCCCAAGCCTGTAGCGATGCATGGAGTTGTTGTGGCCCGAGTGCAGGACCTGGCACTTGGCCTTGTAGAAGCTCATCCCCTTAATGTTGGCCCACTGATCCAGTCTATCCTAGTCTCTCTGTAGTGCCTCCCTATCTTCATGCAGATCAACACTCCCGCTTAACTTGGTGTCATCAGTGAACTTACTGATGATACACTCTATGTCCTTATCAAGATCATCAATAAAGATGTTAAACAGAAATGATCCCAACACCGAGCCCTGAGGAACACCACTTGTGACCGACCGCCAGCTGGATTTAGCTCCGTTGACCACCACTCTCTGGGACCATCCATCCAGCCAGTGCTTGATCCATCAGACCATTCGCTCATCCAGGCCATGGGCAGCCAGTTTTTCTATGAGAATTCTGTGGGAACTGTGTCAAATGCTGTTCAAAAATCCAGGTAGATAATATCCACAGCTTTTCCCTCATCCAATAGTTGGGTCATCTTGTCATAGAAGGAGATCAAGTTTGTCAGGCAGGACCTGCCATTCATAAACCCATGCTGACTAGGCCTGATCCCCTGGTTGTCCATTATATGACTTTTAATGGCACTCGAGATGACCTGCTCCATGACCTTCCCTGGCACTGAGGTCAGACTGACAGGTCTATAGTTTCCTGGATCCTCCTTTCTGCCTTTCTTGTAGATGGGTGTTACATTTGCCACCCTCCAGTCCAATGGGACCTCCCCAGTTAGCCATGACTTCAGGTAAGTCATGGAAAGCGGCTTGGCGAGCACATCTGCCAACTCTTTCAGCACCCTTGGGTGTAACCCATCCAGTCCCACAGACTTGTGTGCATCCAAGTGGTGTAGCAGATCTCTGACCATCTCCTCTTTAACTGTGCTGACCTCATTCTGCTTCCCCTCCCCATCTCCCAGCTCATGAGGCTGGGTGTCCAGGGAACAGCCAGTTCCACTGCTAAAGACTGAGGCAAAGTAGGCGCTGAGCACATCAGTCTTTTCCTCATCCTTTGTTACTATCTTTCCCTCTGCATCCAGTGAAGGAGGGAGATTTTCCCTAATCCTCCTTTTGTTGTTAATGAATTTATAGAAACATTTTTTATTATCTTTAACAGCTGTAGCCAGGTTGAGCTCTAGCTGCGCTTTGGCTCTCCTGAGGTCATGGTATATCAGGAGAATTACCCATGGAATTCCTTGAATTCTTTTAGAAGAACCTCAGTTTAGACTAACTGGCTTGGGGATTTGACAGTACTAGAATCTTTGTCTTCAGACTTGTGATGCTCCTCATGATGCCACAACTGACTTTCTTTTGTTGATGGGTGTGAATATAAAACAGTTAATTTCCAGACATAAGACCCAGAAGCATGACAGTGGAATTGGGAAGAAGTTACGCTTACTTGCATCATCAGCTTCTCCAGCTGATTATCAAGCTGTCTATACAAATTCAAACTGCCCTCCCTCACCAATGTTTTTGTACTGACTTCAAGAAGAATTCTTCTTCCAAGGCTTATTAATTCATCACAAGGTTGTTATGGGCAGCAATGGTTGTGCTGATATTCCCTGTCAAGCAAGATGTTGTACAGTTTTCATGAGGAACACCTCCTAGTTTGAGTCTGTATGCTTACCTAGAGAAATGCCTTTCTCTGTGGTCATAGATGTATTGGTAACTTCATTCTTTCTAGTGATAGAGTGGATGAGGTCTTTCTTTTCACTGAACATTTTTAGAACCATATGAAGATCCCTTGGCTTCATGATAGTCATTTTTCAGAGGAATACAGTTTTGTGGATCATACCTAGAGATGCCATGATTCTTGGCTGAAGTACAGCCAGAGTTGGATCCACTGAAATAATGGCATTAGCATTACCCAGATGAAAGCCTAGTTTGAGAAAAGTTTGACAAGATACCTACACTCACATTGTAGAAATACCCAAGAGGCCTGATATATTCCTCTTCTTATTTATTACTTTTTCCAGTTTTGGCTATGATCCTTTCTTTAAGAAGTGCATTTACTCTATTTGTGTGCGCATGCATTTGTATTACCACAGTCAGAAGCTGTTCCATTTAGTTTTCCTTACTGTTATCTTGAAATGCTGTTAACTCTGCCCCTTTTCAAGGATGATGCTCATGAAGACCTTTCACAACAGGTTAAGTTTTATTCTGATCCTGAAAACAAGAGCAGTTTCCTGTAAAACGAAAGAAGGCTCTGCAGCTCATAGGTTCTTGCTTTTCTTACCAAAAAGGAGTGGAATTAAAATCAGCGTAGAACCCAGACATTAAGTTCCTTCATCTGCACATGAGCGTTTGAGTTGATAACTCCAATATAATCTCAGACATTCAAGAGTTGGGGTGAAAAAAGTATATATAAACTAATTTCCTGCTTGTTGCTAAATCCCTGTGTCCCTGTGTTTGGAACAAATCATGGGGCATATTTTATTCTGGAAAGAGATTATAGCTATCAAGAAAGTTTCATGGGAAGGTAAAGCAACATACTGAGTGGCAGTGGCCCAAGGCTGACCTTGTACAGTTCTGAACACTAGACTGAGATCCCACTGAGGGAACAGTAGGTGGAAGAAGTCTAATTAACCCTTTAGGATTAAGGAAGTAAAATTCTTTCTATTCTTATTGGCCAAAGGATTGAGAACTAAAAAGAACATTAAATGAACCATAGTTCTACATGGCGATAATCCCATCTCCTCCATCTCCAGTAAGGAATATAAAATAGACAGTATCAGGGAAGAGAGATGGACCTGTGACAAAACCAAATGAGAAGTTTGTAAGAGTTTGCAGACTGGAAAGCTTAAAAACTTCTCTAAATCAATGGCTGTGATAGTACGGTATAGGAGAACCTGAATTAAATTGAAATAAGTTAAGTTCTGTAGCAGAAAGAGTCACAAGCATGAGTTCCTTATAGGCTAACTTGCTGTCATCAGGGAAACTTGAAGGAACGTATTGTGTGGCTACCTTAAAACCATTAAAATGTAGCAGTAGTCTGTTTCTTATTTGTTCACAGTCTTCAAATTACTGTGTTATCCCAGAAGTTTTCCTTCTACTATAGCATACATATTCTCTACAACAGCACTGATAGCAATGGAACGTATAAAAGTTCAGATTCACGATAGTGACTTCTAATAAAGTTAGTTTGAGCATTAAAATAGGAGGTTTTCTTTATATTGCAGCTGATGTCATTCACTCATTAGTACTGTTATGATTACTATGCCAGGTAGGCTAGACCTTCTAATAACTAGAAATTTGCTAGGAGTCAGTTACAGCATAACAAAGATGATCTATGCACCTTAATTTTGATAGGATTTGATTTTGTTTTTTCTCTCCTCTTTAAAGAGTCAATCTGTAATGATTTTCTGTTGTATTTTTGTTAATGTATTTCCTGCAGTCATCTGAAATCATTTTGAAGAGCTAGGTGGCCTCTGTATATAGTATGACATGTTAATATGATCTTTTAATATCTTTCACAGTGTTTTTAACCCTGCCTAATAAATTAAGCAATTGTGTTAAATTGCATTAAATTTACAGCATTATATCTGTTTAAAGTAGCAAAGAGAAAAGAGGAATGCTAATGTGTTACTAAAGGCACTTAAAGAAGCATTGCTGCAATCTTGTATGTATTGTCTACTGGTAATTATTAAATCGAATTAGCTTATTGTAAATAGTTTTGTGCATAAAATGAAGTAGCAGGTATTTTGAATTATCTGGCCCAGTTAGGAAGATACTTTATTTCTTTTTCCAGACCATTTAATTTTAAAAAATGCTGTCTCAAACTGAAGCTTAGCTATCCTTTTGAAAGGCTAGTCATCCTCTGAAATGTTGGAATTTTTGTCATCTTCTCAGGACAAATTTTTAATAAATATCATGCTATATCTAACATTGCATTCTGATTGCACAGTGAATCTGACATTAGCATTGCAGTTTGCCTACTGTGTCATCTTTTAGTAATTGGAAAGTACTCTGACACCTACAGAGAGAACAGAATCATCTCTGAGAATCTGTTCTGAATGTCAGTTACCTTAATTCTGCTAGTATGATGCTGTTTGTTGTTTTACACAAAAGGTCATGTGCTGTTTTAATAGTGGTGAGGATTAGGAACTGGTTTTTGTAACCATCTTGAAACTATATTAAGCTCTGAAATTGTTTGGGTAAGTATCATATTTTAGTTATATTTTTAAACTCTACTTTCTATAGAAACAGCATGTAGTGTTTTAAATAGTGCTAATTATTCTGCTAGTCCAGTCCCCTTCGAAATATCTGTAGTTTGGAAGTGAATGTAAAGAGATTTGTATCTTGTTCTTCAGTTAGCAGATTTGCTTATTTTCTGCTAAGGTATAGGAAACCCTTGAACTTGGGTTGGCATGGTATGATCTAGTATATTTCACTAAATAATAACAACAACAACAACACTCAGACCACAGATCTTTCTTCAATAATTTTTCCATGATTTGTTTCAGATGATACCATAACTTTTAGAATTATAAGCATTTTCCTGTACATAATCCTTCCTGTATATTTTTTACATTCTTTTCTGCTTCAAAAATTGAAAGAAAAACTCGTTGGCTTCTGATGGTCGATTTATAGTTTAATCCCTTTCAAGTTTACTTTGCTTTCTTGTGTCCTGTCAGGATGTTGCAATTTTCACACAAGCTGCAGAAGATTTTTGGTTTCAAAAGGATCTTTCTAAATGTAACTGTCTTTAGAGTAACTCCTGGCATGCTGAGTTTTAGAGGGCCAATCTTGAAGTGCATATAACTGCTTTCCAGCACCAGTTCCACTGTGATGCTTACAAGTCCTAAACTGCTGTTCTGAAGCTCTTAAAAACCTGTCTTTTTACACTAGTGTGCTGCTGTAGCATTTGAAAAAAAAAAAAAAAAACCAAACAAACAAGAATGTGAAAATGTCTATAAAAGTACTGGTTTGGGGTTTTCCAGAAGAGCACAATGCAAAATTAATGGAAAAGTAAAATTTGAAAGAGAAATCATATTTGCTCATAGTCATACCCATTTAATTTCTATAAAGCCTGAAAAGATTGTAGGAAACAATCTGTTCCATTTTGTTTTGTCATGTTTTAGTCAAAGGAGTAATTGCTTCTAAAATTAAGTTTTACAGCATGGATATAAACTTTTAGATACACTGTACTGTGCTCATGATTTCATGATATTTTTATATTTTGTATGATTTTCAATTAAATATTTTGCTTCTGTAATTTCTCACATATTTAAGTTGAATAAGCAACATCATTTTTGTATTGTTAAATTCTATTAATCCATTCAAGATTTATTCTACATACATATTCCACATACTTTTAAATACATTGAATAAGAAAGTAGTGCTGCTTTTCTATCCTGTCTAATTTTCATGAAATTATGATATGCGACCATGCCTCTTGAGTCTTCCAATTAAAATTTGGAAGACTCTGATCATATTCACTGAAAATTGGGAGGAGGCTATGGGATTTGGTGACATAATTGTAGTAGAAGGCTGGTGTTTTAGGCAGATGCTAGAATCATTGAAACACCATATTTTGTTGTCTAGTTTCATATCTAAGGGAAATACTCATCCATTTTAGGCAACTAGTTTGTGAAAATGTTATATGAAATATAAATATTTTCCTAAAGAATTTTTTCTGTACAATGTAAGGTTTTTTTCCAGAACAACAGGAAGGATAAGTAGATAAATAAAACACTTCTTCCTAAACCAAGGACAAAGGTTGGTTTAGTTGAACATTACCTTGAATTACAACGTTCAGCCTCTAACTATGGAAGAGGAAAAATAACTGCATAATTAGAAGGAAATCTGTCTTCTTTAGCATTATCCTTTTTTATTTATGAAAAGTATTCTGAGACTTCGATTCATTGGATGAAAGTGATTCAGAAAGCAGATGTCACTTTTTTTCTTACAAATCTTAATGTTGTGTTCCAACCAACTTTGTCCTTTTCCTCATATAGGACAGTGCCTAGAATCACTCCTCTTGCTCTGTTAGGTGTTTTGTTTTGTCTTGTTTTTCATGGCTTTTCTGTTTTCTTTTGCAGCAGATAAATACAAGCTTTGAGTACGTATTGCGTTTTCAGTTAATTCAAAACTCCATAGGTTTGCTTCTGTTCAGGTGGATTCTGTCTCTGTCTTTGGAGGAGGGACTGAACTCACTGAAACTGAAGAAGTTTGTGGTGCATATAGAGCCATTGGTTGCAGGCTTCCAGAGCTGAAAACAAGCTTTACTTTGTCTGGAAAAGGAAGGGGGATTTTCTTCTCTGAAGTAACTTAATGTTGGTAGTGGGTAGGGCAGCAAAGTAAACTGGAAGATAGGAGAACACAAGAATGGCCATGCTCAAGAATCTCCTCAGATCAGAGGTCAAATATTCTGCTGCTGACAGTGGTTATAGTAGACAACCAGGGAAGAGTTTGGAGATGTTTCCAGGATCATTCCCCCAGTATCCAGCAATTTGGGCTAAGGTGGAGGGTGACTGTTTTTACATGTGTATCAGTGGATTTCACAATCATACAGTGTTTACTTCCCTTTCACCCCATGCAAGCTTTCAGCTTTCACAATATCCTGTGGCAAGCAGTTTAAATGCACAGTGTGTGATAACCTACCACTTTGATTTGTTTTCAGACCAGCCATCTGCTACTTGCTAGTTTCATTTGATACTTTCCACCCCTAGTATTGGAAGAGATAATTTTAGTAAGCCAAGCTAAATATGAGTCAAGGTTATACTTTTAAAAAACAAAAAATGCCTTATGAGAGGAAAAGCATGTTCAAAAGCTTTTCAAAAATGAATGAATTATGATTAAGTACTAATAAGCGTGCATCTTGCGTTACTGGTAAGACTGTGTTCGTTAGAGCCACTAAAGCAAAGTGATTGCTCTCTAGTTTCAGTACTTCTGTGCGTTTTCTAAAAATACGTAAACTTATGTCAGTAAATCTTTTGAAACTAGTATAGTTCTATTTTTCAGCAATCCATTGTTTTCTGATGTGATTTTAATTGAGGACTTTTTATTGTTGTTGTTATTCAAAACTTAGTTTTATTACCTTAGTGTCATTCTTTACCTATAAAAATATTATATGTATGATGTTTATTTTCAAGACTTGATTAATTACTATCATTACTGTATACTTTATGACATTTCTTGTACGACGAGAATATAATTTCTTATGTCAACAAACAACATTTATTATTTTAATGATATGGTTATTGCATATGGTACTCCTACACTTGCTTATGGTAAATGAAAGAAATGCACATCAGGCAATGAAGTGATGTTATGACTGTGTTACCTCTCACCTTTTTGCTAAAAACAGAAGCTTGATCTGTATAAGGCTGACCCAGGAATTGAGTGGAAGTGTTGAAGGACAAGTCTGTCCGTGAACAGAACACAGTTCTGTCTGGGAAGGCCCGTTCAAACACTAGCTGCAATCAAAGCACCGTAGGTTTTCTGGTCAGGAGGAGCTTTCTTGTAACTTTTAAGAACACTTGAAGAGTATGAGAGCTCATTTCTGTCCTACTCCTTGCTTTTCTTATGGGCAGTAGCTACTAAATGGGAAAAGTGATGGGTTGACAGCTTATATTCTTCCTGCTTTTTTAGGTTGTTTTTCTGATATGTTGGAATAAGTTTGATATGATACTTGACCTTCTAGTTAAAAAATCTGAATGCTTATTTACTAAGGCCTCCATCTTTGTTATTCTCTCAGTTTCTATGAGCAATTAGCAGCTTGCTTATAACCACATCTAAATTATCATCTGTCTTCCATCCTTTGACTCCCTGAAAGGTAAACAAAACATGGATAAAGAAACCAAAGTCCCAAACAGTACTTTGAAGGTGGGGTGGAAGGTGAGGCAGAACAAAGTATGTGGTACAGTCTGTTGTCAGTTTTTTATGACTGATTGGAGTTGGAAGTGAATGTAAACTGTATTAAGGCTCCTTTTTGGAGGGAAGCAAATATCTGAGGGAGCTAAAACCAGGATTTTTTTGCTTTATAGTTGAATTGACAAGCCTCTTTCCTCCACTTTCCCACAGTTCTCTTTTCCTGTGAGTTTACAGGAATGGAGGCAATTCCTCCTCCTCCTCAACCAGGACAAAAACCACAACAAAAACCTTTCTCTAATACGGAAGTGTTCATAGCTGAGACATTTAACGAAATTATTATTGTTGGTTTCTTTCTCCTTTTTTCCTGATAATGACTTTGCATGCGACTGTCTGGTCTAGAACTTTTTTTTTTTTAATTAGAAATATACTTAAGTAGTCCGTTTGATTTGGACAGACCCATACTATGATAGATAGTTTCACAGTCATTATTTCAGATTATTTTCTGAAAAAACTAATAAAAACCCAACATATTTCATGCTTCAGCTTGTGAAGAATTGAGATTTTTTGTTCTAGAATAGATTTCAAAAGTAACATATATGACAGAAGTGACAGTTGAAGTTTATGACTTGTAGATTGGAGTAAAATAGGTTTATAAATTCCCATTATCCCAAGAAGGTTCATTCATTCAACTCTAAATGAGTTTTCGTAGTGGCTCATATTCTAGCTTTCTTCAACAGGGTAAGAGGGATTAGAATTTGCTTTTTAAAGCTTTCTGTGTCTTTGTTATGTTACTTACAAGGGAATTGTTATAATTCTTACTCCAAAATGGAAGCTTGAATGCTCTACTGCTGTTATATTTAATTTCTTAAAATATGTTGTGGAAATCATATTACTAGATAAGAATAATATTGCTTAAGATGGCTGGGGAATTTCTTGTAATTCAGTGTGTCATATTAAGGGCTAGTAACAGATGACCCTGCTAAATGATATGTAGAAGAGGCATGATGCATAGATGTCTCAGGGATAAGCATCTTCCCCTTGGGTAATAGAATTTAAAGTGCTTGTTCTCTTTGTTGTCAAAAGTATTTTCCAGGGTATGTCATCTGGGCAAACATCATTTCTGCAAGTTTCTTACTGTTGCTTCTGAAACCTCTCTTCTGTGAGGCTACCTGGGACATCTAAAATGGTGTGGACAATATGTTGCTCAGGACTGTAGTCACTGCACATGCTGTAGATTCATGTGTTCCGAGAATTTAGATGATGGTCCCTCCTCTGGAATTTGGCTTTCACAAATGTTAGTAATTCCTTGACCCTTTCTGCAGGCACGTTTCGTCTTGATTTGAAAGCAGAATTGTTGAATCTTAGGGAGCTACTTGAGAAGAAAGTGATAGTCAGCAAGGATAAAGACGACACAACTAGAATTTCAGATACCATTGAATAAAATATCAAAATACTTTAAAAGTTTGGGTGGGATGGGTTGGTATAAATTTAAATAAGGAATTGTAGGTGATGTGAATTTTGCTTTAGATACTGAAAGAGGGTGTAAATCAGTTTGAACATTCTTGGCAGGTGAATACTGACTGGTTAATGAGGATTATGATTACCGAGAGGGATGTTAGGGAAATATGAATTTCAAATCACAAAACAAAAAGCAATTAAAGACAAATGCTAATCAGCTAAAAACTGAATCCTGTGTCATGGCAATTTGTAAGGTAATTACCTTTTAAGCAAAAACAATAGTATTAAAATCAGAACAGAAAGATTTCTAGTAAAGTCTTTCATGCATGCCTGCCTTAAATATTTTAGAGATGCTTATCAGCATGTTATTTAAACACTAAACAGCAATTAGAGACAACCTCTTTTATCCTACTGTGTGCTTGCTTATACCATGGATATCATTTTGTAAATCTTAATGATCCATGTAGAGGTTATTTACGTGCTTGTGGAACATCCATGTGGTTTTGAAGTAAAATGCCTATTATCCAAACGTGCATGCTGCACTCTGAAAATTGTTTGTCTTGTGTTTAGGACTTGAACACAGCAATAAGTAGCCTGGATAGGGATTTCTCAAAGGAAAAATGAAGGGTCAAGAACAGAATCCCCTGTGAGAACTGATATTATTTATTCATAAAATGGGAATGTATTGCCACTTGAGGAAACAATTTAGTCATTCTTAAAATACATTCCCATTAACCTCTCACTCAGACTGGACAGATAGAGTAAAACGGTGTTGATTTTACTGAAAACTTAGGCTTGTTAGCATTATTTTAGCAAACACAAAATTTACTAAATGCTGATCACTTGTTGATAGCATTTCTAGCCAGTCACTTTCTTATTTTTCATTACAATGATTTAGAAACTTTTTTCCTAAAAAGTGATACTGTCAATATCTCTCTGTTTAGAGACTTGTTTTTATAATGATATACTTGTTAAGACAACTGTAGTGTTTAAATACTGAAAGCAGTTTTAGAGAAGCATCCCTCCTGTACACAGGCATAGTGAACACAGAAATAATGTTTTCATCCTGTGGACATCAATGGCTGTATTTAACTTCTCACTGCCTTGTTGTTTAGTCTCAGATCCACCTTCCTCTTAGCTCTAGATGGAGCAACCCCTCCTACTTCCAGAAAGTCAAGGCAGCAAATAACTGGCATGCTCCACTTCAAACAGTTTGGAGTAGTTTGGGTAAATCCTGTGTTCTGTGTTAGATGGGACATCAGCTTACGCTTGCTCTGTGGCCTCCTAGCCTATGAATCTTCATTTTCTTGAAAATAATTCAGACTGCACATGTACCTGCCTGTACCAGCAGCCTTCTGCAAGGAAAGGGTACTGAGACTATTTGCTGATTGGTTGGTAATACTTGCTCTGAAGAATTTCTAGGAGCTTTGGCTCCATTTGCTTCCCTGAGGAGGGGATGGGCCACGGGGGATTTTTGCTGGAATTAGCTAAATGGCAGATACCATTCTGTTCTGTCCTACATCCTCCTTAACTATCTAAGTGATCACAGCCCAGCAGCTTGCAGTGCTGCCTCTGCTTCTGTCGAAAGGCAATATTAGCCAGGCTTTAGCAGTTCCTGTTGTTTATTTTGGTCTACCCTTTATGCTTCTCTGAAAAATATGCATGTAAAAGAAGAGAAATGCTAACTTTTAACACTTGATATTTCAGTATATCCCTGCTGATTAGTAAAAGTTTGACAAGAAATGGAAGTGGCAAAAATTGCAAGAAAAAATTTACAAGAAGCAATACTTAGAATATGTTGTATTGAGGAGATTTGGGTGGAACACTTTTCTGCTAAAATAGATATCTTCTAGAAGTGTCAATTTTATCACTTCCTAAACAGCAGAGGTGTATAAACACTCATCTTTCCAGTTTGATTCAAATTTGTATCAGTATGTCAGTATTTTGTATAGCATTGTGTTGTGTATAATTATTTGTAGCAATATACATTTAAACTTGGTATCTTCATAGGACTAAAAAAGCCTAAACATGTGTTAACTAAATTACAGAGATGGAAAAAGAGGAAGGCTTTTTGTCATTAATTAAACATAATTGTGCTTCAAGATTAATTCTAGTTGTTTAAAATTTGTCAGAAATTACAGCATTTCGACATGTCATTCTAAACCAAAAAGAAGTTTTCCTGAGTTAGAGCTGTTTCTGGCTTATTCCAGAAAGCATACAGGTGTTGTTGACGCTTTGTCCATAGCCTACATAAGCATGGAAGCAAATATTAGTTGCTATGAACATAATCTCTTTCTTTTCGTCTAATTTCTATTTGCACTGGTAAAGTATTATCTCCATTCTGTAGACATAAAAGAACAAAAGTTATTTGCCTATACTCAGAAGGTAGCATCAGTCATCTGCATGTGAAAATTCCAGCCTCAACAGACTTCATCACTAGAAATATGAGTTGCTGGTAAATAGCTTCAGTACTGTAGAGAATTTCTTCAAAGCTAGTATTTATTCTTCTGTTCTTGTTTTATATTGCTGTTATTGAGAGCACTTGAATAAATGATATAAATGTGCATGAACCACTAAGACATGAAAACAAAAATATTCTAAATGCAAAAATTGCACATAGAATATCACTTGGGATTTTTTCTGAATCTGGTTGAATAACCTTCAGAAATTACATCCACTATCCTGTGAAGGTTACTTCAATTCTGTGCTTTCAGAGCCTTACTTTCTGTCCAAAATTTTGCTGAAGACTCCAACTCAAAATCTGTCCAGTAAGAGAGTTGGCCTGGAATTTGATCCAGGGCCATCTGATCCGTTGTTTCGCAAAGAGGAAGTATAATAAAAGCCCATGAACCTGGAACACAGATGACTCTTTAGCATTCTGACTGTCATTGCTACCTACATTTTTGAGCACTTTCCTTTAACGTATTAGTACTGGTTTTTATGACAGCATTGTAAAGACGACAGATTAGAGAACGTCTTCTCTGCTTTCAGATTTCCATGTGTGCTATTCCTGGTGGTCACCCTGTAATGTAGGAGAAGCTTAGAGAATTCATTTCAGCCAGAAACTTTGACACTCCTGCATTTTGAACTTGGTGATGTAAATATATGAATTCTGATTATCTGCAATTAGGCACTTTTCAAGACCCACTCAAAGTTACACAGTTGCTTAACTGCTTGGAAGAGCCCGAGGTTACAGGGATAAGTGAAGTGACATAATTTGCCTTTCTAAAACATTTTCTATTGATTCCTCATGCGAAAGGAAGATCTGAGAGAATTTACAAGGCAAACACTTAAGTCAAACAAAGGTTTTTGCTTGTAACGTACTTCCAATATCCAAATTACAGGAACTAAAAGCACAGAACTTCAATTTGTGTTTCTACATAGTCATTTTTCTGAGCACAACCATACTTTATCACTGTAAAGAGTTTCAGGACATGGTACATCTGAGGGTCTAGTTTAAGATGGGATGAATTACCTCCTGAAAGACCCTGGGAACTACTCAGTTGCCAAAACTCAGACATCTAATAGCACACTGGATGCCCTGAGGTGGTATTCCTGACTTACAGCTGCTGACTCTTATGTAAAGCTCTACTCATGCACATGCCTTGGATACCCTTGGACATCCAAAATGACAATAGATATCTGCATTCAAGCAACTGAGTCCCACCCCCTGCTTCCCTCTGACTAAAACAGGAACCAAGGATAACTATCTTGGCCTGTTGATGCCTGTGTTTGGTCAGATGACTCCTACACTGAAAGTCTTCAGAGCAGACTTCGTAGGCCTTTACAGTCATCTATATCCTAGAAATTCAGGAAATCATTAATACCAGTTATTTTCTCAATTTAGAAAGCTGTAGTATAATCTAATAAGCAAAATAAATACATTTATCTCACTAGTATTAGTTAATAGTCAAAACAATCAGTGTATAGGCATGGTTGTCCTAGAATCAGATGCTTGGTATTTGAAGAAACAGACTTTCTTGTTACCTCTGCTTTAGAAGGAGGTTTTCTCTAATTATACAATTTTATTTAATTGGACTCTAAAAGTATGCAAATACTTAATATTGTCCTTTTCTATTTTTTGCTGTTGTGATAAGAATGTCAATATCAAATTCTTGGCAGCAGCTTTCAAACTGCAGATTTTTCTTACCAGGTTCCAGAGGGACAGAACTGGAGGATGCCAGGCTAGGGATAGTATTTTTCAGTAATTAACCTAATTTTCAAGATGTCTAGAAAACTCAGCAAAATGCCTTTGCTACATTGAGGCTTTGCAGTGGGATGGCTGTGGTGTCTTAGTGTTGTCCCTGAGGTGGGCGGTTACCTGAAAAACATTACCCTAGGAAGCTTCAACACAGATTTTAGGTTTAAGAACACTAGCTCAGAAAGACAAAGTGAGCAATCCCTGGGCCACTGTCTACAGCAGAGGTAGACAGCAGGTAGCTTTACCCAAGGAAGGTAAAGTGCTGTCTTTTTGTTAGATTCTAGTGGAATAAAAAATTACTTACATTGTTTGTAAAAACTACTGTTAGGTAATAAATGTCACACTATGGAAAGTCTAGCAGTATGCAGTTTAGGGTGGGCAAAGTGATATAGTACTGATTCATAAACCCATGTGGAAGCCTAGATCCATCTGGCTTTGTACCACAGGCCTGAACAGTTGTACAGGCTCGTATTAAATTTTAATAAGTTGTAATAAGTTGTACTAAGTTGTAGAGGCCAAAATAATTCACACATCACAATGTTCTTCTTTCTTTCTGTAGGGCAGGGGCTGTTTATTTTCTTTAATATCTCTTTTTCTCTTCTTACATTAATACATACTCATACAATAATACATACTTACACTGTCATCCAAGCTCTTACTTTGTAATAAACAAATCAGCAACTAGACAGTTATCAACCCTATCTCCCAGAAACAGCTCCATACTTTCCCCAAGCTGACTTATCTTTCTTCCAAGGCCTGCTTCTCCTTCAAGCCTTGCTGCTTCTCTGGGCCAGAGCAGAGCTAGTGCCTCTCCAAGCCAGCACAGGACAGAGCTCTCCACCTGAGCAGAGCTCCCCAGCCAATGTCGATTTGGCTCTTAAGTACTGAATCTCCCACAGCTGTGCAGGGCTGATGGGCCAATGCCGACTTGCCTCTTAATCATTTACCAGTAACACATGATTTGACTCTTAACGTATTGAATCTCCCACAGCTGCGCAGAGCTGACACTCCCACACAGGCTCACTAGAGCTGTTGGTCCATTTTCTAAAATATCTAATTAGTTTTCTAGCAGTTATTATTTTACATTTCGGTTCTGATCATCTAGTTACTGTAATTGCAGCCTTTTTCAGAACAAGGTCATCTCATATTATTGGTAGATTTTGCTGTTAAGGAGGACACAGAACTTCATTCCAGAGGGACACCTTCCCAAGGTTTAAGGTTTTTTTCTTACCAGTTATTCCTTATGTATGGCAGAGATTCTGAAAGCTTTAGTTTGGAATTGCAGTTTCCAAATACAGGACAGGTAAATTTATGTTAGATATAGCTGTAAGGCTTTTACTGACCAAATTACAAATGTGTTGAGCTTATTTGACAAACTGACTCTTCCACTTTGTAACTGACTCAGATATCTAGTACTGGCTTGTGTATTTTCTATTGAGATTGAGAATTTGGACTTTTTATTTGCTTTCTAGAGGTGTCATTTGAATAGATGATTGTCTATATTTGAGAGTAAAAAAAAATTCTTTTTTTACTTGTTATTTTGTTTCTCACAAAACAGAAATCCACCAATTATATGCCTAAAACAAAGCTACTGTTGTTGTTGTTTATCTGTAGATCATTACTGTATGTCACAGCCTGTGAATAATTAGGTAGAGAAAATTCTCTTTGACTCATGAACAGGATGTTATATTGACTTTTCACTTGGTAGTATGATGGAGAGTTAGTTGTTTGGCTGTTGTCACAAAAAGGAAAACATTTCTAAGAAGTAATCATACTGAGCGTATAGCTATTCTGATTACATAAATACTGCTGCAGATTTTAACATTATTCCTTAAACTCTCATCTGAGACAGTGGGCTGCAGAAACGTTTTCACACTGGGCTTATGTATTGATTTTTCTTTATTCACAGATCCAGGCCATGTATGACGTTACCCAGTATGAGAATATTTTTCCTTTGTGCATGATTCTGGAACAACTTCTTCAAAATGAGACAGAAGAAAGTAATGTTTCAAGCTCAGACTATGATGGAGAAGAAAAAATCAAATTTCTGAAGAACCTTGATCAAATTATTCTTCATCTCTCAGATGAATTCCCTTTGTTTTCTTTTTATTTATGGAGAGTGAATGTTCTTTTGAACTCAGCTCAAATACAGATTGATTAAAACAAGCAGCCTACTTTTTAACAGTGCAATTGTGGTGGGATTGCATTGGAAAATCAGACAGGAAAATTGTCGTTATTGGAAAACATTTACTTTAAACTACTATACTATACAGCATAATATCAATTCAGAGATAATGCAATTTATTTCCAATTTTAAATATAGAAAAAATGTAATAATCCAGGTGTCGTTTTGAATAAATGCTGTTTCTTGTAAAGGAAAACAGTATGTTGGTGTTTGCATACACAGTGAAAATAGAAACAAAGGAAGTTGTTTCAGGTGATGTTTAAAATAAGCGCTATGAATTTTAAAGTCAAGGCATAACATATGTGTAGAGCTACCAAGTTAAGAAACTAATGCCTGTCTTTTAAGAGTTGTATAGCTTCTGTGTGTTTTAGAGACAATGGCTTGTTGACAGAAATAAAAATGTCTGGTTTTAAATTTGGTAACTTATCGCTACAAATTCTTATAGGACAGAGTTAGTTTCTGATTTAATCAAAAGAGTCACTACCTGAGCAAAACACAATCTGGTGCTCAGTTTTACAACTTTCTTACATTCATTGTATACTGCTTGGCTTTACTTGTGTGTGCACAAGTTTAGGCACAGTAGGCCTAATTCTCTCAGTTGGCTAATGATTTCAAGGTTTTAATCTGAATAAATCTTAACTCCTTTAATGATTACTTTAAACCTTTCTGCTCAAAATTAGTGAATATTGATAAAATCCCCTTTGTATATTTATGTATTATCTGATTTCTAAATTTTAATTTCTGTGTGATGGAATTATATTCATAGTAATAATTAAAGCAATCTATTTTAACAGAAATCATCTTAAACATAAAAGACCTTTAAAATATGAGTTCAACAATACCTTAACTGATCCAGAGTCTTTTATAAATTTAGAGGTAACTATTATGTTATGTCTCCTAGTAGTGCCTATTCACAGTAAATATAAAAAATTTTTAGCATTAGTCCTTATCCTTCGCCCTGCACTTGTCCTGTCAGATCAATTTTTGTGAGAAAAATTCTCTGAAACACCCACTTTTTTTAATACTGTAAATAATTTATCTTGTTAATTTGAATGCATTTATTCCAGATAATAAAATTTTGTTTTCTATACATGTAAAATATATTAATATTACAAAACAGGTTACTCTGATGTTGAATTGGCTCCCCAAAGAGTGATTCTTAGAGTTGTTTAGACACGGCCACCGTTCTGTTTCTTAAACTTCGCATTTGGTGTGTCATATGGTAACATTTGTTTAATGCTTTCTTTTAGCAAACTACGTTTCAACAGAAATGTTTGATTTGCAAAACAAGAGTTCCTGAATAGTCACATTAGAAAATCAGATAAGTTTAGCCAAATTAAAGAGAATAAATATGTAAATTTGGTAGCCACTCAGGAACTACTGTGCCCTTTTTGTTACAGCTTTACTTTTTTGTTTGTTTCATTAAGGTAGAGGATCAGTTCTTCCACCTCCTTCCACAGTGCTGAAAGAATGATTACAAAAAGAGCAAGGAAAAGAATAAACAAAAGGAACTGGTATCTAGTTGATATAATAATTTTCATTTTTTAAAAAAGCTCTGTTCAAAAGTATTTTGTAAAGAAAAGACACAAAATACAGGAGGATACTGGAATCTGTAATAGCAAGAACAGTTTCAACACTAGATTGCACACCACTGGATATTTGCTGATCTATTAGCAAAAAGTACTTTTGTTATTAGTAAAGAAACTCAGGCAGAAAGGGATGCATATTTTTTTCTTTGCAGATTGCAGCATTTTCTCATTGGCAAGCTCTCTAGGCCACCAGAAGAGCAATGGATATTTTGGGAAACACATGCATCCTTAATAAGTTTTGAAGTAACTGCCAACTTGAGATTTTTTAAATCCTTTTCACAACATACAGAGAGACGGGGTTTTGTGTCCAGAGATGGAATAACTACATGGCACTTACACTTTGACAAGGATTTGAAACAGTTTGTTGTGCAGCTTTGAAAGTCTTGGGGCAGAGTGAGAGTTCCCCATTACAGGAACACACACTAACCTCTCTGCAAAAGTGCTATTAACTGGTCACCTGGGCTGTCCTTATCTGTTTCAGCAGGAGCAATAACATCTGCAACCAGAATAGTTCTTAGACAGATTGTTGTCTCATGTTTCTTGAAGAGATTTTTCACCAAGATGGGACTCGCCTTGAGATGAAGATGTACAAAGATAGACATGTGCATTTAGATGAATCCATGTGGTTGGGATGTCTAAACTGTGAAATACAAAGGACCCTAATGTTTTGGGCTGGGTCTCCAGCTGCTACCCCAAAGGACTGCAGATCTTCTGTAAGTCCTGTGTCACATTTTCTCTCTTTATGTAGATGTCTCTGATACCCTGGAACATCTTTAGTGGCACTGTCACTAAATAATATCTGCTTAGGCAAATGAATCAAGCATATAGGTGTCTTAATATGAGAACTAAATCCCACCCGTGTGATACCTTATCTGTTTTTAGGAGTAAGAAATCATAGGTTTAAGTCCGTGCTCTTCAGACAAATTCTGTTCTTGTCCAATAACTGTTAGATGAAACTTGAGTAAACAGTCTTCAGTTTTGAAATAAGCTAGTCCCTGGGGTTAGCTGTTACAGGGTGAGGATTTGCAACTTGGTTGGAAGAAACCTTCCTGTAGCTTGGACTTTAACTAAGTCTTAAAGTACTTACTAAATAGGTATGTTGACATCCAACTTTTACATATCTGGTCTCCAGAGAGCAATCCCAAATCCAGAGAAAGCACCTATGGTCTTTGCTGAGTGGAGACTATTAGATGTCTCAAAAGAACAATCTTAAAAGTCCCATGTGCTGAGTGTAACATGTCGTAGACCTAAAGAATATGAAACAGTAAAAAGAACTTGGTCTCACGTGTCATCACTACCTGGAGTGTTTCACCTGAGTTACCCTTACAGTTTTAGAATTAACAGTTCAAGGATATTTCTTTTGTCCTACTGATTTTCTTTTTGTAAATATATGTACTTTAGAATTTCGCAAAATGCTAATGTTCTGCAATGCAAATTGTTCAGACTTTTATATATATGTGTATACACACATATTGCTGAATTATATATTTATATGGTTGAATTAGCATGGCTTATTAATTAGTAGCCTAATAGCGGTTTATGATTTTGTAATTTGTTACTCTGCCACATTCTTAGCTTCCCAGGTGACTTTGTTTTGTACCTGTCTCCATCTGTTTTAAAAAGAATTTTATGGTAGAATGTCTCTTATGCAAGTAGAAAAATTATGAGACAAGGAAAATAAATTTTTATTCTAGTGCTGCTCCATTGACTGTTCTATTCGCTGAAGAATTTTACATGCCTACTAATGACAGCAGTGGGTGGGATTTTGAAGTGAACTGTCTCAGGATATTTTTGTAAACTTTATTTGGAATCTTTTTATAATCTGTTTGTGATTTACAGATTATTTTTTTATGATGTAGTTATTGCTTGTATATGTTGGTAATAGTGGAAATGAAATTGTGCCTTATTTTAATCCTGTAATATTTTTTTTTCTTTCAGTTTTCTATGCATTACTAGCTGATACAGTAACACTTTATTGTTCACTGTGGCACAACATTCAGCTGATGTTCACATGATCATAGGAGAATTCGGGTTGGAGGGGACCTCAAGGTCTCCAGTTCAACCTCCTGCTCGAAACAATGTTAGCTGTGGGGTCAAACAAAGTTGTCTGTTGGTGGTTCAATATTCAGTCAGGTATTGAAAGCCTTCAAGGACAGAGACTGCATTTCTCTGGAAACCTGTTCTTCTGCTTGACTGTCTTCATAGTGAAAAAAATTTTCCTTACTGTTGTTTCGTTTTATGCTCAGTGTCTAGTCGTCCCACCACCCAGAGCCTGGATCTGTCCCCTTGATACCTTCCCATAGGCACTGGAGGCTGCTGTTAGGTCCCCCTGAAACCATCTCTTTCCCAGGCTGAACAACCCCAGCTCCCTTAACCCACCTCACAGTGCAGATGCTCCAACACCAGCCATCTTGGTGGCCCTCCACTGAACACACTTCAGTTTATCAACATCTTTTTACTGGGGGCCCAAAATGGGCAGTAGTAGTCTAGATGCAAAATAACAAGTGCTGAGTAGAGACGGGTAATCCCTTCCCTTGATCTGTGCTCCTGCTGACACAGCCCAGGATGCTGTGGGCCCTTGTTGCTGCCAGGACCACTGCAGGCTCATGGTCAGCTCACTGTCCACCAGGGCCCCCAAGGGCTTTACCTGCAGAACTGCTCCCCAGCCAGGCACTCCCAGCCTGTATCACTGCAAGGGGCTCTCCCTTCCCAGGTTGGACACTTTGCACTTGTCCTTCCTGAACTTCATAGTCCAATTCTTCCAGCCAACATCGGTCCCTCTAAAGACAGACCTGCCCTCAAGCATGTTAACTGGGACTCCCAATTCAGTGTCATCCCCAAATTTGGTAAGGGTGCACTCCACGACCTCTTCCAGGTCACTGATAAAGATGTTAAACAGGACACATCCCAGGATAGCTCCCTGTGACACTCCACTTGTGACAGGCATCCAGGTAAAGTATGGGTAAACCCATTAACCACTACACTGCGGGCTTGATCATTGAATAATTTTTTACTGATGTGTTTTTTAACCTATCCAGACACATCTGATCCCTGCATTGCGAGGACACACCAATTCTGTCAGCACCCATGAATGTAGACCACCTGATCCCATGGACATGTATGGGCTGAAATCTCACAAAGAAAAGCCCAAATGTGATCTTCAGCTAATCCCAATTGTTCCTCTCCTTGAACACTTTCACTAAGCAGAAGGGCCTAGGAGACCTTGCTGTTGAAGACTGAAGCAAAGAAGACATCAAGTTCCTTAGCCTTATCTGTGTCTCCTGTCACTGAAAGTTTTATCCTTTGTAAATCCTTAATTTGGTTGAAAGCCATCTGTGAAATACCATGATGTGAATCACTTTGAAAGTCATCAGTAATGCAGTTAAGTTTATCTTTGCATTTCCAAGAGATCTAGCTTTGAAATTTCAGAATTAACATCAGATTTGTATAAAATTATTTAATCTGAAATTCAGTTTAGCTTAGCCTGTTTTAAATAGCTACGGGTTTGGGGGTGATTAATATATGTTCATATTTTATTGATCTAGAAAAGGGATTTTAGTCTTTAGACCTTGCTGGTATGGGAACAGAGGACTCAGAATGACTGTTTCATCAAACCAAAAAAATCTTACAGCTTCTGCTTTTTTATTAGTTACACAACCCATGAGCATGTCTGGCCTGCAGGGACAACTGAGTGGACAAAAACATTTACTTCTCAGAGGTGGAAAGCCCTACTCATAACTTGTTTTACACTGCAGAAGTACAGGGCATTCTCCAAAACTCACGACTTCAAGGGAACACTGCAGTGCTCCTTGTCTGTGAGGTAAAATAGCAGTGACTTCTGAGGAAGGGTATTAAAAACACAGTATTACATGCAGAACCTCTTGTAGCTCTTGCACAATAGTGATTCCTTTATCTGTCCTCAGCATCCTGCAACAAGGGGAAAAGCAGCTCAACCCAAAAAATAGACTGGGGAGAAGATTAAGAAGGAGGTACAGATGGGCAGGGGTCCTTGACACTGCTGGGGGTGCTAGGTGAGACGAGGAGTATGGGAATATCACATGGCTGAGTGACAAAATGAGACACAGTGTGAAGAGAGATCAGTACTGTAAGAAAACATCATTTAACCTTTTCACAGACAAGAGGGAAAAGACGAGGGCAAAATTAGATTGGTTTTAGAGTAAGGCATTGTCACCTCACTTCCTCACAGCCACAAATCTGACTCCAGCTTCTTCAATTCTAACCCCTTAAAAAACTCTCTTCTGTACTTTAGTCTCCCTGTGCGGATGTTGGTGATCATCTTGAGAGAGTAGTTAAGAACTACGGTCAGATAATAACCAAAGGACTACCTTAACATTATCATCGTACTCTGTTTCAGTTTAATAGTTAAAAAAGGGCAAGTTTTAAAATATTTTTAATTATTCATAATGTTAAGCACAAAAACAAGAAAAGCAAAGGATGAAGTTTTAGAGGTTTTCCTTCAGTGTTTTTTTTTTTTTTTCTTTCTCTGAGCAGCTGTCCATATATGTATGTTTCCCTTTAGAGCTCAGAGAAGTTTTGCCCAGCTATATACTTGTAGCTTTCCTGGTTTGTTCTTTTTCATCTGTCACGTGCCAGAAAGGGCCTTTTTCTGTTCTGCAGTTCTTAATTGCCTTGAATTGAGGTAGAGTTTCTGCGACTTCATCCAGATGGTGTGTTTCACTTAGACCTTCTTGAAATCACCTCCCCCTTATATAAACTATTTCACCCTCCTTAACTTTGTTTCCTTTTAGTTTTCCCTTTTTTCTTATAAGTAAATTCACTTAGTCTGCACCTGCTTCTTAAATTAACAAGCAAACTTAGTTTTCATCCTTGCTTTAATTAAGCCATTCCTTCAACATGGTTTCTTCTGAATTTACTGATTTCATATTCATCCCAAATTCTTCACGGTTATGTCACTATTAAAATAGTTATACTGAAGAGAGGCTCATCCTTGAGAAGAGCACTGTTTGCATATCACCTGCTTGCCAGGCTTGAGTTCATACTGGAGACAACTCTTTCAAATTATATTTGAGGAAGCAGCCTCTGCCAGCCAGGAAGATCCTCCAGCGAACAGAAATAGTTCCAAGACAAGGTCTTTCTTTAGGGTTGTTCAAAAGGGCAGTCTTCTTTCTTTTCTTATACTCTTACTTGCCCCAGAGACATGTGACCTGATGAAAGCCAATCCTGGCACCTTACACAATACAACTCTTCAGCACATGAGGCTTAAAAAGCAGCACACATGCATTCATCAGCATTTTCTCCAACACAACAGCATGAGAAAATGTACACTGCAGATTTTAGCACTGATGTTGGTTACCCTTCCAAGAAGTTTTGGTGATTTCCTGCCAGTTGCTGTTTCTGGTGTTTCTTCTGTGAAAGCATAGCTTTTTACAGTTAGCAGTATTGAATTTAGTTATGTACTTTGAAGACCTTCTTTCCAGCATATGGAGATTGAAATTCGTCTCTGTCCTCCAGAGTAACTGTCCTCCCCTGACCCTGGCATGATGACACCTACAAATTTCATAAGTGTACTCTCAGATACATTCAGCCAAGTCTGTATAGCCAGAGGAATATTATGAAGTAAAAACTCTGGAGAAAACAGCAGAAATTGAAACTCCTGTAAATTACTGTTACATACTGAAAGAAGATAAAACATTGGAAGGAAAGGTATTATTACAAGGGAAATACAGAGCCTAATCTGTTTTAATTTACCATAAATGAGCTCCATTGATTTAGTGAAGCATTTACTTCATGTTTCTGCTGAATGCAGGTAAAAACTGTGTCAGCCTAATTTTCTATTATCTTTTTGACATACAGAATTAACAAGGTTTTACATCCACAGAAGGCTTTGAACACACTTATATACTACTTTTGTTACCTGAGGAAGATACTGGAGCATCTCTGTGTTCATAGTCCTTCACTGTGTCTTTCTCTGGGAAGTTGTTACTTTTGGCCATTGGGTATTCTGGGCTTTGTCTTTCTTACCAGGGATGAGGAAATGGGTCTCCAGCTGGGAAAATAAAGAATGAAAGACTAATCTTGTAGCTTGCTATTTTTCTTAGTGACTGACTCCTTTGAACTCTTTTCTTTGGGCGGGGGGGGGGGGGGGGGGGTTGCGGGCGGGAAGTGGAGGGAAGAGGGCTAACTCTTTCCACAGGAGGACTCTCAGTAGCTCTTTTCAGGACTCTGAATTTTATAGGATATCAGGATGCCTCACTGGTACTCGTTACTCATACGGTAATGAGTCCTATCAAGACCAAGGTTCTTCAGGCCTTAGGGATAACAGAGTGTTTCTCAGCTAATCTTTCAATTTATTTTAGTAGCCATCCATAAAAATGGTTCTAAGGGCTGAGATAATTCCACAATGACCTTACTCTGAGACTGCCTTGTCCTCACAATACAAGGAAAAAAAAAAAGACAGATGAGAAAAACAAAAAAAACCCTGAGAAAGATAAACCCTGATGAGACCTCCTGGAAAGTGCAAACTCCAGTGAAACTTTCTAAAAGCCTTTAGCAGTATGTCATCTTGTTAAGGGTCCAAGTAGCATGACCAGATCATGCTTTACAGCATCCTTGCCATCAGGCTGGAGCTAACACAGGCAGTAGGAAAAATGTTCCCACAACCTAGTACAGTGTCCTCAGCACCTTGTACTTACTGGTTTGGATCACCAAGGCAGACACTTGGACACTTAGCAGGGCAGTTCACTAGAGGTCTTCTTAAAAAACCTAAGCATAGTCTGCTCCCTAAATACAGAGCCAGTTGCAGTTTTTCATATGTTTTTGTAAAAAAAATTAAAGGAACCCCTCATTACTGAAAATTGCTAAAATCCCATTCAGTGTTAGTTTTTCCTGTTAATTATCACTTTTTAAGGAAAACAATCCCTTTATTGCAAAGCAGACTTTGTTATTTTTTTTTTCTTTTTGTATGAAAGGCTCTTTTGAGTAGAGACAGTTTCTAAGAAATTATGCAACACTTCAAATGTTAGTCTGCCACTATTAGAATATAACAGAATAGATTCTGTTTTAGGTTTTTGGTGCAGCAATTTGTTCTACTATTCAGAAAACAGATTGTACTATTTGATCCTTTAAAAGACTACTCATATATTAGAAACTAATAGAAGCACAAAGGAAGCCTGTTCCACATGGCTACCACTTGACTCCAAATTCCTTGTTGCACTAAGGTATTGTTGCAAGCATTTCTGTATAATATTAATATATGATTTTGAGCAGCATAGTCTACTTCACTTTTTTCCTCGTAATGATTATATAAACCAAAATTGACATCCATTGACTATAAACTCAAATGAGAAAGAAAAAATCTGCTTGAAATAATTTATGCTGTAGTATGAAAATCACTTAAGGCAATAATTGAAACAAATAAGTTAAAGAAATACATGCCAGTCATATATCACTGGAATTATTTTTGACACTTTCTGTTTTTTCACTTATTAGTTTCTAGTAAAGTTGAAAAGGGTACTAGAGGCAGGTTACACTCAAGTCATTTCACTGCTAAGTTAATGATCCTGTTCCACACAAAGGGCCCTTATGGTTATTTTGAAATAAACCAAGGGTTTTAATTTTTAACAGGGGAAAATGTTGATGGCTGAAAGGTTTTGTTGCATTCTGTAACCAGACTGCACACAGATATCACATCTACCCTTGCTGTTAACACCTTCCCTCATGTCGTCAGCTTTGGTTAGACAGACCATACAGTGAGAGTTTATCTGCACCTGTTTGGCAATTAGCAAGAAGGGTGAAGTACTGAAATTGTGTGATCACCTTTAAAATGAAACATTCCCAAGGTTTTCTTACCTATTTTATTTTTGCGAGATATTTCACCTTTATTTTGGTTGCTGCAAGCACATAGACATAACTAAGGGTTAGATTTTACATTCCTTACTCAGGGTAACAGGGTGGGGGCTTTTTGTTCATATTTCTGGTTTACTAGTTTATTTTAACTTCAGGATGCACACATGGTGCAGGAATTAACAGAAAAGCAGAGGCATGAGTCCTAAGCTCCCATAGCACTCCTGCCCCAAAGAGCAGAAAAGACAAAAACCTTATAGATGAAAATGCTGATGAAGAAGCCTATGTAGTTTTTCTATATTTCTTCTGGATAGATTTTCAAAAGCATTTTGAGGAAAAGTGCTTATCATAACCAAACCATCAAATCCACTTTTAGGCTCAGTGATAGAATTCATGTCAACACACTTTAAAGGAAGATTAGAAATTATAAGTGAACAAATATCTTACTAATTTCCAGACTGATGAACAGCAGATCATTTTACATGTTGTCTTGGTAATGTGCTACCAAGTGTTGATAAACAGGAATAAATACATTTAATATTCTGTGTCCCTGGTCAGATCTTATATTCTTCTTTTGCTTTTATTTAACTCTCTTGCTGCCCTATATGATTCAGCCTTTCCAGGCAGCATTATTTGTGTTGATATCCTGGAGCTGATTTGATAATAACTTTCTGATAACATTATTTTTCTTGGAGAGTAGTAATTCTAGCTGTGACTGTACCTGTTCTGCTTTGTATGATTGCAGCCTTCCATGTGCATGTTGCAGCTGCTTGTACAAAAACACCATACACTCTGCTGGATACATTAGGCACTTAAGTCCACTGCCACTACTGAGGTTTTTGGTGCATTAAGATTTAGATATGCATCCTTTTTTTTTTTTTTCAGTGAAAATGGCTAAATTCTTCTAACTGGTCTCTGATCACGCTGAAGTAGGTGTTTCAGCTAAAATGGGTCAGTCTAGCACAACTGTGCTCTTTATGGTAGCCCATTTAACTGAGATGGGTTTTGGGTGTGAACAAGAGCAGTTCAGTAAGCCACCATGATCCCAGGCAACTGAAGTCATGAGCAGCTGAAAATAGTTTTGAGAAACGACCTTTTCAGTTGGTTCAGCTAGTCAGGAAAAAATAAGTGTGTCTGCAACCTTATAAATTCCTGGGTTCTCCTTTCCTCTTTGTGCACTTAACTCCTTTCTCTCTTTCCCCCTTCCCCTCCCTCATTTTCTTGCAATAGATACCTGTATTGTTTGCTCTGCTTACCACATAGGTGCAAAGAATTATCCTAAGCCAATATGATCTGTAGGGCTTCTCACAAAATGCATTTGCGGGTACCTTGTTTTGAAAGGTGGCCTGAGAGGCAGTAGTAAGGACATTCACTCTTTCTTCTTACATAGTATCCAGGTGGGTCATCTCCTAAGTGTAGAAAATCAGTGATCCCCGCTCACTCTTTCAAAGAAAGGCTTCTAGACAAATATTTTCAGAGAAGATATGATCTGTGGCTTCCAAGTACTTTCCTATCATTTTGCATAAAAGTTACATTTACGACACATTCTTCTCATTACTCCCCCAGTGACTAACACTGAGCAGGACCTTGCTAAGCGTGTTGGCTATAGAGGACTCCCTGCCTGCTGTGCTGCCTGCTGCAATTCCTGTTCTGAGGTATGCAAGATGTGTGCCGGCCTGGTGAGGCCCAAGATGCAAAGGCTTCTTCCGTACTAGCCACGTCCCCAGTGCCAAGGTCTTCCTTTGGCTATCAAGCCAACTTAAATTTTCATAGTCAGGGTTCCCATGTCCAAGGCAGCTGTTGAGAGAGGGCCCTTGGCCCGTGCCAGCACCCAGGCTGAGTCACAGGGAATCACATGGCAAAGTGCTAGATGACCAGTGCCAAAAGGGTACCAGGGACTGTTCTGGCATTTCAGCAATAGGTGAGATTTAACTTCTCTGCCCCACAGGCTAAGTCCTCAGGTTTCTAAGGTCATGCAGAGATTGAAATATGTTTTTGCACAGACATGCCTGTTGCCAGAAATTTGTGTATATGTGTTAGGCTTTGCCTAACATCTAGTTAAGTGTGGGTTTTTAAATTCCATCACAAGGTTTGAGCCCTTTGCTTTAAACATCATCTTACCCAGAAGCAAATGTCACCAGATGTTCTCAGAAAATCTGGAGAGGGTGTCAGGGGAAGTCCTAGAGGAAGCAGGGGAGCAGAGCTTTAGACAAGCCACAAGGCCTGAACTCCCAGGAAAGAGAATAAAGGGAACTTGGATAAAAGGATTCCTGAAAAGTGGAGATAGTGCCTGTGCTTCCAAAGTACATGGCATGTGAGAGCTAGATCACAAATCAGCAGCTGAAGGCAGGAAGGGTTCAAACCTCAAGTATATTCATGATTATTTTCTTCCTGGAGGCATTAATTTTATTTTTTGCATTAACTGAAAAATTCTGTTTTATTTATTCCTCTGATTAATCTTTCCTGTTGATTTTTTTGCCTTGTTTGTGATTTGTAAGTTCTTTTCTTATGCCCTGCATATGTTTGAGTGTGTCATTAATACAATCTTTACTCCTTCTTGCAGATCACTTGTGACAGTATCAAACATTGTCAGTCTTAACACCATCTTCTGCAGTACACACCAGAATAGCTGTCTGCAGTCATTTCACCAACATTTATCATTACTTCTTGCTAATGCTGCTTTCGTCACTTCTTTATTTACTTAAGTTGTAGCAGGTATGAGTCTAGGGGAGACTTCCAAGGGGAAATTTAAATGACTGTGAGCACAAGGTCCCTAAGGCAGAGAAGAATGAGCCAGGCTTGGAGAGGGAATCATCAAAGCTAGGGGTCCTGTTATATATTCAGATTCCATCTCCAGCACCTGTTTAAACCTTTGATAGCACCACTGATCTTATCCTTGCATCAACTCTGGGGTTTATCATTCTGAAGCAAATAGTAACTGTAAGTAAGAATAGCTGACAGTAAAGGAATTAAGACTCAAGGGAAGGGAAATCACTCAGAAAAAGGAAAGAATCTTGTTTTGACTTTCAAAAGGACAGCTTTAGGGGGGGAATAGGGTATCAAAGTATACTATGGAAAAAATAAACTTTTCTAAAAATTTGTGATAGTTAAAAAAGTTATAATAGAAGACACCTGTTTTTCAGGACAGACTGTGTCCTGAAATAGCTGCAGCAGAGATGCTAAAGAAGGGAGAAGATGAAAGTGAAGATGGATTTACTCAGTAGTGTGCAAGAAATCCAGAACGTAAATAAACATAATATGAAAACCGCATGTAATACAAGTAATATTGATTTCTTCAGCTTAGTGAGCTGATCAGCAATTATGTTAAAACTGTGATTATTGTAAATTTTATGCTATTGGAGATTTCTGTTCACAGAACTTTAAAGATTAATCTTTACAGTGCTGATATCTTAGCGTGAACTCAGGACAGGGAAATTCTCATTTATAGGTGTTGGCAGTAAGGTTGATACATTAGAGTTAGTAGTCTATATTTCTTGTAATTAAGCTATTATAATCTGTACTTCTATTAGAATTCCATTATCAATCATTCAATTTCTATTTTTATCTGGTTTTTATAAGATCTTTTTTTTTGGCAAAACTCACTAATTTAGTAAGATTCTTAAAGAAGCAAGCAGACTTTGGAACTTACATTTTAATTTCTAAAAATTAAGACCAGCTCTACCCAGTACCAACTTTTACACATTGAAGGCTTCAGGTTGCTCAGACGTTTAGGGACAATCCTTCTCTAGTGCAGAAACTCTATAATTTATAAGACAAAATGTTTGAATGTACTAACCTGTGAATAATTTCAAAGAAAATACGTAAAGCATAAGATGAATGTGGAGTGTTTTGGAAGTGCTGGCATATCAAAATTTGCTTTAATTCAGAGTTGTAATGAAATTCTGATAATACTTATTTTGCACGAAATATAATCTCCGCAACTTTGTTGTTTCTCTTTTTTTTCCTATTGGAATCTTACCTCAGAAATTCAGTTTTATATATTTGTTTTATTTATGTTTTAAAATATATATGTATATATATTTATACATATACTTTATATTTTATTTATATTTTACTTGTATATTTACATTTATTTTAGACTTATTTCTTTTACATGCCCTAATTTGATACATAAATTATGCAAACATACTTTGCTATTGGTATGCCATAGCAACTTAAACTTCTATTATTTGAATTGTTACTTTATCTTGTTTTAAAACTTATAAGCAGCTGTTGTTCAGTTCTGCTTGAAGTGTATTGTCATTTTCTCTTTGGTGAGGAGTTTCTAAAGTCACTGTCTCCTAGGTGAGGTCTGTGGCATAGAACAACAAAAAAGTATCTGTCTCTAGGTGATTTTTTGAGTAATACTTGCTACTGATCTGATGTCCATAAATCTTTATCCTCACGTATAGTTTATACTCACAAAGTTTGCATAGCTTACTTAAATTACTAGACTTCCTATTACCTATTATCTCTCAGGTCTCTTTTGTTTTAGCATTTGTATATATTTCCAGCTTAAACTATGTAGGTGTTTTTTACATCCCAGTCCACTTGTCTCATTCAGAAAATAATTGTATCCAACTTAAATATAGAGCAAGGTTGTTTCAGTACTTTGTATTCAAAAAAAGCTTTGGACTACAAGTGGCTCAATAAAGTACTAATAATTATGGATTTCATTCAGATTCCATTAAATACAGCTCAAAGTCGTTTAGACATGTCAACAATTAATTCTATAGAAACAAAGGTTATTCATTAATGAGTTGGAACCCATTAATATAAAACTCTTTGAATAAATAACTGTAATTATATCGGAATATAATCCTCTGATGGAACAGCTACAAAGTTTCTCCTTTTCTAAAAGCTTTTCCTAATGCCTCACTGATTTCTATTTCCTACACAATAAGTTATGGCCTAATTAGTGTAGAGCTTTGTTGTAGAGAAACAGCTTTCACTTTCTAAAATGTTAATCTTTCTTTTCATATTTCTACTTTCAGCAGTAGTCTATCTAAAAATTATGCTGTTCTGCATCAAAGTTGCCACTTCGTTTACTGTTATAAAATGCTGAGGTGATGAGGGATGTAGAAATTGCTGTAATTATGCAAGTATATGTGTTTACTTATTGTCTCACAGCTGCCTAAATATTATTTAAAGATAGCGCTCATCAGCAAGCAAAAATTTCATTTACTGCATTTTTTTAAGTCTTTTACATTAAATTCCTTCCAGTACAGTAGAAAAGATAAAGCTTCAACCAAGATAGATCTCTCACCTAGACCCAAGTTCAAGCTTTTTTGCTCTTCTGCAAGATCTTGAACCTGTTTCTGTCACCTTGTCTGCCTTTGCTTATAAATTGGCTGTCTCTCACAACTCAGGTATTCTTGCTGTGATTAAGACCTAATTAACCTGGTATTTTAAATCTGATTAAAACTTATACCCAAATTTAAAAACCTTTCCTAGCAATTTTTTTTTTTTTTAATTAAAACTTCCCTGAAAAAAGTCTTGTCTTTCAGGTGGATATTTTTCTACAAAAAAAATGTTTTCTTGAAAGTTCCCAGTCAGCTCTATTCAGCTGCTGGAGGGGGGAATGGTTTGCTATTATAAATCATGCACAGCACTTAAAGATAATTTGTGGAGCAATTAAAATAGCTACTAAGATTTTATGGTGTGCAATTATGTTTCCTCCATCAGAACATCATTAGGAGGAAACTTGTTTGCCCTTGCAAGTAGAGCTTGTTAAACATAAAGAAAAATGCAACTGGCAAGCAATAAAGGGCAGATTAAGGGACAAATAAGATGTCCAAGGAGTTCTTTATGAGCAGGGCTTTTTTGTGTGCTCAGCTTTTGATTTTTCTAGCCTTCCCTGGAATAAGATGAAGAGCTCAGAAAACCTATTGAAGCCTATATAGTTGGCTGACAGTTTTAAATGCAACTTCATTCATAAGTAGTAAATATACTAGGTTATGGTTAAGTAAAAAATAGTATGTGCTGAACTTGTGTATTCAATACTATGTTGTGACATTCCCCTGTTTTTTCAGAGTTTTAGTCAATCTCCAAAATGTGTCTGTATGGTTTTTAGAACTGTGGGAAAATTCAGGTTGGAAAGGACCTCAAAAGGTCTGATCCAACCTCACTCAAAGCAGCATCAGCTAGAAGGACAGACCAGGTTGCTCAGTGATTTATCTAGTTGAATTCTGAAAACTTCCAAGGATGGAGACTGCATGACCTTTCCGAGCAGTATATTCTGCTGTTTGGTTGGCCTCATGGTGAAAACATTTCTCCTTACCCGGTCTTAATCTCTTTTGTTTGTTTCCGTGCATCACTGTGAAAAGCCTGGCTCTGGCCCCTTGATAATCTCCCTGTAGGCACTGTGGGATGCTGTTAGGTCCCCCCCAAAGCCATCTCTTCTCCAGACTAAACAACTCCTCCCTCACAAGGCAGGTGCTCCAGCCCTGACCATCCTGGTGGCCTCCACAACTCCAGTTTATCAATATTTTTCTTGCACTGGGGGAGCCTGTTATGGGCTTCAGTGGCTTTGATGCAGTCTAGTGAGTACAGGGCAGAGGACAATAACCCCTTCCCTTGATCAGCCGTCCTTGCTCCTGCTGACATGCCCAGGAGGCTGTTGGTGCTCCTTGCTGCAAGAGCCACTGCAGGCTTATGCTCAGCTCATCTGCCAGGCACTCCCAGCCTGTACTGCTGCAATGGGTGCTTCCTTCCCAGGTGGGGCACGTTGTCTTTCCCCTTGCTGCATTTCATGAAGTGTCTGTTAGCCTATTCTTCCAGTCTGTCTAGGTCCATCTGAACAGTGGACCATTCACATGATCAACTGTCACAAGAGGATGTAATTCTTATACATCTTATTTCTTAAATCAAATTATGTTTTGGCAGGTGCATCAGGAAACTGCCTGAATAAATGCATGTGTAACATTAAGCATATATGCCTGAATAATTCTACCCCAATTCAACAGTAATCCTTGTTTAAAAAGTGTAAGTATACTCAAAGAAATATACATACTAAAAAAACAAACCTGAATTCATTGGCAGCTTCAGTACTTTTTCAGAAAAATGAGCTGAATATAATACTACACTCTTGCCGAGTTCATAAACACTGGACTAGAATACATAAGAGGAGTGAGCTTTCAAAACGTGAAATAATAATTCTGTACATCCTGATACTGATAAGGCCACAAGAAGAATAAGAACCAATAGCAGAGAACTAGTGGTAGGGTTGTTTGTATTTTAAACTTCTTCATGATTAGACATCTAACCATGAGTTTTGGGGGAACAGTGGAAAATTAGAATTCTTTAGGCTAATAAAGAGAAGACTCAGGGGAGCCATTAATAGCAGCTTTCAAATACATAAAAGGTATATTTAAATATTGTATCTGATTCTGAATTTCTGGTTCATATGTAACACTTCAAAGTTTACAGGGTTACTTGCATGAATCAGCATGGCAGAACAGTTGTCAGATGGAGCATCCTCTAGCTGAAACACTGCTCAAAAAGGACTAATTCAAAATATAGACAGAACTAAGTCATGCTTTGCACTCTGTCAGACACTTGAGCTTTCAGCTGAAATAAAAAACACAAATGAGTTTAAAGTATTCATTCTGTTTAGCTGTTCTCACACCAATGGGTTAAAAATTGAATGAGAATAAGGTCTGTTTAGCAAAGAGAAAATGTCCAAACCATTTATTCATATAAGGCATCCTCATATTTTAGGGAGAAAGTGAAGGAAGGAAGAGGAGGCCTCTCCATTTACTTGATAGGCTGTTCAAAAATGATAGGATTTGAGTCTTTTTTTTCTTTTCTTGACAGCACTCCTGGAGAGAAACAGAAGTAGTTCATCTCTGCAGCAGTGTACTGGATTCCCCAGTGTCCACGTTGAAGGTGTACTTAGTGTCTCATTTCAGGCTTCAACTGAAAAGTCTGCTATTTTGCCTGATACAGTTTTCCTTTTGGGGTGAAACAGGCCACTTCCTCCTTTAACCTCTGCAGATAGAAGTAGAAGAGGAAAAAATAGGTCAGTAGATACTTAATAACTTGAGTAATAGACTCCTACACAACTTTACTCAGAATGTCCATTAATTCCCCTCAATTGTATCGTCATCTCCTACTAGACTGTCCTATAGGTGAACATGGAATTTACAATAATAAAAAGATAAGTTTCTGCTGTAAATAATTCTGAACTTAAATTTAACACAGCAGTAAGCCAGAGTTAGAAGACCAGTTGTAACAGCAGCTGTCAGAATAATAAAATAGTTTTGCAGATTTTTAAACTTAAAATTGTTTTGATTTTAGGACTTAATGTCCAGAGGGAAAATACAGTGGATTAATCCATGTTCAGGATAGAAAATCCAGGATTTTTCTGACGTTAGAATTATATAAAGTGGCATTTTAAGTTCTGTGGGGTGGACCCTCCACACTCATTGAATTTCTGAATATGCGTGTGCAAAACTGTTCCAAACTGGAGGCTTGTTTGCATTCATGGTATCTGTAAGGTATTTCTCAAACATTCATGTCTTTAACATTCTGTGGAAGAACATGATGCAAAAATGTATGGTGAGTCTCATTTCCTTTTGTCAGCAGTGGCTCAAGATAGATGGAACATTTTTTATCTAGCACTTCTGTTCTTGTCGATGTAGCTTCCCTTTCATCACTTACTGGTTTACTTTGGCCATAAAAGTTTCACTGATATTTTTTCTTCTTGTGTCATATTGTCTATCAGCATGTTATCGTCAACCACCTATCTCCATCTACAGTGGCTGAACATAGTCACCATGTTAGGCGTCTGTTTTGCCAAAGAACATCTCAGGAAAATGAGATTAAACTCAAAAAATTGCTGCACAAGCAGATTCTGGAGTTGTCTTCTGACTGGGTAGTGCTAGAGTCTGGAAGTCTTCAGCTCCTTGTCTGGAATGTGTCATACCTTTGGGCACCAATAAAGTTCCAAGTGCTGAAAGCCCCTGAGAGGTCATTCCCTTAATGACCTCTCACTAGGTGATCCCAGCCCCTTCAGTTTCTCTGGGTCCAGTAGCGAGGGCTTCTTCTACATGCTCCCATCAATTCATGAATCCCATGCCTGAGGCTGCATTATGTATGTTTTGCTTTTGCTGTCTCACAGCCTTCCCCTTTCTGGGGATATTTTTCAAGAGATAAGGGAGTCTAAGATCCCATTTTTCAAGCCCCTGGCATGTCAACATTGCATCTAGTTTTTAGTGTCTTTCTACTTTTTATAGTATCACTAGGAAGGGAGAAAATATTTGAGTCCTATTGTTCATGCTCTGTATGCAGAGACATAGTATGTATGGGTTCCCTGCAGTTTCTGAGATTTATCTAATTCAAAGAACTAGTCTAACTGTGTTCTACCAAGAACTTCATATCCCAAAAGTGGACTCATTCTTGAACACTTTCCTTGTCAAAAGGGTATTGCTTTTCACCACAGGAAACTGTTCCCAAGGTTGTTTCCACAGGTAACTGGAAAAGCTAAATATGTGATTATCTCCTGCTAGAGACTCTTAAACTGGGTAAATGAGTTGTGTCAAGGTCAAGTATGAGACTGCCAAGATGGAGACTATCCTCAGCACTCCCTGGAATTCAGTAAAATCTCTGTCTCCATCAAGAGATAGTTATAGGTGGCTATGATACAGAAGATGTCAGTAGTGTTTCCATTACTGACACATCCCAAGCTGCTGCCTCCACCCAGGTGCAATTTATCAGGCATTATAATACCTCAGTACCTTTAGTGACCAATAAGCACTGGTAGGTTTGTACCTGTTCTTTCTGGTATTCTTTTGGTTGAACTCTGAGCCCTATATGACAAGTTTTGAGTCATCCACAGTGTATGTGTGCCTACAGGCAATGATGCAAAAGTATAACAGAAAGATTATTCAGCACACTCATGCTCACATGCACTTCTGTGCTCTTCAGAACAGATAGTATAAAATTAAAAACCAGATTGCTTTTAAGCATTAGTGCACTCATAGTGGGGCCACAGGCACATGCATCCCTATGGACTGCTCCACTAGTAACATATTTCTTGAGTCTGATTTTGAGAGCAACAGTTTTGATAGACTGACAGAACACAGTCTGAATGAGGTTATATTTTGCAATGCCAACCCCTGAGCAATAATCACAGTAAACTTCTCAGGAAATTTACCACCCACATCTATGAAGCTCTCTGATGCTATTTTAGACAGTCTATCCCTGGGTCCTGTTCCAGAGTCATGTCTATTTTTTGGCCTAGTCTCTTTCCTAGTAGCATGTAGACTGGTAGAAAGTTGTCCAGTCTTCATCTCAGCCTGTGAATCCTCTCTTGTCTTGGTCTTCAGGCTAGTGCCACCTTTTCTCACTTTCTTGTCCTTGGCTTGTGCTTGACCATGCAACTCCTGTGTTCTCTGCCTCTTCTGGCTCCACTCATGTCTTGGCTTCAAAATCTTCCTCCCATTTGTGCCTAACAACCCCCATCAAGAACAACACTGCTTAAACAGGATCTCAGACCTTAAACATCTACTTGTCCTGAACTACTCCTCTGTTTTTGTTTTTTAGTTTGGACTATTATCTAAACAAGTTTAGTTAAGATGAAAGAAGAGTTGCTGGAGTTGTTAATTTTTCAATAGTTACCTCTATTTTTAAGTCATCTGTTACTTTCTGTGAGAGAAGCAGGAGGAAAAACTTGGTTTAGCCACAGTGAGATTTTAGTATTTGAATGAAGGGAAACTACTTCAATCTCATTATTTCTCTGCAATTAGCAAAATTTATCTCACTGCCCTTTTGGGTGAACTCCCTGAGTGAAAGAGCTTCATTAAGAATAGACATTCAGATTTTTCAGTTAAGGCCATAGTGGCAGACAGGGCATTAGTTATTGGGTGGGAAGGAGATGGATGGGCAGGTTTTTGGCTTTTGTATTTTCTGAAGTAGTGGATGTAATACATCTTCCAGAAGTATCTCTAGGCATGAGCTGTTTGGGGTTTTTTTTAAAAAAAGGCATTTTTTTTCTGTCAGACTTATGATTTATTCTCTGTATTAATTCAGTAACTTGATAATTTCAAAATTCAGGAGCAAATTATTGATTCATTGGTTGATTTACTCAGTCTTTGATTTGATATATTCATTGTTTATTTTTAATTAGCTGAACAATTTACAGTAATTTAGCCCCAGTCATTGTTATTGTTATTCACTTCTTCCTTTAATCATAATCCCTACACAGAGAAGAGAATTGATTTTTCAGATTACATCATAACTCCAAGACTGTCAATAATTTAGCAAATAACTTCAGTTACTTAAACCATTTTTCTAAACTACTACTTTTGTTCCCCTAAAATGAACTCTAAAGTCAGTAATGAAAAACGAATAAGAAAGAGTCGTGTTTTGAGGGGAAGTTATACCATGGTTAAATACAAAGCAGAGAGAGCATAGCTCTGGGTCAATCAAGGTCTTCCAGTGCACTCTGAGTGGCTTTGGATGTTATGTGGGGTCTCTTGAGGAAGCTGTGGAAGTAAGATACTCAACATTTGGGCTGTCGTCCAAATTTAGCATGAAAGCCATCACCTATGAATGTCCTGGGCTCAACCTCTCTAAACATCATTCCGAATCTCTGAGCCACCCCATGACTTAGCTTGAGCAGTAAGGAGCTCTCTGTGAGCCAGAAACAGAGCTTTCTCAGAGGTCGATCCAGGATCGATTCACTTAGCAGAGCTAGTGACCATCAGAAAACATCACTACCCTTTGATCCAAGTGCAGAATGTGCCTTTTTTTAAAATATATGTATCTTAAGTTAAGCCTAGAATAGTATAGACATTGAGCTCTTGCAGGAAGTCTCTCTTCCCTCCTGTCACAGTAACAGCCTTTTCACTTACGTTGCTGGAGTTCATCATCTTGAACATACATGGTCCAACATGTATACAGGACTTCAAATGTGGTTTCACCAGGTTCTTAGAAATTTATACTGTTATATTCTATTAGCAATACTTTCCCTGATGCATGTTTGCTTTTTCATAACAACGTCCCATTGGTGATTCATTTATCCTGTGATGGGTTCAAACTCCTTTAACATACCCCTTCTCTGTGGTTTTCAGCGGGTTAGCTGCGTTCTTCACACATTCCCAAGTGTATAGCCTCTTCTGTTCTGCTAATTTTGTTACATTCTTCTGTTTTGACAATGCTTCCCAACTTTGTGTCTGTTGTCCAGTGATTTCATTGTCATCTCCCATTATCTGTGGCAAATACTTATATTTATAAATAATCATAGAATAGTTTGGGTTGGAAGGAATCTTTAAAGGTCATCTAGTCCAACCCCCAAATAAGATTGGTCCAGAAAGCAAGCTTCAGTGGAAATCCTCCTCTGTCCTTTTAGTCCAATTTGCTATAATTTTCATCTACCCAACTTGATGGGTTATTTGGATTGCACATAACTATGCTTCTTTTACTATACGTGATTCAAAAAAGATAAAAAGTTCCTAATTACCACTTTGCAACAGTGCATATTTGTAAAGGGTCACTGTCAATAGATGTGGTTTTACTTTAAAGAAATGTCATGGGAGCCCAAATTGATTAATAAACTAACTACATTCTTCTTATTATTATGCAAGCACATTTGCTTGTTTATGCTTTTTGAGAAACCCTGAATCACATATATTTTTTGCTCTGAGAAAATAAATAACTCTGGAGACCTGACCTGACAAAATCAAGCATTCAAACAATTCTGTGATGTTTTCTAGGCATATTATTCTTGACTAGTTTATTGGAAACATTCAGGTAAAATTTTCTGATTTATTGCCTTCCCATGGTAAATTTACCAAATGCATAAAAATACAGTGAAATTATATAGGATTTTCATGAAATTATGCATGCAATAGCATTTTGGTATGAGATCACAATTTTAATTTTATTTTAATGTGTGCTTTGATCCTTTACTCTTGTATCAATTGTATAGTCTTTTTCAGCCCTGGTATTTTCTTGTTAATATTTCAATCATACTCCAATGTATTTATGAAAAAATATGGGGATTTAAAATGCTGGGACTTTCTATAGGTATTACATTTGGTGGCTTGTAAGCCTGTTATAGGAGGGCATGCCACTAAAAATGTATTAACAATGTATTTCGTGTTCTGTGTGAAATAAGAAATGAGAAGTACATCTTGTCTCTTAACATCATCTGATGATGACATATTTTAAGCGAAGCTTTGGTCATTAACGCCAAGAAGGGGCAACTTTCCAGTCATTGTCATGTGCATACAGGGAAAATGTAGTGTTGCAACTCCTCAGGGGCCTCAGAAAATAAAAAAGAATATTAATAGTAAAGACCACAAATGCCCGTGTGATTGATGACAAAGTTCTCCAGTAGGCTGAGACTAAAAATCATGCCCTGGGAAAGGAAGGAGTGTTCTGGTACAGGGTATTCTGTAAGAATAAATATGGTTATTTAGTTGAAGGCAATCATTAAGTGTTCCCTGGACACATTATAAGGCATTAAGTTTCTCTAATAGTGTGATAGTTGAAGGATTTGGAATAAGTTTTACATAAAAATACAATATTGCTTCAAAAGTTTGCAATAGATTATATGGTTTAAACTGTATTTAAGTTGGTAAATTTGCTCCTACTAATCTGGGTTTTAAATAAAGTTATGTGGTTAAACTCAAAAAACAAAGATAACTTAATTTTTTCCCTTCAGGTCCCCAAACTAACATCTGAAATTAAAAATAGGATCTAAATGTAAATTTTGAAGATTATTGATGTGGCAGTGGTAATCAACCCATATGTTCATTTCTAAACACTAAGAAACCCTTTTTGTTGTTGCTGGGGAATGGATCCTGCACTGGCTAAGCAGTGGGCATTTTTTTTTCTTGGTTATATTGAAATAGGTTCAGAAAATTCAGTCTGAAGTAAGAAAAGTCTATTTCTCTCGAACGCTTTTTTCTTCCTAGTCTTAGAAAATACACCCATCAACAACATCTTGCTTCTTAATCTTTTATGCAGTAAACCTAGGGAAAAATAGTAATCTTCAAAAGGCTTGTGTAAGTTTTGGTTTCGAACATTTCCAACCTGTGCCACCTGGGATGTGTTTTGATTATTGAAGCAAAACTCATTCACATTGAAAGACTGACATATTTTATTTAACAGACTTTGATAGAAGCAAGTTTAATGGCAGAAATCACAAAAGCTTAACCAATTTGCCTTCTTTCTGCAGTAAAAAGGTTTGTCGTAGAACAAATAGGCTTTTCTAATTGTTCTATACAATGTTACGCATGAAGTGCTTTAGAACTGTTGCCAAACTGTTGTTAGCATTTTACGGGGAAACCATTCTATTGGTGAATGCATTGAAATGAGAGACAAAAAGCACAAAACCCTTAAATTACACTTCATGTAAATGTGAATGTTAGGAAACATTGCAAAACAAGACTATTGATAAAGCTTTTATTCATGTCCCCTGCAAAGGCCAGGTGGATTTTGTGACTGATGTTATAAACTGCAGTAAGCCAGGAGTTCAGCATTGGACAGACTCATATCTGACGAGTAGCTTAATAAGTTTTATTACTTCAGAAATGAGTTCACGACTAATGGCAATACAATCTACACTCTTACAGTAACTGTGTACCTAGTACATTTGTCACCTGGAAAATGGTCTTGATGTTGGGTAAATAGGTTGAATACCATGGGAAGAGGGCAAGTATTACAAACAAACAAACAGAAAAACCCCAAAAAAACCCAAATCCCAAATTTTTCTATACAATACAGAATCTCAGCGTTACTCCTATGTATCTCTGCCTTTGTTACATTCCAACAGTGTGCTATAATTGAAAAAAAAATCCATGTATTTAATTATTTTCATTAAGTTAATTATAGAATGTTCAATAGGGAAACTCCTTCATTTAATTTCATTTACCTTTTGTGCTTCATCACATGAAACAGTATCAGTTTGCCTTTTTGATGTAAGATGTCTAATATAAAATGGTGAAGGTAAAATATGATCAGCCTTGGAAAGCAAATAAGTGTTATGTCTGTTTCCAAGCTTTTAGTAGGATTCTTTAAAAATTCATAATTATTGAAACCCTACTTCAGTAATCTTAGTTTTCTACTGACGTGTTCTCATGTGTTAAATACCACCATTTAGCTAAGTCTGTGTTTTGTCTGTGATTTAGTGCCATTAAGTCAGCACATATTTCCTTTTCTCTGTTATAATTAATGCTTCTGTGGAAGTTGTGGTTTAAAAATTAAGGAAAAAGGATGATTCTGGAAGTAGTGGAGATGGTAGTGCTGCAGCAAATTTGTGGGAAAACAAAAATGGAGGTGGCTGTGGCCTATACTGAACCTGAGGAAGCAGCAACTCTCACATGTGACTGCAAAGTCCTCTTCCACACCTTGTCAAGCACCAGAAGCTGCAGCAAATCACCACAGCTAGTTAACATTTTCTGAGTCAAGGAAAAGATATAAAAACCATCTGTGTATTGATGGTAGAGGAAAAAGAGGTCACAGATTTTTGTGTGCTAATTTGACGGACCACACACACCCCCTTCTGCTGCTCCTGCTATGAGCTGAGTTGCCTCTGGCAGAGGAGGGCAGCGGACAGCTCAGCCTGCCAGCTTTGTCTTGAACCCCTGCTGCTAAGTCAGCAAGGGCTTGTCTGACAGTGCCCCTTGAATTCAGCTGCCCTGTCCTACATGGCATCTGCTGTTACTGGCAAGAAAGGTGATGCTGATTTTTCTAATCTATGATTATACAGGCTTTGCAATATCTCCAAATAGACTGTTCTGGAAAGCATCTCCAAAGCCCGCTAGTTAGTGACAGGAGGTAATTCAATTGTACGTGGCTTAAATGAGTTCAGTGTTTCTCTGAGATGGGACATTTTGTCCCTATGTGACACATTAGTGAATCGACACCAGAGAGAGAAATGCAATCAGATAATAATTTCACAAAAGCAGAGCTATTGGTCAGTCATCCTCTCTCACAATTCCTATTTTATCCTTAAAACAAAATCAAAGAAACAAAAAACTCCAACACTTTCCCAGAGGATAAACAATTGCATTTTTTAAAATGCTACTAAAGTCTATTTGTCCTTTTAAAACACAGATTTTAAAACTGGAATTCTTTCCCCAACAGGTTTATTTTACAACTCAGTTTCCTTGGATAATATTTTCTCTGATTTTTATTCTAATTTTCTCTGCACAGAAGTCAATAAATATATAAGCAATGCTTATTTTGTATTCTAAATCATAAAAAGACATAGTTCAATAACAGAAATATTATGTCCTATGTGGTAATGAAAACTCTGAGATTCAATAATGAAGCATGAATGCAAGTTACAGTGAAATGTACATGCACAAGAGATCACCTAATTACGTTTAAGAGTTCACTGTCATATTTTTAAAGTGCAAAATCACTCTGCTATAAAAGACCCACTTTATGGTTTATTGCATATCCCAAACTCTCACTAAAACTCTCAGTAAAGGGGGAAATGGGTTAAGAAATAACCGTTGGACCCAAAGGACTTTTGCATTCGCTCTCTGGTGAGTTTTAAAATAATACTGGCTACACCATGTAGTGTATCATGGAAGTCTAACAAAGTAAACAGAGATTGCTTTTCTGTAAAATTTAAGGGTTTCTGCAGAGAAATACATTTTTCCTGGTCTGAAAACACTGTAGCTTTTTTTTTCTGAAGAAGTATGTAGAAATCATAGAGGTTTGCTATGTGAATGTCACCTGTTCCAGCATGATGATTTATTCACATCGTTCTGGTAGCCATAGTAGGAGGATTTACTATGCTATGCAATGATTTTCACTCTGGCTAATGAGGAAGAGAAAAATCAGACAAAATTATCTGAGCAATAAGAAGAAAACACGTGATTTGTTGTGGACATATTTTACATCATACCCTTGTGTTGTGTATATATACAGCAAAATATATTCATGCATGTTTCAGAAAAGTTCTGGCAGTATATGGATACAGCAAGGAGCAGAATAGTAGGATAAAATTTAACAATTTCTGAGTTAGCGATGGAAACTTTCAGGGACAAGCTAGTAAGAAGGAACTTGAATGATGAGAGACAAAAGGGAAAGTAAAATTTCTTTTTTCAGTGCCAAAGGCTAAATTGTAAAGCAGGTTTCCAATATAAACTGGAGGTTTGGATAAGGAGAAAGTCTTCGGGATATACAATATGGTGAAAATGGAGGAGACAGAGGGTAGGGCACGATCAGAGGTGTAGAATAAGCGTGGAGGAGAGTGTAGAAGAGAGGTCAGAGAGTCTACTAGGGATCCTTAAGAGAAGGAGGAAAAGTTTTAATTTGATTTAAAAATACCACAAAAGCTAAGGAAAGTGATTGATAAGGGGTAGCTTCTGGATTATAGAATATATGCTACTTGACATGAGGTGTACTTACTGGGAAGGCTTTAAGAGAGGATGAGCAACAGTCGAGATGAGAGGGACTTCAAGTCAGAAAGTGTTCAAGGTAAAAGAGGATGAGCAACAGTCGAGATGAGAGGGACTTCAAGTCAGAAAGTGTTCAAGGAGACAGTTAAAAGAGACAATAGGAATGCAGAAATGAATTGTAGCGAGGTTTCAGGGGTGGGGATAGGCTTTCTCACAGTAAAAATAATACAAAGGAAAAGCATTTGTTAGCTATGAAAGCCTCTCAAGGTTTTCCTAATAATTGGGCTCTAAGAACAAAGTCAATGTTTGAGATTCAGAGCCTGAGATTCAAAGCCTAATCAAGGTGCTCAGCAGAAAATAATAATAGTATCCTGTGACTGACTAGCTCTCTAGTTTATCTGGCTGAGATGCCAAAAGCAAGGCTTAGTGGGGAAGGAGATACAACAGAATACATCAGTGTATAAAAGATAAAATTAAAACACTGTTGTTTCTGTAAGTTCTCCCCACTCAAAATAGACCTATATTTAGATAGCTAGATCCCATATGCAGTGCAAGAGGAATGTAGTCTTAAAATTGAAGCATGTGGGGTGTCACCAAGAGTTGGAGGAGAGCACAGCTTCATAAAACGAACAGGGAAATGGTGCAGAAAAAAATCTGAAATCCCAGCCCTCCTGACTCATTGTTTTAGGATCTGAGGCTTGAACACTGTCTTGAACCTATATTCCCATTTTTCAAAGACCTGAGAAGGAACCCCTCAGGCGTATGACAGCTGTTCTACTTGCAAGACACCAAGCAACCTTTTGCCACACCAGATAACTCTGTCTTGACTGACTTTGGAGTTTGAAGGTTCCTTTTTCTTCTCTTTGAGGTTTCGTGCAGAACAATTGGAACAGAACAGGAATCCAGATTTTCCACCAGGATGTTTAATTTGTCCAACCTGTTTTATCACCACTGTCCAGTGTACTAGTCACTAAGAGTTTTTGCAGCCTCAGCAGCATTTGTATCATCTTTTGGCTTGCATGTTAAAGAGAGTGTTTTCTTCACATGCCTGGAGTAGGTGCTAAACGCAAAGGCACACAGCTATCACAGCTGTTTCTTCATTCACCAACATCTGAGATGAGATGACAAAAGGATCTAGGAATTAGATAGCTATTTAGGAAAAATTTGGAGATGACTGGAATAAAATGGAACAGCTGCTCTCTGTGGAAGCCGATAGCATTATACCAGAAGCAGAATCAACTCCCTCTAAGCCAGATGTCTCTAAATTAGAAACAGACCCAATAAAGGATTTAAATATTGATGTGCTATATTGAGATACTGTAATGCTGTAATTTGGATTTTATTCCTGGGAAAGGAACCCAAAGCACAGTTAGGTACACAATTGTAATAAACACTGTGTGAGGACTGTCTGGCATGCCAGAATGAGATCCAAATGGTTAAGGCACTGAGAAAGGGGTTGTTTAAAGCTGGCTATCCAGAAGAGCTGGGAAGAGGGCTGTGTGTTCAAGTCCTGCCTTGATGTTCTAGAGTAGGCTCCTTACAAATACCGATGTGGAGGCCCTTCTCTCTGGTCTGGTTACCCTGTGTTTAATCATCTCCTCAGGGCATGTGTGTATGATTATTCATTAATAGTGGGGTAAGGCTAAGCCATTTGTTTTAAAAGATAACTATTTGGTACTATTTCCTACTTCTTATGTACATTCAAAAAGTTAAATAATCAGTGAAAGATGCCTTGGGTTCAATATTCTTCTTAGCCCTCATATTCTTGACTGTAGTCTTTCAGAAGATTATTTTAACCACCAATTTAGAGGTTATAGTAGACAGAGCAGAGGGGCACCTTTTAAACTTTTTAAAACTGAAAGGAGTAGGAAATTCATTGCCTGACACCACAGGTTATGGTGATAGCCAAGGCAGTCACCCCTTTCTGGGAGCAGCACCATTCTGTGGGGTCCATCAGGTGCAATCACAGCTAAGCAGCTCTGCTGACTCAAACCCTCTTTGCTGGGAATGGATAATATTAAAAGGTTAAGTCAAAATGGTGAATACAGATTGATGATAACAAGGTAATTTATGAGGCGTTAATTGGCATATGGTGTACATCAAAAAATTGCATTACAGAAAAGGAGGAATACCAGCTGTGTGTGTTAATACTGATGATGCCAAACAAGCAACATCTGACCATGTAACAGTCACAGCTGGGTAACTCTGAAGGAGCACCTGCACTGTGCTGCTACAAGGATTCCAGGCAAATGAAATACAATCTGTGTTTCCTGTACTGAGTATAATCAGTTGTCATTGGTTATTCACATTAGTAGAGATGGGTGACAGAAGAAAATTAATATATTCTTTGTACAATATAATTTATCTAAAAGATAAGATCGGCTGAGTCAATATTTATATGGCAGGAATGGACACTAACAAAAAGTCTAATTTACTTGATGAATTCCAAATGATCATGTTGTGAATACTGGTATAAGTGTTACATAGTACTAATTAAAAATGCAAGTGCTTTAGTTTTTTGGGACGTCTTTGCTTTTGAAATGGAGTAAGCACCTCCTTGATTAAAGTGATCAAACACCAGCTATACCCTGTCTCTGACAGTTCAATCTCTAACATACAAATCAGCATTTTCAGACAACACATTATAATCAAGCTAGAATAATATCAGACGTTAAAAACTTTTAAAAGAGGAATGAAAGAATATTTAATAAAAATGAGACACGTGGTTAGAAGTGGGAATTTCTGAGCAGCAGAACTATAGATTACTTTTTTTTTTTACCTTAAATCTCATTTTCCCTGTAACCTAGCATGTATATTATCAAGAGGAAAAAGAAAATAAAATACAATAGCAGCAAGGAATGTATTTAATATTGAAAGTCAGCCTTTGTCATAGATACATACAAAAGTATTAGAAAAGCTTTCTCATTGTTAGCGTTTTCAGCTGGAGTGACCCAGGAAAAAGAATGCAGCTTTTTAAAAATAACACATTAAAAAGTTAGCTGTGTATACTTTATATGCACACGTGCACTGTTTGTTTATATTTGTGCATTATATTCTAGAGCTTGTTTTCTATCCATGGGCCAGATGGTACTGTGACTTGCATCAGGTGAGGAGCCAATTCAGTATCCCTTTAAATGAAGCAATCAATGTGACATTGAAATGAATCACTTGGTAGTGTTTGTCATCCAAATTCATCAAAGGAGCTCTGGTACAAAGTGCAGATCTGACTGTCCATTTGTAAGGAAGAAGATGAGAAGCAGGTAGACTCCAGTTCCCACTAGTGCTGGTGTTACCAGGACTGCTAGATCTTTCTTGCACACAGATTTCATACAGGCTACAGGATTCTGTGAACCAAAAATCATCTAGCAAGACTTGAAAAATTGAGACTTACACAAATATTTAGTGCTCTGACATGAAGAGGAATGAAGTAATGATTAGGGAGATGTAAGGATAATTAGCCTTACAGATGGCAGAGAACATCCCAGCGTGTCTTGATCAAACCAGCTAGTGTTTATGTGAAGGACTGTCACTGAGATATGTTTCCACTTTCCCTCCCTCATAATCTTTTTCTGACAGTTTGGTTAGCCTATTATTTTATTAGTGATTGTCAGTTACTCATTCTGATCACAATTTTCTTATCTAAGAACTTACAGGTAAGGTGTTTTATTCTGATCTTGATCAAAAGGGAATATCAGACTCTTTCACTTAAGTACCTGTCAGCTGGTTATTAGGGAACTACTTTAAAGCATGTAACTGTTAATTTGACACGTGCAAGAGGGAAGAAATGGCAATATACAGGTGTCTTCATGTTGCAAGTTGTGCTCAACTATTTTAAGATATTATTGAAAGTATCATACAGGGGACATGTCTTTTTCTAGCTGTATCTAAACATGAAGATTGTTTATGTTTGTCACCAGATTAGTGATTAGTGCATCAGCTTTAATGTTGTTCATCGAGCAGCTCTAAATAAAATTTTAAAAAATCATAACCCAAGACTTCTGATTCTGAATGATCTTGGCTTCTAGAAGATTCACAAGACATCTTGTGTCCCTGCTGAAAGACACAGCCAGTGTGTCATTTTGAAGAAGTACATTTTTTTCCTCCAGTATGAATGCAATCATCTAAAAAAAAAGGGTAAAGAAATCCAGATCAGATTTTTTGGTTTCAGTTATGTACTGTCCAAGATCAAAGCTCTGCTTCCTGAAGAAGTAGAAGCTGCCTAAAGGTTAATTCATAATTCATCTAATTGAAACTTGCATTGTAGACATGATCAAGATGTGGATCAGAAGTAATATGGGGTTTTTTGACCTGAAGATCTGAGGTGAGGTTGAGAAGATCTGGCAGGGATCCAAGAAAATATACTAAGGTAGTCCAAGTCTTTCTTTCAGGAATGCACCTGCAAAGTAATGGTGAATTAAAGCACAACTGAAAAGAAACTTAGTGTGACAAGCTAAGTACATTTAGATTATGAAAGTTATAGTAGCTTCCTAGAAAATCTGTGGGATTTGTTTACTCTTCTTTTTTCCCCCCCTCCTGCTTTCTGACATATTTAAGGAATTTACACCATCTCAATCATTCCACTCCTTCTGGAACGAAGAGCAAAGTCATTTTATTAATTCAAGTGTCTCCCTGTGCTTAGTCCAATTCTAATTTTTTTTAATAGACCATGTTTCTTGGTTTCCTGCTCTTCTAACATTCTGGCCTATGTTGCTTTAATGTAGTCTTGTAGTCATCTTACTACATCCTTTGTAATGGTGTGGCAGGTGCACCCACCCAATGACAATAGGGCTTCTTGGATGCTGAAGTGTAGCAGCTCCTGATTGCGTTTGCTCTCGGGGCTTCACGGTAGTTGGGGCCTTTGGCCAATGGGAGCCGCTATTGACCACAGGTCAGATTCAGCCTGGGTATAAATGGAGTCCCCTGGGGAGCCATTTTGAGTTTGTCCCCTGGAGCAGCACGCTGTGGTTGAGGACTCTCCCCTTGGGTTGGGACGCCACCCAAGGTAACTCCTAGAGGTGATTTGGGTCGGGACACTGCCCTGAGAAGGTCGTCAAGTTTGAGAGCCACTTGTTAGATGAGTGAGAGAGCATTTTGGGTTGTTGTTAAACGCTAAGGAGTTCTTTGTTATGCGTTTTGGGTTGTTAAACCATAAGAAGTTGTTTTGTTCTCCTCTCACAGACATTCAAACCTGTAATTTGTGGAGGGCTAGTTAATTGTGTTGATAATAAATTTTTAATTTTTGGTGGTTGTTTATTTGAGAGCCTCCATAACAAAGGGCTAGAAGAATTTCTTGCAATATGCCAAATTCTGAAGTACATTCATAAAAAGATGTACTATTGAAAGGATTCCCCAAGTGCCATCTGATCCTATGGGTGCAAGCTCAGCAGATACCTTATGATGAGTATTTCTCTAACATGTTCCTAAAATATCTAAGCTTCTGAGTGAACGTGATCTTTCTAAAAACAAAGGAAAAAAAAAAATCAACAAAAATGCTGTGTACTAAAAAAGCTACATTAATTAGAATTTTTTCACTATAAATTTTTTAGTAGCCATTTCAACTTTAAAAACATGTTTAAGTCCTTTCACTTCAGCATTATTAGATAAAGATTGTATTGTCATCTTTGTTCACTGTAAACAAGTGCTTACTTCTGTATAATGAATTAATAAATCAAATGGATGAAATCCCTGGATTAAAATAAATATCTGCTAAAAATTCTTTTTAGGAAATTATTTGATCTTGTTGGCAATGACTTCTTAGATGACATCAACTACTTTGAGCTGAAGAACTTACAACTATTCTCTATCCTTGAGAAGTAATATAAGTCAGCACTTGCTCACAATTGTGGCACTCCAAACGTGCCTGTGTTGTACTGAAGCCATTTCACTGAACATGATAGACAGGTTTAACAGCCCCATTTTAGTCTGTAGAACAGCTGAACCCCACTGGGACAACATGTCTGTACCACTAAGCTTCAGGTGTCTGCATGGCCCTTTGGATGCAGATATGCCCCGGGCTAAATTCTGTTTGCAGGAATCTCATAAACACAGCTTTGAGGTGGGACATGTGATGGGCTTCTTGGCTGGAGAGAAATTGCTTGATTTTTCCTGAAATTGCATTACATTGCAATTGTTAGTTTTTATAACCAACTGGTCTTGTAGCTGAGCTTCTGCATCAGAAACAAAGTTGTGTTAAATGGCTAATCTAATTTGTATGTTGGAGTAGAACTGCAACAGTTTGGTATTCTTATTATTCTGTAATGGTTTACAGTTTTGTTTTAGACTTTGGCTTCTGATCTAAGTGTGCATTGCATGTAACAACCAGAAAAACTATTTTCCTACTGGTTTTGTGGTGGCACCAGTGGATTTCTTCACGTTTTGGTGAAAAATAAATAAGTAACAATTTGGAAGTGCTCAATGTTTTTAATAAGAAGCAAGAGATTAGGAGAGAATGTGATTTCTGCAAAACAGAGCAAAACAATCAAGCCATATGTGATGAAAACTTAATCTCAAACTTTAGGACATTTTTTGTCTATTCCAAATACCAGCTAAAACATTCGTTTTAAAGCAAGCATTGTAAACATCTTGCTGATGTCATCTAGACACAGAAGTGACACTTGTGCAAAGTCAAAATTTAATAGCAGGATCTGTTTTCATAAAATCGTGTGTGTGTAAAGCTTAAGGATTTACTGTGAGGCTTTAAAAATTTTTCTTATCCTTTCTTTACAAAAAACTATATCAATAATTTGGATATAAGTGTGTGTGGTATCTTTTTCCTGGGCTAATTTATTTAATTTGAATGTAATTTGGTTAGTGTGAAAGCTCAGTATTTAAATGGTAATTTTATAATAAATTAATATGATTAATAACAAAAGAGTGTATGAAAAGAATGTGTTAGCACTGTCCATTGAATATTGTTGTTGGTTGGGGTTTTTTTTGCTGCAGACCACATTACCACCTTTGTTTCTGAATTACAGCCCACTGACAAGTGAAACGTCTCTATAGTTACACTCTAATCAAACTGCACTAATCTTGTCACTGCTTGTCAGACTTCTGCAGTGGGAAATAATGGCCAAGGTAACCTGGGAGGGAGGAGAGGCAGGAGGAAACTGCAGAGCCTAGGGAAGGGAGTACTGTAATAAGTGGCAGTTGAAGCTGCTGTATAACTGGAGGATTACTTTGTGTAGTATTTTGAGAGGCATCCCTGGGATTGAGCATAGTTTGGGGTTTGTGTGTTAATTCTGGGGATGGGATGCAGTTTAGCTGTCAGTGGGTTCTGGACATGAGTTTAAATGCACAAAATTGTCAGTGCTTACCAGTGTTTAAGTTACAGTGGAAGAGTCCAGCCTGTGTCTCCCCATGGGACAGTAAATAGCTCTCATTCAAGGCTCAGTCTGAAGAATATTTTGACCCTCTAGGGCTATCTGGTGTGTGGAAACAATGGCTCCTAAATGTCAGCCCTCACCAGCCTAGAGGGGGATGGAAGCCCACAGACTTCAGAGGCTGGCTTACTTCAGATCTTGATTATTATCTTGCCCAGTCCTTTTTGAAGATAAGGAGGAGGAATGAGTTAGTTTAGAATGTGTCTTCTTCCTGGTGAACATCTTGTCTCCTGTGTCAGAAGTTGTACCTATGAGAAAAGTGCCCTCCACATTTCTGATGGGGCTCAGCATGACTTTGGTCCTGTCCTGGAGAGGTGACTGCCATCTCTCAGTATGCGCAATGCCCACGGCAGACCTCTTGGGACTTTCAGCTACTCTGTCCCTACTCTATCTCATAAGGTAGCTCTATAAGTGAGATTTCTTGTCTTCTGGCACAAATTCATTGCCTTCAGGGGACGCTTTTTTAATGTCTGTTGCTTGACAAACATGTACAAGCAGCAGGCTGTAGGCAAGGGAATGTGCCTGCCTCTGTGCAACAGTGAAGGCCCAATTTTGCCATTCGCCTCCAAAAAAACAGCTTATCACTGAGTGCTGCTAGCTCCAGAATAGATCTCTGATTGTCTGAAATAATCTTCATTTCCCACACATCCTCCAAGATCCTAACCATGAATGATGTTGAAAGCTCCTTCCCTTTGCAGCTCAGCTCTCACAAATAGAAAGATGAAGAGCAGTCTCAAGTAAGCAACAAATAGACAGAAGATGTCTATAATTAGAGTGCACTGCTCAGTGGTTGTCTTCTCCTTTATGGCTGGGATTCATAGCTTGAGACAGCAACATTTAGTTTTCTGGTCAACCTGGGTTTTCTGGATGACTGGGTAACAAGCACCTCTAAAGGGCAATTTGTCTAGTGTGTTTTACGTGCGTTTCCACTTGTTATTTCTTTCCACTGACTGTGAAGGATAGAACTGTTAGCATAGTCTTACATAACTACTAATTTGGATGTCTAAATTAGGTAAAATGGATTCCACCTGAGATGCTTGCCTAGTTCCTGTTATTTGCAAGGGCTTTATGCTTGTGTGGATGGCAACCCAGGTTTGCTTTAATTGTTAGTAGATTTCTGGCACATCACAGTGATAACCGAACATTCACTTCTCATAAAAATTTGATGTGGCAAGATTCACTGTTAGTATCACAGAACTATAACTCTTGCAAATAAGACTTTTGTGGTAGGGTTTTTTTTTTTTTAGAAATAACTTGCATGTTTGTGTTCTTAATTCACTATGAAAAAATGACACATTTTTATTTGAAAACAGATTTTAGAAGAGCAATGAAGCCAGAGTAATAAGTGGAAAAATAGCATGTATTTGCTTGTGAAAGGCAGAAGAAAGTCAATATTAGTCATGCTGCCAAACAATCTTCTTAAAATATTGACGGCTGCTAGAGCTCTCATGCTGGAACAGTAGTGGACTCCTCAAATTTTTTTCTCAAAAGAAAAGTAGGGAAAATCAGAGTGGCTCCTTCTGCACATAGCTTTTTGGTTCTATGCCACTGACAATTTTCATTCCAATGCTTCACCTCGTTTAGTGTTCATCCTCTTCCACCATCCCAAATTGGTGTGTACTAGTTAATTATCACATGGCATAGGACGTCATTCCTCTTGCTCCAGTGAACCCACCTCTGCAACTGCTATTTCAGTGCTGACAGACCCTCACATATCTCTGGGTCCTCCCACTTCCTAAACCAGCTCTGCCCCTGCTCTCCATGTGCTCTTGCATGGATTCCTTGGCCCCAGCCCCTGCCCTGGCTGCCACCATCTGTCATATTAGGCTCCCCTGCAGAGTCCTTTCCATAGATGCAAGTTGTATCATCAGTCCTCTGGCATCATCATTGTTTGCATGACAGGTTACATTGGCTCTGCCATTCCACATTCGAAACCCTCCAGAGTTGTGGGGTGAGTACCAGCCACTCCAGAGGACTGACTGGTGCCTGGTTTAGTACTTCCTGTATATTTATGTCCATGTTGAAGTAAGTCCATTGCCATCCTGTCTTTACTGCTGTTGTGACTTGTGCTGAAGTCCTACAGCTGCACTTTTCATTTTACTGCTTTGGCATACCACAGTAAGACATTTGGTAGGTTCATTTCACTGGTTCCTGTGCCCACATCTAGTGAATGTGTATGTAAGAACAGAGACTCCTGAATAGTTTGATCAAGCCTCTAAGCTGCCAGTTTCTTAGCCTTAATATATATAGCTGTGTGAGAGGGAATTATATTGTTCATGGGATGTGATGACTATATAATGTGACTATAGAAAGTGACTCAGATGTGTGTAAACTCTTGAATCTATATGCATCTATATCTAAAAAAATTCAGCAAATTGTTATCACTAGTGTAAATGATGTCAGCAATATGTGTTCTGATACCTTAGAACATATGCAACTGCTTCCTTCATAACCAGCAAACAATCCAAAGTCAATGCAAGACACTGCTTCATACCAACAAAAGTCTGTGCAGCAAATTTCCTTTTCAGAAGTCCTTAACAGTCACAGCTGCCATCTCTTGTCTAGGCATGTTGTCTCTAGATCTTGCCTTGAAGCATTAACATCATGTGGGGCAATGCAACTGAGCACATCTGTTAATACTTCCATGCCAGGAGAGAATGACCGAGTGGTGTGGGAAGGAAAGGAGTTCAGCTCAAGGCTCTCTACTGTTTCAATTATGTAAAGCTTCATTTCAAAAGGATATTTTGACTCAAGTAAAACTATTCAGATTGACAAAAATTAGGCAGTCTACTTGTAAGAAATACCTGAGCCCACCAAATGCATTCTATTTCAGGTCTTCTCTGCAGACTCTGAGAGCTGAAATGTCAGACTCAGGCTGCAAATACATTCAGAGGAAATCAGTACAGCACTAATTTGTTTTTCCTAAAAGGTTTTGAGTGGCCAGTGCAAGGAGGTTGCACACCTGGAAAATGGCAGGGATGGTCCAACACTTTGCAATATGCTAAGAAGGAATTTTCAGTCAAAAGCAGCATGATTAATCTAATAAATTATGTTTTAACCAACATCAAATTTAAGCATCAGTGATGTAAAATTGCTTTGACTTAGTAATTAAATCTGCAGAAATTAATATTGGCAGTGTGTTTTTTTCACTCATCGCCTTGCAATAAGCTGTAATAGGAAGAGTTGCTTTGAGGAAACAAGCTGTAGCCTTGAACAAACCCTAGCAGAGTGGTCCTATGGCTTCTGTCTTTCTTTAAGCCCTGCTTATACAGATGTAGTTAATTCTGAGCACATAAAGAGTCCTCTTTTCTTGATGTGGTTCCTAATTAAGAGAGGGGGGCCTAAATCATCCTGACTCCATGTAGTGTTTTTGAGCTTGACACTCTTTATCCTTGTAATTAAGAGTGAATATTTGCAATGAGGTATTGCTATTTCGGGTGTACTCATAAGGGGCCAGGGGTGAAAAGCATCAAACTGACTGCTCTGGTGTGCGGAGGAGCTGAAGTACATGATGTTGTTCGTGCTCAGAAAACTAAACAAGAACTGGGCATTAACTATTAGCAAATATTACTTTAAATAATAGCAAAAAATTTGATTGAAATCAATAATTAGAAACAAGATGAATCATTCACAGGCTGCTCTCTAAGTGTCTTAGCTATTATATTAACACACAATAAAAAAATAAATTGTTAGAGGAAGGCCCTTCTCTGAGTGCCTGTTGTGGTTTAACCCCAGCTGGCAACTAAGCCCCACACAGCTGCTTGCTCACACCCCTGCACTGGAATGGGGGAAAGAAGAGGGAGAGTACAAGTGAGAAAACTTGTGGATTGAGATACAGACAGTGTACTAGGTAAAGCAAAAGCCACACATGCAAGCAGAACACAATATGGAATTCACTCACTACTTCCCATTGGCAGACAGGTGTTCAGCCATCTCCAGGACAGCAGAGCTTCATCATGTGTGATGGTTACTTAGGAAGACAAATGTCATCACTCCAAACGCACCCCCCTTTCCTTATTCCCCCAGCTTTATATGCTGAGCATGATGCCGTATGGTATGGAACATCCCTTTGGTCAGTTGGGGTCAGCTGTCCCGGCTGTGCACTTCTTGTGCACCCCCAGCCTACTTGCTGGTGGGGTGGGGTGAGAAGCAGAAAAGGCCTTGATTCTGTGTAAGCAATGCTCAGCAGTAACAAAAACATCTCTGTATTATCACAAATTTTCAGCACAAATCCAAAATATAGCCCCATACTAGCTACTATGAAGAAAACAAACTCTATCCAGCCAAAACCAGCACACACCTCAGGTCTCACGTTCATGTGCATGCATGCATACAGAGGACAGGGCATATTAAGTCTTGCAGTTTGACACACTTGTCACTGAACACTCCTAAATTGTCACTCCCATGAGTTTTGCTCATTCTCTCATTTATTTAGGCCTCTCCTACTTCTATGCTCTTTCTAATAGGGTGACTTTGTGTGCAACTTGGGTATAAACAGGTTTTGAAATTTTGAAAACTGAACACGTCTGAGGCATCTTTAACACTGAAAACAAAAATTATTTGGGATTCTTCATTAAGGCCTTTTCTACTGCCCACAGAAGCGGTGGATGAAATCACAGTTATGACAAACAGGCTTCTTCACTGCTTTTGGAAGTCCTGGCTCTTGAAGCAGTACCCCTCAAACCTGGCAATCATTTAGGTAAAGATATAAAAGGTCCTTAATTTTTTTTTTTTTTACTCTTCTATCCCTGATTTAATCACTTGACTGATGCTCTCTGCTTTTGGGGGGCTTTTTCATATTTCATATTTCATGGTTTCCATTTCTACACTGTATTCCTGAGGACAAATTTGTCCTTTCAGGTAGTTAGGGCATCTCTGGAGTAACAAAGAAAGTAGTCTGGAATGGGCCGGGGCAGGACGGGGGAGGTTACCCAGCCTGTGCCACTGCCCAAAGCAGGTCCTTTCTTCTTTCTGCTCTTAAAATCACTCAGACATGGAGGCTGCACCAGCCCCTCAGGTTATCTGCTACCATGTTTCGGTCTCCTTAGCAATTTAAAGTTCATCCTAATATTTAGCTTCAATCAGTGCTGCATGTTAAGCCATTCCTTCTTGTCTGGCCTCCATGGAGAGAAGGATCAAATTGTTCCTTTGTACTTTGCACAACCTTCAAAAACTGTCCCACCTTGATCTTCTTCCCTGTAGTAAAACAACCTTCAGGTCTTCCCATATGTTTTCCTTGCCTGTCATGTTCATGTAGTTGAGTTTTAAATCTAAATAGATTATTTCTGTGGAATTTTACCCATTTTTTCTAGCCTTTTTTGCCAGTTGATCAAGGTCACTTGTTTGGGGTTGGGTGGTTTTTTTGTTACTTCCTTCCAAAAATCAGAACTTGTGAAATCCTGTGGTTTTATATAGACTTCATGGGAATTTGGAGTAGGGAATGAGAAGCCAAGAATGAATCTAAGTGGAAAGGATGAAAAGGATGAGAAGACAGGTTCTCTTACACTCTTATTGTATTAAAATAACTGCTTGTCTGCAACTCTCTTGTAAAACTGTGCAGCACTAACGTCATGGGAGCACAACAGAAGTCTAGAATATTTTGAAACAGTACATATTATGTACTCTCATAAAAGTATAATAATTACTGTGGCTTATTTTCTCCTTGGAATTACATTTGTTAAACAGCAACAGCTCGGCTATTTTGGGGGGAAGAAAGTGTGACAGTTGTATATTAGTTGACTGATCTTGCAAGACTCATTACCCGAGCAACAGTTTCAGATATCCCATGTGGGCACTGCAAAGGCTACAAAACTGGGAGAGACCCTTGCAACCCCTCCTTCCTTTCCATTTCCTTGCAAAATTTTCTTTATTCTGAGTGGACCCAGTCCAGAAGTGGCTTTGTTCTCTGTCCCTTTTCTTTCCCCAGACCTCCATGACTAGCCTCTATGTCTGCTTTTGCATGAAAGGCTCTGCACAAAGTGCAAAGCTTGGGCTGTGGGGGTGGAGGGAGAAGGGTACCTTTCTGAATGCCTTTGCTTTTGTGACATCCCATTTCTGTGTCCTTTCTGGAAGTCATTTAAGAGGTGTTAGATATCAGTGTGTTCCTTGTAATACAGTGCCCTCAAGATAATCAGTGCTTCCTTTCTGGTTTAAAAAGCTCATCCCTGCATACGTGGAAAGCCTGTCCTGATTTTGCTACATTAATAAGGGATAAAACTATTTTCTGGGAGGTTTATGTACACAATTCAGTCAAGTGCTGCATTGCTTGCTCATCTCCTTAAAGGTTATTCAAGAGATAATCTCTATTGATTTGAACCATACAAAGCCATGGGAAACCCTGAGATAAATTAACAGCTGACACAGTAGTAAAGCATTTAATCAGCCTCTAAAGCTATTTAGAGTGCTATGTTATAAAGCAAATTTGTTATTCTGTAGCAAGCCATAAAAAGAGAGGAAAAAGTACTGAACCCCCTTTTGTGCATGACATCAAAGTGCTGAGGTGATCAAGCTGTTTTGAGCTGTCTGCTCTGCGACTCAGTCATTCAATACTCACTATGTTTGTTGCACCCATGTTTGACAGGCACTCTGTACCCCAGTCAGATCTGTAAGTATGCAGTTCCCATCAGAGGCAGAAGGCTGACATCTGTTATCCCTGGATCTGCTTAGCTCAATGATACATTTGTCTTTTTACAAGACTGAACTGAGTACCGATTTCATTTGGGTTTCCCTCCCATCAAGCCCATTGTCTTCTCTAAGTTATGAGTTATTGTTTCCACAATAGCTGAATTCCTCTTCGGTTTTAGGAAAATTTTAAGAACTGACTTTAGACTGTGCTGACGTCATCCTGCTTCAAAAGAAAAGGGAATCTGTATGACAATAAAGGTCAGGCAAATGAATTAGCTTGTGTTACTGGGTGAGGATCTCTTGGCTAACACAGAACAGAAAGTCTGAGGTTGCTCTTTAGGTGCCTGATAGCTGCCCCTTCAGACCCCATGCCTGAGCAGAGGCTGTCTCTTTGTGCATCAGGCTGGTCTGCTGAGAGAGGCTCTTCCTAAGCTTGTCCTCAGAAAGCTTGAATGTGCTGGCAGCACCCTTGCTGGCTTGTGCACAGGAATGGGGAGGCCTTTTCTTGGCCTGCAAGACTGTGGTGTATTTGGAAAACCCCATCTCAAAGGGGAGAATTTCCCCTCAGCTAACAAGACGTATAGTTCCATAACCCTTCCTCAGTCCCCTCGAGAAATCAAACTTTTTCTATGTAAAATGAGGAAAACAGATGTTTTACTTATTAGGTCTTAAATTATCACCTATGGCAATGTTAAATTAGTCTCCAGATGACTGCCTTGTTTTTTAAATAGGAAGAAAAAGCCCTAAAACCAGTACCAAAAGTGGAAATTAGATGCAGAGACTACACAGCTCAAACAAATTTCCTACTATAGTTCAGACCAGAGTAACTGCCCAACAAACTGTTAAAATGGCAAACTGGACAAAGTTTCAATGTCACCTGACAAAATAAGAATGTTTTCTCTCCACTATGCTTGCTATTTTCTTCAGAATTAGTGTGTGCCTAGTGGAATAATTTTGTAAATGTATGTTGAAGAGATTAAATATGTTCTTAAAAATGAAAGGCATAAAGTATGGTCAGGACAGATTTCCCCCTTCACCTTTGCACTCAGTTCTGGGTAGGCAGAAGCTGATCATTTGTTTCCAGACTGGTAACTCTTTACCAATACTTGGTCTCATGCATTCCTGCTTTTCATTTATTTTTCACCACAGCTTGTTCCTTGCTCAGTGTAAAGTCTTGGTAGATGATTAAATCACTTTCCTGCTACCTTTGTTTTTTGACCCATGTTTCCAGCTTGTGTGTTTTCTGTATGTCTCTAGAGCAAGTCTTATTGTCATTTGTGTCCCACTTCTATGAACTAGATTTCCTAAATTTGATATTTATGAAACATGAAAGCAAAACAACAGAATAAAGACTGAGATTCAGATTTCTTCAGGAGCAGTTGATGGTAATCAATACTTGAGCTTGCTCTGAATGCATAATATAATTATCAGTTCAGCATCTGACATTCCAGTCAGGATTTTTTTTTGTTCCTATAGTGATAGATATTGCAAGCTTCTGTACCAGATCCTGAAAACTATTATGAAAGTTCCGTGGAGTCAGGAAAAAGTGTAATGAGTATGACAACAGCACTTTTAGCCAGATCGCTTCTCTTAATCAAGAGAAGATAACCAGTTAGGGTGTATCCGTGGGTGCTGATACAGCAGCCATCAAGAGGCCACTTTCTATAACAGCATCAGAAGATGTCCCCAGTGCCTCCAAAAGGCAAATGTTATGTCCATTTTCAAAAAGGGAAAGTGGGAGTCCGGGGAACCACAGAGCATTCAGTCTCACATTAATCCATGGGAAGATTATGGAGCAAATCCTTCTGAAAGCTGTTTCCAGGCAAATGAAAGACAAGACAACCAGGAACAGCCAGATCAGTTCTACCAAAGGCAGTTGATATGTGACCAACCTCACTGCCATCAGTAATGAAATGACCAGTACAGTGCATGAGGGGAGAGCAGCGAATGTAATTTTACTATATTCTAGCAAGACTTTGATAATCTTCCATACCTTCTTTGAAGCCAAACTGAGGCGATGTGGACTGAACATGTGGACTACAAGTTGTGTGAAAAACTTCTTGGACCATTGGGCTCAAAGAGTAGTGGTCAAGGGATTGAAACCTAATGGATAACTGATAGGAGTAGTGTTCTTTAAGGGTCAGTCCTGGAGGTTGCACTGATAAACATCTTTATTAGTGACCTGAACAACAGCAAGGAGTGCACCCTTATCCATTTGATGCATGACACCAGAGTGTGCAACTCAGAAGCGTTCAACATGATAAAGGACAGAGCTGTGATTCAGCGGGATCTGAACAAGAGGAAGAAACTGGTCAATGGGAACATCACGATGCTCAGCAAAGACAAATGCAAAGCCCTCTTGGGACTGAACAACCCCATGCAGGGGACTAGCTTGTTGAGGAGCAGCTCTGCAGAAAATGGCCTGGGGACCCAGACCTTCCTTATTCAGAGGTTGACAAAGAAAGGACAAAAGATAGGCAAATTCCAACTAAATGTAAGAAAAAAAAATTCACTGAGAGGTTGGCTAAACACAGGAGCACATTGCTCAGGGACAATGTGGTGCCTCTATCACCCCAAAATTTTCCAAACTCGACAAGACTTTGAAAGCCTGATCTAACGCTGAAGTTAGACTTCTTTTCAACTGGGGGCTACACTAGATGCCTCTGAAGGTCCCTTCCAACCTGAAGTATTTTATGATGATTTTTATAATTTGCCCAAAAAGAGCTGGCAGGTTTCTATCTAGCTGAGAGCTGCCAGGATTCAAAATATCCTTCCTAACCATTTTTCACTAATGTACCTCTACTGCTCTTTTTGTCTTCAATGAAACTATTTGTGACAATAATTTGCTTTTCTGGGTGACAAGGCAAATGACCAGACCACACCTGGAGACATGGTGTGCAGCATAACCAAAGGAATGTGGGAACAGAGATGATTCTGTGTGTCATTTTAGCTGCGGTTCAAAACAGAGGTGTTAGACTTCTCAGACTCCTCTTCTGAAATGATGTCAGACAGATGTGACAGGGAGAAGTTAAGCTGGGAGATCCTTTTAACCTACTGCAGGGAAAAAACTGCAGAAGTCAGTAAGATGTATTTATTCTGTAGAAAAGGAAAATAAAACCTTGGGCGGGGGTGGGGGGTGGGGGAGAAGTGATTTTTAAGATGTAATATTTATCAGCAGTGGGAAAGGAAGAATGTTTTCAAGTCCATCCACCTGCTCTACCTTCTCTTGAAGGTCTTTGTCTTTCCTAACACTCTGCCCTTGGCAGCTCCCATGGTATTTTTCCGTGTCTTGTGAAGATACTTGGCAGAGTTGGCAATGAGAGATTTTTTGAATGACAGCCTCTATTCTTACTACTCAGAGCATTTCCTTGTGGGTGTGTTTTGAAATGTTTCTGCTTGAGCTGGAACCGATAAAAAATTATCTATAGCTGAACTGTGTGTAAGTTTGCACTCTAGTTACATTCTCTAAAATTTCAGCCTTCTGGGAAAAGGGAAAACTTGCCACCACAGTTTCACTAGAGGTTTTAATGTCTAAAAAGCACATCTGCTTCTTGGTCTCTGTTAGGTTTCTAGCAAGGACATGTCACCTTTCCACTCCTTTGAAATTCCCCAAGTCTTGTGTACCCTGTTAATTTGGTGATTTGGGGGAGTGTGCCTATTGAACAGCAGTACACATCTCTTCAGCTCGCTCCCAATCATTGCCACTTGTTCCTGCTGTGTTTCCTGGCTTCCACTGGCTAGTTTCTGATCTGTAGCCACAGGATCACAGAATCACAGAATTGTCTAGATTGGAAAAGACCTTGAAGATCATCCAGTCCAACCGTCAACCCAACATTAACAGTTCCCAACTACACCATATCCCTCAGCGCTATGTCGACCCTACTCTTAAACACCTCCAGGAATGGGGAATCTACCACTGCCCTGGGCAGCCCATTCCAACACCTAACAACCCATTCTGTAAAGAAATGCTTCCTAATATCCAGTCTAAACCTTCCCTAGAGCAACTTGAGGTCATTACCTCTTGTCCTATCACTTATTCCTTGGTTAAAGAGACTCATCCCCAGCTCTCTGCAACCTCCTTTCAGGTAGTTGTAGAGGGCGATGAGGTGTCCCCTCAGCCTCCTCTTCTCCAGACTAAACAACCCCAGTTCCCTCAGCCGCTCCTCCTATGACATGTGCTCCAGACCCTTCACCAGCTTCGTTGCCCTTCTCTGGACACGCTCGAGTAATTCAATGTCCTTTTTGTAGTGAGGGGCCTAAAACTGAACACAGGAATCGAGGTGTGGCCTCACCAGTGCCGAGTACAGGGGTAAGATCACTTCCCTGTCCCTGCTGGCCACGCTATTTCTGACACAAGCCAGGATGCCATTGGCCTTCTTGGCCACCTGGGCACACTGCTGGCTCATGTTTAGCCGGCTGTCAATCAACACCCCCAGGTCCCTCTCTGGCTGGCAGCTCTCCAGCCACTCCTCCCCAAGCCTGTAGCGCTGCTGGGGGTTGTTGTGGCCAAAGTGCAGCACCCGGCATTTGGCCTTATTGAAGCTCATCCAGTTGGCCTTAGCCCATCACTCCAGCCTGTCCAGGTCTCTCTGCAGAGCCTCCCTACCCTCGAGCAGATCAACACTCCCACCCAACTTGGTGTCATCTGCAAACTTACTGATGGTGAACTCTATCCCCTCTTCTAGGTCATCAATAAAGTTGTTAAATAGGAGTGGCCCCAAACCTGAGCACTGGGGGACACCACTTGTGACCGGCTGCCAACCGGATTAAACTCCGTTCACCACAAGTCTTTGGGCCCAGCCATCCAGCCAGTTTTTTACCCAGCAAAGCGTGTGCCCATCCAAGCCACGAGCAGCCAGTTTCACCAGGAGAATGCTGTGGGAAACGGTGTCAAAGGCCTTACTGAATTCAAGGTAGACAACATCCACAGGCTTTCCCTCATCCAATAAGCAGGTTGTCCTGTCGTAGAGGGAGATCAGGTTTGTCAAGCAGGCCTTTCATAAACCCATGCTGAGTGGTCCTGATCATCTGGTTGTCCCACACATGTTGTAGGATGGTACTCAAGATCAGCTGCTCCATCGGCTTCCCGGGCACTGACGTCAAGCTGACGGGCCTGTCATTTCCTGGATCATCCTTTTGACCCTTCTTATAGATGGGTGTCACATTGGCCAGTTTCCAATCTGTCAGGACCTTCCCAGCCAGCCAGGACTGCTGGTAAATGATGGAAAGTGGCGAGCACCCCAACCAGCTCCTTCAGCACTCTCGGGTGTATCCCATCCGGTCCCATAGACTTGTGTATGTGTATGAGATGCAGTAGGTCACTATCTCCTCCTGGATTGTGGGGGGGTCATTCTCCCAGTCTCTGTCCTCTGGCTGAGGAGGCTGGATTCCCTCAGTACAACTGGTCTTGTTATTAAAGACTGAGGCAAAGAAGGCATTAAGCACCTCAGCCTTTTCCTCATCACTTGTTACCATGTTTCCTCCTGCATCTAGCAGGGGATGGAGGCTCTCCCTGGTCTTTCTTTTGCTGTTGACATACTTATAGAAATATTTCTTGTTATCTTTGACTGCTGAATCCAGATTAATTTCCAGCTGGTCTTTAGACCTCCTGATTTCCACCCCACATAGCCTCACAGCCTCTTTGTAATCATTGTGAGTGGCTAGCCCCTTCTTCCAAAGGCCGTAAACTCTCCTTTTCTCCCTGAGTTGCAGCCAAAGCTCCCTGTTTAGCCAGGGTGGTCTTCTCTGCTGCCGGCTTCTCTTGCAGCACCTGGGGACCGCCTGCTCCTGTGCCATTAAGACTTTCTTCTTAAAGAGTGTCCAGCCTTCCTGGACCCCTATACCCTTCAGGTCCGTCTCCTAAGGGATCCTGTCAAGCAGGTGCCCAAACAAGACAGTCAGCCCTTTGGAAGTCCAGGATGGCAGTTCTACTTCCCCCTCTCCTGGCCTCCCTAAGAATAAAGAATATTATTTCATGATCGCTGTGCCCTAGTCGGCCTCCAACCGCCACATCATCCACCAGTCCTTCTCTGTTCACAAAGAGAAGATCCAGCAGGGCACCTTCTCTGGTTTGTTCACTCACCAGCTGCATCAGGAAGTTATCTGCCACACATTCCAGGAATCTCCGGGACGCCTCACCTCATTACCACTTAGGTTAGCTGTAGCCATAGGGTTAGCTTGGGTATAAACAGGCTGAGCTTTGCCCACATGAGAGCATCTCAGTGCTCGGTGAAGGTTCGTGCAATGAGGTTAGCAGCACAAGCAACTGCCTCCCACTGCTTGAGCAACAGTCAAGCTCCACCCCTGTCTCCCACAACCTCTGGCTAAAGCCCTGATTAACTCAGCCCAGAGCTCAGCGTGCTGGTGCAGGCTGAGCAGGGACAAGTGTCTGAATTGTCCCCTGACCTAACTCTACCAAAAAGAGAAGTTTGTCTTATTTTCTTGTGTTTGGAAACAAAACAAGCTTAATCACCCTCTATAAATACTCCTTCCATTTTTAGTTCTTGTTTTTCTTTTTATTCTACACAAGTCCCTCAGGCTTGTCTTTACACTCAGTGTACAATGCTGTATGGTCTTGCCAAAGGCAAGGATATTTTTTTATTAAAAATGGGTGTGTTATCAGCTGCAGAAAACTACTCTTATGATAACAGCCCACAGAGCTGTACCACCTTATAGCAGAATCTCTACAAATCTTTGGCCCATCTCTGGATCTTCAAAAAAAAAAGGGGGGGGGGGCAAAATCTACTTTTGGTACATAAAGAACCAGGCTGTATCTCAAATGATGGCTTTGAGGACATGGCCATAAGCAAATCAAGTAGCTGCCCTGGAGTGTCCTTGTCCTCATTCGACCTTCCAGAGGGGGAGAAGTATGGTTAGGCTGGAAAGTGAGTAGTACTGAGATGAAAGGTTTGATAAAAGCTGTAGAGATAAACTAGGTGTGTAAATACTAATTATTAACACAAAGTGACACAAATACACTTCCCAATAAAGTGTCTGCTCTGCCTTCCCTGTCTGATATTTCAGACTTTACCCTTGCTAATCATGCATGACCATCTAATCAGAAACTTATTGTGGTAAAGGCATCTTACAGCTCACAGCAGCTGAAGCACACTGTTAATTTCACTGTGGCAAAACATGAGCAACTGCAGTTGCGGAGACAGACTACACTTCATTGTGGTTTTGCTGAGTAGGAGCAAAACGAACATCCCTGTAATTAGTGCTGGTGACAGCAGTAGCTGAGGCAAACCTGAACCAGCTGCAGAAGTATCCCAGGCAGACTAGTGAACACCTAGATAAAGACAAAAATAAACATCTGATTTGATTTTCTGACTTTTATATCTTCTTTTGAAGGTGCTTGAGGTTGAAGATGTATCTTTTTGAACTGTTTTATAGCCACCCTTACCACTTTTCTATTGTACCTAACTCCCAAAACATGTCAATCACTTTTAAACACAGACCAAACTGCTAAAGCACAGTTCACATTTCCTTTTTCTTGGCAGTACTTATCCTCATTTTCTCAAATGAGACTAGCTTGTTTCAATATAGTAACTGCAGCTAACAGTCCATCTCAGAGCAGTTCAGTTGCACCAGTAGTGAAGTTTCACACATGGGTTTTGTTCCTTTTAAGGCTTTTAAAACCTTTCCATGAAACTGGAATTGTCTTTACATTAAAAATCAAAGCTCGAAAAACCTTTTGTTTGGAAGAGGTAAGATTGGGTACTATGATGATACATTTCCCAGGAACGTAGAAAAGAGGCTGTCAGCCCCTAACAGAACAATGTCTGCTTTAACTCTAACTCAGATGACTCAAATTTAGCTCATCAGATCACAAAATGCAGGGGAAGAATGAAAAATACTCCCACCACATAAGGGGCACTAAGGCATACTTTTCTGAGGTCTACTTATATTTGTTATGTAGGAGAATGATAACATGGTGACAACTAAGTCGTCCACACCTCTTTGGCAACTTTATTTTGCACCCTTATTATTCATGTATCTTTAGTTCAGCAGCACTGCCATGCAACATTGTGTAATTTGGCATGCTTGATCTTTGGAGTTTACTGTGAAGATCTGCTGAGTTTTAGAAATAATAGAAACATGCCCAAATTTGAAAGCTGAGAGATGAAATTTGGAGCTATATACTGATCTTTTACCTCAGCTTAGTTTCTCATAGGCAGTCCTTGACAGATAAGTTGCTGGGAGTTTATATCACCCCCTTACTGTCATCATGCTGTGAAGGTTGAAGCTGTACTCTCACTAAACAAGAGTGCTGAAAAATTAATGCTGACTTAATTGCAATCAAATAATATAGTAACTTGTATGTCTCTGCCTTATCACCTCATCACAGATCAAAAGAAGGTAGCCAGAAGTGCATGTATTTCTTTCTGAACTGGTAGATATTTTCAAGAAGGGAATGTGAAGTGGCTTTTCATTCTTTCTAAGACAAAAAGGGAAACAATAATACTTCTTATCAGGGCTCACCAGCTTTATAGGATCAGTAGAGTATGTACTGTGTTTTTCTAAGTATAGCATCATATCTAATAGTAGAAAGATAAAGAAATTATTACATAGCATGAAAGGGCATATTATTAGCTAGCATCTTTGATCTAAGATAAATTAATGGGTACAAAAATATGAATTCAAAACACTTGTACTTTTCACTTGTACTACACCTTAAGGTGTAGAAAGGCATCTTCCAAGTTATGGCACTATCCTGTTAGATTTCTTCTACTGGCAGCTGCTTTCTTGAAAGTAATTCCTTCAAGGAACTTGATAATCCTGGTACATAGTTGGAAAAGCTTCATGTGGCAAAAGGGGAGGCTAAAAATTGTCTCATAATCTTGCATTTCCGTTATGAAAGTCCTTTTCAGTCTTCCCATATGCGGTGCTGGAACAAGTGTAGTGTGATGCCAGTATTTTATGTAACAAAATAATGGCTGGAGTCCTTACCATGGAAAATGTCAGACTCCATTTGATTTGATATTTTCAGTCCTAGACACCCTGAGCAGAACCAGCTCTTGGGTGAGAGCACCTCTCTTGTTGAATCTGGGACAATGCTGAGAGCAAGATTTGCTCTGTGTGTGTGTGTGTGCGTGCGCACGTGCTGCAGCTCCCTGGACGCTTTATGTATTTTATCCAATGGCTACTGAGAAGCAACTATTTAGAAGCCCTAGTTTAAATGTTATGTTATTAAGAAGGCAGGCACTGCTTACCCTTCTTGCCTGTACGTGTTGAGTGTCCTAAGGGCATATCTCCTTGGTTTGTGCCTTTGGGTCAATTTGTGTCATAGAGAAGGTAAGGAATCTGAAACAGCCTTACATATGTGAAGACGGCCCACATGCTTTTGTGCTTCTAAGGCATAGTTAATGTCAGTTTTCCTTCTAGGTCTCTTATGTCCAATATGACATTTTCTGGCTATCCATTGCTCATGATCAAAGTCCGTTTATAAACTGAGGACAAAGATTACTTCCTTGCCTTACAGCATGCTCTATATTAGTCCAACAATAAAAAAGGGTGAGTCAACTTATATCATTTTCATCTTGCCACACGATGCCAGTATTCCATTGAATATCTCTCAATTGGGGTTGCAGGCACAGCAAATGATAAGTAGGTTTATGTATTTATTTAAATGATACACTGTTGTTCCTGTCACTGTCACACCGCTGCTTGCATTGCCTTTCTGCAAACTGTGTGCAGGAAGGTTCTACCAGCAGAACCGCTGTCAGACAGCAAATGTGAAACTTTGCACTGCAGTCCTTGTGGGATACGCATTTTCAATTCAGCTTCTATGAGCACTGCCACCTGCACATTAAGCACATCCTTCAGTCTAGCCCTCATCAACAGAACACTTAAGGATTTGGCTGAGTGCTCTCCTCAACTGGGGCCTTCAACTCCAATTCTGCACTCACTGCAGTCAGTGTAAGCTTTGACAAGAGCTGCAAGTAGAGCAGCCCCAGACTTCCAGCTTCAATGAATACGTGAAGTGTCCTTAAAAGTTTTTATTCTGCTTTCCTAACCTTGATTGTCAATGTCTCCTTCTACTGCAAATCTCCTTAAAGTGCTGCACTTTGTCATGCCTTATTGTTTTTGCCTCTTGACGTATTAAGTGGAGGATTAATGTAATGTTGCAGGATAGTATTATGTTTGTTTCCTGGCGATAGTATTTGTTTGGTAGCTGATTCCCATCCAGATAGATGCAGAGGCCCTGCAAGTGCCTCAACAGAGAGCTGTGCAGCCCTGCAGTCCTCACACCTAATATCTTATCAGGCACATAACTGCAGCATTTCATCCACCACCGGTTTGTATCACACCTCAAACTGTGAGGAACAGGGGCTGCTCTCTCTTTCTCTCTCCCCCTCAACTGTTTTACACCATTTTTGGCTACTGCTAACTCTAATCACCCCAAATCTTCAGAGAAAAAGATGAAGTGTTTATACAGCTGTAGCCTGTTTTTCCTATTTCTGTTAAGTATGAAATAGATACCTCTAGGGTTCTTTTATTATTGAAGGCTGAGAGTGACTCAGGAAAGGAGGTAAACACAGACCTATCCTAAACCAAAACACCCAACCTTCATTGATTTAAAAGAGAATTGAGCATGTGCTTAAATGCCTTTATGACTTAAGGCTAAAACAATGTCCCAACACTTGAGTTAAAATCTTCCTCTGGACCCACAAGCAAGGATCTTGGTAAAAAATAGGGAAGGAGGATATCATGGCCTAAAATATTAAAGATAACGGCATTTTCAACTTGCATATTTCTAAAAGTGCATTTTAATTTAGTTCAGGGAGTGTTAGTTCTTTCAAAAATAAGACTTAGAAAAGCAATTACTCTTTGAGTTAATTGTCTAATGTATTTATTTAATATGTGAGTCATATCAAGTGCAAATTGCCTTTTAGAAGTTGCCAGATCAAAAAGCTTGTTTTATCTAGGGCTGACTTTTCCCCTCAGGTTTAATAACTTTCTACTTGCCAAAAGGTATCAAAGTTCCCCTTTTCCACTGCAACTATGGTTAGAAAAGCCATCTTTTTGTCTTTCTTATGTTCATTGCCACAGAAATAGTATCTACATAGCAGTATTTTCAATCCTGGATATAATTAATAGCGATTTACATAACATTTCATAACAGTATATTTAATAACAGTTTAAGAAGACGAAAGTTCATGACCATTATTGAATTAATTTCCCTCTTTCAAGTTCTGTATCACAGCTGCAGTGTTGATTTTAACATGCAAGTTGCATCTTCAGCAACATATTTCAGTCAATTTATATTGATATTCTGAGGTCACTCTCATTCTACATGTCTCTGCTTTTATTCTAATTTAGAAGCAGTGAGAGGTTAACCAGGATTTAAAGGAAATACAATAGACAATTATACATTCCATTGCATGCCTGAACTATTTGCAATTATGAGTGGTATTGAATTTTTGTAAACTGAATTTCTAACTGAACTTCAGGAAATATTTGTCATGACTACATTTTATAAAAGATAAAAAGTGTTGTGGAAGGTTCAATTTTTTTAATTAACTATTAAGCAAGGTAGACAGTGTTAGCTTTCAATCTTCAGTAGAAAAGTTAGCAAGAAGGAGAGATTAGCAAAGTTAATACCAGCAATAAACCCTCTGCCTCAGTTAGAGGTAAATAAGAAAGATAAATATTTTTAGTCTTCCAGACCTGATGAACTTACTCTTTGACAGAAAAAGCACTGGCTAAAAAGGTCTCAGAGCCAGCAGCAGCCAATTCTGGGAATTCACAAAGGATGGATGAAGTGCCATAAATTGACATCATCATTGTTGCTTTACCTGCTTTCTTTAGAGGGAGCAAGGGTGAGAAGAGAAGAAAGGGAGCTATGTACCACTCAGCGTAACTTTAATACCCAGAACAACTTTGGAACAAATAATTCAGCAACCTATTCATAAATAACTGGAAAATTATAATGAGATGAATTGTCATCAACTCTCTGCTCATGTAACTTGTCCTTGGCAAATCCAAGTAACTATCTTTACAGTGGGATAATGGCATCTGTGGGTAGAATGAGAGCCGTGAATATTTTATTTCATGGTTCTTAGTAGGGCTTTTCACAATGTTAAATGTGATATTCTCAAGCCAGCTACAGAATCATAGTTTAGATGAAAGAACACTAACCTGCAAGCAAAATCATGCTCAAGAAATACTTTTCAGCAGTTTCTTGACAAAAGGGGAAGATATATTTATGCAGCTCTGCAGGGTTTTGCTTCACTCTAGTCTGTTTTCACTAGTGGTCTGGGTGAAGGAACAGATAGGGTGCTTATTACTAAAAAAGACAGAAGTACTGCAGTTATGCTGCAAAGCAGAAAAGAGTTGAAAATGGAAAAATAATTGGAAAAAATCTGCACATTCAATAGGGACAACTGCAAAGTGCTACACATAGACAGGAATAATCGAGTGAACTAATAGGGAATGGGAAGCCCTGGAGTCCAGTCTAGATAGATTGGAGCATTGGGCAATCATTAATGGCATGAAATTTAACAAGAACAAATGTTGGATTCTGCACCTGGGAGGGAGTAACCCCAGACATAAGTATAAACTGGGAGAGGAGTTGCTGGAGAGCAGCCCTGCAGAAAGGGGTCTGGGGGCACTGGTTGGCAGCAGGCTCGATACGAGTCAGCAGTGGCAGCCCTGGCAGCCAAGAGGGCAGATCACATCCTGGGGTGCATCAAACACAGCATAACCAGCCAGTCAGAGAGGTGACTATCCTGCTGTATTCAGCCTTGGTGCAGCCTCACCTTGAGTACTCTGTGCAGTTATGGGCCTCATAATTTAGGAATGATGTGAAGGTTCTTGAATGCATCCAGAGGAGGGCAACAAAGCTGATGGAAGGGCTGGAAAGAACATCCTATAAGGACCAGCCAAGGAATTTGGGCTTGTCTACTTTGAGTAAAGGAGGCTGAGGGGTGACCTCATTGCTCTCTACAACTTCTGGAGGAGGGGAAGGGGAGAGAGAGGTGCTGATCTCTTCTCTCTGGTATTCAGTGATAGGATGCATGGGAATGGTTCAAAGCTGCACCAGGGAGGGTTTAGACTGGACATTAGGAAACATTTCTTTACAGAGAGGGTGGTCAAACACCAGACCAGGCTTCCTAGAGAAGTGGTTGATGCCCCAAGCCTGTCAGTGTTCAAGAGGCATTGGGACAACATGCTTTAACTTTTGGTCAGCCCTGAATTGGTCAGGTATTGGACTAGATGGTCATTGTAAGTCCTCTCCAACTGAAATATTTTATTCTATTCTACAGAACAGTTCTCCAGTGAGTATCTAGGCATTAGAATGGATTTTGAGCTGCCCATGGTACTTAAAAAACAGAAACACCATTCTGGGATGTATAAATCACAAGTACAACCAGCATGCCAAACAATCCTTTGGTTCTGCTTAGTAATGCCAAGGCCTCTGCTACAGTCTTTGGCTAGGTTTTCAACAAGTTTCCCATGAAAGATTTGGACTAACCAATGTTCAAAGAAGAGCAGTAGGAACAATAAGAAATTTAGCGAATGTGTCTGCAGGGGCAGACCAGAAGAACTGAAGACTGTTTAGTCCAAGGAGAGAAGGACTGTAGGAGATGTGATAATGGTCTCCAAGTATGTGAGGCTGCTTCAAGAAAGAGAATAATGTGTTCTTTGAGCCCGAGGTGGTGAACAGACTATGGATGTAGTGAACCACTGGAACAAGCTGCCTGAAGGGCTGCAGGTCTCGCCAAGTGGAAATGTTTCTGAACAGGTTGGAAAAGCATCTCTCCAGAGTAACCACAGGTCAAGCAGATGCCTGTTCAAGTTCCCATCCAGCCATACTCTCCAGCCTCTTCTGAATAAGACCAAGGCACGTGAGATGATATAATATACATACACATTATTAGTTTTGTTTGTGCTTATGCTTTGTGTTACTGCTGTAAAATTTAACTTGCCATTCAGTTTGATCCATCTCCTTACGAAGTTCAGATATTAATGCAATACAGGGAATAAAACATCTTTTTTCCCCATTCTTTCATTTTTCTGGATGAGGCTTTTCCAGATGGTGTTTGTGAACAAGGAAATCAAAATTCTTAATGACATACTGCCATCCATTCTGAGGGGTTGAAACAGAGAACTCTGGATTCCAACAGATTTGAGGATAATCCTCTATCTGGTAGGACTCCCTTTACTATGGGACAGCAAGTTATTGTTTTCTTCTGTTTACAAAGATCTGTTGCGAAAAAGTCTCCTGCATTTTTTTCTACTTATCTACTTCCTTGGAAGGAAAACTCCTATTGCACACATTGCTGCCTCAAAAATATTTTGGTTTTACTGGAAGTATTTTCTGGTTCAAATTCTAATTCAGTTATGTTCCAGCCTAATTTTAGATCATTGATAATCCCTAAAGTGAATATGTATTTATTTTGTCCACACATGGAATTTGTTTGTAATTTTCTCTTAGGTAAATTTCAAAGGGCCCCATTTCTGAAGAATGCTGAAATTAGTCTCTTTTAGCACTAAAAATATATACTTTATTTCTATCAAGTTTGAGATCATGAAGAAAATGCTACTCCTTAGGTGTCAAATTTCTCATGTCGCTTAGTCATATATTTATGACTCTTCTTATATCTCTTCTGAAATGAGACATGGTATTTAGAATATTGCAGATGACAGCAGCCTCTGAATCAGTCATGCAAACCACTAGTTGTTTTCTCACATAGGACATAGATACGAGACCTTTGCAAATACTCTTCACATGTTAACAAAGAAATTGGCCTTTAAAATGGTGATAAGGAAAAGAAGAGAGTTCAAAAATAGCTGAAAAAAAGCAACTGTGTGGTGTCATTTTTTCAGGTTTCCTGGATCCTTCTATGGTGTGGGATGCTTGAAATCCTAACATAGACTTTACTCATCTGAAACCATAGTCTTCAGTCAGTGTCAGTGCTGCGTTAGCAATCATCGCCTGGCTTTCTGCAATGGAGCAAGAGCTGGTTGCCTCCTGTGCTTTGCCAGGGCTTGTGCTAGGAGTTAAGCAGGCCCAACAAGAGGGGTTTCACTGGGCATTTAGGACCACCTGAGACAGCTGAACATTCACTTGTGCCCCATTGGGAATATTCCAGAAGAAAACGTAAAACTGAAGTGACTCTTACTGTAAAGTATTTCCAATTTTTTTTACACCGAACAACACTCTGGACAACAAATGTGTGATGAAACTGGAAAGGGGGAAGCTTGCCTCTTAGATCTGCTTTGTTTTCACCGTGCCCATGGTGGCAATTAGTGTGGTGGTGCTCTAGGCTCACCGGATAATTATTCCTGCCCAAGATGGACTGGTCAATGTGGCAGATTGCATGTCCTAAGGAGAAAGAGATGAGAGCAGTTCTGAGAAGAGAATTTAGGGAGTGTTTCCTTCAACAGCGAAGAGGATTTGGAGCACAGGTTTGAAAGGCTCTGAGGACATGAGAAAATATTTACTCAGGGCACCTGGGGCATTAGTTCGGTGCCTAGCAGCCCAGCCTGACACCTAGAATGAAATACTGAGTGCGGATGGGATGTCTGCATGTTGTATATGCCTCATAGGGAAATTAACTGTCTTGGGGGGGACCCCTTCCTGCACAGTTATTCTCACTGAATTTCCAGAGGACTCAGCTTCATGTGTTGTAGTCTCAGTTTGAAGCTTTCTGATGCTTGCTATGAGGCCACATGGGCCACACTTGGGACCACATTGCCCAAGCCCACCATCTTAGCCTAGGTCGTGGCAAGGCATTCTGCTTTTCGGGAAGAGGCATGCAGGTCAGGAGGAGGATGGATTGATATTCTGACTATGCAGCAATGAATAGCACCATATTAAACTGGCGTAGCTGTGCAGCTCACATCAGTCCAGGTCAAAGCTTTGACAGAAATGCTTGAATCTCTTTGTATGGACGTTCAGAGATGGGCTCACAGTCTAACTCCTTCCTGCAGAATAACACCTCCTACCCAAACCAGCTCCTCTCCGAGACCCTGCGTTACTGACATCAATGACTAGAAATATTCGTCATCAGAAGAGCAGGACCATGATTCAGATTTTTTACTCATTAGTTGAGGATCTTGTTGCCAACTGTTGGAACCTTATCAGCTTTCTCTCTCACTCATGCAGCCCACTTGTGTCAAAATGAAGGCTTCAATAGGGTGTTTTGCATTAAAATGGAGATAAACAGTGTGTTTGCTTGAAGCAGAACAAGGCAGAATAAGCCAGATCTTTAGCTGACATGCATTTGTCACAGCTCTATAAAGATAATGAAGCTATACTAATTTACATTAGTTAAGAAGCAGAGCTGCTGTCTCTCATACAGACTGCAGATCTCCTTCATGCAGATAAGGAGAGACACTGGTGGCTTCGTGCAGCCCTGACAGCTTCCAGCACATGCCTCAGATAGGTCAGAAATAGTCTGAATCATGCCTCCACTGAAGATCTCTGATAGGCAAGAATTAGTTGTAAGTAAAAGGTTGAATTCTTATACTTTTCCCTGGACTAGCTTTTGGTACTCTTTAGTCAAAGCTGCTCCATCTTACCTTTGCCTTTAGGACAAGACATTTGCATTTTTTCATGACTGCTTGGAATTTCTCATGTACAATTAAGAATTATGTGTTACTCCAAATCTAGCTGGGAACCTACTCCATCCTCTCTAGTATTCACCTCTTCCCTGTCTCCCTTTGCCTCTCAATTGTTAGGCAGTGGGGAGGTTTTTCTTAGCTTTTCTGCCTCTTTTAACACTCTTTCCCTCCCTGTCTCACTCACTTGACTCAGATTTTCCTGTAAGGCCAACTGCTAAGGAGTCAGGTACCATTTATCTTATCTACATATATTTCTAGCTGATATCACTCTGTCTTTTAAAGTGACAAATTTCAATAATTTGAATTTTGAGTAAGTAATAAAGGTTGAAGGGATTCCTTGCTGTTGTATTATTCTGAAAACACATGCAGCCATTGGCCTTCAGGAGCCCACAAGGTGAGTCTACAGCACTGGGGAATTCACCATTTGGGTCACAAGTATGTAAGTCCCACTTTAAATATCAGTCGGAGCTCTCAAGTCCTTTTGCAGACATCACTGTTTAATTCATGCAAACTGAAAGCAAAAGTGACACTAACCAAAGAGAAGTGTATTTGTCCCTCCTGTTTCCCTTTGCTGGGAAGTCCATACAGTTTTAATGTCTTGTGACATTATTTTGTGTTCCCATGGATGGCTGCGCAGCCAACAGCCTGACAGCTGGGGGCAGTGGGAACAGAGGCACTCGGAGCCCTGTGACTGCAAGTCTCTGGGATGAACGATACAAAGCAGGCAATGAAAAATTTAGCAGAAACACAGCATTTTTATTCTGTTCAGTAAAACAAATTGTAACCCTCCCAAGCATAAATTCTTTTAGGAAATTAAATTTTTTTTTTTAAATGGAAATTTTCTGTGGATTTGTGTGTGTGAGTGCATGAGCCATATGAACTGTATTTCTTTCAAAATCCAGTGTGGAAAATTTCTGTAGCTGCAGGTAGTTTTCTGCCTTTGAATCAGAGTATGCACTGAGATGTAATATTCATTTCATTAGGCTCATCAGTGTTAATGCTGTTCAGGTCCATTTAATGAAAACAGTAAATTAGCATGTGCAATAGTTCTCTTTCACTAACTAATTGATATATGATGAAAGTTCCCATGTTACCAGCTAGTACATCTTCAAGGAGAGTAACTAGAAACAGTGGCTTAATGGTTTTTAAAAATGCATGTTTTTAATGACAGTGATAGCCATTATATGCTATTTAAGAGATGAGAGCAAAAAAACCCCAGAATTGGTACCATCCGATAGCAAAATCTTGTCCAATTCATTATCTACCCTGGGAGTTTGAGTAGCTATTGTTCTTATGGAGTGGTCTTTGAGTACATATTTTAGCAGCATCATGTACTTTAGCATAAGGATTATCATTCTGAAGTCTGCTCTCATAGTAATTTTTTTCAGTGGACTTTAACTTTTGATTATGTGCTTGCATCTAACTGAAGAAATGCTTATATGACTGTCTCTGGTGATTGCTAAGCAGGAAAGACTTAAATTATTAGGTGTTTTCCAGGAAGTTAACATGGAGCATGGCAGATTCTCATCTGATGTTAACCAGTTGCTCTGTTTAAAATTGAATTGAACTGTGATGGTTTGCATCAAAGGATGGGGAAGAAACCTGTCAAGGTAGCACTGAAGGGCACTTCTGTCAATGACAGAGGCACCACAGTGCTCCAGAAGCCCAGGAGACTTTAACAGGCCACAGACAAGCACCTGTTTCCAAAGGAAACCAGTAGGGGCAATAAATTAAAAATCATATACTTCATCAATATTGGCTTGCAGATGGCTTCAGTTTTCCTAACGAAATCGTCTACTGACTTCTTCTGTAGTTACATATGCCTACAAAACCTTCAGAGGGAAAAATCAGAGACAGATGAGAATGAAAAATGAGAAAGGAACTGAAAAGAATCCATTCTGCTGGAGGAAGTATGGAAAAAACTCCAAATATGAGCTTGCACATCTCCTAGGGCATCATGTTTTAAAAAGGGAATGAATCGGTATGAAGAGAAAGCAGCTTTAGTGACTTTGTAGCCAAACTGATCTGCTCAAATTGCAAGAAATCTCTGACCAGATCTTGAAGCATGCAAGGCACCCAAACACCATATAAACTATACAAGGCACCAAGTTGATTACAAGTCACGTTTTCCTTGGCTAGTAGGTCTGCAGTGGTGAGATGCTGCTCATCTGCAAGCAATGAAAAGCCAGGGCTCATAACAATTGTGTTTTCTGACTTCATGTGTCCTGGAAACACATTGCTTTTCCAAGATAAATGCATTGCTGGCTTCATCCTGCTGCCCATCAGCAACTACTCAAATTTCTTCAGTGCCAAACCACATGGCCCTCACAAGTGAGGTTTTTCTTGGCAGGGAAACACAGGGGTGCTTGGCAAGGTAACCTGAGGACTTGCTACACTTGCTGCATTTGTTTAAATTGGGCTGGACTGACATAGCACTGTGCAAAAATAGGCCTTGCAGCTACTTCAGACAATGTGGTAGATAGCTTCCATTTAACTAGAAGAGAACTTTATACATTCAAATTTTTTATTTTATTAACCCAAACTTGATTCCTCCCAATTATTTTTAAACAGGTATCTCAGTGTTGATATACTCCGTATGGGCAAGCCAAAAATCCTGTCCCATAGACAGATGGAGCAAATGAAGGAGAAATTATTATAAATGCAAACAAAATTATTTAACTGGAGACTTGCTCATGAGTTTTGGTTCTTGATTTTCTAGTCTGTAAAGGTCTTTCTCTTGTATGTGATAGCTCTTATCAAAAGGCAGTGGTCTCCTATTGAGTTTCCTACTTTATCATGTTTTTTCAACTAAACATTATGTATTTTTGAACTAAATGTGAGAGGATTTTATTAAAAAAAAAAAAAAAAGAGTCTATGGAAGTATCTCTGAACTTCTTGCATATATTTTAAATCTTATCATGAGGAGTATAATCTATCATTTACCTGCAAAGGTGGAATATGGGGTGGTACAGTCTCTGCCCCTGCTTTCCAGTTACAGTTAATTTTTCTCTTTACTTTGGATCATTCCAGAAGAATTTTATGTTGTGGAGGACTATATTGATTTCACTTTAAGATGTAGACTTTTTGAGTACTGCATTGTGTTCATCTGTATCATTTATATTTGTTCAGTGACAAATTGGGTATCATCTGAGTGATAGTTCCCATTGCTGAAGTTTAAAAGGTCTGTTTGTGAAGACTGATAAAAATGGCAAAGCACAAGACTGCTTCAGGTCATATATTGGCTTCTCTTCACAAACTTCAAGTTGAATTACTACTGAGCAAGAAGCCACAGCAATGATATTGTAAAAGATTGGTATTGTTCTGTATTTTTGGAAGAGATCAATGATGTGGTGTTAAAGGATATGAAGGAAGACACTTTGTTATCTATGTCCTCCTTTAAATGTTATGCCATGTGATAAGCTTTCCTTTTATTTCTGTCAGCCAAACTCCACTGCTCATGTAATGGTTTGTATTGTGTTTTTTCACTTGCAATTAAAATCTCTAAACCTGTTAGACTGGAGGCAGCATTTCAGTTTATTTAGCTGACTTTTTACAGAACTGCTGGTCGGTTGCCATACAACTGCCAGGACAAAATAAAATATAGGCTTGCCTTTATTTTTCTAGACATTGTATTTAAAGTTAACAAAGTCTTAACAAATTCCCCAAAACCTTACTGGATGAGATGGAAAGTGGTATCTAGAGCTTCCCTGGAGTGATTTTCCACGTTTCATCCCTACCCTGTGCAGAACCCTGACTTCAGCCTGCATCAGCCATGCCCTGGTTTGAAAAAAAATGGTTAATTATTTTTCTGTTGCTCTGGGCCCAGTCAGGTGGTGTGTAACCAATGCTGCAGCTCACTAATAGGGTAGTGGTAAATGCTACCTTGCCTTTTACTATTTTTCTTCTTAGCCCACAAGTAACATTATAAAACATGGGATTCCCAGTTGTGATTGAACTACAAGGACTGCTAGAGGAAAAACATAGTTGTAAGTGCCTCCCCCCTTTCCTCCTCTTCATCCTGAGACACATTTCTGGGTAGTGCAATATCTTATGTACTACTACATCGTGTTTGACTGTATTAGGTAATTTAAGAGCTGAATAAAACAATTGGTAATTGTCTTATGGAGGAGAAAACACACTCAACACTTTTCTTATTATATTGTTCATTTTGGCAAGAAGACTAGGGAACTCATGTCGTAGCAGTATAATAATGATGGGAACGCTGCTCTTAAGAAATCCCAGTTATCCTCTGGATTCATTATATAAATGACCTTTTCTGTTTTGGGTTGGTTTTTTTTTTTTGGAGGGGGGAGGTGGGGGGAGCACAGATTTGCTTTTTATCCCTGGTTAATGGCCCATTTCTTATGTCTGTTTCAATCCATTTCCATGACTTGGGTTTTTTGACTGTGACCTCACCGCACTTGCACATTAGCAACATTGTATTTTGAGGTGAGATGCAGAACAGAAGATTGGATCAACTTTAGCCACTCTTTTTGCTAAATTTCATTGTGGTACCCTGGTACGTAAAGAGGCTATAATTGTATTCCTGCTGTGGTCTTCTTTAGTTAAGGTGACATTTAGTGTTGAGTACTGGACTAGATGCACCATTGGTCTGACTCAGTGCAGTCACTCTTGTCTTAATTATTGCTAAGTAAGAGTAAAAGTGTAAACTCTAAATTTTTTAATTTTTTTGTTGCTTTTCACTAACTCCTGAAATCACAAAGCATTAAACTGAGCATAGGAACCAGGCAAATTATCAGAAGTTTGTTGGAATCCACAAGTCTCTTACTGGTCAGCCTGTGCTTTAGATGCTGAAAAAGGACACAAACATACCCTGTTCCTCTTCCCATTCCTGTTAGGCTGCATGAAGATGTCATTTCACCCCTTAGTGCCCTAATCTGCCTCTCATCTCTCAAAGAAGGGAGCCAAGGGAATTGCCATTTAGTTCTTCCAAAAGATTTAAAGGAAGTGAGAACCACTTTCCACTAAAAACATCAGGGGTATGTCAGGTAGCCTGCTTCTCCAACATTTCCCTGGTAGGGTCACCCCACTACTAAAGAAAATGGTATCACTAATCAAATTAATGATAGAGTGAGTGTGCTTAAAAGCTTGGGATTGTCTCAGTGCCTGTAATACCAAGGGGAAAAAAACAAATGGTAACCAGCCTATGTGATTTGACTAAGCTCAGATTCTGGAGGTATATTCAACTTCAAATCAAAATAGCTTATTTTCCCTAAGAGTGTACTGTTTAGGGTACAAAACCTTGCTGTGTGCAGATTCTAGCACAAAGGGATGAAAAAACATGGTATTCTTCAGCTTTTCTATTTCTCTGGGACCTCAGGGAAGAGGTCTGCTCTTGAGATCACAGCAGTACTGGCTCCCCGTGGAGAGTGCCCATTTCCACCTGTGCCTGTTCTAACCTTGCCTCTCAAGGGGAGAGAAAGCAAAATCTCTCCACCCATGTGGTTCACTGCAGTTCCCTAGTCTTTAATTGCCTTTTTTGCCTACTTTGCATACTAATGCAGAGCATTCCAGCAGTCTGCTGAGATCAAAAGAAGACCACCACCATTTTCCAAAGAGCTCACCTCAGCAGAAGCAGGTCTTCACTAGGTGGTTGGGAACAAGATGCTTTAAGATGGTTTCATGGCAAAGCTATCCAGAAGTCATTAACTATGTACACATACAAATTCTTGTATTGAAAGATACATAAAAACATACTTTATATCTAAATAAGTTGGAAGAAGAAAGCAAGGCATCATACCCATTCCAGGGCTATGATTACAACTAGAAACTGCATATAGCCCAGGTGATATAAAACTACCTGATATACATTAGATCAAGCTGAAAGCTGACCTTTTTAATTGCCCTGCTTTTAGCAATGAGCAGCCTTTGAGGTGCAACCCCATGTCCCAGATCATTGTTCTCTGAAGAGAGGATGCCCAGAGCTCACTCCTCGTCAGGAGACCCTCAGCTGCCCGGTTGTTAGCTGTGAGTCTGAGTTGTAATGTGGAGTCCCTGCAGACAGCCTGCATGTCCCCCCTTCTGAGAACTTCCAGGTGCTTTTCTGATAAACTCTTTTTTGTTTAATATTAAAACTTCTTTCAGACAACTTTTAATAATAAAGCCATGAGGTAGAATGCTCTTACTTTTTTCTCTGTCTTTTTACTAAGTCATGTTTATGTATGAAGCAAATTATAATATTCAATAACTTTACAATCTTATGAGTTTTTATAAATATTTATAATCGCTGCACTCTGTTTAAAATTTCCCATGCATTAGAAATGCAAAAGACTGTAAATTAAATTTATATTGCATGTTTGAATATTGGATGTCAGTACACACTAAAGTTATTTGGACTAAAGCAAGTGAAATAAACTACCTGCTACAAATGCAGTGATTTGCCTTGACATAGTTTCTTGATTCATTGGCAGTTTATACAAGCACAGAAAAAAGATAACACACATTTCAAATTGTTCAGGAAAGTTAATAATCAGGTCAAAATTGTAATTTGCAAAGCTAAATAAACTGATGGTAGGCATGGAACAATATCGGACTTTGAGGTTATTTCTTTTCTTTTTTTCCCTTTGGCTTCTGTTGCTTATTTCCTTACATTATGGCTCTCTTTTCTCTGTATCTTGTAATGTAACCAAGTCACACGGGTACTGGGAATACAATATGTGTTTATTTCCATCCAAGACTCTCTCTCATACGAATCATATTTCATTTGCTTCAATTTTCTGTCTGTGGAAACAGAAATTAAAAGATCCCCTGAACAGTCTTCAAAAAGTGTCCCAGCTACTGCTGTCTCACATTAATGAAAATTGTAGTCAATACAAGTAAGAGAAAAGAGAAACAAAACAAAAACATAATTTGCTGTGCTTAAACTACGTCCTCATTTCCCTTCTATTTCTTATTTATTTTAATGCTGTCCTCAAAATTGATAAGTATTTTCAGATACAGCAAGGGAAAAGCATTGCTCTGCCTTTCCAGTTATGCAGGTTCTTCAGTTTCCTCTTGCCAGGTCCTCACAATCAGCAATCAGGTAAGAAACTGGCAGTTTTGTCTCTTTGTTATTGTCACTACCTATTTCTTTTAAGCAAGATGAATTTGCTTGGTTAAGAGATGTGCAGGATGGAGGACTTATAATAACCAGGAATGTAATCAAGGACTCTGAAAAAAAGGCTAGGAATGTAGAAAATTTATGTAGGCTCAAGATTTAAAGAAAAAAGTGGCCATTAGTCTGGTTTAGCTTCCTCACTGCAGAAGTCAGAGCATTTCACACACTTTGCCTTATACTGATTCACATACTTTTAGTCCGATTTAAAGCAGTCTTTCAGAAGGCATCCAGTCCTGACGTGGAGGCATCTAGAGATGAAGAAACCACTTGTTTTGTGAGTTACCCTTTCTGTTCCAAAATGTACAGAGAATTTCAGTTGAAATTTGTCTAATTTGGGTATTTTTTCCCCCTATACTCTTCTCTTCTTGTAGGAGATTAGAATCTTTAATATACTATTATTTTATTTCTGTGATGGTAATCAAGTTGTCTCTCATCCTTCTCTGTTACGGACTGAACAGACTGCCCTCTGAAGCACGGCCAAGGGGCTGAAATGCAGAGCATGAAGCTGACAGCACCAAGAAAGCGAGTGGAAAGAGTGACAGCCATGTGGTGCATGGGTGCCATGCAGGGAGTGGAGGGAAGTGGTCACAAAACCACTGGTTAATCACAGGCTTTGGGAGACAGAAAATCAGATGACTATATCCCTGTGAGACACCATGTGCAGTGTTTGGTTCACAGCTCTTTCTCGGAAGAAGAGGCAAGAAGTGTAGGTCCAAGATGATGCCCAGAGCTATGGATAAATTACTCCTGGATGGAAGTCCTCATGGTAGTTGCCAAATACCTTATGTCTTGCTTTGCTACGTTGGCAAGTAATGGGAAAATAGAATAGACAAAATGGGAGTAATTAAGATAAAATGTTGAAGAATTTAATAGAAAAGTACTGTGTATCTTAGAAGCACAGTTGCTGCTACCTAAAACAGGCACTAATAATTATATGATTGTGAGAGGCTAATCACCTGTCCTGTAAGAACACTGATGGCCATTAAAGAAATGACCCCGGTTAGTAAGAGAAACACCACGTCCAAAAATCAGCAGAGGCAAAAAGAGACTTTAAATTTATTTGGCTGTCAGTAGCATGACTGGAAAAAGGTAGTTAAGTATGAGTTACGGTTCCATTCCACGTACTTACAGCCTGTAGCAGTGGATATTTTAATAAACTTCACTAGGAAGAAAATAAAATGGATTCTGTGAAAATACCTGAGGTGTTTTGAAGATACCAGAATCCAAGGAAATATAATTTATGACAAGCATCCCTGTAATGCAGAGAAATAGGGGACATGTAAGTACATAATGAATATAGAACAGTCTTGGTAATATAAGTGCTGGTGAAGTTAAGCAAACCGTGCACCTTGAAATGTAGAACAACCAAAGTATATTTCTTCAGTACAACAGTGAGTAGTAGCGTATATTTATTAGCTGCAGAGTAACTGAACTCCCTATCACTTTAAATGCAAAACCCATGAAGAAATAGAATGTTCTGATTGAAAAGAAATGGGGACTTCACACAGTGCAGTCAAGCCCATTAACAACCAGTTTGCTCTTAAATTGCTTTGTAGGGGTGCTGCCCCAGTAGGCAGTGGCCACACAGGCAGAGGAGGGTGGTGGATGGGATGCGTGACAGGAGGGAAGGAGGTGCCATGGGGGGGTGGTGGGAGAAGGGCTGCAACGAGATGTCACCTCACACTCCAAAGTCACTGATGGCAACATGGCTTGCTGCTGCTGTGACAGGCAACACCAGCAGCCTGGGAAGATAAATAATTTTTAAGAACAACACCCTTAGAAGTGTGATAGGTCCAAGGCTGCCTGGCAAAAATTCTTCTTTCTTGGGACTCTTTTGCTGCTACTGCACTAGATATCTCCTTGTTTGGTTTAAGCCTCAAACCAGCCCCAGGTAAAGGGTGTTTCTACTTACTGATACAAAATTTTGTGTGGCACTCTATGGGCAAATAGTAGAAGAAAGTCCTTCCTGATGAAGCAACGTGAATACCATAACAATATCTGACAAATAAACGCACTAAACAAAGGTATGTATTTCTTTAGCCTTTGAAATTAGGTTAATCAGTTTACACAGGTTGTTGAATGGGAAGCAAGAGCAAGGCAAAGCATGACAAGGCTGCAGGCAGTTCTTCAGCTCTTGAGCAGTGCAGCAGTACTCTAGGGACTTTGACTCCTGGAAGTTGTGGAGAAGAGCACTTTTCATCAGCTGTTCTCCCAGCTAAGTCCTTAAAAACATTAACTGGGCTATGCATAGCTGGACACTGATTATGCACTTTTTTTCCGAGAGGACCGCAACATTTCAAAAGCTGTGTATTGTTCTCAGGGAGAGAAGTCCTCAGGTAACCACTTGGCATCTTTACCTGTCTCTTCCCCTGTAAATTTGAGTATCTTCAATGACAGTTGTTATTGCTGTTGTTTCCATGAGGGAGATCATTTTACTGCTCTGGGGACCTAGACGATCACCTTGTCTATGCTGTTGGAAATAATTCTGCTACACTGTTTCTACAAGCTTCATGTGAACCTTTATAGGAGGAAAATATTTTATTTTAAACGAAATCTTACTTCACTCACATTTTTCTGCTCTGCTTCTCATAAGCATCAGGACAGGTGTCTCCAGGTGGATTCCAACGAGTCCTCTCCATGCTGCCTGGGCTGGGGAGGGTGGCTGGGCTTAGAAGTGTCCTTTGTGCCCTTTAGGAGCTGCTCATGGTTTTTGTCTCTCCATCCCATCCCACGTCTGTGAGTCCATAGGATTTCCTCACTCTCCTTTCTCACTTTCTGTGGTCAACCAAGGGTTCCAGCCTGTTCTTTACCTTCCCACCCTGACGAGAACCCTTACTGGTTTGAATATTTTAGTTTGGGTGTAGGCTGTCCCTGGATTTCTACTTGTCCTGAGAAACTGCAAATAGCTGTCCTGGGTGTCCATGGCCTGCTAATGTGGGTGCCACCAACACGCCCTGCTCTTATGGCCCTTCTTCTGTTCCTTCTGGTAGTCCCACATCCAGATCTTCCCATACAGTCTCTGTTCATGCCAATTGTGATGTTTCTGTTACAGTTCCCTAAAATACTCAGCAAAGCTCTTCAATGACCCATGTCCTCCCTGCTACTACCCAGCATTATTAAGTGAAATGAAAGCTCAGATCCAATCTTGCCTGTCCTTACAATTCCTAATAGTTCAGAATATATCATTCAGCATCTGCCTTTGCAAAACAATTCAAGTTGTTAACAATTTGAAATGAAGAATACCTCAGGAAAAATATTAAGCTGCAATGAATATATACAGTGAGAGTAAGCAGAAAATGTCTGGGTTTGATGAACAACTTCATTTACATCTTTGTTCTGTTACATGTTACAGTGATTCTGGAAAATAGCTTCAGTTTGATATTTTCCATGATTGTTCTTACCCCAAGCAGATGGATGTGTCTCCACACGGTTTTTAGAGCTGTTTGTTTTTGTTGTTGTTAATTTTTAAACAGAAATTAATGTAGTTTTCTCTAAGTATTCTCAGCCAGAAAAAAATGCACTGCAGTGCATAACTGGTACCCATGTTTAGCTACCCAAACAGAACTCAAAGAGCAGAAGCTGCAGCCTGGCTCATTAGGGATTTTTATGTAAATATAATGTTGATACATAAAGGAAAATTAACTCAAACTTTCAAATGTCCATGAGTTAAACAAATCAGGTAGACTCACTAGTTTGACAACATTAAAATCTGGTAAGTAAAAAAGTATTCAGATGGAGTGCTTTAGTGTTAAGTGGTGTCATTCCCATATACATTTACATACTTATAGCTACTCTGCTAGTATTTCTTCTTGCCATGTTCCTGTGCTATAGCAGAAAATGGTTTCTGAAATGTAATACTGTACAGCCTCTATGGCCAGAGCTGAATCTTCTCTCTGTAGTACTCTAGGACGTTTGATGTTAATTTAGAATGCAGTGTCATTTCCCAGGAGTTATGGATTAATTCTGAAAAAAATTAAATGACCTTCAGATACATGTTGTATAAACGATTCTCACTCATCTATATTCAAAACTAGACTTTTAAAAGAGGCTCCTTGTAGCTTATATCTGCAAGTATGATCTCAAGGAAAACTAATTACATTCAAAATTGAAGTTACCGAACTAGAGGCAAAATTTTTTAAATGTCTACCTATTTAAACAAATCATCTTGCATTTGAAATTTATTTTCAACTTCTTGGTGGTTATTTTTATCGGTGTTTCAGGAAGCAAAATAATATATATGAACCAATAGGCACTGGATATTTGAGGCCTCCCATAAAGACAAACTACTGTATATGTAAACATCCCAGCAGTGCCAATATAAGTGAAAGTGTGCTGAAAAGTATTTTTATTGCATGCCAGACAGTCTCAGGTAATTGTTTTCTATGAATTTGTAAGGAACGATGTTATTCCATTTCATGTGATTTAAACATCCACTTTATTTTTTGTTAAAAATACTTTTTGCTATGCTTTAATGCACTTCCAGGTACACTTGGAGAACAGAAAAACTGTCTTCAAGTTTCTTAAAACATCCATACCACCTCAGAAAACTGCCTGAGTTTAAAACCTCATTTTATAATGAGAGTAAATACACATTTTTCTTTTGAACAAGGAACAGCAATTAACAAATACCTGTTTTCTAGATGAAAATAAATGAATAGTATCTGTTTAGATGTATAGGTCCCTCAGCTATTTAATATGAAAACCCTTGTTTGGATGGGTCCTTTTCCTTTTTCTATTTCTGAAGACTTTGGGCCATACTCTTTACTCCCAGAAAAATGTGCCTCTGACATCCTTTTTTCCTCCAATACCTATTTTTCCAGGAGGCAGAGTCCACATTGTAAGTCCCGTGTGAGAGTTTATTATGCTTTTAGAATAGTTTTCTAGATTTTAATCCATCCATGCTCTTCAGCAGCTCTGCTTGGCAGCCTGTGAATTTGAAGATGCAGAGTAAGCCCTTTGCATTTGCATTATGTAATACAGGGAAAATAGGTGTGTAAAGTAGAAAACAGCTGTGTGTAGGCTATTTGATACACACCTCAGAATTGCATGCCAGGGCTGACAAGAGTTGTCCCTGGCTGTCCCATCCTGGGAAGGTCACCCCAGGCTGGGTCTGCGGTCGCTGCCACTGCCTGTCTGCTCTCAGGTTCACTCTCTGCAAGCAGCAGTTTTGAGACTACTAAAGCATGTTATTCTGTATCCTGGGCATTGACAAACCCCAACAATACATCCACGCTTGTCTCCCAATGCTGAAGAGAAGATGAAGTAGCATAATGTGATACATATTGGGGCATATTTTGTTCTCCTTCCCTAATTTTGCAACTGCGAAAACCAGTTTCAAATCTATCTGAATTTAGAAAACACTTTAAGTTGAAATCACAAATGAAAATTATTTGAGCCTTTTGGTTTTCTTTTTAAAGCTTTTACCTCATGAAAAGTCTAATTGTTCTCACTAATGAAAAAGGTCAATGATTGATGTGGGATTGAGTGCACCCTCAGCAAGTTTGCCAATGACACCAAGCTATGTGGGAGGGAAGGGATCCCATCCAGAGAGACCTGGACAGGCTTGAGAGGTGGGCCTGTGCAAACCACATGGGTCAGGGCAATCCCAAGCACAAATACAAGCTGAGTGATGAGTGGATTGAGAGCAGCTCTGCAGAGAAGGACTTGGGAGTAGTATTGGATGGAAAACTGACTGTGAGCCAGCAATGTGTGTTCACAGCCAGAAAGCCAACCATATTCTGGGATGCATCAAGAGAAGTGTGGCTAGCAGGTTGTCGTGGATTGAACCCAGAGGGAAACTGAGCACCATGTAGCCTTTCACTCACTCCTTCTCCCTCAAGAATGTGAAGGAGGAAATAAAGTAAAAGGATCAGGAATTGAGATAAGGACAGAGAGGCATGATTCACCCATTATGGTCACAGGTAAAAGACAGACTCTTTAGGGGAAGAAGAAAAATAGCATCACTTTAATTCAAACACTAACAACAAAACACTTAACAGGCAGAGTGTGACAGTGAGAACCATTACCACATCTTAAAAAATCCTCCCCCCACCCTTTTTCTCCAGCTCAATTCTGTTCTCGATCTCTCTACCTCCTTCTCCCTCCCCAGCAGCACAGGGGACAGGGAAGGGGAGTTACAATCAGTCTGCCATTCCCATCTCCTCAGAGGGAGGACTCCTTACATTCTCCCCTGCTCCAGTATGGTGTCCCTCTTATTGGAGACAGTCCCCCATGAGCTTTCTCTGGAGTGAGTCCTTCCCACAGGCCACAGCCATTCCCGTGCTGCTCCAGCGTGGGTCACCTCTGTGTGTTGCAGTCCTCTCAGCACTGAACTACAACAGCGTGGACTTTCATAGAGTCCAGGCCTTCTTCGGTGCAGCCACCTGTTCCAGTGAGGGGTCCTCCACACAGGTGGATCTCTGCTCCACCGTGGACCTTCATGGGTGGCAGGGGGGTGGCCCTGCCATCTCACTATGAGATACAGGGGGGTCTCTGCACCAGCATATCTCCTCCCCTTCCCCTCTTTTCTTCCACTGACCTCAGTATTCACATAGGTGTTTTCTTGTTACTTCTCCTCACAACTCTTGACTCTTCCTTTGAGGTTCCCCTTCTTAAATACGTTATCTCAGAGGCACAGCTGCCATCACTAATTGGCTTGTCCTTCACCAGAGGTGGGTCCGAATTGGAGGCTTAGCACAGGGGGCTGTAGCCCCCTCCCCTGCTACTAAAAACCCTGCCACACAAAACCAGCCCATGGATCAAGGGAGGTGATTTTCCCCCTCTGCTTTTATGAGACCCCACCTGGAGTACTGTGTTCAGCCCTGGACTCCCCAGTATAAGGACATAGACCTGCTTGAGTGGGTCCAGAGGAGGGCCACAAAGATGATCAGTGGGCTGGAGCACCTCCCCTATGAGGACAGGCTGAGAGAGTTGGGGTTGTTCAGCCTGGAGAAGAGAAGGCTCAGGTGAGATCTTATAGCGGTCTTCCAGTACATAAAGGGGGTCTACAGGAAAGATGGGGAGGGACTCTTTATCAGGGAGTGTAGTGATAGAATGAGGGGTAATGTTTTTAAACTGAAAGAAAGTAGATTTAGATTAGATTTAAGAAAGAAGTTCTTCACTGTGAGGGTGGTGAGGCACTGGAACAGGTTGCCCAGAGCACTGGTGGATGCCCCCTCCCTGGAATTGTTGTAGGCCAGGTTGGACGGGGCTTTGAGCAACCTGGTCTGGTGGAAGGTGTCCCTGCCCATGGCAGGGGGGTTGGAACTAGATGATCTTTAAGGTCCCTTCCAGCCCAAAACCATTCTATTATTCTATGATATGAAGGTCCAGAGTCTCCTACCATGTGTCAATTCCCTGCACCCAAATCAGGGTCTCAGGGGACATTAACCACCAGTTTCTTTCTTTTATGTGATCCTTCTCAGATCCTTTCCATGCTTGGAATTGCATGTGGCTTGGTATGGAGAGCGCGGTGCTACCTGCAGGACGGTAACGACTGAGAGGAAGTGTCGGCACCGTCTCTTGTTTTACCAAAGGGAATAGTGACCAAATACAAGAAAATGAGAGAGACGGATTCCATGCCCTTGTGGGCAGTTCTGGGAGGTGCCCACTGATTTCAGTCCACTCTGCCTGAATCAGAGCATAGGTTCAGCCTCTGCCTTCTGTACAAGGTATTCACTTTAGCCCTAGGAACTGTGCCTGTCTGTTGGGGAAGAAATGGGGACTACAGAAAACTTTCTGGACCTTAATTTTCTTGTTGTTTATTGCAAATGTATTTAAAATTAAAGAAAATATTTCTTCAGATCAAAATCCACCTCCTCTTTTTTCTTTTGTCCTTTTTTTGGTTTATCTGCCAACTACACTCCTCTCTCCCTACAAAAAGCAACAAAACCATCAACAAAACCAACAACAAAACCAAACTCTAGTTACTTGTACCTACTTTTCTGTTTTATCTGCAGATGTGTAAAATTACCCAGTCTTGATCTAATCCTTCATCCTTTTGTAGCAGGTGATATGATGGTGGCTGTAGAGACAGAGACCTGGACATGCTTATAGACATAAATGGATCTGAATCCATCTCTTGTGTTTCCCAAAGCAGTGTCTTACGCAGGTCCCAGCTCCTTTTCTCTAGAACCACATGTTTTCTCTCAGTTAAGAGTGTGTAGAGGACAAATTATAAGCCCTTCACTCTGTCTTTCCTTAGTGTGGACATATGTTTCACAAGCTTTAGTATAAATCTATTAGAACAAACAAGTGAAAAGTATTTATTCTATAAGGCCTATTCACAAGGAACAGGAGAGGGCCACAGACCAGGACATGTGGGTTATCTGTACATGTGTTTATAGAGAGAAATTAAATGTGTAGAAGAAGAGGGCTTGAGGTGTATACCCAGGAAGATGATGGGAAGTGCAGCTGGCAAGGACAATCTGGTGTATATTGCCAGGTAGTAAACTGTTTTCCTGAGCAATATGATCTTTCTGTCTTATGCTATTCATTGTTTCAGGCAGAAGCCAGAACTTCTGTCCACAAAGATGAAAAAAAAAAAAAAAAAGTAGGAAGGAGCCAGTGGGAGAAAATTCACAACCAAAATTAAGTTTGAGACTTGACATCTTCAAAGAATAAGAAAAATCCCATAGTAATTGTTCCTTTTGGCTTATTGTTTACTGTTCATCTAAGAAATACTGATTTTTCTTGATTAGCTTGAACAACATTGTCCCCAAAGCAAGTATTCTAAACCTAGGAAAATCAGACTTAAGCTTAAATCTAAAAGAAAGTGAAAGATGTCATAGTATGGCATCTCAAGACCAAGTCTAAACTTATTTGTATTCCTGTTAGTACAATGTGTGGGGAAGAAAGACAAAATCTGACAGTACAAAAAAGTTCTGAAATTATATTGGATATCATATTGTTACTGCTCTGTGTCTGTGGATAACTAAAACATATCTTTCAATTGCACTTTTTATTTTATAATTTTGTAACATAATCCTTGTCCAGAAATTTACTTTACATTGATATTTTTGCACCTGCCATTTGTAAACTTTACATAATTTGAGTCTGGTTTTTACTGCATGAACCAAATTCCATATTGTCAGTCAAAGAGAAATTGAATAGCAGAAACAATGCATAGTGAGTTTTTCATTCTTCTGAATAAGTTTAATAACCAGTTAACTGTGTTGTTCAAACACTGCATAATGTGCTTAAATATTAAAGTTTTTATTCTGCTAACAGTATTTTTCCATATTAAGGTAATTCTTATGAAAGACTTGACGTCTCTTCATTAGTCAGTTTCAAATACATGTGCTTTAAATAAAGGCTGTAATAATGATAACAGTTTCATATGTGTATTTACTGCTAGTGTATAAAAAAAAATTTTAAATGAGAAATCCTTATCCACTGGAATGATAAAATAAACCTCTTCTCTGATAGCACCCTGAGGAATTCCTCTTTTAGTATGCTGGAACATAATGGAGAAGCTTTTGTAAGCCTTTATTTGAGACATATTACTATGTGCTACAATTATAATAATTTGATGGTTTGTTCATTGATTTTAAAGCTATGTGTTCTTATTGCCTTTCTGCAATATTTTCAATTCACGATAGTAAGTTAATGACAAAATAGCAGAGATATCCACTTACATAGGCTATTTCTAGATATTTCTGATTGATCTGTTGACTCTAGCTCTCTGCATAGGTTTTACAATGAGACCCATCACCTGCCTTGCAAATTCCTAACAACCAAAGCAATAGGCATGCGTTGCCACTGCAGTACTAGCCATCCCGAGAGGAACAATACACAAGGGTAGAAATAGTGCAAGGAGTATTGACTTTCATCTAAGAAGAGTCAAGCAAAGACTTACTATTTCCATGCAAGTGTTATATCTATAGTTTTGATCACATCCTTGTGGCTTGAGCATAATCGTGCTTGGAAACTCTGGGCTATGCTAGATTTAGGACCCTAGCTCTAAACAAAATAGACCACTGAGAATATATAACGATATACTTGCTAGTGGTTTAAAGTGCATTGTAGGTTCTTTTTTTCAGTCCCTAGTGGGACTGTACATTGTACTTCTAGGCGATATCAATTTTGCAGAGGCTTCACCCTTTCCTCATCATAAATATGCTTCCTTGAATAGAATTTCAGAAGTGTTGATGTATCAGTTTTTCGCTCGTACAAAGAAATCATGTGTACAGCCATGGACCCTGCTCAATGCAATATTTATTTGATTTATGTGACATCCAGGTTTGCAAAAACTCCGTTGTTTTCTAGTCCATAGGACTGTGAGAACTGTCTTGCAAGAGTGGATCGAACATTACTGATGCTGTCTATAAACAACCCAAAACAACACTCTGAGGAGTGTAAATAAATCTGGAGTTCATTAATCCATATAAAGTGCTAATACTGCAGTATTGTCAATGAGACACTGCTGTGTTCAGGACTCCAGGTTAAGTCATCCCAGCACTCCAGGAATTTTGCCTGAGGCGCAGCTACAAATATCCTGCACACGATTTACTACACAATTGTACAGCACAAGGCTCTAAGAGGAAGAATACTTCTGAATACATCAGAATCTTTTAGGATGGTGGGTGGAGCAGAAATTTTGGAGGAGATGGCACAAAATTCATGTTCTCTCATTGACACCACTGACTTAAATTCCTTTGTCCATCAGTGGAAGGAAAATAGACCTTGGCAGAAGAAATGGGCTGCTATGTTTTGGTTTGTTCATGAGCAAAAAACAGGTAGCATCCAAACTTTCTACACATGCAATTTAGAGGTTTCTATACCAGTGCATGTAGGACACTCAGTGTTTTCCAGGTTCCCAAGGACTGAACAGTAGTTTTTCCATAATTATTTGTTGAAAAAAATTCTCTTACTGAAGATAAAAGGATGTCTGAGGGCTCATTGAGATTGAAAGTTTGAAATTCAGGAGGGGTTTATGCATTCTGCAGCTTTTCACTGCCAGTGCTTGTGACTTGGGCTAAGGAATTGCTAGCTTCAGAAAAGTGACCATACATGCCATTTGCTTGTTTGGAGAACATTCAGGGTTTTTTCTTTCTCTTTTCTCTTTTATTGCTTTAGACATGACAGGAAGCTGACACAAAGTGTGACCACAATTTATATAAACCTAACAGGTATAGATTGTGTCAGGGCAAAGATCCATCCCATTCACTAGTCTGCCTTTTGGGAGTGCCCAGCAGCAGTTGCCTGGGGAGCGAATGTAAGTACCATCTGTTTTAGTCACCTTCACACTTGTATGCAAGAACATGCAAAGACCACAGAGAATGAAGGGGGAGAGGAAAACACTTGTAGAAAGACACTGAGTTTGGTTTCTTGGTGTAATTTGGAACAAAAATTTCTCAAAGAATCACGTTTTCAGCTACTTCTGACTAATGATAAATACTCGGATTGATATTTTCTTTTCCGGATTTCTGCCTAGCACAGAGAGGAAGGAAGACCTTTCTTGACCTGCTGGTGACACTCTTCCTGGTGCAAGACAGACTCCTCCAGAATGAAGACAGTGATTAGATCTGCCTCCAGCTTAACATTCTCTCCTCCAGCCTAAACAAACCCAGTTAAGTTACCTCAGCCTGTCCTAACATATCATGTGCTCCAGTCCCTAATCATTTTAGTAGCCTTTTAGTGGCCTCACTCTGTTTGCCAGTCTCCCTCTTGTTCTGGAGGGCCGGAGCCAGGACACAGTATTCCAGATGTGGCTTTACAGTTGCTGAATAGATGGGAGTAAACTTTTTCCTGAACCTGCTGTCTATGTTCTTACTAACATGGCCCAGTATGTGTTTGATGTTCATTACTGCAAGGGCACAATGCTGGCTCATGTACAGCCCCAGAATCCCTAGGACCTTCTCTGCAGAGTGGCTTCCTAGACAGTCATTGCCCAATCTGTGCCATAATGGCCATGCAGAGTGGTAGAGATAAATCCTCAAAGGCAGAGGAAGCAAAAGCCAGACACCAAGAAAGTTAGAACAAGGAGTCTTAGGGAGGAGGAATCATACTGGGATCTGTGAAAGGTTGCTCCATGAGTGTATGTCTACAAGCCTGTGATGGGTATCAGGAGAACAGCTGCTAAACGGCGATTAAGTAAGTAGGATGTTGGCTCTCAGTCTTTAACTGCATGAATCAGGTCTTTGGAAGTATGAAATGAGAGGCAAAGAGCTGATATCCCATGTCTTGCAGGGCATGGAAGATACAGTGAATAGACAGAGAGAATGGGAGGGTGGTGTCATGGTTAAAGCAGTTCTGTTCTGGAGTATTTACTGTCCATGCCTGTAAACACAATTCCCAAGAGTATCAGGAGCAAATAACATAACTCTTTTAACTTTTATCTGGTTGTCCTATTCCCTGTCTTAAGTTTTTGGTTAAAATTTGTGGTCTCATTTGCAGAAGTTCTGGGAACATCTTGAAACATCAGAAACCCACCGGACTCAGGTGACTTACTTTGGACAAAAGAGATTTTATTTAAAGAGGTCTCTGAGAAATTATTGCAATGATAGCCACAGCTAGAGGATATATTGGGGTTTTTTAAAGTCTTTATGCCTTGTTTCTGGTCTTTCTGCTAGGTTGTGCTCATGCTAGAGATTGCTGAGAAGCCTGACTACAATTTGTGAAGCCCTCAGACACTGAAACAAGCACCACAGAAAAGCTCATAAGGAAAATATTAACTCTGTCTTCAGAGAAAGGTTTGAATACTGTGTGGAATACATGGTAAGAAGACACTATAAAATACTGAAATTCTATATATGAAACAAACACAAATCACGTCTTATGTTGAAGTGGGAAGGGGTCCCCTGTAAAGAAAATGTAATCTTGTATTTATTGTCTATATCATAATACATACCTAAAGGCAGCCTTAATCTTGGCGTTTTCTATCTATTGAATACTTCTCAGCCTTTATAGCACTCTTTTAACTTTAAGAGGGTTTGGGGTTTTTTTCCTCATTTAATAATATTTAAAGTGTAGTTATTTAAAGAAGCTTGAATGAGGTTGTACCTAAAGGTCAACTAATATCAACTAATAAAACTGTGCAGAATATAAAATATTCCTTTTTTATATCATCTGTTATTTATGGTATTTCTCAGAACCTGCACTGAATTAGTGATATTGAAATATCGTTACAGGATAGTTACTTAAAGGAAAATAAAATTTATCATGATACAACTGAAGTTGAAAAAATCAACCAAAGGCCACCAATGTACTTCAGCAGATATAATTCTAAGTGTGAAATTTGAGTCCTCAGTACTGCCACTAAGCTGTTCTTTTGGTCTCTGAAGGTGCCTGAAATCTCATGTGAAATCTTAATTGCCCCAGGTCTATCTCAATACACTCAGAAACACCTCTGGCCAGCTGGTGTTGACTGTGGTCTGATATCTAGCTTGTATACACCCTTAAAGGAGTATGGAAACCAGGAGCTCTTCCAGCCATGTGTTCTGCTCTGACTGATGTTCCCTAGCTACCCCAGAACACCATAAAGGGAGATACAATGGGAAACAGAAGATGCCTTGAGTCCCCTTTTGCCCAGTAGTCTATTTTACCCATGTCACCCATGATGGAGTGAGAAGTTCAAGACACTTCCTTCCATATCTAGCTCCTCTGTGGACTGGACATCCACACTTCCTACTCCTAAAAAAGTGTTAGTTGAAGCAGAAACTGGAGCTGTATGTTCTCAGATTAGATTGCTGCTACCAGCTGATAGCATATGCACAGCTGTGCTCTATGCATGAAAGAAATACATGTCAGACAGGAGAAAATGAGCCCAAATATTATGTACTAGCTACTACACTCAAGAAATGGATAGACCTTTTACAGTAAATGACTCACTATTAGATACCAGATCATTTACCTGTAAGGGAAAGTTCAAACTACCTCATTTCAGAGTCCTGCCTATCTGTGCTCTCTGTCTGAGCAGGGCGAAACCAGACTTAGGTCCTTATTTACTAGTACCTTATTCTGCTACTTCATCGCAGTAAACATTGAGCAGTAACAGCATAATAAACTTCAGAAAACTAATATGTAATAGTTTGAAACACTTTGAACATTATAGATGTCTCATTAAGTTTTGCTTTCCTCAGTCATTAAGGCAAAACTAGGTGGCATGATACCTTTGGGTGTTACTTCATCCACCTCCTTCCCCAGGATGTTTGTCATGCTTATATTATTCTTGATCAGTATTTGTCTAACCTATTATTCTTAAAAGACTTTCAGAGATGTCTCTTTCATAACCTTTTCAAACCTATTCCTATGTTTCATTTTCCCTCCTATGAGATTTTCCTCATCATGCTTCAGTTTAAGCTTCTTTGTATCACATCCACTCAAAGATATAGGAAACTGATTATTATTTTTGTTGTTATGGTTTGATATATATTCTCTAGGTTCTTTTGCTTTAGACTAAGCGAGCTTAATTTATTCAACCTTTCTCCACAGGTTGCATTTTGTTACTTTGAACTTTTTACAGTTGATCCACATTTTTTTTTTGAGCATATTTATTACTGCCTGAAACTGGGCACACTACTCAATGAAGACTGAGGCAGAAAAAAAACCAAAAAAACAAAAACCAAAACCAGAGAACAGCCTGCTGTATTTGGTAGGTTATATTCTTGTGTGTATATATGTGTGTATATTCTTGTAGAGTGCTTGTCTGTTTTTCCCAACAACATGACTAGATTCATTAATGTTCAACTTAAGTTCAAACCTTCTTCTCAAACTCAAATCGTTTCGTTCAGAACTATTACCCAGCCCTGCATGTGCAGCCTGCCTATCTATACTATAATACCTTTCACATGTCTTTATTGAAGAGAACACAGTGCACTATTTCTTAAATTCACATGATCATGTTAAATTTCCAAATATCTAGCGTTATACTGGTGGTTTCCAAATACTCTAACTTTATACTCTCATCAAAATCTGATAATGACAGGGTTTTTTTCCTAACTTGTTTTCAGGAATATCGTATAAAAGTGTCGAACTTTGCTAAAGTGAGAATATGACATATTCTGCTTCTCCTTTATCCACAAAGCCTATTATTCTCTCATGGAGCCCTTAAATCAAATTTACAAATTCTAAACTGTCTGGTTTATATCTTCTTGTCATCATCTAGGTGTCTCTAAATTACAGTTTGGTTATTTGTTACTATATTTTTCCAGAAATTCCATCCTTGCTGGTGTCTGACTCCCCAGAACTTCCTTTATTCTTTCCTTAAAACTTGCAATATGTTTGCTCATTTTCAGTCTTTTGGATCACATCTGTTCTCTGTGAGCTCTGTAAATTTTCAGTGTTTTTTGCTTGAAATTGTTTCAGTCAGTTCTTTAAATGCTTTACAAGGAAACTTATCAGACTTAGACAATTTCAAAATATATAGCTTATATAGATCTCCAAAGTAGATGCAGATCTTACTCTTTGGTATTTATGATGGTAGTTGTCTGTTGAAAATTACTTTTTAGTCAAAGCTACTGACAAAAAGGCTTTTACCACTTCACTCTTCTCAGCACCATTTTGCTATCTTTCCCCCTTCTTGCTATACTCCCCCCAGCCCCTTACTAATAATAATGCTCATGTCTTAGTCAGATTAGCTTCTTACTATACATGGTATCCTGTATTAGGGTAATTTGTGCTTGTACCTTTAATATCATTACTTAAAGGAATTGTCAGTCCTTAACCTTAACTCTCTTTTTTTTCCTCTTAATTTGATTCCCATGAGTTTTTGCCTACCAGTTCTTTGAGTTTAACAAAATCTATCTTCTTGAAGTCCAGTATACAGTCTCCAAGGAATTGCTCTACTGTAATGGAGAACATGACTTTTTTAAAATTAAAAGAAACTCCAATCTAACTTCTCTATCAGTATCTTATAGTAAACATAGACTTAAAAATTCAGCCCTTCTCTCAGATGAAACAAGAGAAGATGAGTTGCATCTATAGATCCAGGGAAATTATTCAGCAAAGAATTGAATCATTTAAGGTTTTGTTGTTGTTATTTGGTTTTTTTAATGTTCCTTATAGGTGTAGGTATAAAAATTTGTGAAGAGCACCTTTATGAACAGTAGGACAGTCTCCCTCATCAACTTCATTTTATTCATAGCAGTCTGTCTTTATTATCAGGGCTGCAGTTTCTATTGACATATGAAGCTTTCTGTAAATGATACATATTTCAAGAAGTGCTCCTTGGCTGCATGCAGCAATGAACCCCCAGCAGATTGGGCTGCTGCAAATCTATGCACCTCCCGAGATGGCATAGCAAATCTGCTGCTTTTGTTCACCTGTTCTCTGGCAATTTTTCATCTAGCTAATTTGAAGCTAACATGGATGCATCTGTGTTTAAATACTTGATCAAGTATAGGTATACCTGAAGCTGCAGTACCCAGGGATGGGTAACAGGTGAGTGACTCACCAGTCTGTTCCACCTACTACTGCCTACGTTGACAATGAACCTGTGTGTGTTTCTCTGCACTCCAGGTGTGCCAGTGATGTATCTGAACACCACTACTAGAGCACAAGGTTGGAAGGCACCCCTTGATGCAATTAAATTGCGATCTAAGTATAAGAATATAGGTATATACAGACTGACAATGAAAACAAGGAAAAATATCCTTGAAAATTATAGGAAGTAATGTGAGTGCATCGGCAGCCTAAACTGTTAGGAAGTTTATGCATGCCATGGAGGAGTTCTGAAGCAGGCATTTGAATGTGGTAGAACAGTGAAGTAACATGGAGTCTTACTCCCAAGGGTGAGGGGAAATGTCATTTAAAAATTAAAAGTAGAGGCCGGAGCATTGCAACATAAGATGACTTATGGTAGTAGCTGTCATTGCAAAGTAGCAACATTGCAAAATTGCTGGTAGAAAAGACAAAAGGCTTAAAAGGAGTAAAACGATTAGGTAATAGTTATTGCTTCAGAAAACAAGTAATCAATGTGGAATGCAAAGAAAAACATAACATGATTGGAACAATGCTGAGAAATTATCTCAGTAGTAATATGAGCATGCTGAAAATACATGAAGAAGGCAAGACCAAAAATAATCACGTTTATTCAGTGTTGCAATAATCAAGACTGACATGCTGAGAACTGAGATGAGGACCGTACTTGTGTTGACACGGAAGTCATGCAAAACAATCAGCAAAGTCAAGCTATAACCCAATTGTGAGGAGCCAACTTAAACATGAAGACATAAAAATTGAGTGGGGGACATGTAACCAGGGTTTAAAAATGAGGGGGTGATCTCTGCACCAGTCTAGAACCAAATAAGAGGGAAGGATTAAAAAGGGGGGCTCACATTTCAAAGCTTCTTTTATTTTGTTTTGGTTTTTTAGCCCAGACAAGTTGGCAGAAAAGCCTTAAATGTATTTTCTGTACTTAGAGCATTTTATTCAGATGTAATGTAATTACTTTTTCACGTGTTGTGAGATGCTTTCCTGAGGGAAGATGGACTCAGGATAGCTGGTGAATCTTCAAGGACAGCCTTCTCAAAGAACATGAATGATCTGTTTTGATGTACAAGTAGGGGTAATAGGAGGCCAGGATGGATGAACAAGGAACTCCTGACTGAAATCAAACACAGGAAAGCATATGGTAGGTGGAAGCGGTAATATGCTCCCCAAAAGGCATGCAGGGATAAAACTGCAAAAATGAAAGCTTGCTGGAGTTGAAGCCAGTCAAGTTTGTTGTTGAGCCACAAAAACAGCTTATCTAGGTATGTCAGCAGGAAAAGAAAAATGTTAGCTTGTTGCTGAATGGGTGAGCAACCTACCGATGAAGGATTTGTAAAAGGCTGAGGTATTCAGTGCCTTCTTTGACACAGTCTTTACTGGCAAGGTCTACTCTCATGCCTCCCAGGTCTCCATGCCTCGCGGCAGTATAGGGTGGAGAGCAGTACTAACCAGAGAGGAGAGGATTGAGTTGCAGTTAGAATAAACTTGACATGCAGAAGGCACAATGACCAGACAGGACGCATCTAAGGAAGCTCAGGGAGCTGACCAATGTCATTGTTAGGCCTCTCTGTTATCTTTGAAACTCATAGCAAATGGGTGGTGCAGGTTTCCAACAACACGTAAAAGACAAATTTATGTTTGTCTTCAGGAAGGCCAAGAAGGAGGGTCCAAGGAACTTTAGATGGTCAGCCTAACTTGATCTCTGGGAAGACTGTGGAGAAAGTATTCTGGGAAGACATGTCCAGCACATTGTCATGATTTAAACCTGGCTAGTAGCCAAACACCACACAGCTGCTAGCTTACCCTCCCCCATCCCAGGGGATGGGGAAGAGAATTGGAGGTGTAAAGGTAAGAAGACTTGCAGGTTGAGATATAAACAATTCAATACTTGAAATAAAATAAAATTAAAATAATAATAATAATAGCAATAATAGAAAATACAAACAAGTAATGCTCAATGCTCACCACCCACCAACTGATACCCAGCTTCTTCCAGGCTAGCGATCCCAGAGCAGAGAAAATCCTGAAACCACAATCCCGGGAAAAAGAGAGTCAGCTTCCCGGCCAGCCCTCATCTATGTACTGAACATGATGTTGTATAATATGGAATATTCCATTGGCGAGTTTGGGTCCATTGCTCTGGCTCTGCTCCCTCCCAGTTTCTTGCGCACCTGTACACTAGCAGGACACGGGAAGTTGAAATGTCCTTGATTTCTTAGAAACAACTAGAAACATCAGTGTATTATCAACATTATTCTCATACCAAATCCCATACTGAATCCAAAACACAGCACTATTCTAGCTGCTAAGAAGAAAAATCTCTGTTCCAGTTGAATTAAATTTCAATCTAAGTATTAGAAAATAGGTATATACAGACTAACAATGACAACAAGGGAAAATATTATTGAAAAATGACAGGAAGTAATGTCAGTCAAACATTCCAGCCAGTCAAAACCAGTAATGTCAGTCAAAAATCCCAGTCAAAATCAGGACACACGTGAAGGTGAGTGGGAACAGCCAGCTCATATTTACCAATGGCAAATCATACCTGTCCAACTTGAGTGCTTCCTGTGATGAGATGAGCAAGAGGAACATGGCAGATGGCTTTTAACTTGATTTTTGACAGTCCCACAACTTCCTTTTAGCCAGAATAGGGAGATGCGGACTGGACAGGGGGTCAGTGAGGTGAGTGAAAACCTGCCTGGATGCTGCCTTGTGAGAATAAGAGAAACTGGCACAGGAGTGAGACCAGTGGAGGACTGGTCTCTTAATAGACGGTCAGGGGCTGGAGGAAATGATGTGCAAGGAAAGACTGAGACAGCTGTGTTTCTGTAACCTGGAGAAGAGAGGGCTAAGCTGGGGGCAGACATAATTTCTGTCTTCAGCAACTCAGAGGGGAGAAGCAGGGGAAAAAAAAAGAGTTAGACTCAGAGGTGTGCAACACAAAGGCAAGAGGCGATGTGTGCAGGTTGCAGCTAGACATAAAGAAAAAAAAAAAATCATAGCTAGAGCTCCTGCTGAGCATTGGAACAGGTTTCTGAGTGAGGCTGTGGAGTTTCCATCTGGACAAAGCCCTGAACAACTTGAGAAAACGTTGAAGTCGACCCTGCTTTGAGAGGGATAGGGACTAGTTGACCACCAGGCGTCTCTTCCAGCATACACAGTTCTAGTACTCTGTATTGATTTTATCACTTCTCTTTTTTCCTCTGAAGTTCAAGGTTAAACTTGTTTTGCCTCTGATGAGTGAACATGATCAAGCTAGTTGTAAGCATAACAAAATGATGGTTTAGTAACAACTGAACTCCCATAATTTTCTGCCATTTATGCTCATTTCTACCAGTGCCAGCAGCAGTGCTCGGTCTGTTTGTGTCAATTGTTACTACCCATAAGCTGGGTTCCCAGCTGTTCTGGGAATAAAATGGGTAGGTCCATGAATGACAAATCTTTGTAAATTGCATCACTATGGTTATATGATTGTGTTTCTAAGACTTTCTCTTATAAATAGTTTTTGCCGTTTTTCATATCCATCTCATACCTCTTTTAATGAATTTCCTGCGCGATGTTATCATGCATAACTTGTATGGCAAGAAAAATGCTTTTTTTTCTGTTTAAAGTCTAAGTGTGCTCTATCATAGGCCCAGGCAAAACAATAATTAGTATCACTCAATTAAACAGATGGGTCAAAGCACTCTCCTTCATCTGTATAAAGTCAGCTATCTCGAAGTAGATCTCTCCTTTGGGAGGTCAGCCCATGCTGAGCGGTGAAGAGATTCATCACTTACACAGTAAGTAAAACCAATTGATTACTTCCTTCATCTTTGGTGCACTTTGTCATGGCACAAAGGCGGCCTGTCAACTGCTGGATTTCATACCTACTTGTCAGAGTCTTGAGGGTTACCTTGGATTACAGTGTTTTCTACCCCTTCCTTTTCTTTGAGCTGGTGTCTGCATTCTTGCTACAGTCAGTGTCTAGGAAAGAACACAAAGTTATGTTTTTGTTCATCTCCCCAAGTATCATGCTTGAGCCCTTACCTTTCTGTGTGCAAAGCCTACAGCTGCTCTGCCTGATAGATAGCTCTTCATTTTGTGATAGTTGTCGTGTACCTTGCTGTAAATATGACAAGCTTGGCCAGTGTGGTCATTGCTTTATAAACCATTTGTCATGGCCCTCAGTGTATTGTATGTGTCCTTTATGATACTAAGCACACAGACGAAGCTACAAAATAATGTATCTGATTATTTATTCTGGAGAGTAATTTCTACTGAACGAGAGAACAGCAATGACTAATATGTCCTGCCATCTCTTGGCAGGCTGACCAGCCTGGCAAGCTGACTGACCTGACAAATCCCTTTGTTTGGCATCCACCAAGCAGAGATGCCTTTCAAGACCTCTTTTTGAGCACTTTATAAGTCCATCTCTTTTCATTCTCCCTTTAAATTTTCTCCCTTAACATCTTTCTTTATTTGCCAAGATCAAAGCTGTATTTTTTCCCAGCTGTACCTCTAGCAAAATAGGAAGTTAAAGTGCATTATTTTTGGGTGGGGTGTTAACATTAAGGGATGAAATACATTTTCTCCACTGAGTCTTCAGATTTATTTGTATTTTGCTAATAATTTCAGAGTGTGTACATATATGAGAATTTTACTAACGTCATACGTTAACATGAAAGGACTTAACTTTATGATTTATGTCACTTTTCACTTGCGTCTAGAATCTGGTAATTCAAGTTTTGGTATAAACATTCAGTTTATGATTCTGTATATCATATTAGCTATGAAGCTTATTAGCTTGTAGAACCAACAGCTAGCTCATCTGATGTCTTATCAGCAGTTCACTCCAGTGATTCACATCAGTTCAAATGTCTAACTTCTTTTTTTAAATTACATTAGGCTTCCTGAATCATTATCTTTATCATATTCTTTTCAACATTCCTACACTCTGCCGTGCTTGAAGAATGACACTATGCTATATGAACACGACTGACAATTGTTTCAGTGTAAACAATGTTTAAGAAACCAATACCTTAAAAAAGGAACTCTCCTTTTAAAAAGTTATCTTAGTACAGGTATTTCTAAGTAAAGTCACGTGTATATTTCTAACTTATTATCCTAGTTACAATATCTCAAACTCCCTTTACTCTTTTCATAAAAAATATTGCCAGGATTTCCCAGAAATACTAAGTTTTGTATCTCTATTTTGAGGTAGTAGCATATATTAATTTACAGATGCTAAACTCACATCCCAGAGGCATGAGCAATCAAAATGTTAAAACGAGTCATTGCCAATGCACTGAAGTAGATGTCCTTGCACCCCCTTTGCTGATGTTAGTTCAGCAGATAGATCCATGTTTTGCTACTCACATGTATGCAAAGATAAATGATATTTTTTTATTGCAGTTTTTAGGGAAAATTCAAGAAACAGGGAGCAGAAGCAAAGGATACCACCGATGTATCCTAATGGAAGCATAGCATTTGGCGTTCACTAATAATTGTGAGAAACTCTTCAAGCAGTATATGGACTCTGGGAGCTCGGAGAAGTAGATTTTCCTGAGATGACGAACTTCTTGAATCACCCTGATACACTATGTGTCCTCCAGGGTATCGTAATAACTGCAACAGCAGAAAAAGATACTGAAATAAATACTGAAAAAAAGGTGGTTCACTAGAAAGAGGTCATAAATGGACTTTCAGTGGTGTATAAAGGCACAGTCTGGAAAAGTAGTTTATTATCATGTGCATTTGGTAGCCTGGCACATAAGCCCTTAAGCAACAGGTTTGGTTAGTTCCTGCAGAAATGATCTCTGATTATTATTGTTTTTATAATACCTCTTCCAGTGGTTAGCTGAAAGTGCTGTCCACAGGCTATCCATTCTACTAAGATTTCAAATTCATTATGGTCATTTTTCAGAACAAGGAAATCCATTTTCTATTACCCAGAAGATGTTAGTTTCATATGTTTCTGAAAGAGCACAATCATGGTGGTTGCTGATGGTGAGTGGGTAATTGACCAGAGAAACTTTCTGTATCCACTTCAGTATGATAAAAAACTAGTGCTGTTCAAAGGAGACATTATAGGCTTTTTCTTTGTACAGAGAACTCATTCTTTGTCCAGGTAGTAAGTGCAAATAATTCCATGCCATTTAGTTGAATAAAAAGATAGATGACAGAAAATAGGAGAATACTATAACAAAGAGAAGAAAAAAAAAAAAAGTACTGTGTAAAACTTATAAATAATTTTTACTGGGACAGAGTCCTTGAGATAAGAGGCAATAGTCTGCTTAGCTGCTTGAAAAGGAAATTGATCTTACAATTAATACCACATCCTTACAAATTAAAAGTAAACAACTTTTTTACTTCCTACTGAGACTTTGCTGGTATGAGCTGTTATGGCTGGAATTCTTCCTGTTGCTGCGCAGTAGGCTGTGCAGCAAAGCAGGGTTGGCGCAGCCCTGCTAATGGGCTGGGGGGGAGTGGATGTGGGGGGAAAAAATCTCACCAAGCACAGAACGCAAGTTGTGAATTGCCACATGCGATGCCTCAATATGTGTCTGGAGCTCGGTTACATATGCTTCATCTCTGTCATTCTTGTCCTTTCACTTCCACTCTCTCCAGTCTGGTAGGGATGGTGGTATGATAAAGGTCACATTTCAGATTAACATATATCCTCTAAAGTGATTGTTTCAAATTAATCTCGTTAAGCTTATTTTTTGACAGTAGAAAGAGAAGAAGGAGCACAGGGCCCTGTGACATGAAAAGCTTTTCTAGTGACCACAAGTAGGGCAGACACAAAGTTGTTAAACAGTAGCAAATCCCATAGGCTCAAACTCTTCATACAGTGTAATGGTTTTTTTGCATTTTATGTTTTGTAATTCATGACTCAGTTTCCTAGGTTGGGAGTACTGTTCTCTTCCTTTACTTAGTAACTGAGCATAACAAAACACAAATGAGCTACTCTATTGCAACATAAATTCGGTTTTTGTAATTTGTAGCAAAGCATAGTGATGCAATTTAATATTGAATAAACACTGAAGTCCAAAGACATTACAATCAATTAGTAGAGAATAATATATTTTTGCAAGGTTGTGAATCTCAATGGTTATGTAGAAAGAAGCACTGAGGCAATTTAAATACCATTGAGGAAGATTTTGATAACTCGTTAAACATGAAGGACAGTACAACAGGAAAGAAAACTGCAAATGAAGTTCCCAAGTGTAAGACAGAGGAGAAAAACAACAAAAACCCAAACTGCCACTGAATATAATGTTGAAAGTCTGATTTCTGTCATCTGGTAGACAGGAGAGAAAAAAAAATGTATAATTTAATAAAAGCTAGTAAGAGTATATCCATCACTGGAAGGCCAAGCTTCAGAAATTCACTTGAATATTTTTGTATATACTACAGAAGAGATCAGCACGGGTGAAAGTCATATTATGTATGTATTTCAAGAAGTATTTTAAACCATACTGCAGAACAGATTATACTGCAGAATAGATTATTCTGCAGAATATGAGAGAATGTGCCTAGGGCAGGTATCAGCTGAGAGCAACAAGCCCTGACTCAGGGAGAGGTGTCCCCAGCAGCACAGGGCACAGGCACACTTTTCTGCTGAGCAGTCTGTGCGTGCATGTCCAGCAGGAGGTAAACAGAGGATTTGTGTGCTGCAGCATGCCCTACCATGAGAAAGGATGCAGATTGCCTTGACAGGATGGTCTAGATCATCTTCCTATCAATAGAGACAATTACATCCCTCCTGCCCACATCTAGCAATGGGGCATTTCATCAGTCTTTTCATTAAGATATCACGGGGTAGATTTAGTCTGTTGAGCCACCTACCTTAGAGCTGTATTTTTGGTTTTCTGGTGAAGCACTCTGAATGCTGTTTCCTTAAACAGTCAGTAAAAAGTTGTTAACTCTTTTGAAGGGCTCCAGGGGACATTTGTTCTCCAGGAGCTGGGTTCTGGATCAGAGTTAGGAAGAGATGAGACTTGCATTCATGGGTTGTATTTGCAACACTTACTGGTTTGCCTGAGTAACTAATTCCTCTTTGCCTCACTTATCCTGTGCAGAATAAGAGAAAATATGTCTTGAATCCCTTCTGGGGGCTTTTATCCCTTTATATGACAATGACTATATTATTACTAAGCATTTTTGTTTTTGAAAGGCCACAGTTATCATTAAGGAAGCTCAGTGATATTGCGATACCAATAGACATTAATCAAAAAGCTGTGGTGTTTTTATTATGGGTCACGTGCAAAAACCAAGCTTTTATATGCTTGAATAAAGGAGAAATATTTTGCCCTTTTTGCTGTTAGGATTTGTCTCACTGTCTCATTCTTTGAACAGATTCAAAGAGGTTGTCTTTGCCAAAATTTTAGCAACATTAAACACTTACTAGATATCCACCTTGTGTTTTGACATCTCATATGATACATATCAGTCTGTGCTCATTTAATCAAGGTCATGCTTATGCAGATAGTAAAAACTGTCTCTGATAACAGATTTTCTGTTTGAGGGATTTTTGTCATTCAAATGCATGTTAGACATAAGAACAATTCTCTTCACTTTTAGCTTTCATAATATGTTTGATTTGAAAAACATCTGAAACTGACTTTTAAATCAGGCACAGTTTGCTGTTCATGCTATTGCTAGGATGATGTAAACATTCGTATTATAGAAATGATAAATTAACTGTAACCAACTCTTCTGTGTGTTTCTTCCTTAGTGAAAATAGAAAATTCTTGGGGTTTAGCTGTCTGTCACAGAGAATTATAAGCACATTATACCATGTTTGAGGAGACTCTTTCTAATCAAAATGGTGGAAGAACTCTGTCTATAAACTTCTATCCAATAAAAAAGTAGCGCATCATTCAGAAATAGGGCTAAGATGTAGAAAAGTCAATCACTGACATTATGAGAAGTTTTAGTGCTTGAAGCTGCAGCTTTTCAGCCTCTTCTGTACCTTGCGTAGCAGAGTAAGTCATTGCTTTTGAGACAGTGATAACATTTACATGGGCAGTCTGTCACCCTGAATCCCAAACATATCTTCATGCTCAAAGAAAACAGAAGTCTGCTTTCTGATATTCTAATACTCATTTCTGCTTACTGGCATATATTATGATGCTTCCTTTGGGTGAAGACTCCGTATTTTCTTGTAGAGTAGAAAATGATCATAAGCTTTAAAAGAAAGACCTCGTACAGGATTCAGAGTGAAATAGCATGTTACAGATTCAGTTATCATACTCATTTACCATATTACAGCTGCCAGTGAAAGCAAGTCAGACATTCATGTTGTACTCTATGTTTGTAAATGGTGATGCTATCTCATTATTCTCTGGCCTGTCTGCAATTAACCTCTTATTTTGAGTGTGGTGAAAATGTGCAGTAACAACATACAACATTTGAAACATATTTGTTACGGAGGCTTCCAAATAAGCAACCCACCACCAATTTAAAAAAATAAATAGATTTATTTTTTTCATAAAACCACCAGTCAGCTCTCCGTAGATTACAGATCCGGATGTCCACAAGAGGAGAACAGAATAACTTTCTGGGGTTTAACAATAACCCGAAATACTTTACAAAGTCCCACTCCCCGGGGGTTTAACGACAACCCCAAACGAAAACTTCACTTCCTGGGGTTTAACGGGAACCCGAAATGTAAAACAAAGCCTCACACCCCAGGGGTTTAACGACAACCCCAAACGAAAACTTCACTTCGTGGGTTTAACGAGAACCCAAAACATAAAACAAAGCTTCACAGCCTAGGGGTTTAACGACAACCCCAAACATAAACAAAACTTCACTACCTAGGGTTTAACGACAACCCAAAACGCTCTATCACTCACCTAGAAAGTGAGGGCTCTCAACCTCGAGGACCTGCTCAGGGCAGCGTCCCGACCCAAAGTACCTCGAGGAGTTTCCTTGGGCAGCGTCCTGACCCAAGGGGAGAGTCCTCTGACCGCAGCGTGCAGCTCCAGGGGACGAGCTCAAAATGGCTCCCCCAGGGGACTCCGTTTATACCCAGGCCGAATCTGACCTGTAGCCAATAGCGGCTCCCATTGGTCAAAGGTCTCAGCTACCGCGAGACCCTGAAAACAAAGACAGCCAAAAGCTGCCACGTTTCAACAGCCAGGAAGCTCTGTTTTCACTGGGCGGATGCACCTGCCACAATATTTCAAAGTGCATCTTTGTCACTTCAGTCACTCATGAGGGAAACAAATGCTTCCTTACTGATTTGAATGCATGCTGGTCATAAATAATTCTTATCCTTAATATCATGTACTTGAAAAAAGGAATAAACTTCATTATTGGATTAGTTGTGTGTCAGCATTGTCTGAATTTTGATAGCTCCTAAATCCTGACTGTAAGTAATGCAAGAAGTGGTTAACTGGTTGATAGCTCTAAGATCAACCTCAGTCTGGAGCAGCCCCTGATGAAGACTGGCCAGATGCTAGTGCAAATTGAAGTCACTGTGCTGTCACTCAAACCCACAGGCGAACTTGCAGTACTCCAATTTACCAGCACTTTGGGTATGTAATATAATGCACAATTGCTGCTTACTTATATTTTTGTCCTCGAACATACTGTGTGGTGACATACCTATTTCAACATTTCTACCCTAACTCAAGTGTTTAGAAATTAGTCTTATAGACCTAAGCCAAGCACCTTACCCTCCCTCCGTAGCCAAATACAACACTCCTTCAGAAGGCAATTACTCTCATCCTTGGATGGTGGTTTTGATAGGTGAGACAAACTGTACCTCTGGAATTGCCTATTCTCCTTAAGAACAAACTTGGGAGTGATGAGCTTCAACATAGGCAAGGAACTTCTAACCTCTGGTGCTGCTTGGGGTTTGCCTGCTGTTTTTTATCTTTTCATCTGTGAGACATCTATTCTAAGCTAATCATCTGGTTTCCCACCTACAGATAGCAGAGAGCAAAGAGACTCTCCAGGGGATGATTCATGCTCTCCAAAGATGAGTATCTGACACAGGTGGGTGTTAGTCAAAGTAGAAAATGTACTTTAAATTCATTTCTGCTAGTATTGTTCACTACTTAAACAGTCTCTTAGGAGGAGAGCTGCTTACCTGATTTTTGCTTTGGAGAAGACAGTGCCCCACCCATTGCATTGCTAGAGGATGAGATCTCCTGGATGTTAGTCTGAGCATTGTTTCAGTGTAGACCACACAAATGAGAGAAGTGAATGGAGGAGAGGAAGGCCCTTGGAAAAGGCATAAGAAATTAAAAGTAATTTGGGAATGTAAGAGGGTACCTGTGAGAGGCAGTGATTACTGAAGCAAATAAAAAGGGATTTTTAAGACAAGAATAATCGTGCAGGAAATCAAATAGAGGAGAGATTAAAGATCACAAATGTTGCGGGGAAAAAAAAATAGTGAATGCAGATGCCATCAGAAATGGATGATAAATACAGGATGAAACTGGTAAGGAAAAAGATGCTTGCAAAACAGGAGATTTGGAAGTTATTTACCAAATAAAAAAGAAAGCTGCTGTTAGCTAAATAAAATAGGTTCTGTTTTATTCCTTCCATTTCAGGATAAGTTCCTGGCAGAGGCAGGTAAAATGGTTGGGAAACATGCCTGTTTGATATTGCCAGGCTACAAGAAACAGGTGAATTCTATATTGCCTGAATTAGAAGTCAATAAACTCTATTTACCTGTGCTTACTCTATGAAACTCATCACTGGGTTCTAAGTACATGGCTATCTAGGGATTTTTCAACTTGGTTATAAGTCCCTGTTCTCAAACCATTGTGTGTTAGGAGTGTGAATAAGAAAGAACAGCATCAGGTGATACAAAGGATCTAAATTAATTCAAAACTCAAGTATCTTTGTCAGAAAGACTGAGGAAAGTGTAAACAAAACTCTGGATGACTCCCAGGTACTAATTCAAAGGTAAGAAATCAATTAAAATAGTAAAAATCAACTTTTGGAATTACTCTTGTTTAAAAAATCCAGTTCCCTTTCTCAGGTTCTTCTTGGATTTTGCTTCCTTCGGAGTGATATGTTTTTTCTCTACAAACATACCTATATTTGAAAATTGTTTGATGTGTTCTAATATTGGAAAAGCTGTTAGTAAAACAGTAAACAAGAAAGCAGTCCAGTTCTTGATGCCTGATTCCAAATAGCAGTTTGCAACTTATCCTGACTGCATCACATGGAATATTTCAGACATTCAACAGCGTAACAGTACAGCAGTACCTAGTCAGATGTGAGGAGACAGTGACTTATTTTAATATTTGAAACAGAATTAACAGATAACTAGATAAAAATGTGACTTCAGAGAAGTGACATTTTGAAAATTAAAATTACTTTAATATCACACATTTGAACAATTTTGTCTTTATAGCAAGAAAACTGTTTTGTCCTTTTTCTTTCCCTCTTTCCTTCCCCAACTACAAAACTTGCTGGCTGAAGAATGTCTGAATGTCTGATGAAAAAGGTATTCAGAACTGACAGCAGGCTGTTACTCCAGCTAGATACTTCAGTTTAAATAAGCAAGGGTGTGGATATTCATCACATTATGTGGTTGGGACACTGAATATGGCCATAATTCTAGGGTTTCTCTCCAAGGCCTCTAGGGCAAAGGAGGGGACCACCCTTAGCATCCTTTGCCTTGCTGGTCTTGTTATGTAATGGCCGTTTCCCAGATCAATGGCAGGGGGGAAAAAAAAAAAAAAAATAGAAAGAAAGAAAGTCTGCTCCCACTGGGAAAATTTTTATCACATTCACAAAGCATTTTTAATTAATGTCATGAATACATGGAAATAGTATGAAAGGACTCCATCTTCAGGGGCTGGTTAGTTGCTTCTGTTTTACTCAATGATTCTGATAACATGCAAGTTATTCCTTTAGGGTTCACTCCTGATGGGAAGGGAAATTGGCAGTTTCTCATTTTTTGTGCATCTATTATGATTACACAAATATGTTCCTAGAAAGAACACTGGAAAATGGGGCAGGGGTGGTCTGGCAGCAAAGAGGAAGTCAACCCTTTCTCTTCTAGCAGTGTGAGGAGGAAGCAGGAAAAAATATTCAAATACTGACAAGTATTGTACTGATTTATTTTTTTAACCTGAATGGCAATTCCAGGCACAGGTGTGCACCTGAAAGATCCTGGGGCCTCCATCTGTTTTGCAGATTTCATCTAAAAAATTTTATCAGTAACATGAAGATCCTCCAGGTGGGATTCGTTTCAGGGTTACAGCATCTGAACTGAAATGATCACATGTTGTGTGCATAAGTTACTGTGACAGTGGGGGTTTGGCCAGCCTAGGGAAGGATTCAGCTGGCAGCCATCTGCTTTGGAGCTGGCAGAAGCACTCTTGTGTTGAGTGGATCTCCATTCACCAAAGTGGGAGTTCAGTCCCCTAATACACCTATAAACACCTAGATGTGGAGTTGGATGTGTTAATTCTGAACTGAATCTTACTTTCCTAGGCTGTGCTATCCTGCTCACGTAGAGAGTAAACTTAATTATTTTTTTCATTTACTTCATTCCTGTTCTTTATTACTGTAAGGATTTGCTTTCTTTGGCAGTAATAAGCACTTAGCCACAGCAGTGTGGAATCACAGTGCACCAGCTCTGTGTTAACTCCATGTGGACAGATAATAAACTGTGGTGCATTGAGACACATGAATGCATCTCTTTTAAATAAGGTACCTCAGAAACATGTACTGGGAGCCAGTTCACCTGACTTAAGCACATCACTAGTCCTAACTCTTAAGATCTAAATGAGACTTTTCCAAAACAGATGTCTTAAGTGCTCAGGGAAAGAGGTGACTCTAGTCCTCCAGAGAAAGGCCCTGCTCTATTTAGGTGCTTCACTTTAGTGTACAGGACTTAACTGGGTGGCTACAATCCACAGTATTCACTTGAGGAGTTTGGACAGCACAGCCAGAAAGCTGTACCTACACTGTACCTACTGTGTCAGCTGTAGTACAGAGCTATGTTGTAACTAGATTAGACTAAACTAATTATTTCCAGGTCACTTCTTCCTACCTGTTGACATTGTTCTCAACGCAAAAACACAGGCCTGATTACTGCCCTTGGATGCAATTCTAACACAGACAAAGACCAACAGGTTGACAATTGATCATGGGAGGCTAATAGAGCAGGTTCTTGTTCATGTCGGAAGGCACAGAAATGAAACTGCATTCTTTTCTTGCTCTTAAAAGCAAATCACTTGAAGTCCCTGAATGTCTGTAAGCCATTTAAAAGTACAGTTTAGCTATTGGTATCTGCTAGCACTGCTCAAAAGTCTGAGAAAGATCTTCCTTGAGCTGCCTATCAGAAATGGCAAATGGTCATCACAAAACTACATCAGTGTTTTGTCAAAATGCTGAGAAAAGTGGAAAGTTCTTATCTTTTTGTTCTAGGCTAGCAGCCGAGTTTTATTCTTACTGAGAAGTATGAGAACAGTCTGTTTTAGAGCACAAATCTGAGCACTAGAAGTCTAGCTATTACTCTGGGCTAAAGCTGATCCATGAACCAATAGTAGCTTCAAGAATAACATTGGTTTCCTTTTCATCAGTCTTTTCATTAGCCTTCATTGGGAATGTTTTATACTGTTTCTATCACACCTCTGGGATAACAAATCTTCTATTTTAAGATTATAAATCACTCCTAAGTAGAGTACTTAACTGAAAGTTGAGCTTCTTTTTCTGCACATCTGAGAGTTCAGCACATGTGAGCGAGTTCCTTCCCCTACAGAGCAGAGTATTAGACCTCCTTAAGACTCTGACAGCACAAAAGTACCTTTGTAGGTGACTTCCATTCACACATCATATCTAGTCTAACAAACCTCTGCTGTTGGCTTCAAAGGCCCTGGGCTCCATGTAGGGCAATTAATGTATTAACTATGGTTGCCTATATCAAGTTATACATGTAGATTTTCAGATTCTTCCTCATTTCAAAAAGGACTCAGTATGTTGATATAACTTTTATAGCATTATGACAGCAGGAGGCTGCTGATAAAAGATATTAGGTCCAAATAAGTGGGATGCACATATATAAAACTGTCATGCAATAACATCTGAATCCAGCATCGCACAACTAAGTCTTGTCTGAGAAAATTAATCTCCATACACCTGGTTCATTTCAATGCCATGACATGCTGGAGCAATACATTGGGAATAGACTCTTGAATAAAGATGCTTGCTAGCAGAGGATAATTTAAACAATGTAAACAATTTTAAGAGAAAGACTTTTTAACTCAGATTCACTCTGATTCTTTTGTACATATATTTTATTTCCTAAGAAGAAAATGTTAGATCAGTTACTATCAATTTCTACCTTTTTTGGTTCTTTTCAAAACTCCAGATACAGCAGAAAATAGGCTTACATTCTGGAAATTATGTTATAGAACCAAATACACACATAGTTCGTGTTCCAAAGGGCTTGTTTCTTACCTATTTGTCCTCTGTAAATGGCAAAGATAGGTGTCAGAAATCACAGTAGTACCAAAAAGGTCCAGCATATTACGCATTAAAATAAAACAAGAACAATACATTATTTCTAAAGAGAATTACGCATAACCCTCCTAATAGACAAGCTGCAAAGCTCTAAGGATATCCTGTTATCTTTCAAGAAACATGAGATTTTCCCCCACACATTTTCTAGTCTACACTGTTCTATTATGTCAAATTCATTCATGAGTTTGTTCTTTTCAGTTCTGAACATTTGTCAGAATATTTTTTGAGGGAGTTCTTCACTGGGTAGATTAAAGAAACTTTTTTCTCCTAAGTTCTTTGGTAAAAACCTCTACATTGATTCTACTATCCTTCTTTAATACACTGTTGTGATGAGTTCTTAGTTCTTCCAATATGATCTAGCTACAGGACAAACTAAAAATACCGTATTAAATTCCCCTCTTCCAAAATAATATTAGAGTCAGTTCTGGCCTACAATATTTCCTTGGGTGAGTGGAACATTATAAAGATAACTTACTGTTATGTTTCAACTGGTATCTATATTCACTGCAATCTGAAGGAGGAATATGATTGTATGATTCAGTCACAGAATATTAATTTGAAATATATTGATTTCTCCCTTAGATCAATACTCTCATAGCTTACATATTTTAATCTATATGCAAAGTTGATGGCATCATTTGAAAAGCAATACAGGCACAATTTATTTTTAGGTAAATCTTGGATGTTAGATATTTTATTATGGCTACCAAAATAATTGACTATCATTTTTCCTCAGGTTCATCTATTTGTCTTGTTTCCCACACATCTTAAGAGGAAACTATGAAAATACTATGTTATGTCCCATTTTAATTAAACTTCAAAAGTATTTTCATATCCTTATTGCTTTCAGGCAGTGGACATCAGTGCAAACAATCCAATTGAATTATAAATTGGTTGTATCAAAACACTCCATAATAAGAGAAATGTAATGGAAATAATCAATTTGTCATATATGTGACTGTTTTACTTGTTTTTTTCCTCTCCTTTGGGCAGTAAAGGGGGGGGGGGGGTGTCATCATTCTGCTTATTCATTACAGATACTAGAAATCACATTTGTCAAAGGCACATTTACTGCAATGTGTTAGTAATCATTGTAATTGATTTAAATGCTTGAATTAACTGAGAACTTTCATAGATTTGTTCATGAATTGACTGCAAGATAATGTTGATTAAAACTGGAACATTTTGCTATACTGCACAAAAGGCATTAGGAAAGTTTCTGTGATGAAAAAATTTGGTTTTTCAACCTGCTATTCTGAATATTTTTCAAGTGAAGGTAAAGATTCAGGCGCATCAAAAGGTGAATGTATTGTGTTACCTTAGGAATTCACTCTACGTATTTTAAGGGAATGGTAACCTAACAAAACCTAGGATTTAAATAAGCAATGAGAAACAATATTTGTCAGCACATTTCTACAGCTTGACATTTCCTCAGGATGCCACAGAAATCACCACACTCTAGGAATGATTGATTTTTGAGAAGTTTAATGTTCTTTGGACATTGATAAACCCTTGAAAACCTCAACTGCTGTTTTCATCTTTCGTACTAGCACTGTTCCAACTTTCTCCAGTGGGGACAGAGGAACACATGTCAGTCTACATGAACTACAAACATAATTGGGGCTTTCTATTTTTAAAGTTGTCCCTCACTTGGAATTTTTCACAGGGTAGTCACAGGAAGTTAAAAGTCAAACAGTCCATCCTTCAGTCTGGTAAAACAGTACCCTTTTCCCACAACAAAAGGATGGGGAGATCAAAAATAGTAAGAGACTAAAGGTCTAAGTTGAACAGGCTACAACTTGGGTTCTTTCTCCTAGAACAAGTCACATGTAGGAGCAAGAAAACCAAGATGTACAGGAAAAGGCGTTTGTACTCCCAAACTTTAGCTCTTTGCAAGAGGCAAAAAGCTGCTTCAGTGAATTCTGTCTACAGCAGCAAAGGGAGAAAAAAATCCTGGTGTCATTAAAACTCGGATTATTAAACTTATTAAATTTAACTTATTGACTGTTTATAATGAGAAATGTCAAAACAATCATAGTCCTGATTCTTTGTACACAGATCAAAGCTTGTCCCTTCTCAGCCTTCAGCATCACCAACACAGAAATCTGTTGGGAATTTCTAAGAGATAGTTTAGGAAAGACTGGTTGCAAATTCAAGCCTGGGGAAGTGGAATAGAAAAGCTGAGCCTGCTAGCATTTAGAAACCAGAGGGCTGACAACGTGAAATCAGCCTGCTACAGTAAACCAAATTGGTTTTGTTGTTACTCATTGAGGTCAGTTAGTGATTTCTATTTGGGTAACAGATTGGTTTCCACATAGACTTTTCTCTTTATTTGTGCTGACCAGCTGTAATATTAAAGGGTTTTTATTGATTTATGAATATTGACAGGTCATGTTCTGCTCTCAGTTTAAACCTATAATAAAATTCAATTCCACCTATATAAGTCTGTTATCCCAATAGCTAACCTATATAGAAATAGATGCAACTGATGGTGGAATTTTGATGACTAAATGTAATCTGTAGAAGTGAAACAGCTTTGCACACTTTTTAGAATCATAAATTTTCTACTTAGGTCTACATCTGCCAGCTATATGTCTCTAGTACCTATCTCAGATGTTACAAGGTGCTGGATTCAGAATTTGTTTTATATAATTTCTGTGTTTTTAAGCATCACTGACATTAATCTGTACTTGTTCAGGTAAGTATCTTCATAAAACCCAGAAAACAAAGTGAGAAAGGTTCTAATTAACATAAATTAATTCTTTGCTCTTTCACTAGTAGCCTATGTTACTTTCTGATTGCAGAACTTTTTGATTTATACTCGAGATTCAGTCTTTCCTATCATTTATTGTGAAAGATATTTTCATGTGGTACAATTTTTAAACACCATTGATGATTTTTAATGTTTAAGATTTTCCAAGATACTTTAACAAAGCCCTCTGGATTTTATTCTGACTCTAGGGTTTGTTTAAGCTGCCCTAGTGCCTACAGTCCTAATTAAAAATGTATTGAATCTCAAACTATTAGTCAGAGTGTTCTCAAGAGAAGACTCTCTCCTCTTCTAAGCATTTATGATGGAATGTTTAGAACAATAACAATATCCATAAAAGTTAGAAGTAGCTAAAAAGTCTCTGCAGAGGATTAGGAAAATCCTCAGAACTCAAGTTCTCAAAACTTCAGTGCTAATACATGGCAATATGGGTTACTTAAAACTATAACAGCGACTTTTTTATTTGCAGAATCTTTTCAACACGAGACAGTTGTAAATTTGGAGTGTTTGTCAGTCATGTTGGAGCAGTGGGTAGAAATTTCTTTGTTGCACCTTTTTGCCCAGAGAGACTATCTGCTGGGGTACAGCAGTGATTTGCGCTGGATAGCCCCCTCTCTAAAATATGTACTCACACTAACCTTTAAAATACTTTAGTTCCCTTGCTGATACCTTCAGTTAATTCAATCAGTCCTTTACACAATTTGAAGAAAGGATATCTCTGGATTACTTTTTGCCTAGCTGTGAAATGGGCATCTGAAAATATGTGCTTTTCTCCATAACTGTTGTTGTTGACAGTTTCTTACTTGAATCCACCCATGAAGTTCTTAAAGAGTTAAGTTGAATAAACATCTCCCACCAGTATTAGCTGAGTTGTAGTTAGTCCTGGTTTGGAATGCAGGTGATAATAGAATTTGTTAACATCTCTAATTCCCTTCCATCTCTGTCTTACTATGGGTCTATGATATGTCCTTAGCTGTACACAATGCTCTATACATTGCATGATATTATTGTTCATTAATCTCTAAACCTATGTAATTGCTGGATTATGGAGTTCTAATTTTCCAAGGGACTGATCCATGTGTCAGATTCTTAGTTGCAAGGTAAGCCTGCATTAGCTGGCACAAAGCAAATGCTTACAGTCTTGCTTCAAAGTTTGGGTCTTAGAGAAGATTTTGCTAGCTCAGCTAAGCTGAGCACAGAACTGAAACTACATAATCCTCCTGGCAGTCATTTGAGAACTCCTGTAAGTTTCCTGACAGTTGCACATCAATTCTGTACTGACCTGGGTTCAGAGATCCAGTGGTCTCCAAGCACATGCAGGAATATATTGGTTATTGCTAAGATTTGTGATCTGAGGTAAATAAAACTTCCTCTCATCAGCAGCAGCAGAAGGAAGCTCAGGTAGTACTACAAATACACAGGGAACTTCTCTTACGGGGGAAAAAAAAAAAGCTATTTTCCCCTACATGGCTTTATTTGGGGAACACAATGCCAGATTTGGGAGCAGAGTGAGGGAGCACAGGAGCAGTGACAGAGATGGAGGCTTCTTGGCTGGGGGAGATGAAGTCATCCCCTGAGCGGGAAGGACACAACTCCTGGATCACAGCAGTGGGATTCAAAACTCTTGCTGTGGATGGGTTTCAAGTGCACAGGATCAAACAACATCAGTCCTGACTCTGCTATTTAATAATTTAAAAAAAATAAAAAAAGTAGTAAGCTGCATTTTCAGTTGACAGTGCTTATAGCATACACTAAGCTGCAGGCTTTTGTGGCTTCAAAATCAGACTGTGGCCTGATCTGTATCCCATGTGTTGTCAATATTGTTAATCAGAAAATGTACTGTGGAGGATCTCTTAAAATGTCCATTACTGAGTTGTAGGGAGAGTTAAGCTATTTTTACCACCTTTTGACTTCAGCCCTGACAAACACATATTTAAAAAAAACTTTAAAACATCTTTGAAGTACCCCATCACCCTCTAAGCTGAGCACCTTGATATTCTTTCAATCCACTCCCTGAATTTTCCTAGGAAGTCCTAGTTTTGTAGTACCTAACAAAGACCAAACTGTGGTACCTGTTTTAGGAGCTCAGTTGATGCCATGGCCTCCACAGAGGTCAGTCTGAAGCTTAGATAGGCTGAATTTTCCAGCACCTAATCTCTACCCTCTGAGGGGAAGTGATTAGTTCCTTGTTAGGCTACGTCTACATTAGCAAGTGCTACAGTGCAATAAGAGTGAATCAGAACGTGAGGCATTTGGTGTGGAGAATCCTTCATCTACTCTGTATCCTCTGTGATGGCTTAATTTATACTAGAGTTAGCCAGGATCGCTGACCCAAGTATGTCCATGGGGCACAGAGTTTGAAGGAATGACAGCCTTACTTTGCACCCAAGCTACCGCTCCATTGAGATACCCTGAAGGATCAGATGCCGCTTCTCTTGGTTGTCCTTTTCTTAGGGAAGAAGACATGAGGTTTTGATAGTCCTCTGCTATGACTTCTTTTATCCTCATTCACATGAAGTTCTAGATGCAGCAGATGATCTCAGAAAGAGGGGAATGTAGAAATTGCATTGTCTGTGGGATGGCCAGCAATGAGTGCAAAATTTGCGAATGTGTGAGCCCACTATGAAGAGCTTGTATTGTGATTCCACTCTCAGTGAATGCAGCTTTGGGTGCCATCCCTAAATGCAAATGAATGACCATCACCCTATGAAGTCTTGCAGACCTCAGCACATAGTGTTTGCTGGGTAACCATTTCTGAGGAGAGAAAGCACACTAGAGCAAAGTGATGAAGGAAGTTTCAGAAGCCATCTTCCAAAAGTGCTTCATTTGGAAAGAAAAAGTGGGAGATACCAACGGGATACTCTGGGACACTGGTCTTCAGGGGTTCCTGCAGTGTGTGGGCACTGCGTATGGGAGCCACGCTCCAGCGTACGTCCCGAGTCTAGGGCAGTTTGGGCAAATTCATGGATCTTGAGGACCACCAGGGAAAATTCATGCACTCTAGTGAGGCTCCAGGGAGAGGAGAAACAATGTCCATTTTGTCTGTGGCTCCAGACAGCAGCAGGGTGCATGCCCAAGCTCTCTCCCTCTTCTTGCTGCATGCAACAGGGTTTGTGTGTTCAGTTGGCAAAGAGCTGAGCAGCGTTCCCTGAGTGTGAATGTCCTCAGCACCCTCCAAATGCATGCCTCATCCTTCAGCACCTTCTGCAGATGGTTAGGGCACCCATGGGAGTGCCTGTATGCAGACGTTGCTCTCATTGCAGAGGTGTGTGACAACACTGACGATCCAGAAATGGCACAGGGGGAAGCAAATGCATATCAACATCCTTCACAGTGTGTGCCAGTGACTAATAAAACATGACAAATTGCTGATCCCTGCCTATTTCAGGTGTTCACTTGGCTGACATTCAATCCACCATCATTTTTGACCAAGCATGTTTACTACAGCTATGGTCTCTCTGGTCCTCTATGCCCTTTTGGACTTTACCTATATGGTGGCATGGGCCTGGGACAGCTGTTCCAGCAGATTCCAGGAAACCTCACGTGCTTAGGCCTGAGGCATAACCACCTCAGCCCACCTTAAATATCTCAGTAGTTACCTTCCTAGTTAGTTTTGGTGTCATCCTGAATGCAATCCAATATATTTCATAAATATGTAGGTATTTTTCTTTTTGTTCAGGACATGCTTCACTTAATTTAACCCGAATCAGGAAGTAAGAACTGTGCAGCTTCAAAAACTGTGCTCACAAGAGTACCTTTCATACACACATGTCTCTCTATGCCACATAAAAGCAATTTCCATTGTATTCTTGAGATTTAAAAACAATAAAATTCCAATTATTTTTTTGCCTTCATGTGTTGCATAAAAAAAATCAATGAAGGGACAGTTTTGAAGAGGAACTCCCCTGAAGTGGACAATATGAAACTGACTCACGTAGGTCTTCACTCTAGAGTCAGTGTTCGCATCTCCTTGATGACTAAATGTGGATGAGGTTCTCCTTATTGACCCCTACTGACAACAGTTTTGGCTAGCTGTGCAGATGAAGTGAGATATGGCTATGGGGAGCAATGAAATTCAAGTTACTTTTTTGTACAAACTTAAAAACATATCTTGTGTTTAGGCTGTATCATCCAAACATTTTTGGACCCTGTGACATACAATAAACAAGTAAATGCCTATTTTACACAGGACAGAAGTACCTCCTTTAAAATTATTGCATGGTTTTTGTGAATATCCATATACCTGAAGAGTGAAATTATATGACTTGATTCCACTCAGCTTTCTTTGGAGCTCCTTAAGACCTCTAAGAAATTGTGTGTGATAACTTTTTATAGATAACAAATTTTTATAAAAACACAACAAAAACAAGACTGAAAAATATTTGCTAGAAACCCTCTTCAGCCCAGCAAACAAAATCACCATGATCATGTTTCCTTGACTCTGAAGATGGTTGTATAAAGGAGGAACAAAAAAGTTTCTGCTGTCATTTAGATTTCAAAGACATTATGGTTGGTATATTCTTGCTTTTATGGTAGCTCTTTAATGTGGCCTCCATTGTCTTTTAATGCCATTGTCTGGTGTCTTGCTTCTTTAAAATGAGCTTTTTATGTTGCTCTTCAATGTGTGCACAATTTACATGGAAGTGCCATCACTCAGGAAGCAGTGATGAACGTAGATCTTCATATGTTTGCCTCTCCTTGATAACTAAATAAGGGGGAAAGACTCCCTCTCCAATGATGCTAAGTACAATCTGGGCCATCTGTGTAGTACTGCCTCCTGCCCCACAACTAACAAAGGCTTTGGCTTCATTGATATCTTTTAAAGAATAAAAGCCTGAAAAGGAAGAGTTTTGTTCATATTTTCATTTGTAAAGTCATTTGAATCAGCTAGTGAAAAGTAGACTGCCTTGTCCTCTCCAATGTAGGTACCTTATCATCATCCCTTACTGCTTGGAGGAAAGTGTGAGTTTTTCCTTTGGGTTTTTCTTACAATAGTTTGATACAAAGAAGTAGTAAAAAATAAAAATCCCATAAGATCAGATCAGCTGAATTTATGGAAAAAAATAATAACTTGTCCTGCTAAATCCACACCTGTATAATTCTTACAATACTATTTTCTGCTTCTTATTTTGGTACAACAATCAAGAGACTGTGTGTGAATATGTATGTGTACTTAACAGTTTCATTCTCAAGACATACAGACATAAAGACAATCCTCTAAATACAGTGTTTGATGTGTGTTTTAATGTAGTTGCAAAGTCCCATATGGTCTCAAGTGTAATTTTCTAGGAAATTTTCCTTGATGTGACTTTCAAAGACATGTTCTTGATGTTAAAAGTAGTAAGTAAATCAAGGATTTTTTTCATTAAATTTTCCACTACAAAGATGGATCCCAGAATAGAGCTTTATGTTTGAGTTTATTTACTTCAGCATTTTCTTTCAAGGGTGCTTAATACATCAGTTGTAAATTGATATGTTGTGAGGCTGTTCAGTGTAATTCTTTTGAGTGCTGGAATGAAGCAGATAAAAACTAGGAGAGAAACTGTTATATAGTGACATTGGATAACTAACAGTTTCTCATAACATAAGAACAAAGTAACAGCTAATAAAATAATCAGCTAGCATGTATAAGCTAAAGAAAACAGAAATACTTTTCCACCTCTAGCACAAGAAATTCATGGAAGCTGCTGCCAGAAGTTGTGTGTGGTGGGTTGACCCTGACTGGATGTCAGGTGCCCACCAATCCTCTTTGTCACTCCCCTCCTTAACTGGGCAGGGAGAGAAAATTACGATGAAAGGCTCGTGGATCGAGATGAGGATGTGGAGATCATTCAGCAATTACCATCATGGGCAAAACAGACTTGACTTGGGGAAATTTATTTTATTGCCAATCAAATCAGAGTAGCATAATGAGAAATAAAAACAAATCTTAAAACACCTTCCCTTCATCCCTCCTTTCTTCTCGGGCTTAACTTTACTCCCGATTTTCTCTACTTCCTTTCCCCGCAGTAGCAGCACAGGGAGATGGGGAATGGGGGTTGTGGTGAGTTCATCACATGTTGTCTCTGCCGCTTCTTCCTCCTCAGGGAGATGACTCCCACACTCTTCCCCGGTTCCAGTGTGGGGTCCCTCCCACAGGAGACAGTCATCCATGAACTTCTCCAACATGGGTCCTTCCCAGAGGCTGCTGTTCTTCATAAACTGCTCCAGTGTGGATCTCTTCCATGAGGTCACAAGTCCTGCCAGCAAACCTGCTCCAGCGTGGACTCCTCTCTCCACGGGACCACAGGTCCTGCCAGGAACCTGCTCCATCACGGGCTTCCCACGGGGTGCATCCAGCTGCTCTGGCCTGATGTCCTCTCTGGGCTGTAGGTGGATATCTGCTCCACCGTTAACCTCCATAGGTGCAGGGGCACAGCCTGCCTCACCATGGTCTGCACCAGGGGCTGCAGAGGAATCTGGTGCCTGGAACACCTTCTACCCCTCCTTCTGTCTTCAGAGTTGTTTGTTTCACATATTCTCACTCCTCTCTTCCAGATGTTGTTGCACAACAGTTTTTTTCCCCATCTTAAATGTTATCACAGAGGCTCTACCACCATCACTGATGGGCTCAACCTTGGCCAGCAGTGGCTCTGTCAGACATAGGGGAACCTTCTAGCAGCTTCTCGCAGAAGCCACCCCTGTATGCCCCACTGCTACAAAAACCCTGCTGTGAAAACCCAATACAATATGGCAGAAAACTGAACTACAAATGGACTCAAAAGGGATTAAACATGCTGATGAAAGAGCAATCTGTCTATAGCTGTCAAATACTTTTGATGTGTCTGGGTACTCTACAGACCAGGCAGGCCCTAGGACAGTGACTAATGGACACCAGGAAGATGGACCAGGAAAAGATCAGTCAGCATCTTCTCTACCCTTCTTCTACAGTTACTCAAGACATTCCACCTGGTGATCTGCCAGGACCAGGCAGCTGAGCTACCAGGACCATTGCTCTCACCCAAAACAATAGTCTGTATTGTCAGCTGTGCTAAAACCAGTAGGGTTGTTTTAAACTCATTAAAAAAAAAAAAACCTGTTATCATAAGATTTCCTGTTTTGTAAATCTCTTTTTTTTAACCTTGGGGTCTTGCAGCTTCTTAGAATACATCAACACCTCACATCAGACAGAGACATGAGTAACATGGAACATATGATAATGTTTTAAAGGGATATGAGAAAACATTTGCAGAGAAAACTATTAATAAAATAAACAGGTTGGCATGAAAATTTTCAACCTAATATTCAGCTTTATTCAAACTGTTGGTGGCATTTTATTTCCTGTTGGGCCTAAGTAGTTTTATTCAACATACAAAGGATTTTCACTGCAACACAGCACTTTAGAATGTTAATTAGACATGTGTTGATAAGGGTAGGCATGTGCAAGGCAGGTTTTGGAAAAAAAAAAAAGTAATTCTTCAGATCTTTGAATAGCTGAAAAGGTTTGGGAAAAACTGGCAAACCAATCCTTATGCTTTGGAGATGGTCACGAAAAATACCATGCTGTTGTCTCTGTATTTTAACATGTGTCTATACTCACAGAAGAAACATCCAGATTCTAACAGAACTGTCGTTGTTGTTTCACTTCAGATATTTCATATCAAAATACTTAGGAATTTTAAAGGGTGTTTACTTTTAATGCATTTGCTGTGCAATTAATATAAGACTATTATGTATGGGTGTTTACAATTGCAATGGTAGTATCATAATCCTTAAGAGAGCATTGTGCTTACCAGTAAACTAGATGAGGGCCTTCAGGCAAGCAATGAGCTGAACTTAAAGTCTATCTTGTATTTTTTCCTCATTTGTTTTTTCTCTACAGTTATATCACTATTATTGTTATTATCACTGTCATCATCCTCCTCCCCATCCATAATAATCATACCTTTTATTGTATAATCTGAAACTAGTATAAAATAGACTTGATAATGTGCCTGCTCAGCAATTTGGGAGTGAAAGGATAAAGAAATTTGCTTTGTGTTTCCTGCTGCCTTTGCAGATACTCTGCAATTGAGTCCCCTGTCTTCTCTGCATAAGTTGAATCTCTTTATCCTGTGTATTGCTGATACATCCATGAAGCTGGAAAAAGGACATACTGCAGAAAGCAAAGAAGCTTCTGTGTATTCAGTTCTAATGTCAATCTCCCTTGACTCTACCTATACTTTTTTCTCCATTTATCTGACTCTGTAATACAAAGTCTTTTTGAGGCTATTTCTGTCACAGGAACTCTGACAAAATCCACTTTAACTAGATGAATAGAAAGAGAAAATAGTTCAACAAAATGTTTCAAATGTGTGGTGGTGGAAGTGTCTGTGATTTTTTTTTAACAGTTAATATTTGGGACTTGCATTCTTTGAGTGATATGTTGCTTTTCTATGCTCTTGTCTCATTAAAACCAGCTCAGACATGGCAGGTAGACTGCTGTAAGTGCTTCTCTAGTGTATTGTGAGAAGTCAGTGAGAGAAAGCTAGATGCAGTTCTGGCCCACAGATTAAATGGTCATTGCAAGCACTGCAAACTCAGAGACCCCTGTCTATAAGAATCCATTTCTGTATTAGCATTACCGATTTGCTTACAAGATCCAAATAGTGTTAAACTACTTTGTCTATACAGTGATTTAAGGACAGGTAAGTTAACATCCATATCTAATCAGACTTGTAAATCAGCCTGACAGCTATGAAAGAATGTGAGGACGTAATCCTACAGAGTAAAAAGTAATAACTGCAGACTTTTTTGCATCATTTTTTCTCATCTTTTTTCTACCTTGGACCCCAGGTCAGTGGTCACTTCAGTTTATCCAGCAATATGAATGTCAAGTTGCACGAGAGTCGGTGAGAATTATTTGTCTTTTCTGTGCTTAACAATGCTTTTTTCTTCAGTATAAAGCTGAGATAAAAAAAATAATCAATCACCTATATCTGTGGATCAGATTGTTTTCCTAGCTTCTAAAATGCCTTATGTCAGTTTTACCTGGGTTATTGTGGAGTTCTCTGTGACTAGTACAAACCATCAAAGAAAAGAAAATGATCCTACCTGTTCCTTAAGTGTAAATTTCAATTAGACTGCACTGTGTATATTCACTGGGTTGTACAAACTGGAGAAATTACAATATTTAAAAATAATGGTCTGCAACAGGATTCCCTCATGTACTTTCTGCTACAAATTCGGTTTCCCTGGAGAAAGAAATAATAAAATCTTTTTTACAATCCCCATTTCCAAATTTCCAAAATACTTATGGTTGTTAGAAAAGCATCATTTAATTAACATCACCTGGTCAAAGTACAATCTTCCAGCAATGAAAACATGCAGGATGTTCACCATGTAGGGATATTGCTGGGCCCAGTGTGCAGTAGCACATCTGTAGCCACACAAGAGCAGTATGTCTCAGCAGGGTTTATGCTCTGGAGAGGCCTAAAAATGTTAAAAAAACTGTTAAAAATAGTTTAGCTAAAATATTGCTGCAAATAAATAACCAGGTGTAAATAATACAGAGGAATCCTGGGCAATTCAGGCTTCATAAGAATATGCATAACATTTTTACTTTTGTGCAGTAGCTTTTTCTTTCTATTTTTTCTTTGCATTTGTTTTCTGGCTTACATACAGGTAGTGTCCCTGAGCCTTGTCCTTATTTTTGCCAATTTTTCTCAGTATCTACGAAAAATCTTTTGCTGTGGCCATCACAGTGGTATCTAAGGAAGATTTTCTTGTACAAAGGTGCTTCAATGGAAGGCACAGGAAGACCCAGACCATAACCTAAAGTGTGCCCAAAAGAAGTGAAGAACATTTGTTAATTTGTTGTGCAAAGTTACTTCAAAACTTGAATTGGATCAGTCTGAAGCACTGTCCCATCTTACTTTGTTCAGAAACACTGTGTGGAGATAGAGTTAATCTTAGACAGAAGGTTGCAACTGCAACATTCCTTAGCAGTTCTTAATGAATACTGACTCTCTTCTTTTCTTCCTGCTTTCCTCTAGTAAAAGTGGAAAATCATTTTGTGATTCTCCCATCAGAACTATAAAATACAAATCCTCCTGGCTGCAAAGACATTCCTAAAGGAATACAAAGCATTCCTTCAAACATTGTCTGTGTAACAAAAATGAGGACAAAGAGGTAGAAAGAGTATAACCATCTCTAGATGCTGCTTTATAGCTTTAAATGGCAGTAAGGAACAATAGAGCAAGTTATTAGCACCACTCAGAATGGTTCAAATCATCAGAATGTGTCAGCAGATGAAGGCATATGTTTTCATTTGAAAATGTTCCCTTTTTTCTGAGCTCTTCTGTATATAATCATAAATTTTCATTGGTGGTGTAACTTGGAGTAGACAGCACTTGTTCGTTAATGTTGTGTATGGAATGGTTCAAAAACTTAAGTGCAAAACACACAAGTTGAATTCACCATTTTCAGTGCCAAGACAATGCACATCTCTAGACTTCTTAATATACTCTGAGCCTGAAATGGAAAAGACAGCAGCTGCTTTTGATGATATCCATTGCAACTCTGACAGATGGTGATGAACAATATGAAATCAGTGTTTCCCAAAAACATTTTATAATTGAGGATCTTTACTGCCTGTTTTGCCACTAGTACTCCAGTAAAAACATGTAGATTTATGCTGTAATAGTACAGTTGGTCTTTGTGAGATGTAATTCATCGGATTCTTTCTTTCAGTGATGTGTGTTGGAGTGGCTGACATCTCCAGCATAGACTGGAGATAAGTGATACTGGTATTGTTCTTATAGATATACGCAGGATATGGAAACAGAGAACAAATTTCTTTAAAAACAACAAGCTGTGCCAGCAGAATTTTGCTGCCTTGCCTGGGGATTTATGAAACTTTGTTTTCTTAATTGTTTCTTTCACCTCAGCTGTTTCAGTTGCCCTATCTGGTGCCACTCTGTCTTTCTCACTTAGTGTCACTAAAAATCAGTCCTTCAAGAATGATTCTAACAGTCACAGCAATACAAGGCAAAAGAATTTTTCCAACATTTCTGTAATGTGATCTGAGGTGTCAAAACCAAGCGCCTGCCCAGAACATGGAATCACACCTCCTTACTAAGCATTTTGTCTGTGCTCAATACGTTAAAAATAGGTTGCCTTTTGATGTTTTTATGACAGTAATTCTACTATATTGGGTAATAATTATATCACTCAAAATACAAATAAGAATTGAAGAACAATAAAGATTATTTACTTAATCTGCTCCTTGAAGAACATTGGATGGGTCTCCTGGAAGTGGAATTAAGCACTTGGAATATGTTCTGTAGGATGATCTTTTCTGTTCTTGGCATGAATATTACTATAAAGAGCAGGAGACTTTGAACAGAGAATAATGCACTTTATTTTTCCACATTCCTGTCCATTAAAGCTTGGATTTTGGTTAGATACTGGTATAACAGTGCTGGAACACAAAAGTTGGGGGAATTAGTTGTAGAAAGTGGGAGGTAATGTTACATAGAAGAGATTCTCACATTATTGTGTGTAGTTACTTCTGTTGTGCTCACCTTATAAACATGTTGAAAACTGGGAAGTATTAAAAAAATATTATTCAAGGACTCAGAAACTTGCACTGTATCAAGACACTAAAGCAGCACAATCTATTTAATTTACTAAAAAGACAGTTAAGAAGGGAGTCAGTAGTTATTTGCACAGATCGGTTTTTGGTGGTAAAGAGTTCTTTCATCTAATAGACAATGTTTAATAAAATTCTCTGGTTATGAGTGGACACTGGATAAATTCAGTTTGAAATGAAGGTTCAGGTCTGTAGACAGGTAGCTGTCTGTAGGCAGGTAGCTACTACAAGAACTCCATGAGAAGTATGATGAACTTGATTTCAGTAAGTCTTAAACTGGGATGTGTCTTTGAAGCATAAATGATTTACCTAAACAAAGCTGAAGGAGGAATTATTTGAATTAAATTCTATAGTCTGTATTTTGTAGGACATTGGACTGGGAACATTATCGGTCCCTCCTGGACCTAAAATCTATGAACATAGAACTGGAATATTGAAGGGGCTGGTTTTAATGTAAATCACAGGTCTTTAACACAGTTGTGGCAGGATAAAGTGTCCTTTAAGTGAAAGTAAATGTAATTTATGAGCACTTAAAAGGCACTTTACACTGCCTGAGCACTGCGAAGAGGCCTTGTTATAGTGACAATAAATCCACAGTTGTTTGGGAATAAAAGGGACCCTCATGATAATCTGGTGTGATTTATGGCAGAACACAAGCTATAGAACTTCATACAGTATTTTCCACATCAAGCTCAATCACTTGTGCTTGATCTTTTGCAAAGGTATTCTGTTTTATGTCTTTATATCAGCTTCTTGATTTCCTGCACTCAAAATCTAGCATGTCTCTATATTTCTTTTTCAAGGAGAAGCCTGTTAGGGGAAGAGCGGAAAAGTTTTCACTGCCTTTGACATTCACGGACTGACTTTATCTGGTGAATTTTGAGGAAAATGGGAGTAAAAGTAGGTGATCTTCTTTTAAGGACTGAAAGATGCACTTTCTTCACTGCACTGACTTTCCTCTGCATAATCCCAATGTGTTAAAATAGGTTATCTTCCTAAAATTTGTAAAGATGATTGGTTGTATAGAGAAACATACATTTTTTTAATTCTGATTAAAAAAACTTGCTTTCGTTTGACTGAGTCATAGTCAGAGTTAACAGCATAAGTGCTTTTAAATATATCACACTGCATTACCTTACTCTGGGGGGCATGCTACAGTCACCTTAAAAGAATACCAGCATTTGGATTATGTTCTGTCCCAGTACAGTTTAGGGGATCAGTCCATCTCCTCCTAAATGTAGTTGCCATGTCGTAGGAGCTGGATCAGACTCTAAGGTAAAAATGTGATGTCATTAGATGGGCCCAGAAATGTTTCTCAAAATTAGTTTGCCAGATTCATCTGGCACATGTCCACAAACATGAACATGTTTGGCAACAGGTCTCTCTGCTCAAATATGCTTTTCAAGGAAGAAGAAATTAATTTAATTTTTAAAAATTATTTAATTTATTGTCATTCATTTACTTTCATTACATCTGTTTTCTACTGCTAATGTGTCTTGTCTCTCTGCCCACTGGCTTCTAAAAGTCATTTTGCAGAAGGAACAGTCTTTGCCTGGTGTCTAAAAATAAATACTTGCAAGAGACTTGTAAGTGGTAATGCTGGAAACTATGTTCTTTTCTGAAGTGAAGTAACAATACTTACATCAGCAATAATGTCTATTGGGTGTCCACCATCTGCTTTCCTGAAGCTGAGAGAAGTTGTGAAAAAGCTCAGATTTGTTGAAAATGTTTTAGTTATAAATTTCATTACCTTTTCCATGACCACTGAAAAAGGCTGGAAATTAATGGGGAAGTAGGTTTGTGGGAGCAGCCCTTTTGCCTGTTGCTTTACTATGACAGTAACACAGATATCTGTGTTTGTGGTGAACAAGAGAAAAAGAGGCTTCTTACCATTGTCAGGGTAGTATCTGCAAGAAGGGGCTTTTACTGTGAAGGTCTGTAAGACCTTCACTGAATATCATCTTAGTGACCATGGTAAATATTGAAAGATGATGGGAAAATAATTTTTAGGTACAAATGAAAAGGTCATGGAAGAACATGGTGGAAGGAGATCTCATCTGAATTAGACCTCTGAATTTTTTAATCCATTAATAAATATCAAATATGAAATTATTAGGATCTTTTGCTTTCATTTACTAACTAGACTAGTTCACCTAACTCCTTTTTCTATCAGTGTAGTCAAGATATTGTTATTAATGTTACAGGTTTTGAAACTAGTTTTTGATACCAGCTGTTAAAAGAGTAGACAGATATAAAGATGAAAATTATTATAAAGAATATGTTACATAGAACTTGAAAATCTCAAATGATAAGGATTATTGATGAACTTTTGAAGTGTTGCTAAACATTACTTCAGTAATATTTATGGATTTAATGCACATACAGGATACTTTGCTTGGGAAAATTCAATAGATCTTGCTGAAAGTTCCTGAATCCCTAATTAGTGGACTACTTTACAGAGGCTTTTTGGCTGAAGGGCTCTACAGGAGAGAAAACCGTAATACACTTCTCAACAAACCATCATGAACTTTCCTGGAATTGGTCTCAGACAAAAGCAGTGAAAGAAAGGCCCTGTCAGGGCCTGGGACACCTCTCGCAATGGTTCTTCCCAGCTTTCTCAGCTGCTTAAAACAGTGCATTTGATCTCCAGTGAGTGTGCTGAAAAAACGCTTGGAGCTCTTTGCAGAAGTTCTTCCTTTCCTGTCAGCCCCAGGTGTGTTCTATAACATCTGCAGCTTTTAAATCCAGTAATGGGATACTTGCTCACATTTTTGCTTGAACGGTGTGGCTTCTTACATGTTACTTAGTTCAGCATTTCATATATATGTATACCAGATAAGCAACAAGCAAAAAGTGCAATGCTTTGGGAAACTTAGAAATATCTCTGTAAGGTTGATAACACAGGGAAAAGATTGTGTCAAGGTTAAGAAAGACAATAGTGGAGTTGTAACAATAAATGATTGAGTTGTTTTAGCTAGGAAAGCTTCTTCAAAGCTGCAAGAAAAATTGTGTTTTAATATTATGACTAAAATCAAGTGTCAATAGCCAGCCTCTGATGGTAGTGCTTAAAGTCAGTGCTATGCACTGGAGAAGTTCAGCAGTAGGTTGCTTTCTGCATATTCCCATGTATAATAGAGTTAGTTACTCAGGGTGAGTGTCATAGTGATTTATACCTTGTGCATTACATTCATATTTATTATTACTACAGCTTCTTAAATATGCTTGTTTTTTCACATAGATACAGTCCAGAAAACCAAATTCATATTTCAAAGTTTTATAATTCATGCTACAGTAAAAGTAGGTAAAAAATATTTCATTAAATACTTCCCAAATAATTAATTATTCTGCAAGAGAAGGCTCAATATGTTCTTTCCCAATCATTTAGTATTAAAAATCCTTTTAGACCTTTATTGAAAACATCCATCTACTATCATCTAACTTTTTAAGAAGTCTTCATACAACATATATTTGACTTCTGTTGAAACTAAGATAAAAAAAGCTCAGATGAAACCTGGTGAAATGTAAAGAAAGCATAGAGGCAGAAGACTGTCTGTTGTTTATCCAGAAAATATGTACATAGAAAAGTGAAATGTCAATGACTTGGAGTAATCTTTAGTGGATAAGAAATAGCCATACTAATCACTTCTATAACATTTAAATTAGAGAAATATATACTTCTACTTGTCTCCTAAAACACTCTATCAGACTGTTTGACTGAACATTTTAAAGTGTGACAAAGTAAGACTAAAACCAAAATACTATATTCTCTTAGTGATTTAGAAATAGGCAAATGAAAAAAATCAGTAAATGCATGCAAAATTACAGAGGTCATCAAATGAAAAATGGCTTAAGTTTTTGGTTAATGTTTCAGTTCAAAATATGACAACAGATCATCAACCTAATCAAAATTATGATATTTCATCTTTTTTAAAAAAAAATGCATTGCAAGAGTTCTATTTTAATCAGTTCAACCTCTTTGTAGTTGAAAGATCATGAGCTCATATTGATTAGGTTTAATGAAAAATAAGCAGAACACATTTCAGTTCTATCAGTAAGGAAGGATAGAGGACCTTGAATTATTAAATAAATATTTCATTCAACAAAAGTAGGTGTAAAATGAGATGTAACTCTCCTCATATGATTTTGTTATTTGTATGTTCTCCTTCCTCCTTACTTGAAAAATAACCATGTGACATAGATTTGACACAGAAAGTTTTTGCTAAACCTTGGTGTAATAATGAGTACACACTGCTACTCAGTTGGCTTAAGGCATAGATTTGAGGCACAGGAAGACACAATGAGGTGCATTACAGCATTTACAGAAGTGCTAAAGCGTGCTACAGCCTTGCAGCTTCTAACCTGTTTCTGATTACAGATCTTTACACCTTCCTCAAGGAAATATGAACAAGCAGAGACATAAGACTACTGATAACAAACTTGTTTTTTCTTGGTTATTTTACTCCCTAGAAGTAATTCACAGATTGACATACACATACACTCTGAAGATATGGATAAATCTCTAGAATACATTACAAAAATATGACTGTATAAAAATATGAGCCAAATCACCGAGTGGCTACCTAGACTGGATGAAGGAATACTACATCTGGAGTCTAACTTCTGGCACTTCCTTAACCCTCTGCCCAGCCTCCTGCAAGAGAAAGGACACATTTGTGTAACAAAAGTTTCATCTTACACTTGCCTGGGAAATGTCCCACTGTAGTTCAGGTTTCCTGACATCTTTCGTGAAGTTCCTGCCACTGCTGAGGAGCTGCGTGAGGATCTCTGTTATGAAAAGTGAGAAGAATTTGTGACTTTTGAAAGAAAGACAGGTCTTAGAAGAAATTTTGCACTAAGTAGGATGTTGAGACTATCCCAGCCTTTTGATAGTGCACTCCTTTGTCAACCTTTAAATCTTTTTCTTCTCCATGTCTTAACTTCCCTCTGTGGACTTTTTATTGTCTGTCTTTGTGGCTCCTTCTCCTTGCAGCCCACACACCACAAGTTGCAAGTAGTTAATGTTTATCACTGTTCCATCCATGTGTTTAGATTACATGTATATTTGCTGTCATGACACAGGAAAACAAAGAGAAAAACAGAACTTTGTCTGGGTGCATGACCTTTTCCTTGTGATTCATTGATCAAAGCATCATCGTAGGAGCAGGAATACAAGTTAACAGCCTCCCAAGAAGCCAACTGTTGCTGCTTTGTGTTGGCTGTACCACTACACCTTCACAGATGGAGGCATATCCGGTTCAGGCCCATTTTCTTTCTTCTGCCCTCCCTTTACATTGTACTTCTTCCTTCTTTCTTCACTGTAGCCATAGTCCCAAGTGAATGTTTCCAGCTTCACAAAGTCCTGTGCTAGATTGCTCCATTAGTGGCAGCAGAAAATGCAGTCATGTCACAGGCAATGAACCCACAACCTGTGCCTGCCATGTATACAGTGTTTCCTGGCCCAAGGCCAAGACAGATCAGCATAGATGGTGACTTGCTGGCTGATGCAGAATGTGGCCAGGACTTTCACACGGGAAAAATGGTAAGTCACCTACCCCAAGGAGTCCTTGCTGCATGGTAGAAGAGGCAGAGATGCTCTGAGTTCACCTCCTCTCCCACACCAAGGCCTTCTTTAGCTGCAGGTGGAAGACTGTTTCTGGCTCTAGCTCTCAACAACTAAAATAAATGTCAGTACAATTACAGTGAAGACATATATGAATAGGCTTTTTCTTCCTTTGTACCTCATAAGTCTGTCCTGTTGCTTACTCTCTGTGAAATGTGGAAGCATAGTTACCTGACAGATGAAGAGAAAACGTCATACTTCTACAATTGTTTTAAATAATCACTGTAATACTTTAGTGGTTGCTCACAAGAACCAGTTCTTTACAGTCATTTGGGTTTCTGGAGTTCTCTTTTTGATGGGGAAATAAGAGATAGTTTAAGAGATGCTTTAGGCTCAGACAATGGCAGCAACAGATTCTGTGATACATGCCCCAGACCCAAGTAGTCACAGACAGTTTATTTCTGCTCTGATTCTATTGATTTAATCTGATCTAGACATGAGTGGTCATAGACCAGTTATTTAGCAAGTCTATTTATGCTGTCTTTGCTAATTATATTTTCCAGTGTGTCCTCAGGAAAAAAGCTGTGCCAGTATAAATCCTTCCAGTGGTCTTTGTAACTACATTGCCCCTCATTTGTTTTTGCTATTGGAAAGATGGATGGTTTGTTTTGATATAAGAGAAAAACGAGTTTTGTATGTAGCAATAACTATGAAGAACTGGAAGTTTAAATGAACAGACTAGCCTTTCTTATTGGATTAAGAAGAAATAGACACAATTTAATGACTGAAGGAGTCAGTATACTGTTGCAGAGAAAAAATATTTGACCTCTATATCTGACTTTTTTCCATGGATTGTTTTTAATAATCACATATTGAATTTGTTCTCATATATTGTGTTTCCCTTGCCAAACCAGATTATTTTATTTACCTCTGTGAAAGCTATCATATAATATATACACTAATATGACTTTCTCAAAGAAAACCAAAATTAAATAGAAAAAACTCCACAAGACTATTAAACCAATATAATAAACTTTTTTGTAAACACAGCAGACTGAAAAGTGTTAATATTTATAATAATTTCTGGCAGAGCTTGCTTTTACATTTTCTTTAAATACATCTGCTATAATGCAATTCACATGATTGTTAAGTATCTTGGAATTAAATAAGACAGAAGTTTGCATTTAACATAAAAGTGACATTCTTAGAAATGATCTCTGGTTTGTGTTCATACTTTCCCTGTATAGGTGTCAGTACCTATATTCTGCTTCCAGAGGGGCAGAATGTCTTTTAACTCCTCAGCCTTAATTCACCAAGAAATGTAGTTGTTGGCCACTATGAATCCACCACACAAGGTTATGATGTTTCTAAGTTATAAGATAATGTAAATACCTGGCAAATGAAAAGAAAAAAAACCAAACACATCTGTTCAATGTTCTTTTAAACTCATAACACCGTGAATCTGAGATAAAGGTCAAAACCTAGGGGACATAATGGTATAAAATTACCTTAAAAACTTTTTGAATTTACATTTTCTTATGCAGGTCTGACTTCCGAGAAGAAGGATGTTAGCTGAATGGTAGTGCCTTCCACTGTTTTGCAAGTAAAAATACTGAAAGGCTGGTCTTAAGCCTACCTCTCTGTGTATTTGAATCTATATTGAAAATACTCAAATAAGCTAAGAAATTTATTATACTTCTGCTGATCTTCCCCCCCAATATTGTCTGTGAAATCATTTAGTGAAGCTCTAAAATGCTTGAACATAAATAACTAAGGTTAAGTACAAAAGGTTTATCTACTATAGCACATTTAAGGAATCAATAAAGACCATTAGCTGTTTTAATTAAAAATAGACAATAGATGGCTTTCAAGTAAAAAATTCAACAACTTCACTTATCTCTCCAGACTGGTCCTGCCAGAAGAAATACTACTTTCAAAATATGAACAATTGAAAACCCACTGATTGCCATTACTACCAAAGAAATAAAGCCATGAAACACTAATCAATGCCTGTGTGTCTTCAGGAGAGAATCACAATTACTAAATTTGGTTATTTGTTTACTTTCAGTACAGTATCATATTTGTTTCTTGTTAGAGTTGTATTGATTTTCCATCGCACAACAATTTTTCAATTACTTAGCCTGCTGACAGGGCAGCACAGTCACAATGGATGCAGGCAATTAAGCAGTCAACATTGTGAGAGGCATACAATTTACACCACGTCACTTTTTATAGATAGTGTTGTTGGTGAGGTGCATGTACCTTGAAGCAGAATTGTTGAGTATTATTTAGAAATTCCCAAACTAGCAAAGTCATGTGCTCATTTTGTCACTGTTAGCATCTTATTAGTTCACCACTACTTTAAAGAGGTTGTTTATTTTGCTCTTTAGGAGTTAAATATGTGTTTATCCACCATTGACCTAGAAACCTATGAAGTACGTTGCTTCTTTCATAGCAGAGGTATTTATATGAACAGTTTGCATCTTGCTTAAGCTTTGCCAAAGAAATGGAAGAGCTAAAATCTTGCTATCCCTTCATTAAGGTGTTCAAAGGGTTGGCAGGGTTCATTAATGCCATTTCTATACTTCTCAGAGACTTTTGTAATGTAAATAGGAAGTTTCATAAACATGCACACACATTATCTATCTTTTTCAAAGACTAATCCAGAATTACAATTCCAACTCAGGTAATTTTCTACCTCCAACAGTATAACCGTCTCTACTTTCCTTCTCTGAAGTGGACCATGCTTTTTGCACTCGCTGAATATATCATTAATTGGGAAAACCACAACAAAGAGTCCACGCTCAATAAAGCGTAGTGACTATGAGCAATACTCCTGGTGTATCTCTAAGAGTCATGAAGAGGAACATGCTGATAAGTCTCGGGAAGTGATGGAATTAGTCTAGGTCTACAAGTTAGACATGTCAACCTGATTTATTTCCCTTCCCAGTAGCCCCAAACTGGCAGTCTGCACTCCTGTTCTCTACTAGTTAGCATCTTGAGGGCAAATCCTTTTCTGACTCTCTTTGTTCCCAATCCCCAAGCTCCAAATATTCCCTCCTCTCTTGTAGTAGTGAGATATTAACTCAAAGTGAACAAGGACCGGTGGAAATGGGCAATGCAATCCTGGAGGCCGTGATGACTTTGTGCCCAAAAACAACTACAGGTTGAGTGAAGCTGGGGGCAAGGTGCTGCAGCCACACTGGTCCTACAGCTACATCTCACTTCTTCACCCCAGGCCCCCTGTCTGGAGTGGGACTGCTCTGGCAAGTGAAGCATGCAGACATAATGGAAAGGAGGACAACAACTTCATGGCACTTTGTGGGGCTTAGGAAGGGGTCTCAATCGTTTCAAGACACCAGCAAGGGGTGTAGGATGCTGTTAAAGCTGTTGAGAAAGGACTGTTCCTTTTCCAGGGGAAAGGAGGAGTGTGGGCAACAGGAATTTTTCACCCAGGACTCAAGGCTATGATGGAAGAGTTTGTCTGGTATCCCACTCTTTCCAAAGCTTTGGAGATGTAAACAGGGTTACAACAGGCAATTCTGCCCCATTTAGAGCCAGGACCACTAGACCACTTACTATTATTGTTCAAATGACTGAAAACTGTTATCTTTCTTTAAACCAACAGTATTTACCTTGAATATAGTACATTTGTATTGAAGGCTCAGGTAGTTACAGGCTGTGTCTCTTCTCCACCTGCAGAAGTTCAAACCCACATCTCCCAGAAGTTCAAGCTCACCACCGTAGCTAGGTCATGAGGGAACTCCTGTTTTTTTCCTACTGAACCCTTGCCAGCACGGTGAAAGCAGTATTGACCTTGTGGTGATGTGCAAGGAAAGGCTGCCTGAAGGATGTGGCAGCTGTAGCCTAGAAGTTAGGGCACCTGAGTGAAAGCAGAAAGTCTGGGACACTGGTCCCTATTCCCAGGTTTATTGCTAGGGGGTTTGTATCTCCAGAGACAGGCTCGTGTCTAAGCTTTATGCAGGATCACTTCAGACTTCTACATTCTGCCTAGGTCCCGGTTTAGAAATCTTCTTTCTTCAAAAATATGTGCTGTTTTTAACCCTGGGTGTAGCCAAACTGTCTCCCAAAGGGAGGTTACAGCTGTGCATTTGCTGATGTCCAGGAGAAAGCCTGTGTGTGTCACTGCAAGAGAAGGCAAAGGATGAGAAGCAAGGCTATGGAGGAAGATCCCCTTTTTCTTTCTACCCAAAGAGTTAGAGCAGTAAACATGTTATTTATTCTTTCCTGTGAGAGACATTGTCAAGAATTCAAGATGGACTGTCTTTTCCGTAACCTTTTTCTGACAGACTAATGTAGCTTCTTTTCAATAGTCTTGCTGATCAGACCATGGATCTATTGCAACAACTTGTTGTGGCTATGAGCTGAAAGGAGTATGGGAAGTACTCATCTGAGCTACTTCATATCTCAGAGGTTTTCAGCAGTTTTTCACATGGTGATTTTTATGCTTCTTTCGTTGGCACCAGAAACCCATTTAAGTAGCTCTTACCACCCACCTACAGACACTGACTTACAAGAGGATAAGCCTTACCATGCTCCAAAATCCACTCCTTCAGGTGCAGATGTTCTGTCTGCAGCACAAGGTGAGGAGAATGCATAGAGTGAAGTAGAGAGGATAGGCCAACAAGGAATTGAATTCTCGAGTTTGGTGCATCAAGTTTAAGAAATAATCATGCCCTGATCTTCTAGCATCTCTTCCCATCTAATCTTTAGCTGGATTTGTCCCCACAAGAATCTTCATCCCTGCTCATGCCCTGGTAGACCTGCAGGTGACTGAACAAGATTGAGTGGTGCAGCACATTGAATAGAGATTAATTGCTTTGGCAATGGCTGCCACGCTCACAATTTCACTTATTGAACAACCTTTAGTTAACAAACCAGCATGCTAAGATTGTGCTAGTATTATTCCAGCATCATTGTCATTTGCCCAATCTTCTTTTAACAGCACAAAATCTGTTCACTGTGCAATTCTTATTGCATATCATGTTTAGTAGAACATTCTTTACGGTTTCTCATTTTAAAAGTCAAGTGCCTATTGACCTTGCTGAACAGAGGTACAGTATTGTAAAAAATATTCTAAGCATTTACTTCTTCTGTAGGTCTCTTAATATATACTACAACCCTCCAAGTTCTGACCTAACAAAGGACAGAAAGGTATTTTCATCCCCCATTTTATAGAAAAGGAAACTGAAACATGGAGAAGTTATTAGTTCAGTCATGGGGCTAGTCATTGACAAAGCAAGAAGTAGTACCCAGGGCTCTAAAACCCAGGCTGCAGTGCCTGCAAAAAGATTGGCAAGAAAGGAAGTGAAAAGAAACATAGCAAAATAATGGAAGGTTGTTGTTTGTCTTGTCTGGTGACCATAAAGGAGGAATGTGTTGGAGTGTACAAAGCAAGAAATTTCAGTGCTCATCCATTCAATTAGTTTTGGGACCACTTCTTTTAAGGACCTTTGGTGCAATTCCCAGAGAAACAAGGATCAAAATAATTGAAGCTTAGACCTTCACAGACCATTTCACTGAAGAATTTGAATGGCTGATGAACAATTTGCTGGTTGATTTGTTTATAGTCTCTTTCTTCCATCTAATGGTCAGCAAAACGACTCCTCAAAAATTCCATTAAGTTTTATAATTGCTATTTATTGGTTACCCTGGATCCTTTACTTCTAGCATCTTCCATCTCTTGAGTAACTGATCTTCAAAATGCCTCTTTTTAGGTTATGTATTGGTCCAATCCATCATCAGAGAGCTGAATTAGTGCAATACATCATAAAGGAGTTGTTATTCTATTACTCACTAATGTAACTATCTGATAACAGCATCTAGGGAACTCTCCAGTTTTATATCTAATGTTTGGCTTCAACATTTGAGTATTTAAAGTTTTTTTTTTAAGGCTTTATTTAAGAAAGCGTCATAGTGAAAGCAATAAATCTTTGGTGGAAGAAGCCATTCTCAATACAGGAAAAAAATGGACCTGTTGGAACGGTTCCAGAGGAGGGTCACAAAAATGATCAGGGTGGTAGAACACCTCTCCTATGAGGAAAGACTGAGAGAGTTGGGTTTGTTCAGCCTGGAGAAAAGAAGGCTCTGAGGAGACCTTACTGCAACCTTTCAGTACTTAAAGGGGGCTTATAAGAAAAATGGGAACAGACATTTTAGTACGGCCTGTAGCAATAGGACAAGGGGTAATGATTTTAAACTAAAGGAGAGTAGATTTAGACCAGATATAAGGAAGACATTTTTTACTGTGAGGGTGGTAAAACACTGGAACAGGTTGCCCAGAGAGGTGGTAGATGCCCCATCCCTGGAAACATTCAAGGCCAGGTTGGACTGGGCTCTGAGCAGCCTGATATATTGAAGATGTCCATAGCCATGGCGAGAGGTTGGATTAGATGACCTTTAAATGTCCCTTCCAACCCAAACTGTTCTATGATTCTATGACTACAGTAGGAATTTTATGTGAATAAAGTGAATTGGAAATTATTTCTATATCATTTCTTAAAAGATACGATCACAATGAAGGGCTTGAAAATGTAAGGAAAACATTTTGGCTTTGCTTTTGCAAATTCATGCTTTTTGTGGTGCCAAATCACTAAAGCACAGAGATTTCCAGGAACCCTGTCTCACTATGCACTTGTGTAGAACCCAGCATAGTCATGTTAAAACCAGTCCATTAAATGGGACAAAACTATATTGTTAGAATTGGTTCCTGGCATGATTTTATTATGGACCATCTGGTACGCTCACCACCCATTCCCAGACCAATCACAGAGTTTGTCATGGTCAAGGAATCATTCCCAACAAGCAGTTTGGATGTACATGACAAATTTTGGAGGTTAAGAGAGTCAAAATAGCATGGATATGGGCTGACCATGCCAGCTGGCCTCAGAGCCAGAGAGAAAACCCATAATTTTCCATGGGAAAACCCAATGCTGTCATAGTCCCAGGAAGAATTGTAAATGTCTACATGTAAAATTTAATGTAAACATTTTCCAAGTAACCTGAGGAAAATAGAAGGTAATTCTCAAAACTTCTTGAAAGAGCAGTATTTCAAGAATTGAGAAACAGTGTCAAGAATATAGCTTTGTTTTTAAGTTCGACATTTTACAAAACTAGCATCCCAGTCCTGTATGTTTGTAAAAGCTGATATGTAAACAAATATACCAAACCTTTTAAAATTAAAAATTAAGAGTTTGCTGTAATTGCTTATGCATTTTTCTGTGTATATTTCAACACATTTTTGCATTTATATTGCACGGACCAGAGGGAAGAGTAGACAACTTTCAAAATAAACACAATGCATGTTCCCAGCCAGAGTTCTCTGGAGACAAGTATCTCCCAAAACCCCATTTTTCAGATGAACATGCTTTTCTATGTGGGATGTGTGTATTGGATTGGGTTGGGGTTTTGGTTTAGAATTATTGGGTTAGTATAATTATTTCTTTATTATGGCCTTATTTAGTTAATTCCAGATACAAAGCACATCCACAATCTGTTGACTTCAACAAATTAATATTTCAAATATGGCTCACCTTGAAATATATAACTTACTTGCTACAGATCACTAATTAAATGTTTGCTTTCCTAGAGGTAGTTTTCTGTGGTTTTACCCAACTATGTATCCAATATTGGGTGTTCTGAGGAGGCTTTGTTTGGCAATTCAGAGCTGTCTTTCACCTTGGGCCAAGGATGTAAAATCCTACTTTGGGTTCCCTGAAAAATAAAGTAATTTGTCATTATTCTTCTTCAGTGTCTTTGTTTTTTGCAAATAATAGTCTACTTCTAGCTTGCATTGAGTTTTTACAGTCCAGGTACCAGGCTCCTGAAGAGCAACCAGTAGACAAGATTTTAACCAAAGACAATAATCAGGGGAGTTACCCATGGTGGTGGTGACAGGGGAGAGGAGGCTGTGTGGTGCTTCTGAGCCAGAGCAGAACACACAAGTGAGTTACAAGCCCTTTACCCTGCTAGTCAACATGGACTTCATAGCCATAAACATCCTAAGTTTTAAAGTAAAGATGTATCTGCTTCATACCAAGTCACACTGAATGTGTATAAACTAGAATTGAGGGAGTTATTTGTTTATTTTTACATAAATCAGCTCTTTACACTTATGGTTGAAATAAGGGTGCAATTAAAAGATTGTGCAACTTCATTAAAACAGAGAAGAAATGATATATTGTAGCCATCCTGATATTGCACCATAAGCATCCTTGGTACTTTGAAAATTTTTAAGACTACTCAAAATTCTGGCTGATTTTCCTACATTCCCAAGGACCACTTGTAAAACAAGATGTTTGTAACTTAATGAGATTGACCCATGGCAGCTTTAAAAAATAAATAAATATAACAAGGAAATAAGGGCTTGAGGTTTTTTGAGAACAATAGATCTGTCTATGCAAAGGTTGTGTCTAACTTGTGTCAATTTCCTGTGCACCGAGTTTGTCTTTTATATGTGAATATTGTCTATTAACATTTTACTGTTATATATTGTTCTGTAGTTTCCTATTGTAGATATAAAGAAACAAAGCTCTAAGTAGGCCCACATTTAAATTGTTTTAGAAGTTTCATTTTAACCCACTATTTATTATTCTCCTCCTCAACCAGCTGCAGATAACAGTAAAGATAAGAATTAACAAATTAAATCAAAATGTAAACAGTATCAATAGGATGCATAAGTTCCAGTGAGACTATGAATTAATTCTGTTCATGGGGAAAATACCTAAATAACTCGTGGCAAGTTATTAAGTCTTTCTGTCCCTTGTGGTGCAGTTTCCATAACTCATGCAGTTCATTAAAGAGATTGCATAAATATAGATCATCCATGGAAAGCAATTAATCCTGTTACCTGTTTGGTAGCGTGTGTGTTCTATCATTAAATATGACATATAAATATTAATAGTGCAGGAAAAATGCTTATGGGAATGGTTAAATTTCTGATTTTGCTTTTATATTTTACTGTAGTATTTAGCTGCTTTTTTTATTATTTTTTTTAATAAGTAAACAACTATGTGCTTAGTGTCAGGGCATAATTAAGCTAGCAAAACCAGGCATTAATAATAGCTCATTACATAGTGAGGTTAGCTATAGTCTACTGAACTCTGAGAGATTTTCCATTGATATCAATGAAAGCAAGGTCAAGCCCATTGGGTTTCAAGATAATTGCTGTAAAGTAGTCATTAAATAATAAAGGAGATTATGAATAACCAGACTCTAAGATGTTTTCGTTTATCATTAGATTAATATTTTGAATTATCTTGAGTGCAAGCAATATTCAAGAAACAGAGCATCGCAGCTTGTCTGCAAAAAAGTATGGTGTTAAATAATTAACCCATCTGAACCTGAATGAACGGTAGTTTATACCCCTAATTCTAGAACAACTTAAATCAATAGGTAATCATTTTTCAGAATTGACAGATGTTTTACATAAGTAGAATATATGCTATATATTTATACAATACATGTTTGTGAAGAGAGCAAACTAACAAACAACTTTGGATAAAGAATAAGCCCATACACCTTTTTAGGCTTCTCTGACAAAATCCTGCATTTATCCAAGAATGATAAATTTATTAGTATTTTGTACTGAATGGATGAGGATGGACTTCAACTTCATAAGACCACAAAGTAAGTAAGTAAGATAATGGATTAATAAAAAACTAATAAAAAAAACCAACCAAACAAACAAACAAAACCTTAGGTAGGGGTAGCTATCCTTACTTAAGGGAAAGATACAAACAGAACAGCTGCTTAAAAGACTCCTTAAAGATTGCAAAGAATACCCCCCAAAGCTCCTCATGACAGCTCCCATGGGTGGCTCCAGCCCCTGACCTCATGTCTCTGCTGGCCCTCTGGCCCCCCAGAGATCTGGCACAGCCTCCTCCTGGGCAGCACTCACCCGGTAAATGCCCCATAGAGGAGGAGGGGGACAGGTTGTCTTGCTCTGGTAGAAGGTGGGAAGCAGGGAGGCATTTCTATGCTGCTCTTCACACACCTGCACTCTTTCCTTTGTGTTTTTCTGACTGATTTAAAATAATTTTAAACAAGTGAAAAGAGAGTCTTTGAATGCCCCCATAGGTCAAGTATTGCATGATGTGGTGGACAAGAGCTACACTTATCTGCTACAAGCTGCTCCTTTGTAACAGAGAAAACAAAACAGGATACTTGCCCGGTTACAGCTGCCCCAACTTTCAATCATCTGATTATCTTGAACCACCAGTAAATAAACTTTCAGGTGTTCAAATTGCACTGTGGACATGCAAGGTGAAGTTAATCACCCTATCTATAGGATGGTCAACACCAGCATGGGCAAGACACAGCAGGTAGATGGGGCAGTAACGTTACAAATCATCATGATAATTCTAGGAGGGCCACAGCCCCAGCAGGAAGAAAACCATGACCCTCAGGCTAGAGCTGACCAGCACTATGAAATATAAGTGAGATGGGTCCTGGGGTGAGAATTCATTCACTGGGACTTAATCTGGATAAGACTGAGAGAGTGGTAGCAGAAGAAACCAAGGAAGATATGGTACAACATGGGCTTAATTGACATGACTTCTATCATCCTGCTCTCCAAAACAGACCCAGCTCCTTCAGCACAGGACAGGACTGGAAGAATGTTTCATTTAATTCATTTGATTGGGGTTTTTTATCTTTTAAGATAGATATTCATCAGTTATAAGATAGAAAAAAAGCAGTCCTATATGTTGCATTCTGAACTCTTTTTTTTCCTTGACAATCCAAATAAATTTTATGGAAGTGGCACTTAGAAGTAGGCTCCTTGGGTTTTCATTTTGTTTTGTTTTTTCCTGACACTCAGTCTACAGTGAGCTAGCTATGTTACTTAATTAAAAATGGGTGAGAAGACATTTCATTTAATTCTTTATTGGTTATACAGGATATCAGTAATGTTAAAATATAGTTAAAAATCTGTGTATTTCAGTATCAAGCACCTGTAAAGGCACATAGTATTGAAAATTTCCATGACACAGATTTTTATGATAGCTTTACACTTATGTGTGGATGAATCTGCATTTCATTCTCCCTTTAGACATATGAAAGACACATTTTTGGGTTGTGTCCTCAAAAAGTACAGCAAATAATTGTATATTTGTGTCCTTGCTTGTATTTAACTGTATACCATTTTTAATGCAAGTACAGTGAAAATGTGTTCTCCTCATGACAAATCATCTGAGAATTAACATCTCAGAGCTCTGTGGGCAATGTAGTTAGTTATTGTATTCAAATATTCTTCTTAATTCAGTTCATGACTGTTTAGGTACATCATTGCCAAGGATTAGTTCCCATTGGTCTCCTTCAATTGCTTTATGAAATGGACATAAAAATTGCACAGATGAAGTGTTCTATGTGGAAAAAAACATCAAAGGCAAGAAATAATTTCATATCTCTTTGATGTCACTCAGCTTCAGGTAGAGGCCATTACAGCTTGCAGGAGTGTTAATTAAAACTGATAGTTATTTGATTTACTTGACATGCCTTTAAAATAGCTTGTAAAACTTGCCATTGCTGACAAGAGGAAGATCCTGAGTCCATGAACATGTATGATTTACAAGTCTTCCTCCTTTTCCCTTACAGACATAAATGTAATGACCTTTGAATATAAGAACCAAAAGACAGAGTTGTGCATACTAATCTTAAGAGTATGACAATTCACACTAGGGAAAAGCCTTTTCTTTTCCTGCCATCTTTGGGAGATCAGTGAAGGAGAATTAATTAACCTAAGTTTGATATCGACATTGTTTTCCTTACAATTGTTTCTAACAAGCAATGTCATTTCTAACATAGGACAAAGCTGATGCTTACTAACATTACTTCATCGGAAATTATCATTAGCAGCTCTGCCTTGTTACTCTTTCCCCAAGTGACAGCAGTCTCAAGTACACCACACACTTTCTCTAATCCTCTTGATGAGATATTGTTGGAGGGAGTGATGTCCTACTCAGTCTGGGATCAAAGTCACTAAATTATTTTATTTTTCTTTGTTTCGGTAACATACGTTATTTCACTACTAATAGACCATATGGCTTAGAACCGATTAACAGGCAAGAAACATGAAGTGCTCATGAAAGATCATTTTTGCTGTGAGGTTCTCCAAAATGTGTGGTATAAAAAAAAAAAACCATAGAAGTGTTTCCTCTTAAAAAAATATTTGATGGCAGCTTTCAGTTTCAGCTGTTATGAGCCAATTAGACAGAAAAAAACAAAGAGCTTCCTGATACCATGGCGTATTTCTCTGTGATGAAGACTTGGGGCACTGAGGGTAGTGTCAAAATGTTGAGTGTCTTTGCATTCAAAGCAGAGTGTAGGACTTTTCTTGACAATTTGGAGGGGATTTTGCTGCTTTTAGTGTACTGTTTGTAAATGTTGTTTTTCAAGCTAGATAGTTTTCTGTTGGGTAACTTTAGAGTAACTCCATTGCTTGTTTGATTTTTATGGTGATAGTCCAGACAAATGCAACAGTCAACAAAGGGGTAATTTGGACCAGTGTGTGTTATTAGCGTGATATCCACCATTAGATTGTACTGTATTTCCCTGGCTAGTCTCTAACCATCCATGACTAAATATCTCATTCTTCACTTTCACTTCTTCCTTTAATCTCTTAACAGCTAGCTTGCCATTTCTCTTCTATGTGATCTGAGGCTGATGAGTATATGTAGAGAAATTTGCTTTTTATAGGTGCTAATTGAACACAAAGAACTATTTATCCTCAGGTTTCACCATGCTGCCCTGTAAAAGTTTGTCTGCTGGTATATACTATAATCTCAGACTAAATGTTTTTAGGACAAGACAGATTGTGTAACTTTTTTTTTTTTTTTTAGTAAGGTATTTTCATAGCATCACAGATCCATACAAGCTTGAAAGAACCTCACAAAATTTCTACTCCCACCTCCTGCTCAAGAAACAGAATCAACCATAAATTTCAACCAGGTTGCTCAGGGGTTTATCTGATCAGATCTTGAAAATACCCAAAAATATTAAACAGGACACATCCCAGGACAGCCCCCTGTGTCATTCTATTTGCCATAGCCATCCAGGTAAACCCATTAACCACTATTCTGTAAGCTCAACCATCCAAAAATTTTTTTTTTTTTACCCCATCCAGACCATAACATCCTAACTTGGATACAAGAATATCATGGGAGATAGTATCAAAAGCCTTGTTAAAGTGGAGGTAAATGACATTCACTTCTCTCATCCACAAATCCAGTCATTTTATCATAGAAGGCAGTGACATTGGCAGCATGATTTATCCTTGATAAAATCAAAATTCTCTCCTCTGATCACTGTTCCTAAAAAATGTGGGAGACCTTGTTGTTGAAGACTGAGACAAAGATATTGAATCTGACAAAGCCCTTATCTGCATTTGCTGTCACTAAATCATCTGTTCCATTCAATTGCAGGTCCTCATTTTTTGTTTGTTTATTCTTTGCCCACTGAGGTAGTGGTAGAAGCTCTTGTTGCCCTTGCCAGCTTTCCAGATACCATCCCTGCATGCATGGGCAATATTCTTCCTTTGTAGTCTGTCCTTACTTTCACCTCCTTCATACTTTTTCTTCTTTTCCTTTTTTTTTTTTTCCTTTTGTTTTCCCTTTTCACTTTGGAGCACTGTCACAAATTCTTTCTTTATCCAGGCTGGTCTCCTGATATGTCCACTCAGTTTCCTGAATATCAGGATGGACCATCCCGTGCTTTGGCAAAGGATGCGCTTGAAACTTCCAGGTTTCCTGAGGTCCTTTGAGCTTCAGAGCTACACTCCATGGAATCCCATCTACCAGTTACCTGATTAAATAAAAGACAATGTGGTCATAAAAGTCAAGGCACTGTCTGCAACACTATCCATGCTGCAGCATCGCAGATCCTGTCCTCCAGAAAGCATGAAACCTCCAGTGACAACATGCCTGCTGAGCTGATGGTATCTCCCTGCATCCATTCTCACCAACCACTTCTTCCTGGTGCTGAATTTCAGTTCAGGCCCAGCTCGTTCCTGGAGTTTCTTTTAATGGAGCTTGATCTTCTCCACTGTCTATTAGGGCACTTTACTGATACTACAGATTCAAATTTGAGGGCAGAGAAGAAGCATTGCTGCTGCTGTCAGAAGTCACACATCTCCAGCTTTCCCCATCTTGGGAGTATCCACCACTCATTCAAGACTCCAGCTGTCCCTCCTTCCTTGCATCATGTAGCTCAGGATGTCTGCAAGGTTTCTGTGAAGACCCTGCCTCTTATTCATGAGGAAGCTATTTGAGGCTTATCACTTAGAAATTTCTGAAATATCAAGTTGTTCTGAACCATACTGTGCTGCCTCAAGAAAATTGCTTTACATATATTAAGTATATCAGAGTAAGCAAAAGCATTTTACTTCAAGATCTGTTTATATCCAAATGCCATCTGCTGCTGGGTGGGTTTTTTCATGAAATAAATGTTGATATGTTACAAAGGTCATACTTATTGCTCTATTGATATTTCAGCATGACACCCAATTTTGAGGAGGAATCTCATGCAGAAACAATTTGTTTTGCTACAGAGACTGGGTGTAAAGTTTAAATGCTCTGTCATAAAATAAAGCACAGTTTCCACACTTTAGGCACACTGGAATCAGTACATTCATTAGCTTTAGGACAGGTGCATGCTAGTGTTACAGCACTGCAAGTTATTGATATAAGGAACATAAAGAGAACACAGGAAGAACAAAGCAAGCATTTAAGTTGTGTGGTGGTAGTGATCAGTACTCCTTTTATAGCTAATTTTTATGATCCTTATACTGTACTTTCAGACATCCAAGTAGTAGGTAAGAATTCCTATGATTCATCTCCTGTGATGTCTTAGATTACATCAAAATGCCCCTTTGCAATGGAGGTTGTGTTATTCTTTCTAGTATCTGAGATAATGTCATTCTGAGAGTGTCCTAATATGAAATGTTAATTTTAACACTGCAATGTAAACATCTCTGTAAAATACTCATGACAATATCCCTGTTCTACATATTTCTCTCTGACCCTGCGTGTTGCCATCTGTTAGAGAATGGTTCTGTCACTCATTGCTGGATCTTAGGAAAATAATGAGTAAAACGCTGTTCTTTAAAATAAATTAAAAAAAACACACACACCAAAACCAACCAAACAAACAAACAAACAAATATACACTACCTTGGTCTTATTTTTATCATTACTACTACCATTCATAGTCAAAGCTAGACTCAAATAAACAACGGCATTTTTGCTGTTGTTGTCTTTGGCTACAATACCATGTTCAAATATCAGCATCATGCAAGCAGGCTGCCTATGGTCTCCCTGTGCCCAGCAAGGCACATGCAACAGAAGCACAGCCTTGTTAGAAGGCACTGCAGAATCCCAGTTAACCAACGGGGAAATGCTGAACACAATGTTGTGCCTTAAATCCTTCTCTGCTTCGGGACCTTAATGTATTTGGTAGTTGCAGAGACAGCTGTTTCTGCTAAGGCTTCACATATCTGCTCTCCTCCTTAGTTAGTGGAAGCACTAACTACAACTTTGTCCCATTCTTGGTTCATGTTTCTAGTACAAAATCTGGTTTCTTCTGGGCAGAACTTGCTGATGGAAAGAAGGGACAGGGCATGAGGGACAAGGAGGGGTCTGGTGCAGAGAGCCCAGGAAGGGGTGAGAGCATTCCTTAAAGGGAGGCAAGCATGACTGCAAATCCCTGCAGTACAGACATAAGCTCTCCCATTGAGCTATCACATGGAAGAGTGACAAAGGCAGCAGGAACACTGTTTCACACACAGGACAGCATGACTGCCATGGTCACTGCTGCAAGACTCACTTTGGGAGATGGATACAAGGAAGCCTGCCAGTCCACCATCATCAGGGAAAGAGCACCCACTCTCCTGGATCCACCACCAGATAAAGTGTAAGGCTGATTTTAAGTTGTTCAAAATTTATAATAATTTGTGGATGTGCAGATGTGAAATGAAGGTGCTCAGGCATTAAGTTGTCAAATACTGAGAAGGTTACAGAGTCTGGGAAACTCCATAATTAATATCAGCAGAAGAGGGTTTTTGAAGACTGCATTTTTATTAGGCTTCTACATCACTTGCTTCAATCTCTTCACAGAAACCCTAATGTAACAGCTACAAATGGGCCTGGAAACATCTGACAGCTAACAGCGACAGAGCCTAGATCTTTTAAGAGGCAATTTTCAGATGCTCAGAGATCAATTTTTTCAATTTTTTTTTTTAACAGAGTGAATTCTGTGCAGTGAGAGAGATTAAGATGAGGAAAATCTGTGTGGTTTAGAGTAACTAAAGACAGCCTCATAACACAAATGTGCCAAATAGTGTTCATCTTATGTTGACTCTTTTTACGTACATAATACCCACCATAAATATATAGTTATCATACTCCTGCCTCTCTGCAAGCATTGAGTCACTGTGACTTAACTGTTCAGGGGTACAGCCTGCATTGTATTCTTACTCATGTATATATATATTTTTAATAAACAATTCAGCCTGAGGTATTAATATGACAGCTACAAACTGTGCAATTTCAGCTTAATTCTTTTTAAGCAGTACCTAATGATTCCTCAAGTTAGAGAATGCATGATTTCCACTCTCTCCATATCATTAAATGGATACTTCCAGAAACAGCTTGTTTTAAGTGCATGCTACTTCTACTAGTCCACTGAAAAAAACCAGGGCAGAATTGCCTCTCTCTGTAGTCAAGTTTTTAAGAGCAGTACACCTCTATACCTTCCAAGCCTCAACAACATGTTGTAAGAAGGAAAAGATCAAAGTACTCTGTTGAACTGTTAACATTTGTACCACCAAAAGATTGCCTTGTTTTATGTATTTTAGCTCTTTCACTCTTAATTCTGGCAAAGAAAAATCTCAAGAAAAAAAAAAAAATCAAGCAGATTTCTAGCCATACAACCTCTGTATTCAGAAATCACACCACTAAAAAATTGTAACAAAATATTTCCGCTATAAATCCTGTTACATTTGCAACCAGTATGTCAATTTTGAGATTGAAATCTAAGCATCTCAGCATGATGTAGAAATCTGAAGACCATAGACAGTGTTGCTCCCCTGACTCTTTCCTCTTGCTCATAGACTCAAAAGCACTGTGTTCAGCTCCGGGGCCCCCAACATAAGAAGAACATGGACCTGTTGGAGAGAGTCCAGAAGAAGGACACAAAGATGATCAGTGGGCTGGAGCACCTCCCTTATGAAGATAGGCTGAGAATGTTGGGATTGTTCAGCTTGGAGAAGAGAAGGCTCCAGAGAGACCTTGAAACGGCCTTCTAGTACATGAAGCTGGCCTATAGGAAAGATGCAGAGGGACTCTTTATTGGGAATTGTAGTGATAGGATGAGGGGTAATGGTTTTAAACTGAAAGAAAGTAGATTTAGATGAGATATGAGGAAGAAATTCTTTACTGTGAGGGTGGTGAGAAACTGGAACAGGTTGCCCAGAGAAGCTGTGGATGCCCCCTCCCTGGAAGTTATCAAGGCCAGGTTGGATGGAACTTTGAGCAACTTGATGTAGTGGAAGGTGTCCCTGCCCATAGCAGGGGGGGTTGGAACTAGGTGATCTTTGGGGTCCCTTCCAACCCAAACCATTCTGTGATTCTATGATTCTATGAAATTCAATTTAAGAAGCTTAGAAGAAATAATAACCTAGTGTCTCATGTTAAGCTTTTAATATTCATTGTTTGGGTTCTCTGGGTTCTCAAATACAGAGAGGAAAAACTAGAGTTGCAAGCACAAAAGTAAATTACAAAGGAGTGGCAATACTTTTAATTGTCATTTTACAACATCTGTGAATCTTAGTACTGCACATCTCACTCAATTACTTAACCTCTAAGTTTTTTCAATAAAAAACATTCTGCCTTTGCAAGCAACGCAGAACTTGGTGGTACTTTCATCTTCCCATAACCATACTTGCTTGATTGAGGTCCCTCCCTCTAGGTAGGGTGCAGAGCTGCACTTGGCTGTGTCAACAGGATGTGTCTGAGATGCTGACCCAGGCCTTGGCACTGCACAACAGCCAGATGAACAGCTCTTCTGTGGGGCTGCAATTGTTTTACAGCACTGTGGTGGTAGATCCTAAAATAACCTAGAAATGTTTGTATTGTTATTACTAAGTCTTTTAATTCCTTCTCAGAAGACTGTCCATCTCTTTTTTTGTCTCTGCCACATTGTATTGGATTTCCATGGGAAGGTTTTGGTAGTGGGAGGCTACGGGGGTGGCTCCTGTGAGAAGCTGCTAGAGGCTTCCCCTGTGTCTGATGGAGTCAATGCCAGCTGGCTCCAAGTCAGACCCGTCAGTGATCAAGGCCAGGCCAATCAACGATGGTGGTAGCACCTCTGTGATAACATATTTAAGGAGGGGAAAGTTGCTGTGCAACTGGGCAACAGTAGCCAAAGAGAGGAGTGACAATACATGAGAGAAACAACTCTGAAGACACCAAGGTCAGTGAAGAAGGAGGGAGAAAAGGTGTTCCAGGCATCAGAGCAGAGATTCCCTGCAGTCCATGTTGAAGACCATGGTGAGGCAGTCTGTGTCCCTGCAGCCCATAGAGTTTAACGGTGGAGCAGATATCCACCTGCAGCCTGTGGAGAAGCCCACACCAGAGCAGCTGGATGCCCAAACAAGGCTGTGACCCCATTGGAAGCCCATGATGGAACAGGGTCCTGTCAGAACCTGTGGACCCGTAGAGAGAGAGAAGCCAATGCTGGAGCAGGATTACTGGCAGGTGACCTCATGGAAGGGATCCACGCTGGAGCAGTTTATGAAGCACAGCAGCCTCTGGGAAGGACCTATGTTGGAGAAGTTCATGGGCAACTGTCTCCTGTCGGAGGGACCCCACGCTGGAACAGGGGAAGAGTGTGGGAGTCATCTCTCTGAGGAGAAATGGGCGGCAGAGACAGCCTGTGATGAATTGACCACAACCCCCATTCCCTGTCCCCCTGCACCACTGGTGGGGAGGAGGTAGAGAAAATTGGGAGTAAAGTTAAGCCCAAGAAGAAGGGAGGGGTGGGGGTTAAAGTGTTTTTAAGATTTGGGTTTATTTCTCATTATCCTGCTCTGATTTGATTGGTAATAAATTAAATTAATTTTTCCCCAAGTCGAGTCTGGTTTGCCCATGACAGTAATCGCTGAGTGATCTCTCCCTGTCCTTATCTTGACCCATGAGTCTTTTGCTATATTTTCTCTCCACTGTCCAGTTGAGGAGGGGAGTGATAGAACAGCTTTGGTGGGCCCCTGGCATCCAGCCAGGGTCAACCCCAAGCCTCCTTTCACCGAAGTCTGACATAAAGCACAAATCCATGTATCCTGAACACTGTGTTAAGTCCACTATTTTGGAAACTTTTGTTCCTTCTTGGGTTCCCTACACCCTACAAGTAGCTTACTATATCCACTCATGTGACTTCAAATTTCAGTTTATGCTGAAGGTTCACAGATCCTCTCTTGAATCTTGCCTTGCCTTCTACTGCATAGTTCAGTATCTGCCTACAGTATCTGAAACCAACATTGTTGGAGATATGGGCATTGATGGTGGAGATTTTAGTCTCTCTTTCAAGATGCTTATGCCATGTGCTTATCCCAAGGAATTCAACCATCTCTCTCCTTGCATCGTCCTAGCCTCTCCAGCTTGAAGCTGCCTCCTCCCGAGCTATCCCATTTTTCTTGAGGGTCTTCTACTACTGTCATGTCCTTGGTGCCACAGTAAAGAATAACTCCCATGTCAGTTGGGATGACAGGATGTTCCTAGATGACTAGGAACAAATATCTTCAAAACAGAGCAATCAGAAACAAAATGTTGATATTTATTGACCACCTGACAGGATTTGAGCAATTTGTGTTTCCCCCTGTACACAATGAATCATAAGAAATTGAAAAAGTTTGTCCACCTCACAGTCCTCCTGTGATGAAGTGTGTTGCCGTGACTGTTTTCACATGCCACTGTCGAGAGTTTGATAGCACTGACAGTCAATCAGAAATCTCCCCTTACCATCTAAATTGCCAGGCTGTTTTTTTTAATTTCTTCATTAGGGTATGGATTGTCTTCTGCAGTGAGAGTTTCATTTTCCCTTTTGTAGGGAAGCAAAACTACCCCCTAATCCTTACGCAAATGGAGAGCAATGTAAACAGAGTTATTAATACAACCTATCCAGTAGCTGAAAGAAATACTAACCTCAGGGCTGGAAAATTAGTCTGTCTTGTTTAAATGCTGGAAGGAGTTCTCTGCTTTTTGCTTGCAAAAGTAGACCAAGCAAGAAGAATGAAGGATCACATTTCAAACAAGACGCTTTTTTTTCCTCCATTTAATCATTTTTATATTTTCAGTTTTCCATGAAGATAAAGAAAGCTCAACTCCTTGCTAAAGTGACACAAAACATACTTGAGAATTTGTCTTCCTTCTAGAAAAAACCTTTCAATTTAAATATTCATTTTTTCTCTGCATTTTTGTCTTGAGGGATTTCTTATATAGATTGTACAGAGCTGAAAACTGAAAATCTGCATTTAGATAGAAATCTCAAGAAAGGCCTTCTATACAAACTAAGCAGCATTGCTTTTTTCTTCCTTCCAGTATGACATGAAATCATTTTTCTTCCATTTCTTAAACAATATTTCTAAATTTGGTCTTCAGGTTCCCCTAAACACTGAAAATGAAGATGCTGTAATAGCTCTAATTTTGTATGATGAACCAACCTTCCTACATCAAATGTCCCAAAAGCTATATTTTTCTGTTTACTATAAGCATTATTTGTTTTTCATTCAAGTATGTTGACCATTTTAGATGTCAAGAAGGGAAGAAATGGGAGAGCTAAGGAATAAAATTCCTGTTATATTTGTGCACAAGATCTTGCTGCAGTCCATGCACTATCAAAAAAGGTTAAAAGTGACTGATGACATTTTAATAGGTTTTCCTAGATTTCAGTGGCTGTCATTTTTTTTCAGTCAATAATTCACATGGTTACAGAAGGCAACACCATTGGTTTTTAGTGTGGCAGTAGTTGGACAAAAGGATTGTAAAATGCTTCGTAATCTTTTGCACATGCTGGACAAATCCTAGCCCAGCTCATATCCCAAGTAATATCACTAATGTTGCAAAATCTGGATGAGACCCAGAGGAATGATGTTGAAAGTAACGTATGTATAATCTGTATGAGAAGAGAAATGCCTCATTCACTCGTGGAATATCAGGTGCAAGGAATAGGGAAATAACACAGTTTGAGAGCAAATGAAAATCTTATGCTCAGAATGATCCCATGCACTCTATTGGAAAAAGGCTGACCCCCCCTGAAAGGAATAAGAATTTTCCCACTGACATAAACAGTGAGTTTATCATGGCCTTCTGTTTTTCTCCACCAATAACAGTCTTCGCTTAAAGAGCAAATTAATGAAAGTCACTTCTGTAACACCAAAAATATCACTAAGTTACAGCAAAATGTCTTTAACATGGTCGGGGTGGTTCATACCAAATCTACCAGACAGTAAAATAACAGGCAAATTTAATTAGGTGAATTCACAGTCAGCAGTTTTCCAGGAACCACACATGACTTAATACTTATTATGATTTCCAGAGAAAACAAGTCAGTCATGTAATTGTACTTTCAAGTCAGTCATGTAAATTGTACTTTCAGTTAATAAAGGCATGTGCAAAACAGCTTCCTCAAAGTTGTATTTTCAAGAATTATGCTTGTGATAGGGACACATTTGCAGCAGATGGCTCCCAAAGAACCTTTGTTATAGAAAATTAACAGTTTGGTGGTCACCATTTATTTTATGAAAAACATACAGAAAGCTCAGTGCCATTTAACATGTTTCCATTTAAATTAACCTAATGAAACTTGTGATCTGAAAGACAGAAGATAGGTCAGCTTGAGTGGTCAGACCCCAGAGTGATGTCCTGTGATAAGTGATGCTATCTCTGAGGATCCCAGTGTCCTGCATGCATCATTAGCAAGCTGCAGGTGTTGAAGGATCCTTTGTAGTGCTGCCCTTTGAGTGAAGGAAAATAATTTAATCACCTTCTGAAGACTTATAATCTTACGAATCCAGTTTGAGGGCCCTGCCAAAACCTTTGAAAACATGTTGGCGTAAACACAGGATACTAGGAATCCTTACAAAAATCACTGAGTACACAAGCTTTATAGCGATCTTTGGTTTTCTAATAAGCCTTATTGCAAGCTTAGAAGCAAGGGAGGGTGGTCATTGTTTTGTTAGCTTTCTCCCCTGTTGGGAAACAAACTTGAAGTTGTCAAAGTTCAACTTATCTACCATACAGGGTCAGGAATGAATGGAGTTCCTGCATGCATTTACTATGTTAATACTTTATTTGAAATTATTGAGTCAAGACATTCACTAGTCACTCCAAAAGTACTGTCACATGAAAATAAATACCATTGTAATGAAATTCAATAAGTTTAAAAGAATCTACAAGGACTGGGACTGTACATTATTGTTACACCTTATTCTTTATTTATCCCATCAACATATTGATTACAGCAGCTTGATGAAAGCTCTGTGGTACCTGACCTGAAAGTAGCAGATGAATAATGAAGTAAAAGCATGGCAAGGCTTCATAACAGATTGATTGTACTTACAGGTTGTAACTAATCTATTGTCACTATTTCTCATAACTTTTCATTATTGGTAGCAACCTGTAAAATACATAACTCAGTTCCTACTAAGGATCTGATAGTTCCAGGGTTGAAACAATTATTTTTCCAATTTAAAGACTTTAAGTGTTCATCAGGATGTACTATGATTTAAGACTTTTAGACCCTGACTGCCCAATTACACTAGTTATTAAATACTATGCATGATGTTCACAAGTAATCTAGCAAGTTCTTTTTTTCAGGCCCCATGATTTATAGGCAAGCTAGAGTGGTATGACTGGAGGTCAAGAAAAATGTCAGTGGCCAAAGTACAGAAAGCTTTTCTGATTGTGTTTGTGGCCTGTTGCAGCACTTGTCAGTCAGTTTGAAATGCTGCACTGTATCACTGATATAACCCATTCTACCTAGTCTGTATTTACTCTGTACCTCATCTTCCCAATGAATGTGCATGTGTTTCAACACTGTCTAAAATAAAGTTCTTACTGATGTTAGCAGGAGAAGTCTTTATTAACATGCTCAGGAGTTAATCAAGAGAAACCCAATTTGACTGATGTAAGCTACAGGGTACAGACACATCAAGAAGAAAAGTGACAGTGTTTTTCAGAATAAAAGCATATCTAAATGGCATTGATATGGCCCTTGTTAAGAGAAGGGCCTGAGAAAACCAGATGCAAGAGGCATGCTTCTCATTATTCCATCTCCATTTTTTTTTAAGTTGCCTACTTCCTTTCCAGTGCATGCTGCAAGCTGGAGTATTGGGCTCTAAATCCTTCAGGTGGCTTTACGAGACTAAAAGATATAGGACTTCTAAAAGTAATGTTATTCTGCTGAACTTTCCCTTCCTCAAATGTTCTCCCTCATTCCAAAAGGATGTTGTTCACAGGACTGTTACATTAAAGCTACTTAACAATCTGTCCAAGACATCATTTATACTGATATATCCAAGATATCATTTATACTGTTGTTTCCAGCAGTGTACCTTCCCAAGTATGAAAGGAAAACAATAACCAATACTTAAAAAAAAAAGCCAGTAAAGTCTTTTAGCACTTAATGATACAATTGTTATATTCTTCCTGAGTTGTAAGAAAAGTTCTATGATATTTATTTGGATCCTGGACATACCTAGATATGTCCACATCTCTTTCTAAAAAGACAAAAAAAAAAAAAAAAATCTTTGGTACAAAAGGAATCACAGAGTCATTGAGGTGGAAGAGACATCTTGAGACCAGTTAGTTCACACACCCAGCTTAAGCAGGCTCAGCTACAGCAGGTTGCCCAGGACCACATCCCATAGGGTTTTGAATCTCTCCATGGATGGAGAATCCACAACCTCTCTAGTCAACTTGATCCAGTATTCAACCACCCTCACAGTAAAAATATGTTTTAGTGTGTTCAGACAGAATCTCCTGTGTTTCAATTTGTGCTCATTGTCTCTTAACCCATCACTGGATACCATTGAGAAGAGCCTGGCTCTGCCTTCTTTACGCCCCACATTGAGGTATTGATATGCATTGGTAAGATCCCCCTGAGCCTTCTCCTCCCCAGGCTGAACAGACCCAGCTCTTTCAGTCTCTTTTCATATGTCAGATGCTCCAAGGCCTCCATTATCTTCGTGGCCCTTCGCTAGACTGACTCTTGTATATCCATGTCTCCCTTGTACTGGGGAGTCCAGAACTGGACCCAGCACTCCAGGTACCTCTCACCAGTGCTGAGTATAGGGGAAGGACCACCTCCTTTGACCTGCTAGAAATGATCCTCTCCTGCTGCACAGGATGCTGCTGACCACTTTTGTCACAAGGATGAGTTGCCAGCTCATGGTCAGCTGGTTGTCCACCAGGTTCCCTAGGTCCTTCCCAGCAAAGCTGCTTCAGCTGCAGCAGTATTATATAGTATTAAAGCATTAAATATTATTAAAGAGCCTGTAAATTGTGCCATTTCTTCTGTCTGAGTGGGTTATTTTCTGCAACAGGAGACAATAGCTTTAATTGTCTTCTATTAAGACAGATAAAGATTTTACTGTCAGTTAATAAAGAATATTTAATTCTTTAAAATAGCATCATTTGTGATATTATACCACAGGCTATATAGAAAATTCTGCTTTTACTTAACCTACTAATATGTCTTCTGATTTACTTATGCCAGAATTGCTCACTAGGGATTGAAGACATCTGAACTGGAAAACGAGCTTTTCAGTCACTCAGTCTTGGCTCTAGATAAGAAATTTATCTGAAACCTGTTCACTGAGAACATGTTTCTCATTCCCCAGATCTTCATTTTTATGAACCAAGAACATTAGTGTCCAGTGAGAAACTGTCTAGATGGTATTTAGCCAGAAATTAAACCACTCTGTGTTTCTAAACCATTCTATTCAGTACAGAATAGGGATTTTTTTAAGTAGCATTTTTATGGGAAACAGAAATGGAGGGTAGGTTAGCAGAATATTACCCCCTTTGTTAGCACTGGTCTCTTGTTCTCATGTCCCAGCACGGAAAACCAGTCCAGTGTAATATCAGTTTTGTTCTGGCTCTTCTGCCCCATGCACAAGATGCGAGGAGCCAGCTGTGCAAGAAAAAGGCAGTGTATATCCTGGTTTCTTTGAAGTTTCCTGCTCCATGACACATCTGAGTACAAGTGGGAAGGGGATATCCCTAACACAAATGTGTAAAAGCACACAGCCTCTATTTGGGTAGCAGTAACAATCAAGAATATAAAAGCACTGTCTAGTTTCTACTCCCAGATAAGTCTTCAATAACTAGTTGACTTCCATTTTTAGAGCTTTCCTCCAGCTTGCTGTGGTTCCCATGTCTTGTCTGGATTTGCTTGCTTCATTCTCCCTTGACTGTGGGAAGGGAGGACCAGCAGGGCAGGTCATTCCAGGCCGCCTGCTCTCAGTGGTCAGAGACAATCCCAGCTGCTTAAATTGCAGTACATCTCATGTAGGTATTTGCTGGTTTCTTCTATGTGCCCTTGGCTTTCCATCTCAGCCTGGAGAAGTGACCTTAGAGATTTGGGCTCAGCTGGAATAAGAAAAATATTTTGTAAACAAATTAGGACATCACTGACCACAAATGATGGAACAGATTGAGACATGTGAAGTGTGTCAGTGTGTGGGAGACAGATGACAGGACAGAGTTTACCTAGAAGCTAAGAAGAAATGTTCCCTCCTGACCAAAAAGGTTATATTTTCACGCAGGAATGTGTCAGTATTGGCTCAAGAGCTTTACAGTAAGCAGCAGAAATGCTTCCATGATGACCTTGCTTTGCCCAGTAAGCAGTTCCACTTTGATTCAAAAAGCTCTAAATTCATTCATTGCTACTTCATGGTGCTGGCTTTTGGAGGGATTCCTAGGTCCGTTCTCTGACCTACACATAACAAAGTAATGTTTTTGGAGCTGGGCATCTCTGCTGTCCTGAGATCCATGGGGTCCTGCTTTTAAGCCTTTCTCTATCTCAGGCAATTGTTCAACAGAGCACTGCTTCAGGCAGGTTTCCTTGTGACAGCATCAGGGTATGATACTCAACTTTAAACTCATGTTGTGGCTCTGTTGTTAAGTGCCAGACCGGCAAGTACTGAAACATCTGCCCTCTCCAGTGCCAGATCTGCAGAGACAAGCTGGAGATAGGAAGAGTTGGTTTGCAGCTCCAGAAGTTTTGATGCAACATTTTGGCAGTTATAAGCTATACCTTGGCTTATCCTATTCTGTCCCTTCTTAGTGACCCACTTGTTTCCTGGGCCATGTGGTATATGGGGGCTGACAGAAGCAAGGAGAGTGATTTCCTTGCAAGAGGAAGTTACAACCTCTGTGAAGAAAGAGTAAGATATTGTGCAGACATTGGAAAATAGCATCAAGGTTGTTGGGGAGACTAAGATGTACTGATTGTGATCTGATTGCATCTTACAGAACAGATATTTCCTAGCTGCCCAGGTCATGCTAAAAGGAAGATAAGAGCCTAAAAGCCCAAGCCTCCTACCTACCCACCCACCATTCACATATATGGGAATCAGTCCTCAGGCTTGGGGAGTTACTAGAGTGAAACACTGCCAACCAATTTGGGGAGTCAATTAACTGTAATTTGGTCAGCCAGTTTTGAGGAGGTGAATCCAGGGAATAATTCTTCCACAGCTGACATAACTGTGCAGAGAAACAGGTCTTTACAAAGACTCTTCCAGTGCAAGGGAAGAGAATACGGTATTCAGGGACTGACCTGAGGGCTCAGCCTCGCCTGCTGATACAGTTGTGGCATCCTGCATTAACCAGGCTGCCAGGTATGTGGCTCACAACAACCAGTGGATGAGTGCAAGGTGTCAGGCCACCCTGCGTGTCTGGAAGGGGAGTCTTTTCAGCTGTCTGACTTACTGCATCAGATCTGAAAAGCACATCAAGCCACTGCTCATAGCACCATGGAGAGCTGAGCAAACTGCTCCCTGCATATTTTGCTTGTCTAATTTATTAAAGCTCCTGATTTAATGAGACCTGTTTACGTTCCAAGCCCTTAATAATCCAGGGCTCTTCCACAACCATCTTTTTAAATTTCCACCACAAAGAGTTTATTCACTGGCAGCTTTAAGCTGACTGATAGGGAACAGTGCTCTCTGGGTGGTCATCTGTCTTGTAACCTGACACAGAAATTAAACCTTCTCTATGTATTTATATATATCAGATTGCTCTTGACACAACATGTTTTTCTGAAGTTCTTCAGTAAATACCATAAGCACCAGCTGCTCACTCTATTCACAACACTCTTGTCTTCAGAATTAGCTTATTGTTAAATGAATGTTGTAAATAATCACTTCAGAGTTTTGGGGACATCTTATTTGTTCTGTCACATATACGAACACAGCATGCACAAGACAGATGTTTTACTTATGATAGTTTACACAGACAGAGCTCCTGACTTCTGCAGCTTTGAGAAACAAAATGAGCTCATGAGAGAATAGTAAACTTTGATATTTCCTCTCCCCTCACCTCCTTAAGTCTTTCAGGAACATGGTTTCCAATTACGAAATGCTCATTGAAGCCCTGGTTTTAAGGCAATTAAGGCCACTCCCAAGCCAAGTGAAAAGTATCACTACAAGTCATAGACCCAGGCTACTCACAGAGACAGTAAAATCTTGTGTGAAAGCAACTGAGGAAAGAAACACACATTCTTAAGACAGCAAGGACACTCTGGTGTGATAAGAAAGAACTTCATGTGATCTCCAGAAGTGAAGTACCTCAAGGGTGCTCAAAATCTTTATTTTGAAAATAATTTGGAAATGGAACAATGATGCTTTTCTCCCACACACTTAGAAAACCTCTTCATCTTTAAGTAAATACATGAGGAGGACACAGACATCTCTTCCAGGAAAAAAGAATATGAAACATATTACATACATGCTGTTAGGTATCTTTTTCCCCATTCAAAAGAAAAAAAAAAAAAACACCAGAAATTTTCTTACATGTTAAGTTTCAAATATTCAAAGGCATTCAGAGAGTGTGGCATCCTTGCGAAATATCACGTACTTAAACATGCAGTAAGGAATATTGTCAAGTTTTCCCCAAACTCCTGTTTCCCGTGCAGGATATTTGTACATCCAGTCACCTGAATCAATTATCCTTTGTCAACTTCAAGAGCACAGATGAGAAGTTAATAGGGTTACTTCTTGAAAAAGTCTCTTTCATCACCACTTAAGACTGCAGGATTGGATTCTGAGAATAAAAAGTGTAATTCAGTTACAAACACTGCATAAAAATCTTGTGTTCCCCTGCTATGTAATAAAATCCCTTGAACTTTCAAATGTGGTAAAAGTGTATTTTTTGTGTAGTCTTGGACTGACAGTCGTTTGGTCTCAGAGTCACAGGTCCTGCATACTACACATCACTTTATATGGTTATTTTGAATTCATGACACATTTCTGACTGAGTCTTTCCATTCAGAAAATTGGAATATGGAAAACAATCTTCCTATGTAAAATGCTTTGGCAGTTAGAAATGGAAATAGATGAACTAAAGACTAACAACATATAATGGTAATGTTAGTAACATACAATTTAATAAAAATTACTCTAGAACTAATGAATATCTACTGTAATATTTCTCAGCAGTAAACTTTTGCCTAACAGATGTAGAATTATGAACATTTAGTTCATAACTGCATTTAGAAAAGGAAAACATTCAGATCCTGAATGTCATATAAAAACAGAAAAAATTGAAACTTTAAAATTGAGAAAAATCAATAGCGCACAATCTTATTAAACATTTCATCAATACAAAAAATATAAAAACTTTGTCTTAGTGTTTCTTTAAATCAACTTAAAAGATTCAACTAATCATTTAAATCAATTTAAGATCCCCTGGTTCCACAGTATCTGGCTCTCAAGTGCGGCAAATCTTTCCAAAAATGTGTTAAAAAGTCATGGAATTATTCATCAGACCAAGCATGAAATCCTAGTTACTGTACAGGGAAAACCTAAAAAATCCAATTTTCCATTGCCCAATGGTTCCAATTTTCTGGGTTTTTTTTAAAGCTTTAGAGATGCTTTACAGATGTGTCTGGGGAAAAAAAAAAAAAGGTAATTAGAATTCATTTTTTAGGCAGTAACACAATATATGCAAACTCCAATAAAATAATACCTGTCAATATTTAAATTACTGCTTCTTCAAAAGGAATGCATTTGTGACTAAGTTACAACAGAGTGAGATACTGATTTAATAAGCTTGATTTAATTTCAACTGCTTAAAACTATTTATCATCAAAGATTTTGGTTTTTACCGAGGAACAACAATGACAAAGGGAACTATGAGAAAGTGAAACTGCCATTCTCTGTCTCACATTTATGGTGGCTTTCAAATTAGGAGGGATAGTAGTTTGAAAAGTCTTTGATCACACCATAATAGAGTTAAAAAAACTGGAAGAAACACAACTCTAGACTTTCTGCAGAATGATGCCAGGCCCAAAGGGCAAAGGCTGTCACCGTAAATATCAGACATCCTGTGTTCTACTTCTACTCTTTCATCTCTCTCCACCATAATTGGGCCAGTTCTGCCAGGAAATGTTTTCATTTGCCCTTCAAACTTCCACACTGTGAAGAGAATTGTTAATATCGTCATCTAATGCTTTTGGTTTTGTTTAACAATGAGAATAACATTCTACAGTTTTAGGATAAATTAATATGTAGAAATACATTAAATGTAACTTTTAGAAGCTTGAAGTAAACTGCCATCTTTGCCTGAAAAATAGTCTCTTGACAGGGCAGACCTTCTTCTCTCACGCCATTTTTCCTGAATGATACTGTATCTTACATTTCACCAACAGCTTTTCCCATTTTGGATTGGCCCTTGTTTTAATTCACTTACCACAATTGTTGCAGTCACTATTATTCATACATATATATACATATCTGCCATTACAAATATTTCTAAACATAATTAAGATGATTCATTAAGTTAACTCTCTGATAGTTTAGTCACAGCTGACTTTCTGTTTTACACTCACTACTATAAACATTAATTCAGGTAATCCCAGAGCCTGACCATTAAAAAATCCGTTAATTGGACAGAACCCAACATCGGCTTCCTTCATTTTATAAATATCTCCTAAGTTATTCAGAATCTCTGTGACTCCTTCATAGTACTAGTCCTTCATTTAGAACAGAATAGAACAGTTGGAAGGGACCTACAATAATTAACTAGTCCAACTGCCTGGACTTGTTATGGTTTGATCCTTTTAATCTCTGGTTTTGATAATTTTAACTGAAGATCTAGATCTTCTTCAAAAACTTCATTCAGGCTGGTCATGTCACAGAATCACAGAATCATCTAGGTTGGAAAGGACCTTGAAGATCATCCAGTCCAACCATTAACCTAACACTGACAGATCCCAACTACACCATATCCCTAAGTGCTATGTCAACCCGCTTCTTGAACACCTCCAGGGATGGGGACTCCACCATCTCCCTGGGCAGCCCATTCCAACACCTAACAGCCCGTTCTGTAAAGAAATACTTCCTAATATCTAGTCTAAAACTTCCCTGGTTCAACTTGAGGCCATTACCTCTTGTCCTATCACTTATTCCTTGGTTAAAGAGACTCATCCCCAGCTCTCTGCAACCTCCTTTCAGGTAGCTGTAGAGGGCGATGAGGTGTCCCCTCAGCCTCCTCTTCTCCAGACTAAACAACCCCAGTTCCCTCAGCCGCTCCTCGTACGACATGTGCTCCAGACCCTTCACCAGCTTCGTTGCCCTTCTCTGGACACGCTCGAGTAATTCAATGTCCTTTTTGGAGTGAGGGGCCCAAAACTGAACACAGTAATCGAGGTGCAGCCTCACCAGTGCCGAGTACAGGGGTAAGATCACTTCCCTGTCCCTGCTGGCCACGCTATTTCTGATACAAGCCAGGATGCCATTGGCCTTCTTGGCCACCTGGGCACACTGCTGGCTCATGTTCAGTCAGCTGTCAATCAACACCCCCAGGTCCCTCTCTGACTGGCAGCTCTCCAGCCACTCCTCCCCAAGCCTGTAGCGCTGCTGGGGGTTGTTGTGGCTGAAGTGCAGCACCTGGCATTTGGCCTTATTGAAACTCATCCAGTTGGCCTTAGCCCATTGCTCCAGCCTGTCCAGGTCTCTCTGCAGAGCCTCCCTATCCTCGAGCAGATCAACACTCCCACCCAACCTGGTGCCATCTGCAAACTTACTGAGGGTGCACTTGATCCCCTCATCTAGATCATCATTAAAGATGTTAAACAGGAGTGGCCCCAAAACCGAGCCCTGGGGGACACCACTCGTGACCGGCCGGCAACTGGATTTAACTCCTTTAACCACAACTCTTTGGGCCCAGCCATCCAGCCAGTTTTTTACCCAGCAAAGCATGCGCTCGTCCAAGTCTCGAGCAGCCAGTTTCACCAGGAGAATGCTGTGGGAAACAGTGTCAAAGGCCTTACTGAAGTCAAGGTAGACAACATCCACACCCTTTCCCTCATCCAATAAGCAGGTCGCCCTGTCGTAGAAGGAGATCAGGTTTGTCAAGCAGGACCTGCCTTTCATAAACCCATGCTGACTGGGCCTGATCATCTCGTTGTCCCGCACATGTTGTATGATGGTACTCAGGATGAGGTGCTCCATCAGCTTCCCAGGCACCGACGTCAAGCTGACAGGCCTGTAATTTCCCGGATCATCCTTCCAACCCTTCTTATAGATGGGCTTCACTTGGCCAGTTTCCAATCTGTCGGGACCTCCCCAGTCAGCCAGGACTGCTGGTAAATGATGGAAAGCGGCTTGGCAAGCACCCCAGCCAGCTCCTTCAGCAGAAGGAGCAGCAGAATGTCATCCCTGTGCCATTCCAGCAGCACTAAGACATTTGCCCCATGCAGATTTTGCTATCATTTCCACTGTTGATATGACTCTTCAGTCCCTCTCTTCTGTTTGTCCACCCACTGGCAGATCATTCTACCTCTGTTATCTATTGCACTCTTAAATACGTTGCTTCTTCTGTCCTTGGGCCTTGTCACTTACACTTTTCATCACGTTAACCCTTTATGGAACTGATAAGCATTCCCGTGAATTTTTTTGTTTCTTTCTACTTCTCTTCCTTCTCCACTGAAAACTCTTTATTATTCTATTCCATTTTCCTGCTTTAAGCCACTCTTCCTCTTCATTCTCCTGCTCTCACAGTCACGTCTCTGCACGGTCCTTCTCTTCATCCAGTTAAGGATCCACATTTCCAGCCCTCTTGCTGGGCAGATGATTGTCTTTGACACCACCCCCTTCTTCTAATTTTCTCTGTTATATCTAAATTCCTCCTTTACCCTCACCGTCATCCCTGGTTACAGCTCTTTTCCTCATAAATTCTTTTTCATGAGTTCAGTCAGCAGTGCTGCATACATGTGAAATATGATCTTTATTACCTTCACATCCAACCGCTTCATTTGTCTCCTCCAATGTCTAGAACCTCATGAACTATCACAGTATTCTTTTCACAGTACTTCTTTTTAAGCAAAAAGAAGGTGAAATTTCACTTAAATTCCCTGCTTTGGGATTTCCCCAGCTGTCCTTTTTGGTGCCTAACCTCTTCTGTTATTTATAGTGTTTATTGGGCTTTGGACCTAGATCAGTTCTGATTCTCAGGCCCCCCAGAATGATAATTCCTGACCAGAACAACAGTCCACTTCATTTGGTACCCTGTATCTGGCAGGGTAATATGCTGCTTGGATTTCTGCAATGCATTTTTTTCCAGCTTTTAGGAGGTTGCACACAAAGAAATTCACTTTCTGAAAATCTTAGGGGAAAAACTATGCTCTCTATGACCCAAAGACTGATGCTTTTACAGGATTGCCATGCCATGCATTTTTCCACCTTAGAAAAACCAAATATTAGACCTATTTCCCTAGAAAACACCTCTTTGCAATAGTGCTTCTGCAGGAGATAGTTCTGAAAGCAGGACAGGTCGAATAAAGGAGTCAACTTCTTAAAATATAATTGCTCCCTCAGTAAATGAGCTGCTCAGATTGTTTGTAAATATACAGGTAGTTTTTAGATTGCAGAGTGCCTCACAGCACCTCTATTTCATCTTTGGAAAAGTATCTTACATGTTTTGTAGAACTATCAATAATGAACAATACTTGGTAAAATCAAAGCTGGGAAACAATTTGGTATTGATAACATGAGACAGTGCAGTATCCAAACATACATTCACAGATTGTAAATCCCCCTGATCTGTCTGCAGAATCAAAAATTTGAATGGTCTTCAAAGACACTAAACATTTTAGCTAATCACTTAACAGACTTCTTACAATTTTAATGAAAAACATAATTTACCACAATTACAGTTTAATTGCTTCACCCTCAGCATACTCTCTTATATGATAGCTATCAGATCTAATTATTTCCTTTCCATTTGAGTTTAATAAGAAAGGAATTGGGCCAATGTAATTGCTAGAGTAAATCTAGCTATAGTGGAGTAACACAGCTGAGCTTTTATGATGCATCTACTGGGGCACCACTAGCTTAAACTGGGGAAATTTGTATTTTGGAATAAATCCAAATATTTTAGTGGAAATAAGACCTACTCAAATACATCTACATTTTCACCAAAAAGCTTCAATGCAGCAGATCTAAACTTCAATTTAAACCAATGAACACTTGTGTACTGTGATTGGAAAGCAGCACGGTACACCATTCAGGACATGAAAATACAGCTGACTTAGCTGTTACAACCCTGTAACAAAAATTTAAATCAAACTAGTGGAAAACAAGCTGGTATCCTCAAATGCCTCTGTCATAGAGTATCTTCATAGTATTGTCATCAGGAATTTTCTCTCAGACCTACTTTTACCATTAGTGCTGCTCAGACTTTCTGATATTTTCACTAGAATAAATAAAATTAAATAATAAATTTTAAACTACTTGACTGTGAAACTACATTTGCTTCTGATGCTGCGTTTCCTCAAGGCACATTGGTATTATCCTCTGGTCCCTGGCTTAGAAAACACAGCACAGTCTTACCTTAGATCTAGCAGTACCACATGTCCGGTGAGTCACGTGGCTGCAGATGCACCAGCAGAGATACAGTCTCCAGTGGCTAGCTGAATTACACCTTTCTGGACAAAAGGTAGCAACAAAGTTGCAAAGTAATGATGAAATTACTAGAAAAGAAGCATTTTCAGAGAAATGCTAGGAAGATGGCAGGAACGGTATTAAGCTTAAAATGACAGCATGAACTGTTCTGTTTCTTAAGTGTGTTGCTTTGATAGAAAATATCAAACAGAAAGTTTCACCGTTTCCTAATCTTCTTTTTCTTCCCTGCAGAAATACTAGCATTTTCTATCAGAGAGAAAATCTAGTTTTCATTCTGCAGTAGTCATCAGTAAGTTCAGCAAAGATTTTGTTTACAACATAAGAGTCTTAATGTTGATGATATTCTTAACTTGAAGAGTCAAAGGACTTTGATTTTCTGGTTTTTTTTTTTTTCCTTGTCTTCAGAACATTAATTTCACATTCTTAAATTCATTTGGTGCTTCTGCAGGTGGAGATGTATTAGTTGTCTTCACTCCCAAGCACAGTTCCATTCTTCCTCTTGCTTATGTTGCCTTTCTAATTTAACTCATACAGCTTCACACCTTCCTTGCAAAGTTTTCCCCACTGCTTAGTGGAGTTTGTAAAGATTTGCAAAGACCGGGCTCATTGCTATTTCAGAATGTACTGTTATTTCAGTAAAATCTCTTTGCATTCTTCAATGGTCTTTACAGTGTTACTTAATCAGTCCATTATCCAGAAAATAAAGTCACTTCAGTTGTCTTTCTCAAACACTCTAAGCATGGGTCAACACCACCAGGACGAAAAAGCTGTATGAATCTTTAATCTCTATATTACAACACATTTGTCACCCTTTTAGTCTTTTATTTTGAGTTAAAACCATTGCTCTGTGTACTATTAATCAAGCAGCAAACAAGTGTGGCATACTTGGCATCAGTTTCTCTTGAAAAATTTTTGCTTCACGTTGGCCTTTCTACACAGAAATGAAATGGGTCACCTGGTCTTTAATAAAACTGCTTGCAGCTCCTCAGTCTGTTAAGTTTAAGATTAATCAACACATATTTGCTTCAAACAAGAGTGGAGGCTGGAGTTCTAAAAACACTCAGCAGCAGTCCTCTTCTTGTCCTCATTGAAATCTATTCATTTCTGCTGATGATTTCAGTGAGCTCAAAAAGCCATTTTAGAAATCCCAGTCTGTATGCTTTATGGCCAGGGTTAATGGTTAAAGAGCATCTACATACAATGACCTGGGTCATTTCAACATCCAGAACTCTGAAGCTTATAGTAATTTCCTTTCTATAGAGGTGCCTTCCAATCCACTATTCTATGATTCATACGCAAGTGTTGATACCCTCTCAAAAAGGCTTTTAGATTATTTCCCAAATTTCTCCATGAACTGCAGAATCCAGTGAAATATAACAGTATGAACACTTCTGTTATCCATTTAAATGGTATTTTGAGTGGTCTGCAGTTTTGATACCTAACAACTTCTGGTTTAGTGCTTGCTACGGAGAAAAGCAAAATCCCTGTAGAACAGAAGTCAAAGGATTTTGACAACTTTCTTTGTCATCAGATATGGCTTAAAACTTTCAATCTGCCAGAGCATTGTCTTTAAGATTAATATTATGTGAGAATCAGAAGATACAGGAAATAGGCACATTTTAAATATTTAACACATTTGACATATTTAATTTTGTCTCTTCAAATCATATCCTTCCTTTTACCTCTAAGCAGGCATACTCATAATGATCAGCCTCCAGAAACTGAAACCATTTAGGCCTGTTAATAAGTCCTGACAGTAGCTTAAAGATCAGGACATTCTTCTAAAACACTTTTTAGATTTGTTGTACCTGTCTTTTGGTGTGAGTACGATTTGGATGGACATATCCAAGATTTTCTCTCAAAAACTGAAAAAATGGTTGTTTAAAAAAATCCGAGATCTTTATCTTGGTGCAAAAGTCCAGAATCTCAAATTTTAAAACAACAAATACCATAAAAAAATGTATGAAAATAAGAAGAGTGGAAATATGGTATCACACAAATTCCAGAACCTCTCTAATCTGCTATATTGTCAGCTTTCCATCATTCTTCTTTCTCTAGGTGTGAAAACATTAGAAGTTGCACACTATGAGTTTCATAAGATTCTTTCATTTCTATTTTCTGCCCCCACCAAGAAGAAATTGTTTCCAAATGCAGAACCCAGCTCTTACTTCATTCACAGCCATAAATATAGTAGATGTGGTTGTCTTCTAGGGATAGATTCAATGGGACTTCACCACTACCATCCCCAAGGCTTTTTCCAGGGAACAACAGCATTCAGGTTCTCCTACAAGGTTGCTCATGAACATCATTCAGGAATTGTACTGAATTCCCTGGAGTTACCTGGGGAAAAAGACGGTTTGGTCCATTGCCGCTGGCCATAACCATTTGGTTCATAACCTCCATCAATATTAATATTTACACCTGCCCTTATTTTACTGCTGATAGAGCCTTGGCAATGCCAGCACTTCCAGGGCATTCCTCTTGGCTGGGACCTCCTGACAGCATTCATTAACAAGTAATTTGCTGGTTGCTCTGAAGGACCATGTTGTGTTCTGTGGCTTAAAGATCTCTAACATACACCTGTTGTGGCTAATTGGATTCTACTAATCCTTGCTGCAGTTACTTTCATTAAAGGATGCTTGCAGCCTTTTAAAGGAACAATTACAACACATCCTTTTCCACTTGCAGATTAACAAAATCAGCCAGCTTTTTATCCAGCTATGCTCAGTCTCAGATGCTGGAGCCACACAAGCTATTTTTTTGCTGTGAGGTTTCCAGCAGGTTGGTTTCTTTTAACTTGCTTTTACTGACACAGTTCATTATTTAAAATTAAGTTTCAGAATTACAGCATTCCAGCTTCTTAGTCTGAGTGCTGAATGTTTATGTCCTTTATGGGCAGTGCAAACTGTATTCTAAGCAATGTTTAATAGCCTTTTTATTCAAAAACAACCACACCTTTGGGGAAAAATATTGGGGAATTTTAGCAGTGCTTTTGGTTGATGTCTATTCATGATACAAATTAGGCTAAATTTTGAATATTGTTTTCATGTCATTTGGTATTTTTATTACATTGGTAGAAATCTGTGTGTTGGATTTTTTGCAGTCATTCCACAGACCACTCCCCAATACTGCATGGATACTCTGTGCTTTACTGAATACAGACTGAGGATTTTTTATCTGACATATCTGAACCAAAAGACAGGCAAATCTACTCTTGCAAATACAAATGCAGTGCTAGACATAAGAAAAGCATATCCTTTCTGATTTTTGAAACATTGAAGTGGGTCTATGTCACAGCCCCTCCTATTTAAGAATATATTTTAATGTCTTTTTATAAAGCTACTAATGTCTGATGCACTTGAAACTCTCCCACTGCCTCCAGAGAAGATTTCAGCCTCAGTGGGCACCTGATGCATCAGAATTACTGACGTTCTGATGTCCTTTTCCTTTTCTCCCTTTTTTTTATTATTGCAAATTTTAAGAAGTCGGTTTGAGTGTGCAAGTTGGTTTAAATGTAATCATTACTATAAGAAAAAAATTTTAAACCTGCCTTCCTACCCCTTTATGTAATAGTTTCCATTCTCCACAGTCATAGTTTTTTGCCTGTGTGAATGATGCAGACAGTGCAAAAAAAAGTTATAGCAAGACACTTAGAATCAGCAAAACAACTGTGCTACTCTCCAGTACTATGGTGGTCCAGTCAGAGTTGTCCCCAAAATAGTTTTTACAAAGTCTGCACCTATCAACCAAACCTGGAGAGAAACATTCAAGATTATATAGTGTAAAAACTGATATGGAAATCTGTACTTAGGTATGGAGTACGCTGGAAAGGTCTGGAGGTAAAACCACCTTTTTACCCCATTTAAGGTTTTATACTTTATTGGCATTTCTTTAAGCACTGGGGACAGCTGTGTCAAACAACATAGCAGGATTAGTTCACTTTTTACTGCTTGATGTCAGCTCCAGTAAGAGACTCCAAGGTGCAAATGGTTTGGGAAAGGAAATTTGAAAGGCTCCTTGTTCTTCTATGTCCTTATATGTCAAGGCATGCATACCTACATTTGTGTGCAGCAAGTGTTTCTCCTCATCTCTCCTACCTACCAGGTGGCTTGGGTGAGCAGGTTGAGCCTCTCACTCCCAGCAAAGAGCAGGGCACAGTTCTTGCCCTGATGCAGAAATCCTGGCCACTTCTTCCCAGGGCTCTGGTGAGTAATAGTTTAGTAAAGTTATGGTTTCCTGCAGTGCCCTGTATTTTAGTGGTCTCACACTTCTCAGTTTCTAACATTTCCTCTCTCCCAAATCCACTTTCAGGCTTGGAATGGGAATTAATTGCAATTCTTCTGTTAGGAGGGCAACTGTGCTTGTCAGATTCATTCAAATTCTGCTGTTTCTACCCAAAATCTGCCTCCAACAGCCGCAAAAGAACAAAGAAATGAGGAAGTTCTGCTCTTAGAAACTTCATCATCTGCTCACATACTACTGCAAACAAACATCAAGGCAAATTATGCTGCCAGAATTGAGAATTGTATCATTCTATCATAGCTGAAGAAATTCAGCTTGGTGCTAGAGAAAAATGTAAGAACCTCAGGAGAAATGGAGGAGAAAAGGAGTCATAAGGGAAAAAAAAAGTTAAGGAAGAGAAATTCAGCTGCAATGGAATAAAAATTGAAAATGAGTAAAAATAAAACCCTGCCTTTGACAAGGAAGTTTGAGCTAAGGAAATCATTGCTCTGACATGCCATCTTCACTGTTGCCTGCTGTCAAAACTTCAGAATTCAAAAAATTATTTCCCTTCACAAGGAGACAGAGAAATTACATTTTAGGTTTGTTTCCATCTATAACTCAAAATAATAGGCCTGTCAGGCAAGGAGCCCCTTTAAGTTCTCTTTTACTTCCTTTCTTTTTCTTCTTCACTCCTTTCTCTTATCTATAAGATTTGACTGCAAACACTGTTGCGAAGGGATGTGAGAGCACATATGTTGGGCAGTCTCTTTTCTGTCCTAGGGAAACAATAATAAATTCAGTACTTGAAGAGGTGAGTGAAATACTGATTTCTGTTACAAAGAGCACCAGAAATTCAGGGACAGCTGCTTCTGTAAAGATCTGGTGATACCATGAAGTAAAGACTTCTCAGACTCCACACAAAAAATTGAACAATTGTGCTGACTTGTGAAAGATTTAGGATAGCAATGTAATCCTTTACAAATTTGTCCCTGAAAAAAGTTATTTCCTATTGACTGCTTTTTTTTCAGCTTATGATGACATTCAGAAGATTTTGTCTCTCCTTTTTAGCTTTTAATGTTGAGGCATTTGTTCTATCTTCCATGTTCTCAATTTTCAGTCGTTTTGCCCCCTTCTTTTATGTTGTGTTAATAGTGTGATCCTTCTGTGAGGTTTCCCACTTACTTACAACAGAAAAAGAAAAATAAGTCAACCTCAGAGCTTGAGCGGCCACTCCTGGTTAAAGAACATGGGCTTTTTCTCTCCATTTGGAGCAGCAGTCTGGTGCAGACCACTGGGGTGGTAGGAAACAGCAGCCATCAGACTTCACTGTTCCTGGGCCAGGGGAGAGGCAGGTCTTCCCCCTTCTTAAACTGTATTTTCCCATCATAGAGGAAATCAAATGGACCTATATATGCTATACCAGCATTTCTCCAGATGTTACAATGAGTCCATCAGCATTTATTTTCCCTCTGAATACCAGACAATTAGGTTGGGCTCCAGGAATTTTTTTTTCCTCTTTTTACCTCTAGACTGTCACTCTATGTTTGCATTTCCACCTCCGCACTCAGGATTTCACACTTATATGTGACAAAGCCTTTCTCTGAGAATGACTAAATCACCTGATCTCCGTGGCAACTTGCCTTATGTGACTGCTAATTAACTGACATCTGGGTTTATAGAGAACTGGTATGTATTATATTTCTTTCCTAGAAAAGCCATACTTTTGCCAGAAAAGGCTGTAAACTCTTCAACTTAATCTACCATGCAGCCTCCCCAGTATGTTCATCTGTATACAAATGTAGTACTTCTAAGCCACAGTACCGGTAAACTTATCTTGCCCAGAAATCAAGGAAAAATTCCATACTTTATTTTGTAATGCAGCTCACAGAGCTCTCAGCAGGAGACCAGTCCAGACCTAGTTACCAGTTACCTACACCCTGTAGGTATGTTTTCCAAACTAAATACCATCACCCTTCTATGAGGTAGCCTCCAACAGATAAAACAATGAGCCTCAGACCCTCATTAAACAGCGTATGGCTAAACACTGCTGTTTCTTCCTCAGTTCATAATGTGAGGCAGCTGACTGATGGAGAGAGCATGAGCAAATGGATTAAAAGATGCCAGAACCGAATGAATTCTCTCAAAGTTTTATTATAACTTATAACCTTTGCACTAACATTTAGTAGTATATTTTGAGTGCTAAATCCAAAGAACTGATCTACAATGTGAACTTAAATTAATACTGAATTTTAAATTATCTTTAACCACCAGCTGCTCAGAAAAACAGTGTTGCTAATGCTGTACTTAAGCAGCTTGAAAAGGCTAAAGTTTAAAGTCAGAAATCCAGATATGTGTTAAATAATTGAGCGAAGCATGCTATCTGGAATCAAAATGCTAAACATTTAGTGTGTGGATCTTGTGTTGCTCAGTTCCCGAGGCAGTGGAAAGGATCCACCCCCTTATGAGTGAATCCAACCTTCAGTGTTGGACTTCTTCCTACAGGAGAGCCACTACTGGCCATCTACCCACTGCAAGTGCCTTTAATCACAGTGGGGGGTTTGGAAAGTTTTCGTATCCTGCCCTGCTCTCCTTTGAGTGTTGGGGGCCAATATGGACCTATACATGCATATGTTTTTTAAGGGTAGGTGGAAGCAAGCATCTAGTTCATTAAGTTATTTAGTTAAGGACTATTCAGTACAAAACAAATAAAAAATAACAAGGAAAGTGATAAATGGAAAGGAAAAGGAAAGTGATCATAACAAAGACAAGAGCTCTTTGGCCACTGATTGATGGCCATTAAGGGAACTGCTCAGACACAGCCTTGAGGAGGGTCACCTGACCTGTGTAACTAATGAGGGGAAACATGATTGTCATGAGCACTGGGGGATATTTCAGGGGACTTCCATGAAACTTCTAATGGGCTTTTGGAAGGGTCTTTTAAGATTATGTAAATCTTATTATGGGATGTTTAGGAAAATGGCCAAAGGAAGGGAAAAGGAAGGATCATGGTGTACCAGGTAGCAACGAGCACAAGAGGAGAGGGGAGAAGGAGCCAGTCATACATAAATAGCCATATACCCACGGCTGGGTATAGTCACTATAGGGGGATAGATAGGCGGTATATTAGGCAAATTTAAGTCCTGTGTTAATATTCAAGGGATGCATGAATGTGGGTGGGCTTGCAAATCTGCAGGGAGAGGGGGAACACCACACATTTCACTAGTGAATTTCAATCCTGACTCAGTAAGTGGTAAGAAGAGGATGGGAACACAAGCAACTAAGGAGAGATTGTCATTTCTGTTGAGATGTAGCATTATAAATGAGATAATGTGATATGATAGACTGCACAGCAGGGGGATGACCTTGTTGACCCCATGTGGAAGCTGACAGCAAAGCCCCATACTCTTCCTCGTCTGTGTGAAGAGAAGACACCAATTTCCATTGTTGCGTATTTGGCATCTTTCGGAACAAAATTCTCAGCAAGTAAATTACTAAATAAACATCTCATAAAAGAAAATATCCTTTCCTACATTTTTTCAAAGAAAATATTTATTCTGAAGGAACATTTCTTTAATCTAAACCAAATTAAAGCTGTTAAATCTTCCTGCACAAGTTGTCACAAAACCAGCACAAATCCTTTATCAACCATTTTCATTAACACAGAAATTCAGTGCAGCAAGAACCCTAACTCTCTATCCATCTGGTATTGAAACAAATATATATCTATTCAAAAAATCAGCTGACTTTAGTACTCCGCACAGTCTTAATTTTCAGACTGTTAGTTTGAACACTAGCAAGCAAGATGATACAACCTTCATATAAATGAGAAATATCACCACTTTTGTGTACATTTTTCTGTTCTTTACCTTACCATGTGTGTAGACAATATGAAATGTAAGAGTGAAACTGGGCTTCTGCAGTTAGGGCAGTAAGAGCACCAGTAGGTTTAGGTTGGTAAATTTGAACAATGAAGGATCAGGAGTGTGTTTGAAAGCCATGTCCTGGTATGGGGGATGTCAGAAGGACAATCTCAGCTCAAGCCATGTATGGTTATAAAGCACTTTTCATCATCTCATGTAGATTGCAAAGGATTGGTCAACATCAGGTAGTCTTCAACTCAGAATCACAGAATCCCTGAGATTGGAAGGGACCTCTAGAGATCATCCAGTCCAACACCACTGCTGAAAACAGAGTCAGCTAGAGCAGGTTGTTCAGGGCTGTGTCCAGACCAGTTTTAAGTATGTCCAAACATGGATACCCCACAACCTCTCTGGGAAACCTCTGCCATTGTTCAACAACCCTCATAATAAAAACTTCTTTCTTAAGTTAAAATTTCCATTGCCTCCCAGCCTGTCACTGGATACCAAGAAGAGCCTGGCTCCATCTTCTTTAGTGTCCCCATTCATGTATTTATATGCATTGATAAGATCCTCCTGAGCCTTCTCTTCTCCACGCTGAACAGTCCCAGACTTCTCAGCCTCTCCTCAGATGTCAGATGTTCCAAGACCTTCATCATTCAGCCCTTTGCTGGACTCTCTGCAGTATGCCCATTTCTTTCTTCTATCGGGAATCCCAAAACTGGACCCAGAACTTCAGATGTGTCTCACTAGTGCCATGTAGAGGGGAAGGATCACTTCCTTTGACCTGCTGGCATTGCTCCTCTTCATGCAGCCCAGGAAAGAGTTGACCTTTGTTGTAAGGGCACATTGCTGGGTCGTGTTCAACATGTCCACCAGGACCTCCAGGTCATTTTCTGCAAAGCTGCTTTCCTGCCAGTCAGACCCCAGAGTGTAGTGGTGTATGGGGTTGTTCCTGCCTAGGTACAGGTCTTTTCACTTCCCTTTGTGGAATTGCATGAGCTTCCATGGCCCATTTATCCAGGCTGTTGAGGTCCCTTTGCATGGCAGCACAGCCCATAAGATGTCAGTCACTCCTCCTAGTTTTGTGTATCTGCAAACTTGCAAAATGTCTTCCATCATCCAGGTCATAAATGAAATCTAAAAGTTCTAGCCCTAGTATCAATGCAATGGAGCACACCACTAGTGACTAGTCTCCAGCTGGACTTTGTGCTCCTGATCACAACCGTCTCAGCCTGGCCATTCTGCCAGTTTTCAGTACACCTTACTTTCCACTTATTTATCCCATACTTCATCAGTCTGTGTGGATGTTATGGAAGACAATGTTGAAAGTCTTGCTTTAATTGAGATAAACAATATCCGCTGTTCTCCCCTCATCCACCAAGCCAACCATCTCATTGTAGAAAGCTGTCGGACTGTTTTAACATTATTTCCCCTTTGTAAACCCATGCTGACTACTCTCAGCAACCTACTCCTTCATATGTTTGAAAATGGCTTCCAGAAGGATTTGGCCTATACAGACTTATTAAATCGTGGGATAGTTCAGAATGTAAGTATACACCTTTTAGTCAAACAATGTAGGCAGGGAACAGCGGGTGGTCTAAGCCCAGCTGTACGTGAGTTGGCTAGGGGCTTAAATTAGACTGTTCACAGAATGTAGTGGCTTGTTTCTTGAGTGCTTAAGACATTTCAGTTATTCTTAGACAGATAAATGGGGGACAGAATATCCTTCCAATATTCATTACTTGGAGACTTAGTCAAAATATTGAAGATTTTCAAATGACACAGATATATTCTGATAAATTCTGGTTGTCTCTAGTATAGATGTAACTGAAGCCCTTTTGCTGTGGGTATAAGATTTGTATACCATGAATGTTGGTCTTGGACTTTGGCTGTTTTTACATCCTTGTTGAACACAGCAATGAGAATGAGTTTGTCAGAGAAGGACATTTTAGTGCAGGAACTGAAGCAGGAGAGAAAAAAAAAAAAAAAAGCTGTAGGTGTTTTTACATGAGGACTTTGTGTCTGAATTCCTGTCAGTAGTGCCCTTGTTTTGATTCCCCACATGTAGGTGTCCAATGCTATTTGCGATGCCCTGAGCATACTCACGTGCATAGATCTGGCAGATGAAGGAACTGTAGAAGACTCACACCCTTTCAGAACAGCAGATGAAGAGCAGGCAGGATACCCTAGAGGATCTCAAATGGCGCTGGGTAACCGACATCTGGGTGATTGAACCCCACCCATAATCTCCCCTTACCACAGAGCACAGTACAAACACTAATAATTAGATGATATTTTCTCTTCAAAGCAGAAATGTTCTTCCTTCTAGAATCACAGTCAAGAGATAAGAGCGAAAAAGAACAGCTAAGTACATTGTTTTCCTTAGGATTCCCAAGCTGGCTGAAAAACCTATACAATTTATACTTCTCCACTCCCACTTTTAAATGTTTAAAAATATTTCTATTAAAGATTTAAGGAGAAAAAGTTTAGTGTTCATAATTAACAAGACAAATGAGTTGTATCTTTCAAATTGAATAATGGGTGGAAGCCATGGCTGTAGTGGGTCTTTTTGCAGGAATATTACAGCTCTAATTTTGTCAGATCTGCCTGAAATTCTACTTCTTCCCTCCTTGTTTAGTAACCAGCCAGGGTCTAAAGATTATATCTGAACCTGGGTTTAACATCAGTCCTAAAGGTGATAAGATCTAGTTTACTAGAGAAAAACTCAGTTGAATAATAGAAATCCATGCACCCATTTCAAAAGACTGAACTCATTTACTTCCATATGTTCTTTTGTATTTAGAAATTTACATGGGAACATTGCATTTAAGGGTTGATGTAGATAAATTATTTGAGTGCTCAACAAGCCCATGAAGACCAAGAAAAATAAATTCAAAAAGAGCATGAATAAAATGCATGATGTAAGTGTTATGTATTGATGTAAAACAGTTTGATGCTCATTCAAGTGTTTCTGTTACTAAGAGTCAGCACAGCGAATATATTTCTTTTCTTTCTCTGCAGCTCAACAATAGAATGGAAATTAAACTTTTGTGGAGTATGTCACTGATAGATTTTGGAAAGCAGAAAATACTAAGACACAGCCTCATTTTAGAAAATTCCTGGATGTGCTGAAGGATGACAAAGATGGTGACTCAAAAATTGTTTTACAATGTCTCTAACAATCTTAATACTGAAAGCTATACAAATCACCTGATCAGTTTTGGGGGCAGAGATAATTTTGGTATCAAAGAGTTCAACAAGGCAATTTCTTTGCAGGTTCTATTTGCCCAAATTCCTCTTATCCAGCACATTTAGAGGTATGACTGTCATGCTCTGGGGACCATCTTCTGCCTCAGATCCTATGCCAAGGAAAATGCCATGGTAGCAGGAACACAGAGAGCTGCCACTGGGTTCACCTTTGGCAGCAAGGTGGTTGTGATACAGCACAGCCCATCAGCACCTCTCTCCTTCCTTGCTCAAGAAGGAGTGGTGGTCCAGAAAGGCCCAGTACCAGGAACTGCAGATCAGGAAAGATGCTGCAGGATGGTGGTGGTGGTGAAGCACGAGGCAAAGGGCAAACATAAAAGATGAAAACAGGATCTAAGACAAAGAGGTAAACAAATCAATTTGATGTAGTTTTCTTCCCATTGTTCTTTCTTATTGTCTTCCAGGCCTTTCTTTTTTCATCAGTCCTTTCCCCCATGCCCTCTAATCTACTGAAGAAAGATTTTCTTAGCCAGATTTTTCACACCTTAAATCTTGATTTGCCTTGTTCAAATTTCTTTCTTTTCTTCCCTAGGATATTTTTCCTGGAACTCTTAAGCAAGTATCAGCCCTACCCAGTCTTTGTTACAATTTTACTTCTCAAATATTCTACCAGCGAATCATCTTTTTCATGTAACTCCATTTGTACCAGAAAAGAGTACAATGTAGTAGTAGTAGTAGTAGTAGTAGTAGTAATAATAATAATAATAATAATAATAATAATCATCATCATCATCATCATCACCACCTGGGAATAGTGTTGATATTTGTAAAGTGAATCAACTTTTCTTGCCCACTTTGTGTTCCAGGATGTGTGCTGCAATATTATTATTATACATTTTTACCAGTGACATTAGCAAAGAGTTAAAGAGTGTAGTCACCAAAGGTGAAGCTGACATCGTTGGCTGGCACTACATATGAACAAGGAGTCATATTTTAAAATTTAATTCAGAACAAAAAATCTTTCTTGCCATTTTCGTATCACACCAGACTTTCTACATGTGTATCACTGTAGTCCAGTTCTGCTTGAGAGAAACAGAGAAAAAGCACTGCCCTGCTGTCTCAGTGGGATAGAGCTAAGTTATAAAGATTAAAATGAGTCCATCAGTGTTGGTAACAACTTTGCAATTTTAACATGGTTAAGCTCCTAAACTCTTAGTGATCTCCTTTCCTTCAAGCTTGAGCCACTGCGGTCTTTTGGGGTCAGCATGGAATCTTCTCTTCCTGAACAGGAAGAAACAAGACCAAAATTCCCTCTGAGGTGGAAAGAAATGTTCCCCAATGGAACGCTTAATTTCCTTGGGGATCTTCTTCCCCTCACCAAGAAAGAAACACCTCTTGCAGCCACTGTGTTGTGTGCTTAGGAAGACAACAGAATAGGGAAGGAGAGACTGTTTCCTAAAGGTTGATGTCATTCACAAGTGTCTGGTTGTCTGTTCATTAACACTGTAAGACTCAGAGAAACTTTCTTCTGCTTCACCTAAGTCAGCCGAGATGCTAGTACGCATGCCAAGAGACACCTTGCATTCTGCATATTGTATAAAATGACTACTGACAGTTGAAATGTAATCAGATGCATTGTTTTATATGGTGAAATTACACAGACATTTTGAAAACTGTCTGAATTCTTCCCTTTCTCTATAGATTATATACCAGGCTAGGCTGTTCCAGTTTATAAACGCTCACTGCCCATCTCTCACTGCAGAGTGTGTATCTGCCATAGAGGAAAACACTGGCCATTCTGGCTGAAGACTATTAGCTGGCTCATGAAATAAACACCTTTAAAAGCTTTCATCACTTACTTCTTAAACACTCTTTGATGTAAGCACTATAACATGCTGGTCCACAGCCAGACACACCTCTAAAAACTAATGTGTGGGGTTAGCCTGTGCATCAGCAGAGCTCTTGCTAACTGCTCTGGGAAGAGCTAATGTCACAGCCAAAGCTACATCACAGGTCCCCTCTTCTATTAGCTCTTAACTGTGACAGTCTCCTGACCAGCCCTTACCTTCTCTCAAGTACTGTGAAAAAGTTGAATTTAAGAACCACTGAAGAGCTTTACAAATGAATTAATCTGTATCACTGTTGATGTAAGGAACTTTTTCAGTTGGATCCAACCAAACCATTAAATCTTTCAAAGGTTTGGTTTTATTTCCAGCCATCTTATTTTCCAAGAACTGTGATGTATGATATCTGTGTCTCTCCTTTGCATGCATTTATTTAATATTGCTCATATGCCCCTCCTTAACAGCAGCCCTGGAGATTGTTCCAGCATTTTTCTTTTTATAATGCATGAATCAATGAACTGGATACTTCACGATATGCAGCCTTATTTGTCCCCATGGTGATCAACTATCTCACCACTCTGACAGAGTAATGACTCAAATACATTGTCCTTCCATTACCAACTTGGGTTTAAGAAGTGGTTAGTTAGAATAAATCAGAACTTGCATTTACAAGTAGATACAAGAGCTGAATAACCCCAGTAGGCCTTAAATTTTCAGTCTATCGCTCACAGTGTGTGATAGTTTTCTAAGAAAGCAATGGCTAATATTGGGGGAAAAAACAACACCTCAACAACAAAAAAAAGTAAGGGGAGTGAATAAAGGTGTATATGACTTGAGTTCACCGTGTACAAAAATTGCTATGGTATTGTAAACATCTTTTTATTTAGTCAGAGAAAGCCAGTATTTTCAGCAGATTCCTGATCATTAGTTTAATGCTTTTGTGCTTAACCTAGGAATTTCTTTTCCAAAATGCTTTGCTGGCAAAATAAATGCCAGTAGGAAATGATAGGATAGTTTAAAGAAATGTCTTTCCACAGAGCGTATTGCTGATTGCTGTTATGTTATCCTGGTATGGCAGGACACCAAATCTTAAGAGAGAAGAGTTTTAATTAAGTGCGAGAGAGCACTTATTGCCTGCTAAAGACAAACCTGACAGAAAGTTTTGTCATTTCAACTGGGGCCGTGTTTCCAGTGCAGAGAGACCATTTTAAGCCAATGCAGTTTCCTTAGTAAGTCACTGAAACTTGTTCAGGTGCAATGCTGAGAGCAAATGTCATGAAAAAGATTTTCTGGGAAGAGCCAAGCAGTACCCTGCTTCTGATCAGTAATTCAGACAGAGTTTATCACACAAACAGAAATAAAATCACCATACTGCTGAATGCAGTGATGTGTCAGTGCATAACTTCACTTCCCATTCAGTAGTTGAGGTGAGCACACAGACCTCAGCCAAGGCTCTTGGTAGGCACTGTACAGCCTCACAGGTAGATCCAGTCACTGCTACAGTCCGCTTACTTTTTTTCCCTCTGCAGATAGCTTTTCTGAGCATACCAATTTCAATGTTTTACTTTCATTTTTAAATGAAAATCATATTCTATAGCTTTGGTATGGCTATTTTAATGCATCAGAGAAAGTGGAAATTTGTTTGAATGCCTTTCACTCAGTTACTGCAGAATCACCAGTTGCCCTTCCCTCTTTGTCTGCAACGACAGGGAAGCTGTAGCAATAGGATGATGAGCATCTCTCTACGTTATGTATGTGCATACAGGTGCAGCAGCAGCCCTCACAAGCAGCGCTTACTGCCTAGCAAGCAGTTACTCACTTTTAAAACAATGTTATGACATTATAGACACCCCAAAAGGCTAATTGCTCAGTGGCCAGTGCAATTTTGCATGTGAGTGTTACGCAAACATCCACACACAAGTAATGCTATCTCATAACAAGAGGGTAATAAGCATAGTGTCAACTGTTACAATGAAAGCTAGAATAGTTATATCACTGGTGCATCAAGTCCTACATTTTAACTGTGGTATAATTGTGATGTTAAATAGCAATGACCTTGTAAGTGATATCACAGATGTTATCATTAGGAACAGGATTTATAACAGTATAACTCTATTGTGACAGATTATTTTTTCTTACAGGGAAGAAATGTAAATATAGAAGGCTGTCCTGATGAATTATTCCATTTGAGGGCTCACCATGTTCTGTGAAGAACTTACTGTAAACTGCTAGTCTTTGGATTTTGTGCATACTTTGTTTTAGCTGTTTGAAACATGTAAAAGCAAATGCAGCATAAGCTTTAATCTACAATAGGGTCAACTTCCTCTAACTATGCATTGAGATCATGAAACTCGTTCCAGTATGATGGATGTTTCTCTCAATTCCTGTTAAATTTTTATCCATTTTATTATGACATGGATTTGACAGATAGACCGGTTGGTGGGTAAGGAATTGGCTGGATGGTCGTACTCAGAGTTGCAGTCAACTACTCGATGTCCAAGTGGAGAACAGTGATGAGTGGCGTTCCTCAGGGATCAGTATTGATACCAGTGTTATTTAACATCTTTGTTAGCAACACAGACAGTGGGATTGAGTGCACACTCAGCAATTTTGCTGATGACACCAAGCTGATTGGTGCGATTAACACACTGGAGGGAAGGGATGTCATCCAGAGGGACCTGGACAGGCTTGAGAGGTGGACCCATGCAAACCTCATGAAGTTCAACAAGGCCAAGTGCAAGGTCTTGCACATGAGTCAAGGTAATCCCATGCACAAATACAGGCTGGGTGATGAGTGGATTGGGAGCAGCCCTGTGGAGAAGGACTTGGGGTTACTAGTGGATGGAAAACTGACTATGAACCATCAATATGCACCCGCAGCCCAGAAAGCCAACCGCATCCCAGGCTGTATCAAGAGAAGCGTGACCAGCAGGTTGAGGGAGGTGATTTTCCCCCTCTACTCTGCTCTCATGAGATCCCACCTGGAGTACTGCATCCACCTCTGATGCCCGCAACCTAAGAAAGACATGGACCTCCTTGAGTAGGTCCAGAGGAGGCCCATGAAGATGACCAGGGGACTAGAGTATACCTCCATTGTGGGGACAGGCTGAAAGAGTTGGGGTTGTTCAACCTAGAGAAGAGAAGGCTCTGGGGAGACCTTATAGCAGCCTTCTAGTACCTTCCAGGGGGCCTACAGAAAAGATGGGGAGGGACTCTTTATCAGGGAGTGTAGTGATAGGATGAGGGGTAATGATTTTAAACTGAAAGAAAGTAGATTTAGATGAGATATGAGGAAGAAATTCTATACTGTGAGGGTGGTGAGACACTGGAACAGGTTACCCAGGGAGGTTGTCAATCTCCCCTCCCTGGAAGCATTCAAGGCCAGGTAGGATGGGGTTTTGAGCAACCTGCTCTAACAGAAGGTGCCCCTGCCCATGGCAGGGGGGTTGGAACTCGATGATCTTTAAAGGTCCCTTCCAACCCAAACCATTCTATGACTCTATGATTATATTGGGGAAGAAGAAAAGTAGAATGTAATGTGTTTCACACCATAAACTTTATGGATGCTGGAATTTAACAGTTTGAGGACAGAACTGGCTGGAACTTCAGGAATATGATCTGATATGCTCTGTCTGCTGAGCTCACCGATGTCATTGTTTGAGCTGAGAGGGAAACAGCACCACGCAGCTGTTCACTCACCTCTTCCCCTCAGAAATGGGAAGGAGAAAATAAAGCAAAAGATTCAGGAATCAGGAGAAGGATAGGGAGGGATGATTCATGGATGGTCATGGACAAAAGACAGACTTGTTAAGGGAAGAAAAAAGAATATCACTATAATCCAAACACTAACAACAACAATACTTAACAGAGAGAGTGGAACTGTGAGAAGCATTACCACATCTTAAAAACACCTCCTCTACCCCTCCCTACTTCATGGGCTCAGTTTTGTTTCTGATCTCTCTACCTCCTCTCCCCCAGTGGCACAGTGGGTAGGGAATGGGGGGGTTACAGTCAGTCCCACCACTTCCTCCTCCTCTGGGGGACAGGGGCGTGGGAAACTCCTCACATTCTTCCCCTGCTCCAGCATGGGCTCCCTCTCACAGGAGACAGTCCTTCATGAGCTTTTCCTGGCGTGAGTCCTTCCCACAGAATGCAACTCTTCCCAAGATGCTCCAGTGTGCATCCCCTGCCTTGTGTTGCAGTCTTCCCAGTGCTGAACTATAACAGCATGGGTTTCTTCTTCCTTCAGTGTCCTGGCCTCCTTCGGGCACAGCCACCTGCTCCGGTGTGGGGTCCTCCACAGGTCTCAGGCAGATCTCTGCTCCACCGTGGATCTCCATGGTGGCAAGGAGGTGGCCCTGCCATCTCATCACAGGATATAGGGGGAGTCTCTTCTCCAGCACACCTCCCCCTCTTCCTCCTCCTTCCTTCCACTGACCTCAGTGTTCACATAGGTGTCCTGTTTGCAACTCCTCCTCACAACTCCTCCCAGGTTCCCCTTCTTAAATTCATTATTGCAGAGGCACAGCGACCACTGCTAACTGGCTTGGCCTTGGCCAGAGGTGAGTCTAACCTGGAGCTGGGGGAGATTCAAGAAACTTCTCATAGGGGGCCACCGCTGTAGCCCCCTTCCCTGCTACCAAAAACCCCACCACCCAAACCCAGCTCAACTACCAATAACAGAAACAGCATCCCTTTTTTGCAACAAATCAGTTATGAAAAAAAAAATGAAACCACAATATAGTTATTTTCTGATATATTCACAGAAAACCTCACTGAGTTTTCATTGTGATATGTGTGTGTGCATCCACTTTTTCGGTGGGTTATTGGAAACAACCATCATTACCATACTACAGAAGTTAAAGCACAGCTTCATATAATAAATAAAGCATAATAGGTAATAACCAACAACATTGCCCACTAATCACATAGCACACAAAGCCCTTTGTCTCACCTGTCAGGCACTCCTTTGGAAAAGCTCAAATCATAAGTTCTGATTTAATGTAGTCCAGAAGCTGAATACAGCAGTGCTGAGACCTGACTGACTTCTTACTCATCAAATGTCAAGAGCCTGTGGCTACACACATTCAAGTGGAGGTTTGCAATCTGTGGAGATTTCACCTGCTGTGATCCGAAGACTGAGGTGTTGGGTAGGTAATAACAAGTGCTGACAACTGAGATGAATTGATTTGGATCCATGCTGTTTTTTATAGGAAACACTGGTTGGGCATAAGCAATCCAAGAAGTTCCTGGAATGCATTGATGATAACTTCCTCCTCCAGTGATAGAGGACCCAATGCGGAGAGGTGCTATACTGGATCTTGTTCTCACCAACAAGAAGGGGCTGGTGTGGAATCTGAAGCTCAAGGGCAGCCTTGGCTGCAGTGGCCATGAAATGGCAGAGTTCAAGATCCTTAGGGCAGCGAGGAGGGCGCACAGCAAGATCGTTACCCTGGACTTCAGGAGAGAAAACTTTGGCCTCTTGGGGCCTCTTGGGGACCTGCTTGGTAGAGTAGCATGGGCTAAATCCCTGGAGGAAAGAGGGACTTAAGAAAGGTGATTGATACTCAAGGATCACCTCCTCCAATTTCAGGAGCGATGCATCCTGACAAAGAGGAAGTCAGGTAAGGAGGCCAGGAGGCCTGCAGGGATGAACAAGGAGCTCCAAGGCAAAGTCAAACACAAAAAGGAACCTACAGAAGGTGGAAGCAAGAACAGGTAACCAGGGAGGAATACAGAGAAATTGTCTGAACATCCAGGGATCAGGTTAGGAAGGCCAAAATCCTGATAGATTTAAATCTGCCCAGTAAATGTTGGCAGATTCAGAAAGATTAGCAAACTATTTGTTACCTGGAATGTATTAGAGAGAATCATAAACAACCTGAGTGTATGGACAATGCAGAGAATTCAGATTTTTCCAGAGATCTAGGAGAGCTACACAAGTCCCAGATGGGAGTAAATTTTTATGCACTGGAGAAATCCAAGAGTGTTGAAATTGAAACCATTTATGATATAGGATCACAGAAGAAAGAAAATATGGTTAAAAAGAGGTATAGAATATTCTACCAATATTCTTAAATGTTAAGAAGAGAGAAAAATTTGCTTTTGGTATAAAAATACTAATTTCAGTGTGTTATTTATCCAACAAACACCTCTCTGCTATACAAATTCCAGCAGAGCATGGAAAATAAGAAATTTGAGCTGGACCTCAGACTGTGCAGAACCTTTCTTGACATCTCTACAGTCCAAAAGCTTTTCTTTAGTAAATGGCTCCACGTTAAGAAGGCATATGTATCATGTTTAAGTAATGCTTCAGTAATAGAAGTAGAGTAAGCAGTAAGTAGATTTAATGGAATGAAATTAATCGATGGAAAATTTGGCCTGGTTGCAAGAGAAAATTCCCCCTGAGAGATTAACTTATAACTATTGCTCCATAGTACTAATTTCATCTTTTTGTCTCTCCAAATTAGCTTTAATACTTATGTTTCTTGAGGAACAAACCAAATTGGTTAAAGCACTAGAAAATCTGTCCCACTAAACTATGAAGGGCTGTTGGAAAATTTTCTGGAAGTTCTAGATTTTTTCAGCATGCTGTATATAATTGAATAAAACATACCTGAAATTTCACTGAAGTTATCAGCAAACTTGGTTGCTTTACTGTGATATATGTAATTGTGAGCTTCAAACAAGTTCTGCCAATGAACACTGGGCTTTAGAGCAAAAAACCAACACCACTGACCTTTGTGTTGATCCATGAATTATTTTTTTCTTCCAAAAGAACATGAAAAGTCTTCAGTAAAATTGGGTAAAAGAACATATAATGTTTAAAATAAGAAAAGGCTTAAGTATGTTAAAATCAAAATAAAAGGATACCTGAGTAAAAGTATTGATCCAAACTATTCAGCTTTCATGACATAATTATGTATTTCAGTGTGGTATCTAATTTGTATGCTGCTGTATGCTCTTCTCATGTCAAAACAGAAAAAATAAGCTTACAAATATTCATGCAACTGCCTTCCAGTAGGGAAAATGCAATTATACGTGTTTCTGCAACCTCTGTCTATAAGGAATAGCAGTAGTGATTTGATTTTAAATTCACCCAACCTTGACTAAGATGCATAAAGATCTCCCTTTTTACAGTGATATGTGCCCACATTGGCTAAAATTCAGCCCAAAGAAAACCTTAAAATGTTATTGTGAGAAAGAAGTGGAGGTTCTGACTACTGAAAACAGGAGATACAATATCTTAAAACAAAATCTCATAAGGAAAGAGGAATTATAAATGAGTTGGAAGTCTAATGTCCTTGGGTAAAATGCATGTGCTTCATAACTGCAGCTGAAATGTCCATGCTGTACTCTACCTGCTCTGATAAATCACAGGCTCAGCATATGCCTTTCCCATATCTGGACAAAACATGAAAACAGGAAGTGCCTGGGAGAATTCTGAAAATATTTTTTTCTTTTATTTTTTGAAGTAGTAAATTTTTAATTAATTTAGTTACCCACAGAGGAAGCAAAGATTCAGTTTGCGTTGGTTTGGTTTTGTTTTTTTTTTTGGGGGGGGGGTATGAACAAAGAAATATTCTTGGTCTGCCATAAAGAAATTACTATTTCAGACATATTGTGAGATCGTCCTTTTTCTTGGGCAATAAAGGAGGTAGAAGTTTTCTTAAGGAAAGAGGCTGGGGCTGAGGATAGAATTTTGTAGTGAAATGTCCAAGCTGATTGTTTACCAAGACATAGTGTTGGTATGCAAATATATATAGATATATACATGCCTAGTGGTATGGACTAAAGGTAAGAAGTTTCAGGAGAAGACCTACAGGACAAATTAACTGGCGCTTTAATGAAAGAGTACTGCTTCTCCACAGGTCAGCTGAGAAACCACTGGGGTTCCTATAGCTGATAAAAGAGACCAAGAGAATGGTAACTCAGGTCTAAATTACTGTGGAGTCGTGCCACATGTTTTATCTGTAACACAAAACTCTGGGATATTTTAGAGACATGGCTTTCTACAAACAGCTCATTAGGACAGGGGTTTTTGTCCTCCCTTTTCCAGAATGTCAAGCAGAGGAATTAATTAGCAGAAACCCCTTAAGTTAAATGATTATTTCTGCAGAAGAGACTGTGGGAAAAGTTAGCTCCCTATTGTCAACGTATCACGGAGTCTTTGTTGTGTGTGCTTCAGATGGAGGCTTTAACTCTTATGAAGTGTGAGGGGTTATGCTAATTAATTTGAAGAAAAGGTCAAGTCGATGCTAATAACTGAATTGAACTGCTGCCTCCATGTAAAGGTGGCTGAAAGGGAATATGGTTATACACAGTTTTAATGTAGGGACTATCAGCTTCATTGTGGCTTTGCCTCTCTTCAGCAGTGTTTCTGCAAGAGCTGCAGTTTGCAGACCTGCAAGTGTCTGAGAAGAGTTTTGCAAATTGAAAATCAGAATAACTGAGAAACACCTCTGCTGGGAAATCATATTGGAAGGTTGTTTTATATAGTCATGTCATTGCCACAATATTTATTCCACTACGTTCATAAAAATCCCTGTCCTGAAAACATGCAATGTGATGTGTCCTCTGCACATATTCTCCTGGGTCCGCACATTTGGGAACCTGCAGCATTCTAAACCGTCTAAATTTTAACTAGATAAATATAAGCTTTCTTGTCATGGAAAACTGGGGGGAAAGGGAGGGGGACAGCTACTGTTGTATGAAAAAGCAATTTCCTTTGCCAGTAATCTTTTGAACTCCCATTCCTATTATTTGTGATGCTTGTGTTTGAATAAGGTCTTTATCTTTCTCACTACAGTTCTCACATAGATGGAATTATTTATTTTCCTATAAAAGTGCCTGTTTTCACCAACAGTATCTATAATTCAGCCTAAAATTCTTTGCTGGGTTAGTTTTGTTAAAAACCCAGGAAACTAGATGTTCCTTCAAGTGTGGAAAGGCAGAAGCAAATATTTCAAAAAATAGCTGGTCCCTTTGTCAGAGTAGAAAAATGTTTTTCAACTTTCAACTGTGAGTAAATGGACCCCAGAAAGACCTATTAGGAAAGGATCCCACACAATAAGCCCATAGGCTTCTCCTGGTTTGGACTGAATGCAAATATCCATACCTACTGTCAAGGGCATGCAGAGAAATGGGAACTTTCATGGACAGAAGGATTCCCAGACTTTGGAGACGCAAGCAGGACTAGAATAATCAGGCACTGCTAATTTGGTGCTGTTCAGTGTAGTTGCCCCTCCTTCTGTGCCAGGCTTTAGAGGTACTGCACCATGGGTGGTTTGTCTCCCATCCATGCCTCCCACCTTTCTTCTGCCCAACAGCTCACTGGGGCATGGAACAAGCAGTCTCAATGGCCAGAAACCCAGCGGTCTGAGGTCTGTGCCAGGCACTGTTCTGGGACAACTGCTGCTGGCTAGGCACATCTCCACTTTGCCTTCAGTGATGCCCTAAAAAACACCTGGTCCTTTCTTTTCTGTAGGTTATGAGGAAGACACTGTCAGAATATCTCCCCTAGCTTTCACCTCTATGCCCTAGAAAAAGAGATGATAGGAAGACAAAGGGCCTTATTGCTTATTCTCTTTTAAGGGAGTATGAAAATCCTGGGGAGTGAACTCTGTACAGGGAGCAGGAAGAATAAAGCTGTGTGAACTCGATAGTTTGATGCTAATCTTAATACAGCTGTGAGGAGGGAGAGGAGAGAATATAGGAAAAGGCAGAGGGGGAGAAAACAAAAGAGACTAGAAAAAAGGAAAAAAGGACCATATATAAGACAGAGATTTAAAAAAAAAAATCAATATAAGGAAAAAGGAAGTATACCAAAAAAAAAAAAAATTTATCTCACTCAGAAAAACCCAAAACATTTTGAAAAGATGGAATAAAGAATCTACTTTGACTATACTATGGAAAGAACACAAAGCTGAGCAGGGCAGGGAAAACACTTCAATACAACAGAGTGCATACCATAAAAATAAAATTGTTGAAGTGCTCCGATCTGCCCTGCCACATGGGTGATGCATTAAGAATTGCATGCACTTTCAGATATTTCATTGCTGGTATTTGACTCATTCACTGGCCAAATTTTACTTGCAAGATACCACCGTATTGAACATTTATAGAGAAAACCCAACAGTTCCCTACAGAGAGCAAGTCAGTTAGTACACCCAAAACTATCTGAGGTCTGTCTTCTTCCTCCAAAGTGAGAGGATGTTGTGCTCTAGTGACTCTGAGCTAAATATAGTTTCAGGATAACGTAGTCTCTCAGGTGTTTGCACTCACTTATGTGCTGGCAAGCCTCCGGCTTCAGAAAATACACTTAAACAAAACAAGAAAATTCGAAGGACTTTTGAGTTTTTAAATTATATTTCCCAAACTTAACATCTGATCGTTACTCATATTAAGAGCATACAGATCTCTGAAGACATGAAATTAAAGTGCGAGAGCAGTTCAAAGCAGTATTAATAAGGGTCAAAAAACAAGTCCTTAAAATGTAAAATCAAAAGTTCATAAGGATACAGATAAGTTGTACAACACTTAGTTACCTACAAATCTACAAATAGTGGCAGTAGACTTGTTAATATGTTGGTAACTGATCAGTAACTTTTCTGATTCTGTAACTGAGCTCCAGTTCCTGGTTTGATAATTGTGTATTAGATGTTCCTAATCCTAGTTAGATATACTTTCCCACCAAAAAAACCCAATAACCTTTCTTGTTGTGTGCTCTCACAAATGACAAAAGCAGTATGGTCTAGAATATTTGTCAGAGTTTAAAAAATAAAATTGAGATGCTTGATTGAGCTTAATTTTAAATTCTGGCACATAAAATAATCCTGGGATGAATCCTATAACTTTTAGTCATAAGTATCTACTTTATATTGCAGTTGAAAAATTTAATAATATAATTTACCAGTAACTTATTGCTTATTTCCCACTAAGTTTTGATACAGTGAATGTTAACCTAGGGCTGCAGTTGGTTTATTCCTCCTCTGTTTAGATCTGCAAATACTCACTGATGGAGGCCAACTGGAATGTCAGAAACAAAGCTCCAACTAAAACTAAATTCAGAGGACAATACTCCAGGTATTCCTCTATAAGAGTTCTTTGTTTTGAAGCCAATAAATTCTGAACAAGTAAGGGTTTATGGCTCAGTGAAAAACCTGGTAATCTTCAACTGCAGTGAATTTAGATAATGAACATGAGGATGAGGGTCAGGATACCAGTACTCTGCAACCCTTTTCCTGAGTGACAGAAAAACTTGATTCACTGGCTTAAAGCTGTCAAGAAGAAAGTGATGAATCTAGGCTTATGTCCAATACCTCCTTAATACCCAAAGCGGAGTAGGAAAGTTGCATTTGTTGTCACTTGGGGAATTTCCTGCTTTTGTGGGAGGTGAAGAAGACCTACTCCATGCAATGGCAGATAAAAAAAGAGGCAGAAACCAGGGAAAGATTAGTCCCTGATTTGAAAAGACAGTAGCATGTGAAGAAAAGTTCAGGCAGCTCTTCTTTCAATGTTTCCCATATGGAAAGGAAAAAGAGTAAGTAATTGTTGTAAATGCACTGTTAACATCAAGCATAAGCCACTAGCAGATTCAAGCACTTAAGTCCGGCCTAATTGTGCATGAGCTTCTTAATTCCAAAATAGATGGGGCCAGAGTGTTTATTAGGCTGCTCTCTGAAGTCCATTTCCACACTAGATTTTTTTCTTGACTCTTAAAAGGTCTGTTTCCTGGGCTAGTCCAATAGTACATCATTCCTGACACCAGGACTAGATCCAAGAGGGATGGTACATATGTAGGACTGAGTTGCCAAATTTACACACCTGACAACTTTCTGTTGGTCACGCATCCTCAGACAGGCATTTTGTGACACTAGAATTTCCTGAGCACCAGCAAATCCTGTTGTCAGGCATGCACAGAAGCATCCCAGTCTAGGGACAGCTGAGATTGGCCAGGTCCAGAATGTAGCCAACACTTGCTTTTGTTGCCTTGATTTAGCAGGCAGTTTTGCAGGATGCCTGCAGACCTACGATCCCCACAAAATCCAGGTCCTTCAATAAGTTTTTTTCTACTTCCTGGGTGAGTGCTCTAACCACTAGTTACATTATCTTTTCTAAGTTACCTTGCTCATGCCTGGAAGGAAAGCTGCAGGCACCAATAATTAGGAGATGGATCTGGACTGCAGGAAATACTGTCTGATGCCTTACTGGAGAGATCAAATCTAAGATACATACACAGGGTCTGTATTTTCTACCAGGTAGTATGTTCATTATGCCTGCTTGCAACATCTGAAAATACATCAAGGCAGTGCCTAACTTGTGACTGTGCATGTTCTTTTTCTCTTCTGGCTGCATGTCCCTTGTATTGTTCAATACATAAAGCTGCTCCTCTGGGCCATTAATGATATGGGAAAATGTGAAACTATGAAGATAATGCATTAAGCCCTTAATTGCTGAATGAATAAGAAGGGCAAGGCTTTGATGGACATACTAGAGGAAGGATGAAATCTAAATACTCCCTCTTCCATGACAGCAACATATTCCTTTATAACCAGATCATGTCTTAGGAGTTATGTTCAACAGTTGTGCTATTCTGCTCTCTGAAGAGGAGCCCAGTGGTAGTTCCTCAACAAAAGCTCATAGCCAGACACAGCACTTCGTGCAACTAACTTAATCATCCTCCAGTGTTTTATGCTCAATACAGGACTGAATGTCAGAAGAAATCACTGTTAACCAATCTTACTCTGAGCCTGCCGTGAAGATGTAAGACACAGGTCTTGAAGTCCAAATACACCTTACTCCACAAAAATCCCGTTCTGTCATGCTTACTCTAGTAAACAGCAATGACTTTCTTTAATGAAAGTGAAAATTTCCTGATTTTTAATGATATTTTTTAAATTATGAAAAGATGTCTAGTAAGTTTATTTTGGGGAGGGGGATTAAGTTTTGGTTCTCCTGTTCTTAGCCAATGCAAGCTTTAAGGTAAAAAAAGCAACATTATCTGGGAATTTTCGGCTTTCTTCAAACATCCATAAACTCCATCAGATTTATCATTCTGAGTCTTAGTTTCCAGATAAATGTTATCAGATTTATAAAGCCTGTATGGGGAAAGCATTTGGAGACTCAACAACTCTGCTCACTGGGACAGATCACTCACCTATCAGGAGCTGGGCTCACACAAATGCCTTTGTGTAACCAACAGAAACAAGGCTCCCAGCAAGCATCCATCCTGTTCATCTCCTGCCCATGGGATCCACACCTTGACACCAGAGAGTCATGCAAAAGGATGAGTTCAGATTGATGAGGGTTTAGCCAGGAAAAAAAAATGTTGATTCCTTGTGTTATTCAAAAGAGTGACGGAACTACCACCACATTTTCACACCAGCTTCATCCATACTAGACTTTCACCTTATGTTTTCTTCTAAATAATATCAGGTACACTATAGTTCCCCTGAGGTTTCACTGGACTTTTAACAAAATTCATGTCTGTGCATCACTGTGAAAGCAGGAAGAAAAGACTGAATACACACAGGTGTGTAAACACTCAGCTGTCACCTTCAGTCTGAGATACTTCTTCTCAATCACATACTTATTCTGTACAAAGTGAAACAGAGTTGGAGATTATGGAAGACCAATTTTTTCACAGTCTGAACATCAGAGGGGATGACTGTCTACCCATCCTACCATGACTCCATCACAGACATCAGTTTAAGAGCTTGAAGACACAGCAGTTCATGAAAGCCAGGCTGTGCTTGTTTACTGCAGTGACCACACCAGAATTACCCACACGGTCCTGGGCATTTAGGAGAAGGAAGTTGTTATGGGTTAATCCCCTCAGACCCTGTATGATCCCAGAGACCTTCATCTCAATAAAAAGACAGTTATGACCTATATGGACTGAGACAATTTTAAAGTTTGCATCTGTGTTCAAAATTGAGTTGTAATACAATGTTCACCAGAGGAAACAATTTCATGTGGAGGCATGCATACAGGGTCTGAATACTTTTATCCACTGTTCATGTAACCAGATATTAATTAGCAAGCCCAAAACAGAAGATGACATCTGGTTTAGCAAAGAGATATTTTCATCTCAAAGAGGAAAAATGTTTATTCTGCTTGAGGAAATTCCAGATTATCAGCAGGTAAAGAGGAAATAAAATTTGTTCCTGAAAGAATGATGAAATCTGTCCAGAACTAACAAAGGACTTCAAGAGGGACATTAACCAACAAGCTCAACTAGTATGGAGTCCTCACTAATGAATGTAATTTGAAACATGGGGCAAGTGCAAAAAAAAGAGCTTCTGACACCCATCTCATCAGAGACACTCTAAAACGGGTCAGCTGAGAAAGAAGATAGAGAGACACCTTTCTGATTTAGTCTTACTATAAGTAGATTAAGGCAGGTTTTTCTTCCATTTCTTCATCTGTGTCTTTTTTAAACATTCCTGACTGTTGTGTATTTTGAGTGGTGTAAAATGTTGAACTTGGCTTGATCAAGGAGTGATTCTGAGGTAGCTGGATAATGACAAGGCACCTTGCCACTAGGAATATTGCTGGTGGTGCAAATCTATAAAGCTGGTTCCAGGATTCACAACTTCCCTTTATGGTACACAAAGGGTAGCAGAGGAGCATCTGTGAAAGCTGGCTAAGCCAAATGGAGAGCTAATGTGGTTGGAGAGGGACAACTATTTTCCATTTCCTGGAATGGTTCAAGATATGAAGGAGGCAGCATACTTGAACCCCAGGGCCAATAATCTGTATGAAAACACTAAACAAGGCCAAGGCAGAGACACAGGCACTGGCATGCAATGATCCAAACTGTTGACATTATTTTTGGCACAGCCTGGGCCCAGGCCAGGCATCCAGACAAAGTCTGGGCACTATCCAGAGGGAGCCCAAGGCCAGAATTGCGCCTGACACGTTTAAGGGTATCGATGTAGCCTGATCCAGCAGGTTTAAACTCTTGCTGCAAGTCAGCTGGATGAGCCTTTCATTCTAGAGATGAGTTGTTTCTGTCTCTCTGAGAATTTCGAAATAGCTACTCTGAATAGAAATAAATGAGCAATGTCCTGAAATGCAAGACGTATCGACTGTTTTCTATTCTTCTGCCAGGTTTAACCAATGGATTCCTGAGAACACATTCTGACCATGTAAACCCAGTAAAATATTTTAAACTACTTACAGCATCACAATTTTAACAAGCAGCTAGGACTCATTTTGGGTTTTCTCTCAGTAGGATTATAAAAACTGTTTTTTAAAATATCACTATCTAAGCTTGAATTGCTTTCACAAATCCCAAACCTGAATTATTCTAGACAACCAGCAATCATCTGCCTAGACTCTTTTCAAGCTACAGTCCACATGGGCCCCATTATCTCTGCGCACACTGAAGAGAGCAAAGCTTCCCTTGAACTTCCACAACATACAGTTTTGCTTCAAACAAACCAGAATTGTTTGACCTTTTTTTTGTGTACTTGTTTAAGTATGTTTTCTGTGATGCCACTGTACAGCTGGCAAATTGGTAACATTAGGTGACCTGCTGAGCTAGTATGGATTTGGATCCACATGACCGTACTTTGGATCAAACAAAATCTCATGGTTAGGGTTAGTTCCCTCTATTTAAGAAAAATGTGTCATTTTGGGTTGATTACTGTAATTTAATTCTATGGGTAATGGAGGATGAGGTTATTATGGATTATCACAGCTCTTTCACAATGATTACAGCACAAATACTTTTTTTTCCCTTTTGTTGAAATAGTGTTTTCTGACTCCAAAGACAGGCTTATTTTAAATTTGCTGGTATCTGTAACAACTGTAATTTGTATTTGATGCACATGGATGGTGTTCACAACTGTTTTAAAGAAGTGGTGCATAAGCATTCTCTATTACTTGCTCTCAAGAAAATCTATATTACCGCGTTCCTATAACACTCTCATGCCCATGTGTCATCTCTAAGTAGTCAAAATGAGCATTGGCTGTGGCCCACACAGAGTTAATGTAAAAGTATGCTGAAGGTTCTGCAACATTCAGAAATCTTCTTGCTTTCCCTATTATAATATCACTTCTCTTTTTAAAAGCTCTGATGTCAGCTTTTAGTTCAGCAGATAAGAACTGAACTGCTGATTTCTTCAAGAGAAGTGAACATTAATTTCGACTTCACAAGGAACAGCTCTTTGGCTAGTTTAAAAAATGCTGTGCAAGTAGCAGAGGATCTTCATCTACAGTCTCAAAAATCTATCAGGCACTTTCTTGTGTGATTACCAGGAAACTTCTCTGGCTGCTCTTAGTATTGCCTGAATAAGGACAATGCTGAAGAGGAAACAGCTGAAAGTGATAGGAAGTCAGGATGGCTGTCAACTGAAACAGAAATGCCGTTACGCCAGCTCATTTTTCTTAACATGTAATAAAGACTGGCTTTACCACGAGCTAATAATGGCTCTCATTTGTTTTCGTCATTTGTATATTGGAGCAGTGAAAGAGATCTAAAAAGGTACTGTAGTCAAACAGCATATGTCCACAAAGGTGGGATGGCCAGTGTCACCTGTTTGTCTGACAAGGAAAGATACCATTACCTAATGTAAATAATCTGTTCACAAAGCATTAAGACTGACACTGGCTGGTAGGACGCTGCAAAAACAATATTACGGGATTAAAAAGAAGCTGAGTTAACCAAAACTTCACATGACACAGAAAGCGGTTTTATAAGTCAATTTTTAGGATAGAGGATTACAGAGCCCCATTTGTGGATTTATACTTATGAGCTATCCAAAACCATAGTTTTATGAAACAAAAGTTCTGGTGGCCATACTGGCTTAAGAAATTTCTCCTTCTGTTTCTGGATACTAATTCTTGCTTTTTCACCAGATTATTTCTTGGTTTTTAGACAGTTGTAATTTTTAGCCAGTTCAATGATCCATTTTAGCCCAGTCCTAAAAGCAATGGTGCTTGACAGGAATATTATGCTGCTATGGAGGGGCAAGTGTGAGCAGACTGGTTGAATGAAGAGATGGGAAGAAGTAGTCCTTAAAATGACATTGTTGCCAAAGCTGCCTTAACAGGAAAATACATCTAAATTTGGGAAATTAAGAAGAGATTTCATCTCAAATAAATTCCTTTTTGTTGTTGTTGTTAGTAAGCCTGAGGACAGGACTTATCAATGACTGTATTTCAGCTCTGGGGAACTGTTTAAAATGCCCTGGCAGATAGTTAGACAGACTGCTATCTGCAAGTCACCTAGAAGCAAAACTGTTTTTAAATATAGTAACATGTTTGTCGTGTCTTTGCCTGTTCCTTTAAGGTCTGATAAGTGTTAAGAGTGATTTCAGGAAACCCAGCAGAAGAGAAGCATAGGAGTTTCCAGGGAACGGTGATACAGAGCAGAGCAGAGATGCTACCTCATATGCCCAGGATCCCAGCATGGGCCACTCTTCCCTCAAACCATAAGAGTCCCTCTGCAAGGCTGCTCCTCCTGTGCAGGTGGGATGGGAGTTCCCCAGGTGGCACATTCCAGGACAGGCTCCTTCACACCCATCAGGCTATCGGGAATGCCAAAACTGTCATCAAAATCATAACAGATGGTTTTCATGCAAGTAAAGAGTACTGATACATGAATATCATTGTACTGATCTGCATGTCCCAACCTCTACTCTAAATGCATCTAATAAGGATCTCTCTCCTTACCCACAGAGAGATGATGTGCATCCTGAGTCTGTAAGGCATACATTTTTTATTTGTTGTCAGTTCAATACATTATATATTATATATCACATAATAACATTAATCCTGTGGTAAAGTATCAATTAGCTTCAAATATTTAATAACTTAGTCTTTTACAGTTGGTCAATTCAGCATTGAAAATGATGGCAGAAAAACAGGGTTTGTAGGCCAGCAACAACTTCTCTTCATAACAGATGTTTGTATGGAAACAGGCACATGGAAACTGGCTTATCTTGTGCTCAAAGCAACAGTCTCCTCCAAAGATGTGGGCACTTAACATACAGGCATTTCATTCACTGCTTTACTGAAACCCCCACTACAGTGTGAACCAAGCCCTAAATGAGTTGACCCCAACCTTCTGAGAAATAAGAGGAAGGAACAAGCTCAGAAACAGTGACAAAGCCCTGCTGAAAGTAGTGATGCTGCTGGCAAAATAATATGCTGCACTTAATATTTACTGTAAGGAAAACTGAGAAGTGCCCAGTTGAAACCAATGAAAGAGCAGAGTGGAATGGAGAGAAAAAAATAAGGTTCTAATGTTTTTTCTTTCTAAATGTTTGAAATGTAAAGGCACAAGACAAAGCAAGTAAAGGATTAAATCCAAGTAAAAAGTCTAAAAAGACCTGGAATGGCCTTAGATATTTATGTCAAATGTGAATAATTTCCATCTAATCCTGGAAGTGCCTAAACCCTTGAGTATAATCTTTTCCTTTATACATTCTTCAGAGTTCTGCTTTTTGGACCTTCCTCTCTGAGCATTTACTCCACACCTGTAACTGACAGGGCTATGGAAACAAGGTGGCTTTCTGTCTCAGTCTGGAGGGTGTTGGGTCAAGCCCTCACAACACATATGGGATCACTTCTTTTGAAAACTTGGGTGTTTCAGGAGTTGCTTGGACTCACCCAAGAAATGAGAGGTCTGAGTTAAATGATCTCTGCAGCTTGAGGGAATTAAAGTCTCATATCCATGCGTAACCTAAACACTAGCTCTGTGGAGATGAGATACCTCTGCTCCTTGCTCTTTTACTATCCAGTGACTGATTGATGTTCAAGTCTGAAAGCAGGCTATACAGCTAGTTCATTATCAGGGGTGAGCAGCAGTTCCCCCAATTCCAGATTAATTTTAAAAGGCAACTGTGGACCTTGTTTAGCTCTGTCAAAGAACGGTACTTCAGGCACTTTCCCTGATCATGGGAAGACTCTGAACTCTTGATCCCAAGTGCATGGAAGCACCTGCCTAATGCCCAGGCTTGGTCTTTTGCACATGTACCTCCTGTCCTGCAGGTGATTTCATCACCAGGGTGTTTCCACAGCTGAGAGCTGAGTCACAGAGGAACAGTCAATCCCACATTTCAGTGTGAAGAGCTAGGAACAAGTTTCAAGCTAACGGTCAGAAGAGGTACCAGTGTTTCATAGGTGATTTAGGGAGTGACATTCAAGCTTCAAGGTTGTTGCATTCCTACTAAGAGCAGAGAGGGAAGATTGTGTGTGAATGTGCAGTGGAAATATAAACATAGGCACCATAATGCAATCCCAGACTAAGGCTTTTGTCTGAAAAAAGTGATAGGGGACACAAGATGTATATATCATTTAAAAAGGGATTTATAATCTTAATTTAACAGCACACTAACTTGTCTGTCAGAGGTGTCCTGTCAGTCCAGACTGTGGGCAGGACCAGCATGTGGCAGCATTGTTCTGTACTCATCCCTCTTTATACTTGTTTTGATTTTACTCATTTCTGTCATACCCCCTTTATACAGCACCTTTTTTTTCAAGCTCAAGAATTCTAAACCTATCTAATCTTTTCTCATATGGGAATGATTTCACATATCTGTCCTTCATATACTTGTCCTTCTCTGCAGATTTTCTAATTCTAAAACTTCCTTTAAAAGAAAGATGACAGATGCATGCAATATTCAGGCAGTGGCAGAAGTTATAGATTTGTACTTTGACTGCTACTGTAATGATACTTTTTTGTTGTGTTCTCCCATCTGATTCTATAATTGCATTTGTCTTTTGACTGCCATTGAGTAACAAGCTCGTCCATACAGTTTTCACAATACTATCCATAGTGGTGACTTCCTGAGTGGTAATAATTTCCTTTGAGCTCACAACTGTGTGTTGGTATAGCAGGGATTATTTTTGCCATTGTCACTCCTTTGTGTTTATCAACACTCAGTCGCATCAGATCTCAACTCACCCCAGCAGCCTGTGCTGAGAGAAGTTCCTGCAGCACTTTTTGGTAACTATGGTTTTGACTGTTCTGTTCTATAAGATCAGAAAACGTCCCTCTCCACTCCCTTTACAGACCACTGATGAATGTGCTGAACAGCAAAGTCATCCTACCTTCATTGTAAAATGTCTTATTATTCCTATCCTTTCTTCTCTACCTTTTCATCGATGTTAATCCATGCATAGAACTTTATTCTTTTACTATGACAGCTGATTTTTCGTAAGTCTTTTGTAACAGGCCTATCCAAACTCTTTTGGAATTTCCATGTACAATGTATCAAACAGTTCACTGTTATCAACATGTTCACTGACTATTTTAAAGAGCAATACAGACATGTGAGGCATGACTATCTGCTGCAAGAAAATACTCTTTTTCCCCATTGTGTCATTTTCATCCATACGTCTCCTAATTCTGCTCTTTATCATAGTTTGTATCAGTTTGCTCGATATATATAGTGGTCAAGCTTACTGTTGCTTCCTAGATGTCACCACAGTTTGGTTTTTTTAGTGGATGTCATATTTGCTAATTGACATTTCTCTGGTGCCTTGAATGACTTAAACTATTAGCAAGTCATGGTTAATTGGCAGTTGCAAACATAGAATCCCTCAGAACTCTTGGGTGAACACCCTCAGGTCTCATAAATCAGTTCATATTATTTTCAAAGGTCACTGATAGTTCATTTATAACAATATGAGAATTCTTAATGCTAATTAGGAGTGTTATCAACTCTGAAGAAGGTATAAACACAAGATTTTATTTGATGAAGTAACAGCTGCTACTAAAGGTGCTTTGCAGAGTGACTTTGTGTATCAGAAATACTAAAGGACTGTCAAGAAATCAAGTGGTATTTCATGGCAGTATAATAGCGAGTGATACAGGTGGGGTACATGCATTGAACACCAAAGGAGAGAAAATCCTGTGGTTTCTTTAAACTACACAGCCATTCACAGCACTTAAAGTTGTATGAAAGATTAACTTCTGAGGAGTTATTTTTAGAATCTAATAAGAGGATGCTTAGATTGAGAAGCCCGATATCCTGTTTGGTTATCTGGTAATAAATCAAGTTTCACACATTTCCCTCTCATTAGCCTTTCATATGACAAGTGTCTGCCAGACTCCCCAGGTTGCTCAAGCCAACAAGCATTTTACTTATTTAAAATATATTACGCAGACATAGACGGGACTGCCATGGTTCTGATGCTCTCCAGTGTTTGAGCATAAATTTAGCCTAGATCTTTATCCAAATAATTGTAAAGAGTTGCCATTGTTGTCCTACAGCTTTCACAGTAGGATACATCAAAGCAACCCTCCAGATTTGGTTTTGCCTGAACAGGAGACCCACCAGAGTCACAAATAAAGGAAACAAGGCTACAGCTCAGCAGAGGAAGTCTGTGTAAGAGGGGAAAGGATACAAATGCCTCAGTTTCTTCTAGACTTTTACAAAAATGTCCATAATACATTTTCCTCTTTAATTGATGCTGTCTTATTAGAGAAATTTTATTATTTTGTGTGCCCCAATAAAATACCACAGGTTTTTATATCATTGTATCTGTTATATTGCAGTGGAAGAAAGGAACTATTACCTCTGAAAAATAAAAGGATTGCAAATCTTATTTTTACCTTTTCCCCTCTTCTTCAGTGATGAAGGGACTGTTGGTATTTGTATACTAGAAACTCATTAAAAAATGAATTGTTCAGTGAGCCTGTAAGAGTAATACAAATAAATCTGAAAGAGCTACAGATGTGGAGGCAGGTTATTAAACTGACTCATGAAAGCACTCTGCTCTGACAGCCATGTAATGGCCTCTCTGTTTCATTTTTCTCTGCTCATAACAGTGACTCTATGTTGGCTAAATGTTTTTGCTTAGTGTAAAATCTTTTTTACAAATTCATAGTGTCCTGATAAGGCAGAGTGGGATTTCCAAAGAGGTCTCAGTGTTGGCCAAACCCTGCTCTGTGGAAGTTGACCAGATGCCTTAAGGAGGGGCATGAAGCCAAACAGGGGTAGTGATAAGCTTACCAGAATGGGGATATTGGTCACACACTTCTGGGGAGCCACCAGGGTGTAGGACAAATAACTGGACCTTCCTTCAGGAATTGTTGTCTAGTAGTTGCATTTGTTTTCCTTATTATGTTCTGAATTGTTTCATATAATGCATAGTAATTGTACATGATGTATAGTAGATGGATTCAAATAATACAAACAATGCCGATCTCCAGTGTCTCACTTAAATAGAAGTGATGTTCCAGGAGCTGCTCTAGATCTGGCAGTTTTGCAGCCTTATTAGATGCGGGCCCGCAACCAGGTTATGCAACAGAATGATGAGACTCTCCAGCTAAAGAGGAGGAGGAGAAGATAAAAAGCTCCTGCAAATTACCCTTCTCAGATCTCTGTTCTTGTGAAATGGAAGTTGCAGCAGCTGCCATTTCCATATCAGATGTTTCCAGCCAGGAGCAGGGGACACATCTCAGCAGTATCACAGTTCAAGGTCACAGGAGGAAAAGATTCTGAATACAAATACTCTAAAGCTCAGTCTTCCTTCTGGCTCTGGAGTGTTTCCTGTCTCCCAGCCACAAACTCACAGAGATTAAAGCAGTCACACTATGTTGGTACAGTGGTATGTCAGAAGTAGAGGAAGAGTGAGAAGGCAGGAAGGCCCTTATTCTTCCTAGCAGAGCAAGAAATTGTGAGGTGCGACACAGGTTTTGATAGACTATATGACTGTAAATGGATAGATATGTAAATTATTCTGTCAATGTGCAACAGTAAGCAGTTAAAGGGGCATTGGGTTGCAGGTTCAGAGATTTCAACATGCCTTGTCTAATGGTAACAACCATTAAAAGTCTTTAAAGTCTTTTTTAAATACAGAGGAAAAATAACAGAGTTAAAGCATTTAAAATATAAGGTATAAGGTATAAGGTTTATTTTAACCATATTTTTAACATCTTTTTACTTTCTGTATAAGAATCACCCTTTGAGTGACAATATCTTACAGGCTGAAATGATCCTTAGCTACCCTCTGTCCAGGAAAACCTTATTAATCTGAATGTGCTGTGGAAATTGCTGCTATTTTCAAAATCCAGTCTGCTTCCCGTAAGATGAAACAAACAGGCAAAAAGTGAGAAAGGAGGAGGAAGGGAGAGAACAGGGAAGGGAGGGAGAGGAGGAGGGAGAAAAGGAAAGAAATAACAGCACAGCAAAATCTGCAGCTCTGCCATGGTGCAGACTGGCTCATTACTGCAGAGAAGGCTGGTCACAGCATCATCTTATCAGCAGCCTCAGAACCTCACATATTTGTACCCAAGTCAGGTTAGGCCAGAGTGTTATTAGCATCTCTGGTCCCAGGCTCACTGTTGTGTTGAAAAACATGCAGCTTTGACTAGCTAAATGAAACTTGTTACACAGAAGGCAAAAAAAAGAGAGATAGGGAAAGAAGAAATCGTATAGGGAAGCAAAAGGGCACAGAAGGGAGAAAGCGATAACAGAAGTCCCAGTCTCATACCTAGGACTTCCCTGATGCCAGGATGGATGGTGAGGGCCTCAGCTTGCTCTTTCTCTGGCTTGAGTTTGTGAAGACATCTGACAAGATAAAGTCATATAATGTCAGCGCATTTGACTTTATCCCAGGGTTGGGGGGAGATGTGAGGATCTGTGGTAGTGAAATTTGCTTCTTTCAGGCCAGAACATATTCTTATCTTTTCCCTTTTCCTCTTCCCCTTTCACTTCATTCAGCTTTACAGATGAAGTGTTGCCCAATTTGCTGTACCAAACAGAGGACGAGATTTACCATCCAGGCTGTTCTTGCTGTACATGAGCTTTAAGACTCTAACAGGTCATGCAGAGTTCTTGTACTCTGGAGATGCAACCAGTATTACCCAATGCAATAAACAGTAATACAATAGAATGGTCAATACAGAATGCTGTGATGTCAAATGAACTAGATTTGTTAAGCTGATGCATGATGAAGTGAAACTACCATGCTAGGTGACTGACCTCAATTAAAATATTCAGAGCTCTCTACTCACATTGTTAAAAGTCCATCTGGCAACTCCTTCTCAGCACCAATGTTATTAAATCTCTCTCCAAACTTGGTACAATCAAGAAAATATTAAAGGGGTTTTTAAGATATAGGCACCAGTAAAAGATCTGTTTCTACCAGGGACCTCAGTTTAGTCAGTATTTGTCATGGTTTTACAGATCTACTAAAACTGCCTTCCTGGGAGTCAAAGCTTTGGTTGTGTATGTGGGTGACTTTTGCTGTCACAGGAGACTTTCCATCATGTTTCACAAAGCTAAGGTGCTGCTCATCTATCCCTAAAACTTTAGTTAAAGTATTTTTCATTTCTGCAACCAAACACTACAATCAAATGCAAAAATTGCCAAGTTTCATCCTTACATGTCACAAACACAGGAGCTAATCAAGAAGTTCATACCCTAGAGAGATGGAGAGCAACACCCACAAAGGTTTCTTTAATTACTCAAATCACCAAGCTCTGTGTACTGTCCAGTTCTCACACACACAATCCTCAAGATCAAGATATCTCTTCCAGACAGTGCACAGAGGAGAGAGATGACCAATCTGAGCTGCCTCAAGTGGTATAACCTATGAAAGCCCATCCATAAAAATCCATCAGGATCCATAATTCAGAGTCCACCTGTAATACTTGTAAACATCCACCATTTACCTGCATGACATCATTTTAAAGAAGGAAGAAAGAAGGAAAAAGAAAGAAAAAAACAGTCTTATTTTCCTTCTTCATCCCTTCTGACAACAACGAGTTTTGACAATGCCATGGTTGAAGATGAGCAACGACTAAGATACCAGTTATTCTGACTGGGTCCACAAGATATTCTGCTCCTGGGGAACCAGGGTAGATAGATAGATAGAGAGAGAGAGAGAGAGAGAGAGAAAGAGAGAGAGAGAGAGAGAGAGAGAGAGAGAGAGAGAGAGAGAGGCTGGCTGCTGAAAGGTGGAAATGCTGTCAGAGTGAATGCAGCATTAGTCCTAGCTATATTTATGTCTGTGTTGTGAGGGTGAGTTCCTACACTGCCTGAACTCTTACCCTTGCAAGTAGGCTTCAGTATGGCAACTAAGGACTGGAGGAACTAAGATGATCTGCACCATTTTACTGTGTGCTATAAATGAGGCTTTTCATCTCTTAACTCAAGAATGCACCTCTGTGAAGTAGGTTGCTCTGCATAAAAGCAGTCACTACCGTGAAACATTGTTAAAGAAGGGAGCATAAATATATAACAGCATTTCTACTTGCAGCCAACTGAAGTGAGTTGGTAAGGTGAACAGGAAGAAACAAATGGGGTTTTAATGAGTGATACATCTCCTGCTTTTGAGACCACCCCAGAGGGAAGAAAACCACAGCTCTCAGCTCTCTTGAGTGAAATGTCTGCTATTTCAACAAATGAGCAGTGTAAGACAGCAGACAATACTGGCATGAGGACAGTTTAAGAGTGGAACAGAAGTACAAAACTTACCCTGCTCCAAACTCATCTTAAAAAAGCAGATGTCAGCGGGAGAAACTGAAGACCACCTGACTCTAAGAGAGCTCAAATGACTTTGGAAATAAACCTTGTCTTATTTGATCAGCTTGACAATACAATGTCTGAAATAAATTGCCTAGTTAAGAGAAGAAACAGAGAAGAGCTGAAAGAGGGGAACTGATTTAATGGGGAAGTAAATTTCTGAGCAAGATTTGCGATGGATTAATTTCTTTGTTTAAAACAGGAAAGTCTCCAGAGAGTCAAATGTGACAGCTTACAAAACAGGGTATCTTAGAAAACACAGTAACTTAGAAAATGGGGTATTTCCCATCCCAAAGCTTAAAGAAAATTGTAAAAAGTAGAGAATTTTTTTCCTCCATTTATACAAAGAATTTTTAAATCTATAAAATAACCATATTATATAGAAAATCTTCGGAGCAAGACCAGTGGAAGCGAGTTCCAACAAAGTCAACCACGACCAAAATTGCCATGTTAAATAAGGAACATTGCAGAATTATTGAAGAAATGACCTTATTACATGACAACTGTTAGGCCTAAATGTCCCAGCTGATCCATGTGCCTTGGGGACGTGAAGCTGGCAGCACCCTGAATGCTTCCCAACCTTTCCCTGCTTGGGAGGTTTTATGGTGCTTACCTTCATCAAGCCTGAAGACTGGATTAGCCATTGCAAAGTAGTTGTAGAGCAGCTCGTAGAGGAAGATCCTGGTTTCCTAAACATCATGTTTCTGTGTCCTTGTCAAGAGATATCATCTGATTTGCTTTTCCTTGTGAAAAGAAAAAAAAAAAAAAAGGAAAAAAGTTCAGTTTATGTATAAAACATGATTTTAGCATTGTAAATCACATTTTCCAGCAAGAAGACAGTGGATAAATTGTAATCTCTTTTGAATATTATCATAACAAGCATCAAGGACTTGAAAGTTTGAACGGAAAAATATGGAGTTGCTAATATTACAGTTGTTAAGAAAATGGTCAAATCTCTGTTGTTTTATACTATCTGGTTGATCAAAACCAGATCACTGCATTTGATGAGTTATATTTATATCTACTGTTTTTTCATCTAAAGTGAACTAATGGCCCCTCCAACATTTGAGGATAGTTCCTAGCTTTAATGGCTGACTGTAGGGGCTTATAAATGAATGGATTGTATCTCCTGAACCTGCTATTTCAAATCTGAAGCTTCAATACTTCAACAGGCTTGAAGTTGATATAAATTTAACCCACCAAATATCTGTTAGCCTGCATGATCATCCCTGTTTCTTTCTGATACTATCTTAGCATTAAAAAACTTACTCCTGTGGTTCACTGGGCCAGAAGAACAGGTTGCTCTCACTTGACTTTCTACTAAGTTTCTAAATTTCTTATTGGTGTTTATTTTACAGTCCTGTTTCTCAGACACCATTCTGATTTTTCATGTACTCCTGTCTGGGTCCTTTAGCCCAAATATAATTCCACTGTTTTAAACCATTACAAATAGCTTTATATATTTCTACAACAGAGGACTTCACCTGTCCTACTCTGTAAATGGAGGCAAGGATTGCATTATCAGGTCCTAGTGCTTTACTTTGCCCAGAGTAGTCTCTGTCTACTGCTGACATTCAAATCTCAGGAGATTATGCAGAAAGTGTCTCACACCAGCAAGGCTGCACATCTGTCCAGGACAGCTGGATGCCAAGTGACCTGATCAGAGCAGTATCTCCAATTGCCTTCAGGATGCCCAGAAGCCCTGAGCAAATGGCTACGGCCCAAGTGCCCAGATCCATCCAGGAACACAATGTGTAATGCCTATCCATACAGTGTGTTCACAGTGTGTTAGACGTGTTCCCTGTGCCACCAAAGCAGAACTTCAGAGGCCTTGTGCACCTGCTCCAAAGTCACAGCATGTAGTTGGCATGCCTGGAGATGTTTCAGTGTTTTTACATAAGATTCTGCTTTTCACATTTGGGAAAGCAGGAAAGGAAGAGGAAGGGAGAAAGTAAAGAAGAGAGGAGGGGAAAAAAATCATGTTCTTGATGCTTTTTTACTTACTATTTAATGGAGAATAAAAGAATAAAAAAATAAATCTAAAATACATTTAAGGACATTGCCACCAATTTATGAGAGCCTGCATACTTTATATTGTATGTTCTAGTTTAAGTTCAAACTGATTGCCAGATTTGAATCCTTTCATGAAGTTCAGGCTGACAGAGCATTTCCCTTGCAACATGGGGCATGCCTTCTAAGATCCTCTGAACATATTAGCTCCTGTCATTTAAGAGCCTCGAGGCTCTGTTCTCTCATTGTTTCTAGTACACACTACAGTCTGATGAAGACTGAAATGATTTACTTTATCTCAAGCTGATGAAGCTGGTATAGAGTATCTGGGTGAAATTTAATTGCGTGTGAAATACAGGAGGTCAGTTTAGATGACCCAATGGTCCCTTCTGGCCTTAAACTACACATTATCTGTTAAACAAGCCATTAAAATGTTGCTGTGTCTAGTAATCATGAAGATAACTAGAGCTTTTATAGATGTCCCCTAATTTAAAAGGTACCCTTTATAGTCTGCATACAAGCTCTAATTAGATATTTTAATAATGTTCCTAAATGTGGCAAGTAGTTTGTATAACCTAGAGTTTAACAGTTACTTGTTAATAAGGCATAGTGTACTTCTAGTATCAGAGCTGCACTGAAAGCACAGTAATGTTTCTGTGCTATATTGTTCAAACAAAAAATGGTTAGAAGATAAGTGTAAACCACAAGAGATGGTCTTTTACGCAGTACATTTTTACACACAGCAATATAGGCTTGGGTCTGGCAGTGAGCCATTCACAGTCCTGTCCACATAGTACAACCGAGTCACTGCTGAGTGTGAAAGCAACATGTTGCCTCAAGGTCGAACTACAGAGAAGCAAAGACAGGGAAGTTCAAGTGAGAGGATCCATTTTAGGTTTTTTGCAGTAAAGCCCATCCTAACCCTGCTAAACCCCTGGCACGTAGAAGAATGTATCCTGTGCATGCTTGGGTGTCAGGCAGCCCAGCTAAGTGGGTGGTCCCTGTGGCTTTGTGCTAAGCAGGGCATCTCTCTAGCCATGAGGCCAACTGGTGTAGCAGGGCTCAGATACATACAACTAAACTCTCTTACCCTCCAAAGCTGAGAGGCCGCACTTCTCCGAGCAGCATAATGCTTCCCAGCATACACAAACTCAGATATTCTGCCCAGCCATTTTCTGGCTGAGCAACCACTGTCCCGCACCAAATTTGCACCAAGAACTATATTAAGAAACTAACTGTAGGGATGACTGCACAAGCTCGTGTCCCCTGCTCTATTTAGTTTTAAAAATACATATTTTTTAAACTTAGAGGTAATTTATATTAATGTATCAGTAGCTTGGCAGGTGCCTGGAGGAACAAGGAGGAAGGAGGAAGAATGGCTCAGAAATAAAGTACTGCTCAGCAGACACTAGGAAGTTGTTGAGACAGTGCCATATCTGTTGGCTTTTGTATCATAAATTTATTATTTTTGCCTTTACAACCTCATATTCAAAGCTAGGGAACACAGCTTCATTTGGAGGGAGTTTTGTTCCCTGCAGATGAGGGTAACACCCTGCACTCCCCTGTGGGATCTAAAGAGGCCAGAGCTACTGGGGTTCCAGAAGGGTAAGGTGAGTGCATAAGATGGACCCAGTTTGGTCAGGCAGCAATATTAGGCTAAAGAGATATTTTCCTCACTGAGGTAGCTCTAAAAGTAAATTAAGCAGTACCAAGTTATAGACCCAGGCATTTTGACTCCCAGTTGCCTGCAGTTTTAGATCATTAACACAGTCCCTAATACCTACTGTCATGCAATAACCAATCAATTTATTCCTAATGGCTTACTGGTTCTATTTTTTCTGTTCACAAAATACTGTAAAAACATAATAATATATAATAATATAGGTTAGAATTCATTGCACCTAACCTTAACCATCAAAAGTAAATTTTTAGCTCCTATTAGTTCTCTGAGCAATCTTTATGACCAGCCTAGACAGCAACTCTAGACTGGCAGTTTCCTTTTCAAATAGCTAAAGTTAAGCATGAATTATTCTCTCCCTCCCCTGAATTATTTGTGAGCTATTTCTAGCCTTTGTAAGATACCATGTGATTATTTGCCATATAGGACTCTATATATGTGATGGGTTGCTGTGTATTCCAAAGTACTATGTTTCCCATCCTTTTAAGGAACAAGAAACTGAAAAAGCGTTCAGTGCAATTTTCACCTTCCAATCTTTTTTCAGGTTTACATTAGAAATTAAATTTAATTTCACTATGCAAATGGTCTTTCTTATTTCAGAATAGCTGGCTTTCTTCATAACTATGGAACAAATGTGACTGAAGCCAGGTTTATCAGGCATTCAACAGATGTTTGCACTCAGTTTTCTGTTGTCACACTAACACTGTCTAAGTGGAGGCACCCTTGTGCATCAACCTGTTTTTTGCAAAAGTTATAGACAGACCTTGCCTGGTGCCTTCTTGCTGAAATAGCTGTGTGGATGAAGCTGTGTTCACATCTTCCGCACAATGTGGACCCCTCTGAAACCATAGGGGAAAAGATGTGTGCAAATTAAGCACACTAGGCTGCGGGTTTGACAGATTATTCTGCACACCAAGTCTTCCAGGATTGCAGATTTCATTACCCAGGTCTTCAGAGCATGCCAGAGGGGCTGATAAGTTTTGTGCCAGTTCATGGGTGCTGAGGCCAATCTTTCAGCTGGTATAAACACAAAAACATGTCACCTTGTTCATAATAGCTTTTCTCATACTATCAACTTCAGTTGATCTATATCAATTTCTAACATCATTTCTCTGTGCTGCTCGAGTTATTTGTCTTCTTATTCCAGGACCTTAGAAAGGCTTGCAAATAATCACAAGGCAAGTTCCATTATAAATTTTAATTCAAATATTTGTTTGTGTGAAAATCTGCAGTACCAACTAATAGAAGCAAACTGTCATTATGCTTATAAATATTCCGAAATATATTTCTGAAGTCCATTTTTTTGTATCTCTAGTAATAATAGCACTGGCTCATTAAATGGAAAGAATGTTCTATTCATATGCTCCTTAGTATTCATAACAAGTTTTACAACCTATCACTATTAGAAGGTATCTTTTCAAATGATACAAGAAAGCATTTGTAATATTAATTTCCACGATTAATTATTTCCATGAAGAACAATCCTTGAAAAAGACAAATTCCTCACCATTTAAAAATACTATGCTGTAGTTGATTCATTGTCTGTTTCCATGGGTTAACTAAATTAATCATTCTCCCTATAGCAATGTTTCATATTTATTTTATCCAGAACTTTAATCCAGTTTTCATTATATATAAACCTGTGGCTACTGTCTTGTGTGAAAATAAGCTATTCTTATCACTAGAACTGCATAACTTTAAAAAGAATAAACTTTTATATTCCGCTCTAAAATTTGTAAATAAGAAAGTCTCCTGTTAGTTAACTTTGTATTTCAGTGTTAAACATTTTTGTTAAAAGGGGAGACTGAATGCAATGAAAATAAAATTTAAAACAGCCAGGAATATCTAGCTGTAAACTGAATTATAGTATTTTAAAACTCTATATTAATTTCTAAGGGACTGAGAATTTATTGTTTTCAAATAGACAATGGTAATATGGGGTTACATAACATAAAAATAAACATCCTTTTTCTTTTTCACTTTTTAAAAATTTATCTTAGCAGCTTAAATGTACTTTTTTATCCTGGAAATGGTTTATTGTAGTAATCCCTCAGACAGTAACAGAAATTGGCAATTGCTGAGTGTGAGCTAAAACGCACGCCATGAAATGCGTGTCCCTGCAATTTCTTGTATCCATATGTTTGGCACAAGTTTTGTGATACTGTATTAGTGGAAGTGATGGGAAGCATAAGGCGTTTCTGAAATTTAATAAACATAGAAATAGGTTTTGAAGTCATGAGTAAACAGTTGCAAACATTTTCTCATAGCAAGCATGGAACTTGGTTTAAATTCCAGATGTGATTTTACTTTAGTGTCTCTTGAGGAAGCAACCTTTCAAAATCAGCCTTGAAAACTTAGTTATAGTTGTCATATCCCAAGGTAAATAACAGGTTTGTTGGCTGTATCATCTTGGAGAGCAAGTTTTATTTGCTTGTGCAGCGAGAAGTCCCAGTCCTTACATTATTTAGAGAATTCTTTCAAATTAAGGTAACTCCTCTAACAACTATATCGTTGCAAGGATGTGGATAGAGCATGAGAAAAAGGGGGAGTAAAGGCTTCCAAACAAGGCAGCAGTGAATGAGTGAATTAGCAGGGAGAGAAATAGTGATAACACAAAAGTCAAGAAAATGCTAAGCAATGAAAAGAATGATAATGATGCAAAAGTCCTGCTTTTTTTTTTTTAATCTCATGTAGGTGAATTTATCAGAAATATATATATGTGTAGGTACTGAAAAATGGATATTACTTTTTTAAGAAATGCTTTAAATACTAAAGGAAAAATGTATATTGCCTGGACAAGTAAATGATTTGTAAATACTTTATCATGTACTGAAAGCAAACAGCATAGGAAAATAAGATGGATGGGTGTTTCTTACTTTCGAGTTGGAAGGGAACAGATTTTCTCCTGTAGGAAAAACATGGCATCCTCTTATCCCACAGGAATACTCTAATCTCTCTCAGAATGAGATGCCAGATATGTTCTGCCCCATGGCACTCACTGTTTTACAAGGACAATGTGGGAAACTCAGGTTTCTTTTTCAAAGGACAATACTTTCCAAATGTTATATTTCTGACCAAAAAAATCCTTTAAAAGAAATTCCAAAAATCAATTTCTTTTAAAAAAATTGTAACTAGCTCTACCGAGTGTCTCAGCCACTGGTGGGATCCTGGTGGGAAGTAATGGGTAAATGGGAAGTCTCCTGGAAGAAACATAGAAAGCTCAGGAAAGGCAACAGATCTTACTCACTAGGCCCTTGCCTGTGGCCCGAAGCTTAAGATTTAAGATTTCCTTAACCTCAAGCTCAGGGAAACCAGTTTGTGGACTAGAGGCCAAATACAACCCATCACTTCTTTTAACCAGACACTTGCAAAACCTCAGATCATAAGTGGCTTTGAAATTACTTGTCTTGTGTCTCCTACACAGATGGTTGAATGTTTACAACCAGCTTTTCTTTTACCATAAGGGAACTTCTTCTCGGACCTCAGCTACTGTCTTTGAGCAGCTACCTCATAAGCCATAAGATCTAACAGAGTGAAAAGGTGGCCACACATTTCAAACAAAGCTTTTCACATTAAAAATGGACCTTTGAGCAAATAACCAATGAGTCATAATTGTGCTGTAATTCAACATTAACTATGCTGCAAAGCTCTGTATGAATTCTGCTCCCAAAGGACAGCAGACTTAGAAACCGTCCTTTAGCAAATCAGATTTTCAGAGCAGGCAGGCATAATGTTTTAAGTCATGTCATTTACCCTTCACTGACATTCCACTCAAACCAATATGTGGCCTTTTACCTAAAGTCACTGTTTCACATGTATTTTAGACTGTAGTGACTGTGCGGTTTGCTTTGACAAGCATACTGATGGGTTTGCCATTAAGTGAGGTAGGACACTGACCTTCTCAAAACCATGTGAAAACAAACTCAGAAGAGAATACATTAACCCTCCTCTAACCTACAAGCAGTTCAAGTGTACATTACAGAATAATTCTTCTCTGAAGCCTTTATGAAAGAGCAGCTGCCACAGGGCACCATATTTTGTACATTCAAAGAAAGATGTAATGCATTAGAAGAGAGACCATCAGAGTTCACTGGAGAGCAGGCAGACCCTCAGTTAGATAACATAGTTGCTGCTAAGGTGAATTATTGCAAAACATCCCATTGAAAGTATTGCCTTAATGTTGTAGGTAGTTCAATTACCTACAGGAATTCATTACCTCAAGCCACTATGTTATGCTAAAGATTGTCCTGTAAGTCCCAGAGCACTCAACAAGCCAGCAAAAGGCAATTTGCCTGCTCTCTGATGGGGGCTATTTGTGTCTAATTTCATTCCAAGTAAAGACTATAGATATCATGAATGGATTTCATAAATGGAGAAGCAAGTTCCCACAAAACCTCCCAGAAATAAGGTGCAGGTGGTAAGAGGTGAAGGCTGTGCATAGTGCTGTGTAGTCTGTGAAGATTACTTGACTTTGTTTTCATGTTAGCAACCAGTGTTGTGAAGGATATGTCAATAATCAACGCTGTCAGCTGCTTTGCACTAAGAAGCTGAATTAAGTTCAGCTTTCCTGATAGATTTCTTATCAGTGAGTTGCACCAAACATTGGTGTTGCCTTTTTATTTATTATCACCATTAAATACCAGTTCAGCGCTGTTACGGTCATCTGCTTGGTCAGTCACCTGAACCTATCATTCCTCTGATAAAGCATCTGCCAAGCATGGAAGAAAGGGTTCACTTTGGTCCTATTCTAATTTTAAAGCACAACAACAAAACCTTGATAAACAAGCTCATTAGAAACCTGCTTGCCCACCAGGGAAAGTTTCCAACTGAATTTAATAAAAACATGCAATGTAGTTCAGATTTTTATGGTTTATATTTTAATTTAAAGTACAAAGTGATGGGTGTTTTTCCTTTCCCTTTTAAAGGATGCACTCCAATTTATTACCATAAAACAGAGGTGGCTGTACAGATTTAAAGTTTTAGAAGCATAGCACATCATTTTGTTGTTAAAAGTGTTCTGGCCAACATGAAGAAAGGTGGGTGGTGCCGTTAGGAAAAAACTAGTAAGGCTCAAATTGCAAATGGGTTTTATAAAATAAAAATACATTTCATTTGAGTGAGTGTGAATTAGATTTCCAAATAATAGCATTCTCCAGGGTAATTGCATTACTATAATGTAGTTTGCTCTTTCAAAAATATCAGGGAATGGTCACTCATAAGGCAACTGTTTTACTGAGATATGTTAAACACTAACAGAAGAAGTAAAAAAGGAAAGCCTTGCTTTCACATAATGTGTTCTGAGATAATTTTCAGATACCTTTTTTCAGCCATCATAACTTTCTTCCAGAATCTACTGTTAGCAAAGTTTTCATATTTAAAACCTACTAAGTATAAAATGTGCACAGGAGTTCAAAGCTCCCTGTGTCATGCTATTAGTCTTGCAAACAGTGCTCACACTCAGAAAATTCTCCAGTATCTGAGAATTTTCCAAAGGAAATTAAAACTGACTAATGTGCTTCTGACTCTTAAGTGCAGAAATGTAACCGATTTCTTGGAATCTCAGATTCTCATTCTCTACAGTGTCCTAAATGTTCACATGCACATTTCAAAACAATATAAACACTTAAAGAAAGTACTGTTTTTCAAAAAAGCTGAGCAGCAGGGGTTTTTTTAAGTTCCCTCTATATACCATGATAATTAAACATTTTAAATAATCTCTGTGTTTCTGAAGATTAAGGTCAGAGATCATTGGATCATAAAGTCTGACATTCTGTATCTCAAAAGAAATTACATTTCACCCAGATACCCACAAACCAAACCCCAGAACATTTAGTCATTTAAACCCTATACTCCAATTTCTTTGAGCCTTTGGAGATGTACAGCTACCCAAACAACTCAGTGCTTCTCTTTTGGGGAGTTTGCTCTGACTGTCGGCTCTTGTTACAGCTGTTCCTTATTTCTAATTCAAGTCTGTCTGACTTCCTCTTCCAACTGCTGGTTGCCACTATGCCTTTCACCAGTCAGCTAAAGAGGCCATTAACATCCAGCTGTACTGCTTCAGTGATGTTGCTCCTTAATTGCTTTTTCAATAACAGAAAAAGAATGAGGAAAAGCTCTTTTTTCCAGGTATGGATTACACTTGTGGCTTTTTTCCAGATGACATCCAGTCCTACAATGCTAATATCCTCAGTACGTCTCACCAGTGCACTCATCTATTCACAGAAAAATCCCACTGGATTGCCATGGAGCTAAAAAAGTCTGCTGAAGAGTCTATTTCTCTTTCTGTCTTGACCATTAAGGGAGCTCTGAGTGGTTAGATGGGATGTCTAATGTCAAAAGTAGATGTCTGTGAAATGATTCCCACCCCTCTGACTGCTAAAATGTGCAGAGGCCCCTGACTTCTGCAGCACCATGTTAAAGAACAGAAATGTTGCATCTGGGTCAGATTAACATGTCACTTCATTTTGTATTGTGGGCATTTTTAATATAATTAAATATGTCAATAAAATATGTTGATATAGATTTTCCCATGTCACTTATTTTCCTGTGAAATTCTATATATTTTATGTTTACTTATTTCAGTTTCAGGTTGCTTCAGAAATATTGTATCAGAAGATAGTTCTATTTGGCAATAGCTGAAGGATGATTAAATGTTTGCATTGGAAAATCAATAAATATATTGCATGGCAATGCAGTTACAAATATGGACAGCTAGAGGACTGAATTTTGGAATTTACTTCCCATGCCAATGTTAAGTGGAACAATTTAAGCTTCAGAGAAATTGTATAAGGCTGTTTTGCAAACATAACAAGGCAACTCTACTTTGGCAATCTCTTGAGTTCATGTTAGTTCTGTAACGCACTGTGAAAGGAGTGTAATGTAATTTTTTTAAAAAAATGAAAATAAAGGTTTGACAGCACAATTGTGCTTGAGGATGTGAATTTGACAGAAGATCCCCTAGCTGTGAGAGGCCTTGCTTGTAATAAGTCACCTCCTGACAACCCCTAAATCACAGTCTGAAATTAATACAAATAAATTACATTGAATGCTTCTGTCCTAAAGCTGGGTGCATTTTGCCTTTTCTTCCTTCAGTTTCCTTTCTTCTAGTTCCTTTCTCTTCTATCACCTTCCACTTTCCTCAAGTCTTTTCCTTTGTTTCTTTGCAGAAAACCCTGCTGTTCTAAGAAAGGAAAGGCAGTTTAGCAACTACTTTTTTTTCTTTTTCTTTTTTTTTTTTTGCATCATTTAAGTGCTTTTTTCTTCCAGAAATATTTAAGACATGACTAAGAATTTCACCTATTTGTTTTGTTTCACCTTTGGTCACTCCCATATTGTCCGTCTCCTCTTTATCACACTCCTTCTAATGCTTCTGGTGTATAATCATGTCTCCTACCCATTTCTTTCCCTGAATAAGTCTTTACTTTTATTATTATTAGCTATCTAGTCTTCTTTCCTACTATGTCTTTTAATTTACTCTCCCTTTTCAGGCTTTTTTTTTTTTTTAATCTTTTTGCCTCAGAGGTTGTGTTTCCTGTCTCAGCTGTACTGGCAAGACTGGACCCACGTTCTCAGGTGTTTGGCTCTGAAATGCTCTGGGATGGGATGCCTCCTGGCTGCAAGCTCATTTAGGATGTCTCAAAACTCCATTCACTTGAACTCACTCAGAAGAATCAGTGTGAATGATGAAGTCATGGTCAAGGGACTCTTGCCCAGGCTTTGGGAGGCTGAAGGCACACACCACCACCACTGCCCCAATATCCCCTTCCTTCTCAACCCCCTCCCTGGTCCCAAAACTGCTCTGGTCAGTTTTCTATAGTGGAGGCAGAGAATTATTTACCATTCCATTTCCCAGCTCCCATAAAATACTGCATTATTACTCAATCTTACCAATTTAGCATTTTGAATGGGAAATTTATTGTTGATGGGTAACAGAAGTCTCATGCCAATGACTCCCTTGTATTTTCTCACATCTATCTTTTTGTTAAGAGAGAACAGCAGCCTAATTCAGCAGGCTGGTAAGCTGAACCAGTAGGAAAGGCTGCAATTGCAGCTGTTTCTCAGTACTCTTAAGCCCATGTCTGCTTTTAGCAAAGTTTTAAGCAGTTCTGTTAGGATTTTTTCAGACACTTTTTTTTTTTTTCACTGGAGGACATATCATTTAAATAAATTTATGGTTAAAAAAAGGATTCTATCACTTTAAAGCATGCTAATTCAATACAGTTTAGCTGAAAAGTCTCTCTTGATTCAAAAGAACTTCCTTCTGACATTAATTTAAAGCAACAAAAATTAAAAATAAAATATTGAAATGGTATTCCTATTGAAATTATTTTGAAAAAAAATCTAGATTATTTTCATTGAGGTGTTCAGACCTTTTTTTATTGTGGTTTGTGGCAGGAAAATTTTACAAAATCTCAAAAATGTCCACAATGACAGATGCAACTTCTGCTCTTTTAATGAGTTTGTTACATATGGTATTACAGAGAAATTTTTGGTTTTGTAACTGTACTTTGGTTTTGTAACTGTACAAAGCTGCATTTGTATCCATTTGATTCTACATCATACTAATTCACTTTCCCCGCTTATCATCCTCATAATCATTGGCCTTACATTTATCCTGGTTTATTGCACAAAAGTAATTTAATACTTTAATAATGGAATAAATTATGCACTACAACTCCAGTTTTAAATGCCTATTTCATTAACATTTTATAATTTTATTTTCCACATAAGATCTACCATATAACTCCCTGTTGCTCCAATAAATCATTTCACAACTTTATTCAGTATTTGGCAATTATATTAAATTTATTCTGAAGCTCATACACTACATCATATTAAATATACCTCAGCCAGGTGTTACAGATTTTATTTGCTGAACCATTAAAAGCTCACAAATGAACATACACGAAAATTTTAGCTTCTGAAATAGATTTAGTAATATTTTGTGTTTATAACTAAAACAACCTGTCAAAAATTGAAAAAGGTATGGAAGAATAGTATCAGCATTCCTATTCCTCATACATAAATTGTACTACTGACTACTTAAAACATAGAAGGGTTCTCACACTGACAGTATATCTGATTTATTTAACCACATAATGTGTTTCAAGATGTTTCTTAATTGCGCTCATGTTCTATATGGGGACTATTGGTATATTTTCCTTTTCCAGTTGTTTCTTTTCTTAGATCCCAGACAATATCTCCAAAGCCAGTGACACTCCCTCCTGAAACATCTAGCCTTTCCTTCTTAAACAGCACTGTTTACCTGCCGTGGTTTTGCTGTCTACACGGGCAACAACACACTTGAGGCTAGAAAAGTGCATAGCTACCTATTGTAAGCATCTGGATTCCAACACAACTGCCCACAAAACCTCTGGAGACTGCTTTGGTACCCACACAGCTGGACACCCTGGCCAGGCTGAGGTGTTGGAGCTGTCTGGGAAATGTCACATTAACAGAGCTAGGGTCACTGACTCTCTCATCAGTGGAGCGAGAAGGACTATGGCTTATGGAGATCAGTAAGGCTACTCAGCTGGAAGCATGCAGTCTTGGGGTCAGCTACACTTTCCAAAAACATGTTTCTGCTCCCCACTGCATTATAAACAGGCTCTGGTTTGTTTCTGGTCTCCCTCTCATGAACCCCATGAATCTTGCATGTGGCCCGGCTTCAGCAGAAGGAGCAGAGTCACGTCATCCTGAAAGGTCTTCCCTAGCAGAGGATGGTGTGGAAAGGGTGACCCTTCAAGGTGTGCAGCTGGAGGAAGGAGTATGTCTTCTTCTGGAGCTACTGTGTCACTAAATGTCCCCTTACCACTTCCAGCACCACAGCAGAGCTCAGGTTCCTAGCCCCACTTGTCATCTTTCCACAGGCACTAACACCTTTTCCTGGGGATCTGGGGAAATCTACAGGACAAACTGGAGCATCCACACTATCATACAATCATAGAATGGTTTGGCTTGGAAGGGACCTTTAAAGATCATCTAGTTCAAGACTCCTGCCATCAGCAGGAACATCTTCCACTAGACCAGATTGCTCAAAGCTCCATCCAGTCTGACCTTGAACACTTCCAGTGATGGGGTATCCACAACCTCTCTGGGCAACCTGTTCCATTGTTTCACCACCTTCATCATAAAAAAATTCTTCCTTATATCCAACCTAAATCTACTCTCTTTGAGTTTAAAACCATTGCCCCTCACTACAGGCTTTGGTAAAAAGTCTCTCTGTCTTTCTTATATATTAAAACATATTAAAAGGCCACAAGTGATCTTAAATGCCTCTGAGATTACCAGACTAGGAACAGACTTGTTCTCTCATATTTAGGTATCAAGACAGGATTTATCTGTCTAATGTAGATGTTTACCACATAGACAACTCCACATAGACATTGTTATCCATTCACAGCCAATGGAAGAAAATTGGACCTTCTAGAGAGCAATCGACTTCAGAGGCTAAAATATATGTATTAAATAGGTGAGATGAAACATGGCCTATATGTGTCCATTTCTTCCCAGAACTGTGAAGGCTAAGTAGCTCCAAGTGAATGTATATACTCTATCCTAGAAGCTGATCAAACATGTTATGGAGGAATGTATTATACAGAGAAAATTCAGCTTTACGGTGTGAAATTCCAAGTAAGAATTCACAACTATTACTCTAATCCAGAGTCAAAAGTAACTTACTCATTTTTTTATACACGTCAGAGTAAACATGGAACAAACTTAAAGTGACTCACTGAAACAGAGGGATTTACTTCTTTGAAACGACAGTGAGATGAGCTCCCAAATGAATGGATAGTTGAAAGAAAGGACACAGACTACATTCTGGACATAAAGATACAATTGTCTAAATGGCCTTTCTCAGTTGAGAAGTTTCTTATGTTCTTATAAAAACATAATACTTTACCCTCAAAAGAGATATGAAAGTTGAGAGGCAATAAGGGCTGAGAAATAGCCACTGCTCTGCATTTGAAGGGTATTTTAGCTCATCAAATGTAACCTTTGAGAGAAAGGTAAAGAAACCCTTTATGCTCATCAAGGAAAAAGTTTACATGACATTTCCCAAATCTCCTACTTACTCAACTGTCCAGTCAGCTGCAGCAGCAAGTGCCCAGGAGTAGCACAGAGCAGGGATGACTGCTGTGTCCTGTCTCCCACACTGTCACATTTTCAGCTCCCATTGCTGTTTCTTTTTCCGATATTTTATGCCCATTTGACAGTGCTGGGACAGATTCATTTTCTATTGGCTCTGAAGAGAAGGCAGTATCTGTGTATTTTTTGTGTTCCATCATACATCTAAAAGCATGGTGAATAGTTTAATAGGTCAAAGAAAATCTGGAGCCTTTTTCTAAAGAATAAAAAGCTTCAGGGACTGGGCTAGCAAGGTATTCCTGGAAGGATTATGGAGAAGGAAGAAAGGCAGAGGCTGCTCTGGGTCTCTGTACCCTCTGCATAGACCCGTCTGTTACCTTTTAGGCCACTGCAGTGAAGCACATCTTCTCTCGTCAAGTCAGTTGAAGAAAGTACATGGATGAAGTTCCTGAAATGAGGGATTGTCATCAGGGTTCCTGTGCCTCTGTCCCTATATTCAAGTGGATGTTGAGTGTCATTATTTTCAGTAATAAGACTGTACAGAAAACAGACAAGAGCATCTACAGTTCTGGAGAAGCACCACTTTATGGGTGCATTTATACACAAATAAATGATAATTTAAAAAATACTATTACACTTAATCAGTAAACCACACAACTTGTACAATCCACAATTAAAAATTATGGTTCCTTGCAGCTTATTATTTTGCCACTGTTATTTCTTATTTTCCTACTTAACAAACTGGGTTTTACATCCTTCCTCTTGCCATTTATAATTTCATCCATATATGTATTTTGTTTCAAAATCAGCTGTTGGATTTGGGCTTTTTACCTGGTTTATCTCCTGCTCAAATTTCTTAGCACCAACTACCTTACCTCATGAAAACTTTACCCAATTGCCTGTTTTCTCTAATTTAAAACTTAGATGTGCTCTTTCATTTTATGCGGATATCTCTAGAGCATTGTGGCAGTGTTTGCACATTACTAGCAGCCATATTTTTGGTTTTCTTTTCCATCCTATAAATGCAGTCCTGATTTCTGTTGCTTCTGCTCCTTCAAATGTAAAAATTATGAAAGTAAAGAAAAAAATGCTTATCTGTCAATGCGGATGGCAGCAGCCCAATGCCAGTAATTCTGAGTACAGCTATGAATATATATTGCTACTGTCCTCTGTTAGTGAAAGCAGGAGCACTGGGCTCTGTAGAATGATTATTTCCTAAACAGTGCTATACTCTGTAAGCACAATAATACTATTGTGATTTGCATGTCTATTTTTTTCCTTAGAATAAAAACATCACTTTGTTATAGCTCTGAAGTTGACAGTGAACCATTTGTACACTACTAGAAATTATTATCTACATTTCCTAGGGTACAAAAAATATTTAATGTTAAAGAATTTGGCAAGCTATTAAATGAGAGACATTTTGCCTGGAAAAGAGGTGTTAGTACAGATTCCTCAACCTCTGCTGGGATCTTATTTCATATATGATTGAAAAGACCAAAAGTAATAAGTAGGAATAGAAATAGAGATATGAAGCAGAGGAAAAAAGTATTTTATCCATATATACAAGTATGCATAAGTACTGATTTATATTTAACATATAATTTATATTCTTGCAATGAGAGATAGCATGGTGTATTTTGGATTAAGAAACAGCTTCTCTAGATGCAACTTATACTGTAATTAACAGGAGCCTAAAAATGTACATGTTGCATAAAACAGTCAGCAACACTAGCTCATTTACACCAACAGAAGATTTGTCCTTCATCATTCAAGTTCACTATTTCTGATTATAACATTTCTTTTCTGGTTTTCCAAACACCTATTGAAGTTTGAAGGTCGGAGAATGCTTGACTAAGTGTACAGAGCTACCTCAGTATACTTTCTTCTGACCTTTAGGTAACTGATTAATATTTTAAGTAGCCACACAGTTTTAAGCTTTTCCCATGGCATTTATTCAGGAAAGAATTGCTCCTGATGTTCAGCATTTCTGTATTTCAGACTGCCAGCGCTTCAGCTATCATCATTGCTCCAGTTCACTGATCAGACAAACGGAGTTGGATGAGGTCTGGGGCATCAGCTGCTCTTGACTGGTTCAGCTTCTGAATTCTCATGATCATAGGTTTGAACCTTATTTCAGCAGAGTCCTCAATTTCCCAGTGTCTGTTCTTTAACTTCAGACTTGCTGATCTGCCTCAGTGGCAAATGTCTCCATTAGAACAGATTCATTTTATTTTCTCAGTCTCACTACACATGTTTAAAAAGGTCTTAGAGATTTAGGAACTAATAGAGCTAGGCAAATACAGCAAGAAATGTCAGTGAATTATTGGTTCAATATTTTTTAATGAACTCTCTTCATCTGTGTCCAGCAATAGTCCAATGCATGGGTTTCACAGCTGGCAGAGCTAAAGAATCAGCAATTTTTAAATGAGTGTTGGAGTCTAACATCAAGATTCACTTTCCATAAAATACTGACACCAGAAATCAGATTTTAAGAGCTTTAAGAATTTATTAGGGAACTAGAGCACTCGTGTTAGTGTGAAGAAGTTAAGGAAGAATTGCAGCTGTATTTTATTCAGGTGCAAGTCACCACTCCCAATATAAGAATAAGTGCCTAAAATTCAGTAATATATGCCGAGCTAATGGCCTGCTCTGGCTTTACAAATGTTACTATTACTCTGTCACTGCCTGTGGCAGAGTTTATTTCTTTTCCTGCCAGTCCCCTGTGAACAGAAGACTCAGCCGGACCAGAAGACCCAGTGCTGCCTGTTATGATACCCTCTGCACACCCGACAACATGGTGGTTGGCGTGGTAGTATTCTACTTCTCTCCAAAGCTGCTTGCAAAAGATGCTCTGTGGACTGGTTGTGGATTGGCACTTGTGAAAATGAATGATTATGGTGAATGGGTCCCTCCTGTTCCCTTCAGAGATGGTAGAAGCATGCTGACACTGCCTGGTAGTTGGCTACACAAACACACCTACTTCTCATTTTCATTTCTGCTTAAGCCATAGCAAGCAGTACTACAGAATGCACTTTTTTCTTTCATAACAGACTTTTAACTTGTTTTAAAATCTGCAGGCTACTCAAAAGACATGTGCCAGCTCAAGGGATCTGTCAGTTTACTGCAAACAAGATTTATTTATCTCCAAATCAGAAGCAGCAATGCTTCACTAAGTGCTGTAGTCATCTGATCTGCAAGGGCATCTTGTTTAAAGATTTCATAACTAGTTCATTATCTATTAATGGACTATGGGCTATTTTCCAATTAATCTATCCATTTTATTCAGGCCTGAATACTAACAATGATAGATCAAAAGAACATGTATTCCTCTTGCTTCAAGTGCTTCTGTACTGCACTGGTAATTTCCTCTCCTCTAGACTGGTTTATTTCTTTCCTCTTTTTTCACTTCTGGCCTGCCCTGAAACATCAGTCTGATTAGGGTGTCTGAGGACTTGAGTTCCCCCATAACCTATTTGCAGTGCAACACTTTTCTTCTCCACTTTTTCTTCTCCACACCAGAAACATTCTCTGTGCCTATAGATAGATTAAAGGAAATCTGAGGAGTAGAGGAGGATGGGGAGAATCTCAAACTCTAAGATCAATAAAATAAAGCACTTTTTTATTGGCAACCTTGATCAATATCAGAAGGGAAAAGAAATCAGCATTTGTTGCTTTTGCCAATAGTTTTTCATGAGTAGCCCAGTAGCTCTTGTCTTCCCGACAAGGTAGTGTATCAAATAAAAAAACAAACCTCAAGAAAATATTCCACTTAAGATGCCAAAATCTGTCACTGTCCAAATGAAATATGAGCAACAGTATAATTAATTTCTAGTTAAAAAAAACAAAAGTGACCAGGCAACCACATGACATACTTATCTGCTTTAAAAATTACCAAATTTAAACAGAAGGAACTCTGCACTAGTTTGCTAATGCCCAGCATAAAAATGTCACCATCATTTATTTTATTTATGACTAGACATCCAGTGTTTCATCATGTTTTAAACAGATTTTCTCCAGTCTATCTCAATCATTTACAGGAGTAAGTCACAGTGCTTTGACACAAATACTTTCCTGGGGCTACACCTGTAAAAAAAGTTCTTGAATTATTCTGACAGTAAGTAGTGACAAACAAAGAAAGTGAAATAAATGATAGTGGAATACTATTTTTACCAAATTGAAAAAATTTCCTTAGAATGCTCGTTGTTTCATTTTTTGCCCAGTTATCTGCCCTGAGAGAGGAAACCTTCCCTGTGCTAGAAACACAGGAGGTTTTTGGTTACTCTTACATGGGAAAATGGTTTTCATACCAAAACTGGATATTCAAACCTTGGATGATTTTGCTATGTCTGGGTGAAAGACTGGGACATTAAAATACACGTTATAACATTCTGCAGTTGCTACATGTTGTCTGAATGGACTAGGGGAGCTTTTCCCTTCAATTTTTCTCCTCATCATTATTCATATAGGCAAAGAGGTTTTGTTCAGAAAGATCTTTAGAAGAATATCATTGTAAGACCACAGACATTCATGTGAACATGAATATTTGCTGGTTTTGACCATTTATCATTTATTACTCATTTCAGCTACATGCACAAAATAAAGAGCCGAGTCTCACATAGCACCCTGTATAAGTGCCAAAGTCTGAGATGTCAATACTTAAGACCACAGGTGCACAGACCCTCTGCCAAATCTGTGCGTTCCCAGAACTGCCACAATGGGATGATTTCTCAGTTTGTCAGCAGAGCTATCATATGTGTATAAAAAGGATTCACATTAAACCACATTTGCTTTTTCTTAAGAATAAGCAATTCATTGTTTGTTTGGTTTGACAAATAGAATGGGATTCCAACTGAGATGAAGACATCTAAATCTATGTGTCTACATATAGGGATCCAAATATGCCCATCTGAGCTCCTACTAAAGTCTGTGGACACCAACTCAGTGCCATCAACCATGTATTGAGATTGTAAAGTTATTTAACTGACTAGCTGCTATGGTAGGATTCAGTAGCCTAAATATAGGTGTCTAGTGTAATTTTAGATGCTGTAAATTATCTTTCCTGTCTTCAGTTGCTGCCACAAAATGGTGGAGGTCTGCTGTGCCTGCCATATCTGCCTGCCCTGGACAGATCTCCTGGGCATCTCAAGCACCACAAGCAACCTGCGTTCAGGAAAATGGGTCCCACCCCGAGTGACTGCTTTGCAGTGAGATAAACTGCTCTCCAAGCATGAGTGACTGCATTAACTGTCACAGGAGCTTAAACTCCTGACAAATGCTTGCCTGTGGAAACTTTAATTTGGATATCTTATTTTTGAACTGAATCCCACCCACAAGCTTCCCTTTGTTCTGAAATAAAACATTTCATTCCAAGAAAGTCTAGGGAAATGAAAGGCTGTGTCCCCAGCAATGCCAGAAAAAGAAAAGGCTGTCTTTTCTACAATTGTTTTTGGCCTTAGAGCATTGCAGATTTGTTTTCTTCTGCTGCTTTTGAGGACTGGAATGTGTAGTTCCCATTTGCAGATGTGATGTATTGGGAAGTACTCTCCCTCTTTTCAACCAACTGTTTCAGTAGTTGTAAATCAAGCCTGGAAATCCATCATCATCCAGGTGGTGTCCAAAACAGTAGACAAGAACGTTATTTTAATGTGCTTTTATACTGTTTGTGAATCTATAAGTAGTTTATGCCCAGAAGAGTAACTTTAATAGGAAAGACTTAATCTGAGGTTTTGCAAGATGAAGCATCCAGGCATTTTAAGATATTCATGCCCTACAGCTCACTCTTACCTGGTGCTGTGTGTCATTGCTCTTCTGCGAGGCCAGAATAGCTGCTTGTGTGGCTGCATTGTGAAATGATTCAGGAAACTACCCAGCTCAAATATAAGCCAGCCATTAAAGAAATTCATTAAAGAAAAGAGGGGGTTATTTTGAATCCAGATCAATGGATCCAGTTCATAGTGTAGCCACAGGAAGTAGAACAGAAAAGAGGGTGCTTGGGGACAAGGGTGGCAAGAGGGTCTGGGGGGAGGATGAGAGGTGGAAGGACAGGGCAAGAATATTTCAGAAAATTGTTGCAATGCATGGCTTTGCCGTGCGAAACCTCAGTCTGAAGTAACTTAATTTCTAAATAGGCTGTAGCCTGTTGGTTACAGGTACCTGACAGCAAAGATACTCTCACAGAACTCCACTCTGCGATTTCAGTCAGGAAAGGTTCTGCTCTCTTAGATAAACCCTTTAATGAAGTGAAATTAGATAGGGAACATACTGCATTTTCAGACATTTCTGGTTCTGAGGCATCTCAGGGATTGCTGGAGTTACTGAGCTCCTCTGCTAAGGTAGTCAATAACCTTACTTCTTTGCAGGAGATAAAAAGCCAAGATGCTCACACCTTGGGTGCATAGAGTGATTTTAAAATCCTGGGGGAAGGCCATGCTGGGCAAGCCCACACCTCGCAGTGTGTTGGCCTGTCCATTTGCCTTGCCAGAGGCCAATTCAGCTCTGGTGTAAATGTGACGGTGCTAGGGGACGATGGGGCACCCTGCCCTACACAAGCCCTCTCTTCTTTGTCCAGGACACACTGCACCCAGTCTGTATCATTGGTCTCTGTGAGCACAGTGACAGCTGCTGGGACTGGGCTGCCAGTCACCTAATTACCCAGCCATGCAGCAAAGCCCTGTTTTCTCAATCTGAAGAACACCTCCAGGCATTGTTAATGGAATTAAAAATATTATATGTTTGCTTCCTACGCACCCAGTAACCCCACACCTGCTTGCCCAGACTTTACATCACAAGAAGTGACAAGACAATGCCAAGAACTAAATGGTTTAGAGACACAAGGCTCCCAGATTTGGGTTTGCTTGGCCTTGGTGCGACCCAAGAGGTCACTGATGGGTGATGTGGTCACACCTCAAGCTGTAGCCCTTTGTTCACACGTGCTCTCCTCTGCTAAGCTGATGCTGTTGCATGAGATAAATTTGACAGTTTCAGAAGAAAAGCAGATTTGCCTCCAAAATCATCATCTGTTCCTAATTTCCTCATCAATTAAAGAACAGCTCATAGGCTCAGAAGGAATAATAGACTCTCCGAGGCAATAACTTTACAACATGCTGCACCCATTCAACCACTTGCTATCATGGTGTACATTTTATCCTGCCATAAGCTGGAAGCCTTAATTACCATCTTGTGTCTTCCAATGTTTGAGGCAAATGACTAAGTGACTTACAAAGACAATTAGATTTAGATCTGTTCTAACTAATCTCTTTCCAAGCACGATATCCTATTAGACACACCAGGTCTTTTTCAGGGAGAGTGAGGGGATATGGGGAGGGAAGAATTACCTTTGAAATACTATTTCAGGGACGGAAAAGCTGGGTAATTAATTGTCATTTTTCAATCTTCTTTGGCTGTCACCAGCTACTTTGTTTGCTTGTCCTGCACTTGAATACATCCTGTTAAAGCTAGAGCTACAAGAATCATAGAAAGTAGATGAGAAGGGTAACTCTAAGACATTGTTTTGTGAAAATACATTTATGATCTGCTTTGCAGGAGCTGGACAAGATCAAATTCTGTGGTGGTTTGCTCCAATCAGAAAGTTCTTACATTTGTTGAGAGAGGAGGGTGCTTGGCCATTCATTCACTTTGAGCTTGCTTTAGGATCTCATGACCTGTCTGTGCAGTGGGACATTTATATACTTCCTTATCACATCTCCTTTTCACTGAAGAGATCATTACACCAAAATGGAATAATACCTTTAAAAACAGAAAAAACTTCTGATTTTTCTTCCTCAGTCATTCCTACAAATGCATGTTTATCTTTCTTAACTCACAGTTTAGTGCTGCATTTCTTGACCCCTTGATGGTCTTTGAGGACAATTAGACTTTTGTCATAGCCCATGAGACTAACCTCAGCTACATGACCAATGATAATAATTAAGACCAACATAAAGGATACATGTCCATCAACACTTTCTAAAGCAGTTTCTGTGGTTTAACAAAGCAAAAGGTCATTACCATGGGGCAGGCTCTTTTGCCTTGTCCTTTAAACTTGTATTCACACCTAGCACAAAGAGCATTTTAGATGGATCAGAAGTTAGGATAAGAGACTCTTGAGCTATGTTTAGCAGATAAATATTTTTGCATAACTAAATCACATAAACAGACAATAGAAAAGAATTTATTTTGCTTTATGTATCAGGATAGTTAGATACAAATACATTACTTACTGCTGAGACTTCTAAGCATGAGGGATACACAACACAACCATGAGGGTGTCTGTCAGTGCATGTTGTGATGTGCCAAGTCTGAATTATGTGTTACTCTGAAATAAATGGAGTGCTTTAGTCTCAATTAGAGAATACCAAAGGAAAACATAATAACAATCTTCAAAACACTTCAAAGCTTCCTACTAAAAGGAAGAGAATAAACTATTTTCCAGGTCAACTGGTGAAAGGATTAGGCGTTAAAGGTTTATGCTGGAAATTCAGGAGGTGGGGCAAGAATAATTTCTTAACAGTACAAGTGGCCCATCACTGGAATAGGTCACATGGGGAGATGAGGACCTCTTTTTGGCTGATGGGTTTTGAGAAGAGTTTGGGCAAATTTCTGTCAGAAATGGTTCAGACACAATATTTCCTTCTGGGAAATGCCAGAGGACAGCTGGGGAGATATCCCAGGTAGTCAGAAATCATCCTGGTCCTGCTCCAGGGTGAAAACTGATGCAGTATATTATTGTCAGCCTCTTCCTCCTCCCAGCAGTGCTAGGGCAGTTCCCATGTTCCAGTCAGGAGCAACAGGAGAAGCATGAGTGAAGGCATCCCAATCTGTACACAACTCTGAAGGGCCTTGCTGTCCATCAAGTGGGCTTGACAGATGTTGTTCAGATAGATTTAGCTGCTGGAATCTGAAATAACTCTCTCCCCCCTGTTCAAAACTAATATAGACGTAATAAATTATGAAAAGAAGTAAAAATCAATTTTTCTTGCCAGCTACTTATGCATTAAATGATTGCTTTCTTTTTAAAAATTGATTATAATTATTTTGCCTTATTTATGTTATCTATTAACCTAAAGATGGCACGTCTGGTTATTCTAGTGTTATTAAATCACTATAGCTGAAACACTGATAACCTACCTCTTTTCAAGAATGATCTCCAAGATGGAGGTACATATAATTTTCCTAGTTAGGAAAAAATTTCCCCATCAGATTAGAACTTATTTTAGTAACCATATGTTAGCTAACACAGTACTGCACACAGCAAAAGGCCAAAGTATTTCTGATACATGTCTCTAGAAATACAGTTTTCAAAAATACCTTATAACCAGGGAATTTTATCTATCACAAAACAATAGTTTAGGTATGTGTAAATGATGTGATATGTAAATGTTTTCTAACTTCAAGAGGTATGTTTGCAAATTAAAAATAATAGAAAACTTAGATTGTTCTAAAAGTAATATAACAACATAACATAACAAGGCATCTGGAAATTTGTGACCTACATAAACTTTATCAAGCTTAATGTACTAATGAAAATGTTTAATAGAGCCAATTTTCATTTCTAGTTGAGTAACAAAAAATGCACTTTAATCTTAGGAAAATAACCATTCTCTTTATACTACTTTGATCACATATTTTTATAAATTCTTTTTGTAGATGCAGGTGAACAGCTTCAGAATGAGAACTCTTGGGAATTTTAAAATAACTTCATGAAAGACCTTTCCTTGTAACAAGAAGTGTTTAAGTTTCTAGGCTGGATGTCTTGCTCTGCCAAATGTTCCAGCAATTTAGAAAGACGTTTCAAGCATGCAAAGAAGGAAAACTGTTCTCCTAAATATAGGTTTGAACGATTCTATAGAACAACAAAGAGTTTGGATTCTCTTTCTATCTGGAACTACTTGAAGACTTCTCACCTACCTAGTTATGTCTTGCAGCACTTTAACCTGAAACTAAAAATAATTTGCAACATATTGCTGTGGGTTGACTGTGGCTGGCCACCAGGTACTCACCAAGCCACTTCTCAGTGGGATGGAGGGAGAAAATAAGATTAAAAACTCGTGGGTCAAGATAAAGGCAGTTTAATAAAACAAAAACAAATGCCACATGCAGAAACAAAGGAAAACAAAAATATTTATTCTCTACTTCCCATCAGCAGAAGATGTCCAGATGCTTCCTGGGAAGTAGGGCCCCCTTACACATTAGCAGTTGCATCAGAAGACAAACGTCTTAATAACAAATGTCCGCCTCCTCCTCCTCTCTCTTAGCTTTTATTGCTGAGCATGGCATCATATGGTGTGGAGTATCTCTTTAGTCAGTTTGGGTCAGCTGTCCTGGCTGTGTCCCCTCCCAATCTGTTGCCCACCTCCAGCCCACTGGCCTTTGGGGTGGGGTTGGAGAGGCAGCCTTGATGCTGTGGGAGCACTGCTCAGCAGAGGCCAAAAATTGCTGTTTTATCAACTCCTTTATAGTTACAAATACAAGGCACAGCACTACGAGGGCTGCTATGAGAAAGGTTAACTCCTTGTGCTTAAGACAGTGCCAATACACATATTCATAATATTCCCGGGCATTTCCTCTTCAAAATGGCTAGAATTTCATCTATGGCTAAAGTGTATGACTACTGAAACGTTATTTCCTTAGTCCCTCAAATATAGCAAGAGGCTAATCCAAATTAGGAATTTAGTACTTCTTTAATTCTGTTGTTGTTGTTATTTTAATCCGGTATTTATATAAATGCCTTATTTATGCTTTAGTCTTTTCCCCTTCAACTTTATAGACAGAGAGGAGACTGCAGCCTTTGTATATCTAGAAGGGATCGTTCATGCCCATGGCTATCTATACACTTCTGCTCCAGTGCAGCACTTGGAAACTTCCCAAATGAACAGCTAATCCTAGGCAAAAATAATGTTCTCCTTTCTCAGGGAATTGACCTGGCTCAAATTTTACAAGGGCTATCAAATGAAATAAAAAATTCCTCAAGAACACAGAGCACCAGCATCTTTAAACTACATCCTGAGAATGTGAAGTAAAATGCTAGGAAGCTGTATCTAAACACAGGCATGAGGTAAATCTTCCTTTCCACACTGGTCAATACTAGTCGGGAAGAAAACTTGTCTCAACAACAGTGAACATTTCCCACAGGAGAAAAAAAAAAAAAAAAAAAAGTCTTGGAGCAGCTTTAGAAGGTTACTTGGGGTCTGCTTATTTACTTAACTGTGGGCTGGTATAAATTTACCTATTTACCTCTTTTCTACTCAAAAAAGAATGTTCCAGGTCTAGCAGAGGTATGACTAGACATTTCTGGTTTAAGGGTCTTTAACCCTCAGAGAATAGAATTCTCGTAATTCACCTTCTTTTCTTCAGTGATTTTTAGCTGATCTTAGACCTGTATCTTCCTTTGCTGCCACTTCCATGTTTCTTTCCAGAAACATGAGTCCTGCATTAAGTGTGACCTATCAGGTTTTTTTGTTCAATAAAAGCAGCAAAGCATACTTTTTGGAGCCTACTTGCTCTGTGTGGACCTGAATGAGGTGCTGGCATTTGAACTGCCTAAACACAGTGAATAGGTCGTCATTCTGTATGCATCTAGATACTACCCAAACCCATTAACTCCACAAAACTAGTCCTTGTGAGGACTTGTCACCCCTCAAAAGGATGCCATGAAGCAAAATAAAGGCTCCTGGATCTAAGCTTTCCCCTTCCTCAGTCCAGAAATGCCAAACGCTCTGCTTTCTGAGCAACTGTGGGCATTCAACATATTGAGAGACTACAGAAATGCAAGTTATGAGAAGCTACTTTGGCATCTCCAGCAAGCTCTGCTCCTGACATTATGTGTCAGCAGCAGCTGAAGAGAAAGACAAAGAGCATTGCAGTTTTACATGAATTTGCTCTGATTAAGGAGTTAAAAAAATTGCAAAGGACCTTAATTCCCATGTTTCTTCTGAAAAGCTTTCCTTCTTTGTGTAAAACTGGCTGATAGAAAACATCAGGTGATATTAAAAACAGTGCTGTCCAATAGACCATCATTTCTGCAAGCTGAAGCATATCAGCATGGCATTATATGAAAATAGGCTGAGTGCAGTTTTTCCATGCAGTTTATGGAAAATGTATTTGGACTTTTTTAAAAAAACAACAACAAAAAAAAAACCTCAAAAAAACACCTTCAGATGCTATAACAGACAGAAAGAGGTTCCTAGATACAAGCCTTGTCATTTATCTTTACAATGATACATGTCAGGGCACATTGTGGGCCAGCTGCTGGTTTGCTTAGTTTAAAAGCCTCTCCCCCAGGAAGGGGGGGTTGGCCCTGACTGGGGCATCCCTGCAGCGCTGCCTGGGAGCCTGGGTACAAGGTCACCAAAGGAAGGTGCTGCCCTTGGCTGTGTTACCTTCAAGCTGGCACCAGAACCTCCAGGAAGAGGGATGTTCTCCGGGCCCTGATGCTGTGCTTCATGTTCACCATCCAGCAGCGCCAGGGAGAGACTGTCACGCAGACAGACAGAAGGAGGTCTTTCCTATGCACAAAACACATAAGACAAAACTGAACTTTTGCCAGCCACTCCTTTCCTAGCTGTTCACTGTCATATTTCATAGCTACTCATCTGTTAAGCTAAATGCTGTATTCTGTCTATGCTTTGTCTTCACAACTGTCATGCCAGTGAGCAGTATCTATATTTCAGGAGCAGAGAGGTTTTTCATTATTTTAATTGTTGTCTTAGGTCCTGCTTCTGAAAGGAATCTCACACAGGCCCAGGCTCCTAATTTTCTGGGAGGACAGGCACTGTGGTGGAAATAGCTGAACAGAACATTTGTCATACAAGTCACAAATGAAGCCTCCATTCTCCCTGGGGACATGAAGTATGAGACAACTCTCCAGATCAAGGTGAAGTGCTCCAAGCACATTAAGGATGTTGGGCAGCATTTCAGAAGTGCCCATGGAAGAGCCTTCACAAGGGAGTAGTAGGGAAAGGACCCATAGCAGGACTCTGAACCTCAGCAGCTCCTTTACACCAGCTTCTCATGTGCAAGCTTTACTTCATGCTCAGGATGCTGTGAACTGGTCTAGCTTAAGTGACTTCCAAAGTAGCTTTAAAAAAGCTAGTATTCAGGAGGCTACTCTCTTCAGCCTTGAGATGGTAAAGCATAAGAAAATTTTTTCAACGTGACTGAGGACAATATGCTCAGAGGAGAGTGAGTGTTAGCAAAGCATTGTGTTTTGACACAATCAAAGCAACTTCAGTCACAGAGAATGCTCAGTCAATCTGATTCAATTGCAAAAGTCCTGGCAAATAGCAGGATGCTAAATGCAGAGAGTTATGAGCCATTCAGTTCTTTGTAAATGGTCCATTTACTGCAATAAAGAAATGAGGGTCAATAAGGTACTGCTAGTATTTATTTATTTATTTCATTTTTAATAAAGTCAATTCACTCAGGACCATTAGGTTACACATCCAACCAACCCTAGAATCATATCAACTTCTTAGAACGTCCTCCATTTTTCCTATTGCTTTTAGCAAGTTTCTGTATCTTGTTTTACATATAACTGTAAAACCCTCACAAGGGAATTTCTTCCTCTAAGTACAGATATTACCCATTTTAATGAAGCTCCAGTCCTTTCTCAGGTGCTACAATAGTACAAATAACTATAATAATAACAGGCCAAATTTCTTGCTTCTGTAGCTCTATTGATTTAAAAGTGTTCAGCTGCAGATAATCTGAGATATTAATTCCCTTCAAGTGTTAGCAGATAAATCCACTAGACAAAAAGCTGCAACAATAGCAGCAGGTTCACTATCACAATATACAGGACTAGAACTATCTTATGTATATCAGCCCAGAGTGATCCACCTTGAATCATTAGGCTACTTGTTGTTTGGAAACCAGCCATAGGTTTTTGATAACTTGGTCCTCTCTGAGATAACCCAAACAGATGATGCTCAGTGGAACTCCTTCATGGAAAGTAAACAGATGACTTACCCAAGGTATGTTTATGTTGGGTGTGGGGCTGTTTTTATTTGGGCTTTAGAAACTGGTGTAGTAAACAGCAGGAATGAAGAGGTAATATGTGATTTATATCTGATCAAATTCTGTCTTTGGATACAGTCTATCCAGTTCTATTAAAATCAGTGGAATTTATCCAAAAATATATTGCATGATCTCACGCTTAGGTTGAATTTGGCATATGATTTTGCTGGTGTTGCCATTGGCTTCTGCTTACTTTTCTGTACACTCAAATACTTGATGCAGATTGTCCTTGCTAACCATCTGCACAACAGTCCAGGCTCAAGACCTTTACTTTGCATGTGAAGACTCAAGGTAAGGATAGAGGCTGCTCCTGGAGAAGCTGTCAAAAATGCTTTTGCTAACATAGATGCCTGTAAGCTGAGAGTTTAAGTCACATTGTTTCTTCTGACCCAAAATCATTCCATCTGGGCATTTTTTCTGGCAAATTTGACACGATTTTGCACACAGCTATTCATGGCTACAATTATTCACATTTTTGTACTGGTATTAGGAGTATTTTAACAAAAATTTGGTAAGGGAAAGCTGAGTCATGAAAAGGTCTTTTTGCAAGGGTAATTTCACCCTTCCACAAACCCACTGACTAAAGTATGTTTATGTCAAAGATGGTTATGTACATTTTTTTTATTTTAAATTAAATACAGATGATAATTACAATGAATCACTGCAAAATGGCTGTGTAATTTGAAAATGTAATTAAGTGAAAAGGGTATTAGCTTTCAAAAAATGTTTAGATGGCTCTAAGTGTGCTGCCGTGGCTTATATTATTGCATTCCTGTGACCACGACTGATACTAAGGACCAGGTTTTAATGATGTTCTAATGATTCATCATTGAGGACATTCTGATGACTCGATATTCTGGTAGATGAAGTGGGTTTACAGAAAGATGTCATTTGGGGGAAAAGTCTTCGATAAATCTGAATATAACTGCAGAAAGCTTCAGAAAGATAGATGACTGCCATCATTTTTATATGTGTTTTACTATGTAATTGCTTTTTTCACTGGCATCGCAAGTTTAAATCCGTGATAATAGGATTCCATTTCACATAGGGAATCAAATCTTAGGGAGTGAAATGCCCTGTACCCAAACATGCAGTGTGTTATACTCTGTAGCTTCTGACAGGGGATTTCAAAGAGGCATGCCCATGTCCTTTCTCAAAGCCACGTGTCTCTGGTACTCAACTGCCCCAGGCAGAAGACTGAAAGAAGACCTTGAAAATAAGGGACCCCTGAGGAGAGAAGCAGAAGTGTGTCCCCAGGCAGGAGGAGAGGGAGCAGAGCTCTCTAGGGAGCAGGACTAAAACCCGGTGGCACTGGCACAGGGATTTTGTGTGACTTAATCCCCACAGTGATGCCAGTGGGCATTTGGGTTGGCCAACCACTGCTCCATCCCACACCTGCCATTTGTGTGGGTTTCACTGGCTGAGAATGTGCAACCGCAAACCAGCCAGGAACTGGAAAGCCCAATTTTGGAAGCAGCGTGCACCCTGAGAAGGTGACCAGGAAAAGAGACATTATTTCTTATCACCCTCAGCTTTGGACAGATATGTGTGGGAATTAAACGCACTGCTTAGACTCATTACCCAAAGTTCCTCTCAGACTAAATGAGGAAAATACCAAAGAAAAGTGGACATCTGTAGTGGTAGAGAAAATTCATCTAAATATCTGCACTAAAATAATCAGAAGTGTGGTACAACAGAGGAGCTAACCAGTAGGTATTTACGTAGTTTCATAGAGCAATGGACTGTAAGGAATGGACAACATTAAATACAGTTCATACTGTTACTGCTTGCTGTACTCATACATTCAGTAATGCAAACCAGCACCTTATTCATGTGTTGAGAAATGCATGCCCCAAAGCTCACTATGTTATATCTCTCCCACTTGCCCGTATTTTCTTGCTGTTGTAAAGGTGCTGAGAGCATCCCCCCTTGTAGTGCTAGGGCCTGAATAATAGGCCCTGAAACAAAGTTGACCTCTAGATGAACCTCACAACCAAGCGTTATCCATTATTAGTATCTGTTAACTAGTAAAATCTGTATTACCATTAGCGTTTATTATTAGTATCTGATCATTAACGAAATATGTATGCTCACTAGTGAAATATGTGGCTTAGACAAACTATAATCAGTAGTGAGGATGAAATGTTGTCAGAATGTATCCAACTTTCCTTGTTTAGCCTTGTTCAAGGCTGAGAACCCAAGTGGTTGGCCTTGTTAGGAACTCCCTTGGTTCTCCTCGCCTAGCCCTGGCCAGGATTTGGGTGGAATCCAACAAGAGAATGAAACTAGATATTTCCACTCAAATAAAAGTGCAAGTCATTCTGACTTGCTGATTTTTGGTATATAAGGCTGGACCCTCTTGCCGCAACTTTGGATGCCTCACCTATGGGTGGACGCACCGCATAGGACTTCCCACTTGCCAGGAATGGCTCTCCAAATCCTCGCTGTAACCGGGGCTCCCAGGAGACTGCGGATCTGGATGATGGTAACATATGCAAGTGGTGATGTATCTTTCTTAATCACTATTCTCCCCATTGTGTAGTAATGACTAGGTTCATTACCTTGCTTATTCTTATTTTCTATAATTAACTGTATGTAGTAATAATTAAGTGTACTATTCTGTATTTTTCTTATTGCTTATTTTCTGTAATACTTGGTTATATCCTTTAATTTTTAACAGCAAAATAAGCCTACTCTTTCCACTCTGGTGTCTAATTGGCATCCTTGATCAGCAAAACACCCCTCCTGGTGTTCAGCTGCCAGGGCTCCGGGCCAGCTCTGCACCAGCACAGCGAGGGACAGCCCCATCCCTCAGGGGACACAGGGGTGTTCCAAGCAGGCTGTGGGCTGGCTGTTGCTGCAGTCCTCACCATGGGCCCACTGCTTCCAATCCACATCCACGGATCGGACCTCCCAGCCCCACCACAGCAGAGACAGCCTGGGGGCCATGGGGTCTGGTCTGACCCCATTACTGCCTTCATCCAGCCCCGCTGTCACCCTCAGCCCCTGCAAGGCAGCCAGAACCCTGATGGCTGTATTGCAATAGCCTGTGAAATTTGCTTTGTTATTTCTCCATTATTATACTATAGATTAAAAAAAAGAAAAAAAAAAACAACCTGCTGACATTGTTAGTATCAAACTACAATAACTTCCCTTGAAATGGATAGTAAATCTTCCTATCTTTTAACTCAATGCAGTAGGCATAACATTAAATAAAATTAATACTGCCACTGCTTGCTCTACTCATACATTCAATAATGCAAACCTGTGCTTTATTTGAGGTTATGTATAAATTTAATATACATAATATTACAACAAGGTCACTTTGGAATAATCTCTTTGATTGATTCCAGGGAGGCGGCATGTGGAGGGAAAAAGTAATCTTGTGTGGAAAACACACAATATCAACCTACACGGAAATGGTACAACAGTCTGTTTTCAAGTCAGAGTATATAAATGGCAACTGTTATAGTTATACTGCACAGCCAAGCACAGCTGCAGCTTTGCCAGTTGTTTTCCATAATAAAATACATTTTTCTGGTTTCTCTTCAGTGTTAGCCTTCTTGCTGTGTCTGTCACTCTAGTATCAGAGTACTTTACACACACAAAATCACCTTTTGGTTTTTGTCTTCAGATGAATTCTCTGTACCAGCTCCTCCACTTTGTGCTATCAAAATAATAAGCTATCAGTCAGGATAAGAATGTCTTATCAAAACAAGAAATAACAAAAGCAATATTCTCCAGAACATTTCTCTTCAGCACAATATTGCAACCAAACACTGTGAGGCAACTGATGGCACCACACGGGAAGAGAAATTTCCATTACAGTATGTGTGTGGACAAAAGAGATCCAAGCAGGAAGCAGAGGCTCCTTTGCCCTGGGCACAGTGCAGTGTCAATACCTAGTTGGTGCTGGTCATCAACATTTGGGCATCTGTGTCAGTGGCCAGTTTAGGCTGATATTTAAATATTAGTATACTTGTATTACATCCTTTGCAATTTTTATATCTGAAATGGCTGTGAAACTTTAGCAGATTCCAAGGCACCACTGTGCTCCTCTCTTCTGACTGGCAAGCAATGGCCACTGGATGCTGGTTCAAACCCAGCAGCTGTGCAGCATCTCTTCAGGTAACTACCTTGTTTCAAAAACATTCTAAGGGAGAAGGAAGTTATTGCAACCTCTCATAAATTGCTCCAGCAGATATTTCACCTGACTTTTGAAAAAAAACCAAACCTGCTTATTTTCCCAACTTTTAATTTTGTCAGCTGTCAGCTAGTGGATGTTGTTCCACTGTCCTGTTGGATTGAGAGCCCTCTCACAATATCTGTTCCCCACATAGGTGTTCATGGACAAATAATTCTTCAACCATTCCTTTGGTATGCTCAACAGACTCACCTCCTCAAACCATCCATTCCTAGGCTTTTTTCTCTGATTCTTTCAGTGTTTTAATAAGTCTTCCCTGTACACTACAGGTTTTCAACAACTTTCTTGAATCACTAGCATGAAAACTGTCTTCCTCTGTGTTCACATTAATATAAAATGAGTGATAGGGTCACTTTGTTATTATTTAATATTCACTTTAGCAGGTGCCCAAGGATCCCATTAGCACTTTGACCACAGTGTTGTCTGGGAAACTCAGGTCCAAGTGAGGATCAGTGAAGAGCCTTCTATCCCCTTCAGGGGCACAGTTTCCCAGGGCAGAGTTGCCCATGCTGTCATTACAGCTTCTCATCTTTGCTCCCAGACATCTATCCTCTCACTGCAATGGACTGACTTGTCTGTCTTGCTTTCATGCCCCAAGGTCTGCATGTGCCCCAGGTGACCTGATCTCCTTCTAGGGCAGGGTGACCCACTCATTGGATGAGGGAAAGACTGTGAATGTTATTTACCTTGACTTCAGTAAGGCCTTTGACACTGTTTCCCACAGCATTCTCCTGGTGAAACTGGCTGCTTGTGGCTTGGATGGGCACACGCTTTGCTGGGTAAAAAACTGGCTGGATGGCTGGGCCCAAAGAGTTGTGGTGAACGGAGTTAAATCCAGTTGGCAGCCGGTCATGAGTGGTGTCCCCCAGGGCTCGGTTTTGGGGCCACTCCTGTTTAACATCTTTATTGATGATCTAGATGAGGGGATCGAGTGCACCCTCAGCAAGTTTGCAGATGACACCAGGTTGGGTGGGAGTGTTGATCTGCTTGAGGGTAGGGAGGCTCTGCAGAGAGACCTGGACAGGCTGGAGCAATGGGCTAAGGCCAACTGGATGAGCTTCAATAAGGCCAAATGCCGGGTTCTGCACTTCAGCCACAACAACCCCCAGTAGCGCTACAGGCTTGGGGAGGAGTGGCTGGAGAGCTGCCAGTCAGAGAGGGACCTGGCGGTGTTGATTGACAGCCGGCTGAACATGAGCCAACAGCGTGCCCAGGTGGCCAAGAAGGCCAATGGTATCCTGGCTTGTATCAGAAATAGCGTGGCCAGCAGGGACAGGGAAGTGATCTTACCCCTGTACTCGGCACTGGTGAGGCCGCACCTCGATTACTGTGTTCAGTTTTGGGCCCCTCACTACAAAAAGGACATTGAATTACTCGAGCGTGTCCAGAGAAGGGCAACGAAGCTGGTGAAGGGTCTGGAGCACATGTCGTACAAGGAGTGGCTGAGGGAACTGGGGTTGTTTAGTCTGGAGAAGAGGAGGCTGAGGGGAGACCTCATCGCCCTCTACAACTACCTGAAAGGAGGTTGCAGAGAACTGGGGATGAGTCTCTTTAACCAAGTAACAAGTGATAGCACAAGAGGGAATGGCCTCAAGTTGCACCAGGGAAGGTTTAGACTGGATATTCAGAGGTATTTCTTTACAGAATGGGTTGTTAGGTGTTGGAATGGGCTGCCCAGGGAGATGGTGGAGTCCCCATCCCTGGAGGTGTTTAAGAGTCGGGTTGACATAGTGCTTAGGGATATGGTGTAGTTGAGAACTGTCAGTGTTAGGTTAATGGTTGAACTGGATGATCTTCAAGGTCTTTTCCAACCTAGATGATTCCATGATTCTGTGATTCTGTGACCTGATGGCTAAAACTAACAATGATCCCCTGGAGCACTTCAGAGCACTTGGCTGGAGTGCACACCCTGGCCACCTACTCAACTCCATGTCACAGTGGAACTCAAGTAAACTTTGAGACCCTTTCTGCCTTTTTACTCCTCCATATTCCCTTGTTTAAGGCACGGTGGCAGCCCAAAACAGAACTGCAAGGCAGGTAGGAGTTCCTGAGCACCCTGATGAGGTCTCTGAGCTGGACAGTGAGAGCACAGTGGCTGAGGACTGGGGAAACTGAACAATGGCTTGCTCCCTTCATTGTTTATCACTCCTGTGTTGTACAGCGTGTTCATATATAGCGTGTTCTCTTAGCACTGGAAGGGGAAACAAAAGCACTTAAAACATCAGAATGTCCTTTCTCACCACTTAAAGCAGCCTTGCTTTCCACAGAAGATGAGTACAATAGGATCTGAGAGTACCGTAGGTAGAAGATGATACAGAAAAGACATAACTGATGTTCGCTTTCCCTATCATTTGAGTTCAACAAGCTATTCTGAGTAGGTAAACTTTCTGCCAAAGTCATGCACAAAACCACTTGAACTGCATCAGGCCCAAGATTGCAGGTGGCAGATCATCTTGGGCTACTTATAAATTTTCACTTAGATCTACATTTTATAATTGCAAGTTTTCAAGTTGGGTACCTCTGTGAGCAACTCTCACAGCTTTCCTCAGTTATTGGTTTGTGTCTTTGACAAATAAGAGAAATCTTCCCTTTTTCTTTGTTATATGCATAAATGAGAAAAGATCATATGTGTTTGTCCTCCATCCATCCTGTCTCTTTTTTTCACTACTCGATGATATATTAGATTCAAAATGCCAGATTGTTCAGGGCTCAGCCCTCCATCAACTTTTGCCACACTATTGATCTTCCTGTACAAACTACAATGTGTAGAGGCTCCATGGATGAATGATGTTACCAGAATTTTTTCTTATACTGTTGCTATCAACATTTTTAAATTTATGTCATTTGGTTTCCTGTGTCACTGCTTTGCTAACAGCAATTCTCCATCCATAACAATGTTTTCCTGAAGAGCCCTGATTCAGCTCTTCTGGTGTGAACATTTTTTTAATCCTTTAAAAAGCTTTTAGACTCTTCAGGAAAGTCAAAAAGCACTCAATATAACTGCCCTCTTCCTTTTAAAAAGCATTTGTGGTGGACTAATATATTGCCTCAAACATGCTAATTATGTCTGATAATGGCTAGGTATTGCATTACAGGACAGGTGCAGTAAACTCAACACAGCACTCTACTTGTTGTGTTCCATCGTGATAATGAAAGCAATAAATCAATGACATGTTCCAAACCTTGACTTGCCCCAGAAAAGAGAAACACTAACAAAATTTAGCACATCCAGCTTAGAATTTCTCACAGATGGATAGCTCTCTTTCAACCCTGGAAAGGATTAAAATCTCCTTTCAGCATGAGGGCAGTCCTCCAAGATGCTGAGCATGCAATGGATCTGAATGTACCCTTTTTGGGGGGAACTGTATTAACTTTGAAACAGGTGCACTATTCAGATTAATGATATGAAGAGCAGAGGTCTGAGATGAATGATTTGAGGAACAAAGGTCTATGGAAGATGATTTTACAGAGATAATAGAAAACAATGAAACTTCAATTCAGAAAGATAAGTAAGTCTGTTTTCCCTGTTATAGTACAAACATGTAGAAAATTTCAGTCTCCAGAGCCAAAAAAGTAATATGAAAGGACTTTAAAACATTGCCAGCTCATACTCTCGAGAATGAAGGTAAAGTTAAGGCTAGCTTTGAAAGAGCAAAGACTTAAATTACTTCCAGTGGAACTGTACTTCATTTGTTTAAAGGGTGAATTTTCAACATTGTACAGTTAAAGTCATTGATGACACATATCCTTGTTATCTATGGGGTGTGTACACCTTTGTCTGCCCATACTAAACAGATATTTCTCCCCTAAAGTTTTGGTATTCTTCCTTAAGTGCTGTAGTGTATATGGACATTCACTTCATAAAGTAAAAGGTAATCAGAAATAGCTACTAGCAATATCCAAACATCTTTAAGAACTAAATTTCCCACTCTGAGAAGGGCCAACATATGACCCACCTAGATATTTAGTGTCAAATATGTTAGACACTAATGCCTTCAAGACAGAGACACAGAGATATCAAAGGGCTGCAGGCATTAGCCTACCATAGGCTGGCATGAAAAACAATGAGAGTAATCAAGGATCCACATTGCATTTGTGCAGGGATCTGAGCATCTCTTACAGTTAGGACAGAAGGACTGAAGATTTTGTTCCAGTTGTCTGGTCAGGGCTGTTTTCATTTCAGTGGACCCTCTGCGTCCACCTGCAAGGAGCCTGTTTATGGAGAATTTATGGAAATTAAGTGGTTTCCTTGCTAAGGGCTAAAGAGAGGTAATGTATCACATCACAGAAAAGCCTTCAGTTGACTGTTAAACATTCCACTAGCTGATAATGGTATCCCTAACTACTTGTTAGGGATAGTGTTCTGACATTGTGACAGCTGGCTCCTACACATCTTTAACTCTGAAGCAGAAGAGTTCTGAAGTAGGCTAGCTCACAGCATCAGAGGACAATGTCTGAAGTAAGGTCATTCAGTCTCTGTAAGGTCTGTGATGAATGTATACAACCTATAGGTATGGCAGACACTGGCAGCTGCAATATCCAAACTTCAGGTCCTGTTATAGAAACACTGCAGTACTTTATAGTATTTATGATACCTCTTTATTGTTTCTTGTTATTTAGGTGCTAACAATGTGCAGGAGCTAAAACAAGAAGCAAAGACAGAATTGGCCTAGAGAACTTGGTGTGACTGCATAGTCATTTTTCTTCATAGTTCACACAGAGATGTTCCTAGATTTTTATTTTAATAATATCTTATATGTGACATCCTTTGGCATTGGGGAAATCTGCGTAAGCAGTTATTGAGGTACCCCTCTGTCTACCCTGCCTTGTACAAAGGTATTCCATAAACATCTCAAGTTGATGAATGTGTACTGAGTATGGAGTGACAGACACAGCAAGAAATGGGTCAGCCAGCTCTTACCAAAAGAGTAAATTTTGTCAAAGTGTAAAACAGACTCTTTGGTCTAGAAGATTTAAATAGAATTGTGTGTATTTTCCATACAAAATTGTATTTATATTAATCAGTGCCTTTTTTCAGCACCCGAATATCCAAGCTTAAAGGATTATTGAGTAAAGAAAACTCCCCTTGCTTACTGTGACACCAATAGCAATTACCAGCTACTGTCCGGTCTTTGTTATTTTGAAATGACAGGTGACTGAAATTTTTATTTTTCCATTTGTTTTTTTAACCGATTCCTAAAATGCAGGGGTAAAACCTGTCATATCTGATGTTATTATGCAGCTTAGAGAAATAAACAAGGTGTTTTATTAAACCTTACCCAACACAAATATATCATCACTGAGGAATTCTACAAATACCTATGCTAAAATTTCTATAAATTGTGTGACATTTTCAGAACATGCTAGCAAGACTTTGAAAAAGAGAAAAGCTTATTAAGATGACCTGGAGATATTACTGTGACCTGATCCTGCTTTCTTGAAGATGAACAAGTGAAGCATATACAATAGAACAAAAAAAACAAAAAAAAAAAAAAAACAAACAAAACACTGCAAAACCAGAAAGGATATCTTTGGTTTCTGAGTTTAACTTGTAGTCTCACTGTTAGAGAAATTTAGGCACAACACTTGCCTCTGTCAGCAACCTCAAAAAGCGCCAATCTGACACCAGTGCTAATCTGTGTAATATACTGCTTTTAGCTGCCTTTTTGGAGGTGTTCATAAGAGAGTCTCAACTAGCTAAACCAAAGACTCCTTAAACAAAGGGTAGAAGGAAAAACAGGAATGAGAAGAAGCAGTAGGAAAGGCTGGTAAAAAAAGAAGTGGATGAGGACAGCTATGGAACTTGTACCTTTCAAAAGGCATCTGGCAGCCAGACAAAGCTGACAGTGATCCTGGTATCTTCTGCTCTCCCCCTTTAGGACTGTCTGGCCATGGCATCTCTGAGTCAGGATGATAATGGCACAGTGGGCTCTGGAGTCCCAAGCATGACAGTGAAGCTCATTTGTCTTCATACCTCAGCAGTATCCAAGTAAAATTGTGATCATTCAGAATAGCCATCTGCTCACTATTTTGTCCACTAATTGACTCTAATTTTAAGTGGAACAATTTGGGGCAAAAAAGCTCATCAGTTTCTGTGCTTCTACATCTCCTACTTACACACATGGCCACATTTGTGACATATCCAAAAGCCTTTGATTTATTAGTCTAAATCAATTTTTCTATCTTTGGCAAATTTTTATAAACATTTTTCTGTAAGGGGATGAACTGAATTTCTGTTATTTGGAACAGCTATTCTGATCTGTGTGCTAAATGCCTCTGCTTCTCTTTGTTGTGTTTGACACGCCACACCTCCACCTTAGCTTTTCCTTATAAGCAACTTCAGTAGGGCATCATGACAACTGAAATTGACTTTCCAAGACACATTCTCTTTTGGGACAGGAGGTTTCCCATCACCCCTAACTGGAAATGGGACTTCACTGATTAGCAGGACAATGCAGGGGCATTTCCACACTGATCCTGTCTCCTTCTCCCACACCTGCAAACTTATCTCCAGACTGATTTGTAGGTTCTGACATATATCGGTAAAGTCAACTTGGTGAAGATGACTTGTAAACTGCAGTAGCCAAGAGTCTTAATTTACTGCATCCTCTGCCAGTGCATTACCATTTTAAAACTCTTATTGTGTCATACACTTTCCAAGTAATAATATACCAAATCATAATAGCTGCCTTAGAAATATGTGTGGTAATTTTAACACTTCGTAATAATGAACTGCACTGCACAAAAAGCCTCCTTACCTAAAAGGAAGCAATGGATTCATTCAAAACCAGAAAGGTAACCATTTTTCAGAGATGACAACTGTATTGCATCCAGTCAAATAAGGACAATCCTGGAGTCCAAGCATGAGATGATCTCAAAAAGGACAAAGATTTGCTCTGCATCATACCTCAATCCAATCTGCTTTCCAGTCACTGGAATGGTTCAGACTGCTCACCATCTATCCCAGGCATGGCGGGGGGTAGTATTGCACAACAGCCAATAGACAGGTCCATCTAGCCAAGCTACTGTGCTTATAAGAGATCCTGGGGGGTTTGAAAGTTTATCTTCAGAGTAGTTTCTCTAGAAACAGCAGAAGTACAGTAACTTTCCCTTGGTCTTCTGCTTCAGCTCACTTTCATATTATTTGAAGCTGATTTTGCTCCAGCCAACCCACATCCAATCCCAGCAAGTAGCACTGTTCCCTCAATACTGAATGACTTTCATCCATTTAGACTGCTTACCAATTTCTTTCCATACATAGTGTTTGTTTAAATAGACACGTATGTCTTCTGTCTTTTAAGAAAATAAGAGAGATTCTGCACTTGATCATGCTGTCAGTGTTGATTCTGAAAACCTTGTGAATTTTGCAGATTATCATATCGGGTTAAACACTGAAATGTGCCACTGATTTCCTGCTGAGATGCTTTTGTTGCTCACACTGGGTATCTGATCTCTAGGTGCCCAGTTATGGGGCTCCACTTAATAATCTGAATTTTGTAAGAAATTATAAAGAAAATTATAGTATTGCTAATGCATATAGGGCATTTTGGCTGGAAGACTGAGCGCTTTGCATTCTTGTACAAGTATTTGACCTTCAGGAAGACTTAGTGATTTGGAGATCATAAGGAAGGAGGCAATGCAACAGCCAGAAAGCTGTTGAGGGTGGTTTGGAAACAATAGAAGTTCACACAGGGCATCAGTGATACCAAGGAAAGGGGAAGGGCGGTGTGATGAAGGAAGGGAGGGAGGAAAGAAGGTTGGAAGAGGGGGAAGAAGGAAAGAAGAAATGTTGTCATCCTTTTCAGTGCTTGGTCTTGTTTTTCTTTAAATAACTGAGAATTTTGCGATTGCCTTCAGAAGTAACAGGAGAAAAATATTTTGTACACTCACCTGCAGGTAATAATAGCCTTCTCCTTAAAAATAAAATAATAAGCAGCCCAGATATCTCCCAGGTGCCAGTACTGAGGGTTTTTTTCCTATGTAAATAAGGTTTCCTCAAGCCTCTTCTGTCCTGTCTGTATCAGAAAGCAGTGTGTGGACTGCAGACCCGTTAATTCACACTGAGACTGATAATCACAGATTTCTCTTTCCCTTCAAGGTGTTCCATGTCCAGTGCCAGGTTTCACACGTCTCTAGAGCATGTCACCACAGTCTTACTTTGGGTCCATGCTCTTGTTTGGTGGCCTGGAGGGATTGGTGACAGGACAAGGAAGCAGCAAAGTGCCCGAGGCACTGAAAAGTGAGCCACTAACCACAGCACTGCTGTCAAAAAGGACTTATAAGGTGGCACACTTCACAGCATGCCATAGCCTCTTGTATTGACCATCCTCTTCCACGTGGTCCAATGATTCAGCCACCTCCCCTGCATATGCCTCCTCTCAGGAGGATGGTTTGCATAGATTCGTTTTGGCATCAAGACATACTTGTCACTTCACTGGCTAATTGAAACAAATAAATGTTCTCCTCTTCATTCCATTCAGCTTTTTCTTATTATTAGAGATATTATACAGTAGGAAAATGCAAAGACTTGAGCTAGTGTACCCCAGGAGTTCAGCTGCAGCAGTCTCAGCTACAAAACCTGGAGTGTCTTCAGAGTCATCCAAGGAATTAGCACTCCAACTTGTCTCACTTCAGACACACTTTAGGTACCAAATATTTCCAGCTGTATATAAGGTCACTGCCATTTATTTATTCTAGTCTCTGAATACTGCAGTATACTCTTTTCTGCTGTATGTCACACTACTGCTCCCTGCTGCCCAAGTCTATTTCAGATCCATAGACCCATTTTATGCCACCTATGCATGAGACAGATCATATACTGACTGTGGATAACTGGCTTCTCAGAAGCAGAGGGACTACTTGCTGTCAATGAGATGTTTGTCTCACCATGATTAGTTACTGTGAAATACCCACAGAGATTTAAAATCATGATTAGTTACTACAAAATGTACAGAGATCTTAAAGACTAAATTCTACCACTAGCTAAGTTTACCCAAGAGTTCCTGTACATCCTGTATCTGGGGACACTTCTGCAACACGCAATCAGCTGATAAAACTCTCACAGCACATATGTCAGGAAAAGGCTAAATAAAAATAGCTAGTAGCAAGTTCTGTGTCAATATTCATAGATATTCAGTGACTGAGGTGTAAATATTCCTTTAACTGCTCCTTTGTTTTACCTAGAAGATACTAATTTATTTGCAAAGGAAAATACCCTTTAAAAGGATAAATTATATGGTTATTTTATTGTTATTTTTCTTGATTTGGCATGCTCAGAAAAGACATAGCAGTTCCCAAAATATTAACATTCCTTCAGAATAAAAAATGCTAGATCCCATCTGTAGGATGCATTTCTTTCATATTTTATTCAACACAGAGGCTGAGAAGATTAATAAACTCCAGTATTTCACACTAAGATTATTAAGAGATTGAAATTTTAATAGGTTTGAAATCATCTTCTGAAATCCCACATTAAAAGAATAGCTAAGAGGGACTTAATTCCTTTTCTGGGAGCATTCCCAAAGACATTTATTGTTCACATAAAAGCCAGAGTCCAGACCACACTGTATCATGTGGCAGCGAGGAAAAGGTTAGTCAGTCCACCCCAACTTCTGCCACATTTGGTGTTTGTCAGATCCATCATAGCCTCCTCCCTTCTGGCAGATGAGCACTCATAAGCACACTCATGCTTCACCAGGTAGAAGCAATCTGATGTTATGCTGGGAGAGATAAGATGGGGCAGAGGATGTGGCAATGAGGGTGTCTGTTACCTGCACAAACAAGTAGCAGCCACAGACTCTGTTGGCTCCTCTGATTGGTAAAACCCCATCAAAAACACAGGCTCTTTGAATGAGAAAAATGTATTATGCTAAACGCTTCAATCCTTCTTCAGTTATCCATGCAGAGCTTCACTGCATTATTCAATATTTTTCAGTCTAATGCGCTGAATTAAGTCCTTTTAAAAAGTTTTGTTCCTGCAGCACTTGAAATTCTTAGTGAATTGTATGTTTGGGCTTTCTGGGAAAGTATTCTTTTCACCTTTTCTTTCTGCTAACTGTAATCCATTTAACAGAGCTTTGCAATATTCTTGTCCAGGGAAAAATGGGTGCTCTGAACAGTGGGATTCCTTGTCAAGATAACTTACCCAGATTCACTGACATATAAAACCAAGAACTGTAGAGACCTTCAAATACACACACACTGCAAATAAGGTCTAGGTGCAGAGTAACAGTACCCTTTGGCAGCAGGTATTTTATGCATGGGGATTTCATTCTACACAGAGCTGTGGTAGACACAGCAATTTACTTTTTTTAGCAGACCTATAGGAGAAAGATCAAACAATCTGATATGCTAAAGCCAAAACAAACTCCCTCTTTCCCTTGCCTCCTCAGAGCTTTCCACTGTCTCCAGTTTTACAAGCCTGGGTGAAGACAAGCTGAGCCACCAAATCTGTATTCCTTTGGGATTATTATTATTTTAATAAAGCCAAAAAGAGGTGTGGATTCACATGTGAATAAAGAACCCTTAAAATTTGACCTGGGAACATCCCACCCTCTGCTGGTTAGACATTTTCACCCTTGCAATGTTCTTCTTTCAGGAACAGCTATTGAAAAGACTCCAGCCTAAGCCTAAGGATAAGCTAACTCACAAGAGGGGAAACTGTAAATAATGTTAGAGGAGATTAATTTTATCTAAGAAGTGGGTCCAAAACCAGGTATCCTCTCTCAAAATAATACCTACAAGCTGACAACACAGAGCTGAACTGAGAGTAGAGTTAGCATTAATGAGGATATTGAAATTTTCTAAGAAAAACAGAAAAATCAAGAAATCATTATAATCTATAAATACAAAGTTGTGACCCACTGACACATGAATTGGGTATGAGTTAGATGTCCTTCTGACAAAGAGCTCCAGACTGTGCCAGCCTGGGGAACTCACTCTGTGTATCAGTGTATTGGTGTACCTAGAAAACTGGTCTTGCTCCTCTACTTCTAGTACAAGCCAGTTGTTTAAGTTGCAAATGCCCATTTAAAATGCTCAGGCTGTGAAAAAAAACCCCACAGATTGGCATAATGAAGTGCAGCTATGAGGAACAGCTTTTTAATGGGAGAGCACAGATGTTCTATGCATGATGACTATAGTTTAAATTGAAAAGTGCCATTGTTTGGCCATCGTTTAAAATCATGATACCCTAAAGGAAAGATTTCAGGACATGCATACTGAGGAGCACATAGCTAAGGTAGAGCTAAATTGTTATCTCTGTTCTACTCTGATTGAATGAAAAGAAAATGGTTTTCATGTGCATGGAAAGCAAAAGGTGGAAAAGTGTAGTTGGGGTAGGAGGGGAGAGCAAGAGTGAAAGGCAAAGAACATGGACAGCAGCAGATTCCCATCAACAAATGCAAACTTTTTTTTCCCCAAAGCTGGGACTACCGTAGTGGGTGGGAATGTAGTGCTGCAGTCCCAGAGCCCACAGACTGGCAGTGCACTGGCACTGAGACAGGAGGAGGAGGCAATGGGATACGAACTCCCAGAGCTTGTTCCACTCAGCAGAGGTGCCCAAATCAGCCATGTCATACTGCACAGATCCCCTCCAGCAAGTTCACCTCTGCCACAAGACCACGGGCATCTTGAGCAACATTTAGGTTGCTGCCATAACAGAGCAGAGCCTGCCTTGCTGACAGCAAGGTCATCAACAGCCGCTCATGGTGAGGACTCCCACTCCCCTTATTTGTCCTGCACTTCAGAGCAACCACTGTACATGCTCTGAGTTAAGGATGCTAGATTGGACCTCCCAGGTGTGGTGGTAATAGAAGTAAGACTTTATATTTTATCAGTCAGTAAATAAAGGATACCAGCTGGATGCCCACAGGTCTTTCCCCGGTACCTACCTTAACTTGGGCATTTCAAATCAGTTGTAGATGGCAGCTTTTCCCTCCCCCCTTGGAGAAACAATGACACTTTCTACATAGTGTATTTATAATGAGGGACAACTGCCAGTCAGACTCATTGCTGCTTAAAGTAGGAGACTTTGAAGGCCTCTATAAAATAATGCTTCTGGGGATTTTACCTTCCAAGACAGCACTGGCCACTAATTCTGACTACACAGGTCAGTTATACAGTAGCTAATTATGACCAGAATTGCAAAAAACCCCATATGTTTCCCAAATCTATTTCACCAGCACTCCTCTCCACTAACTATCCAACAGAAACAGGGGGATTCCATGTAATGAGCAATAAATCTGACTTTTCATACAGTTCACCAGTATAGAAAAAAACTGGGACAGAAAAAGCTGAAGAATCATGATAAGACGATAAGACAACTAGAGTGAAAAGAAATCCAGGCATATTCTGATTGCTTAAAAACTGTCAGATTTATTCCATGGCAAATCATGGGGAAAGAATTGCCAATCAGAGCCGCTTTCTTCTTAAGATAGCAGGGAAGAGGGGGACAATGGGTAGAACCGATAAGAGTTTTCACTGGTTGGGAAAAATACTGACAGAAGTAAAAAGAGCCCATTTCATTCATATGCTTTGGGAGAATGCAGGTCTCCTTTTTTCCCTTTCTTTTGCTCACCTTGCTTTACTCCCTCCTTTTTGCTACCTCACACTGCTGTCAATTTGGGAGTGAGAGAGTCAAGATGTTCTTCAAAAGAGTCAGTCCCACAGAAGGTGTGGAAAATGGTGGAAAAGCCTTGGCTGAAGAAGAAAATATCTGGCTTCCACTCCTCAAATGCATACTTTCACCACTTAGACATTATGGAACAGGTATGTTGTTGGAGACAGAGGTATTTGTACGCTTCAGGAAAATTAATCCTCAAAGCCTAGCAGTCACAAATTTTTGTTGCTTTGTAAAGTTAGCTCATAAAGTTGTGCAGAATTGTTTTATAACATACGTTAAATGAAGCAGAAAATGAAGCATAGGTTCTTTTAGCAAAAAGAATGTCATCATCTGCCTATAAAAGAATTTCACTTCTAACATTTTTTTTGTGACTATAACAGAAATCTGTTTCCATCTCTGTTACAATTCATACGGATATGTGGCTGGGAAGGCCATTCTCCTTTTTGAGCAGTAGTTAGGGGCTGGGAAAAAGGCAACTTTATGAGATTCATTAGCTCAGAGTGACTGGGCAGAGCACTGGTTAATATTATTTTGACTTTGGAGTGTGCATACATCATTGCATGTGTCCAGCTAAATTGTTCTTAGAAGGAAGTAGATGTGACACAATAAATAATACCATTATGTTCTGTCCAAAACTATCTACACATAAATGGTCTGAGAAACACAAGCAACAGGTACACTGCTGACTAACTTCTGCCATTAACATCAATGTGTCACAGTCCTCAGTACTTCAAACATTTCAATTTTGTTAACTTCGGTAGGGTTGCCTAAGCTACATGGCCATGCGGACTTTTATATTTCTATTAACAATACCCTGTCAAGCAGAGATCTCGTTAAGGTTCATTACTCTTTATTCATGTTTTTAAAACCCTGTAGCCACAGTAAATACCAGTAGTTTATAGTCAGCTGTGAGAAGTAATACTGACTTCCAGTCTGCATACACCAGTCTGCTCCTGTACGTTAAGTACCCAGCACTGTCCACCCTCTCTACAGCTTTGCCTTGCACACAACTTCTATCATCTGAGTACTATAAACTGGTATTTATACATAACAACTCACAGCTTAGATATGCACACAAAATCAGGGGTAGAAGGGAATAAGGTAAGGAATAATAAACATTGGAATAAGAGGCAGAGGCAAATGAGAGGGAGGAAAGACAATGTGGTAGAGAGCAGCCCCAGGGGGCTAAGGGAGAAGAGGGAACACTTCAGTCAATTCCTTTTGTATTACCCACAGTCATTTATATCTTCAATGGATGAATAAAAGGGGTTTTTTCTCCCAGTTATCCTGCTAGCTGTAAGTGTGAAAATATGGTAAATATCCTCTCCAAAATGCATTCCATGCTTCTCATCTCCCACTGTGTGCAGAAACTAAGGTTATATTCATTTTAAAATACTTCTTGACTGAGTTCTTTAGCCTTCTCAGGTATGGGAGCAGAGCGTTAATCACACTTTAACTTCCAAGCTGGTTTGTTACTTGGTTTAAACATCAACTTTCAGAAAGCCTAGTCATGTAAGATCCAAATCTGTGAGACACTGAGCACCATCCTTGATGTTTAACGCCCTCAGCTGCCTTTGTCTTCTGGAGGGGCTTAGGATGAGGTCATTGAAAGCAATCACCAAGAAGTCATGCCTGATTACTTTTTCAATTAGGGCTTGATCCCACAAGCAGTTATGTGCTGTAAGTGCAGAAACTAAAGGCTGGTGCTGAATATTCAGTGTTTGCTTAACGCCTGGTAAACGAAGATCAATAACAGAGTGAGTGAAGGTAGAGAGAGAAAAAAAAAAAATTATTGGTAATATAGCCAAATTTGTGTAGCCTCCATGCTGAGTCCTGCAAGGAGGGGGAGGTGGGCATGCCCAGCATGAGCTTCTCAGGCTGAGAGACAGTCATGCCACTGAATGTGAGTGAGTAATTTCAGGTGCTGTCTGTGTGACAGAACTACCAGGTCACTCAAACGTGACTGTATTGGAGATGAATCCAGAATAACATGAGACCAGAAGTGAGGGGCCAGTATTTGCCAATATTCAGCAGTCAGTTGGCCAGGTCCATGTGCAAGGCAGCTTTTTTGCCATTCCAGGAGGTTGCAGCCTGTGCTGGGCGGCAGCAGCGAAGTATACCCAGCAGTCCTGCAGCAGCTTGGTGATGCTTTCCCACTTTCTCACCCTGTGTCTTGGTTCCTCAAGGATTGGCCGGGGGGACAAAACAAACACAAATGCCATCTGAGGAAATAATTTTTCTCCTCCGCTGGTATTTTCACGCTCCTTTTGCCTTCATTTTCTGTATATGTCTAGCCAGCAGGTTTATGTAGAGCATTTGCTGAAACAGCAAATGCTCAGGCAAGCTATAGACTAAGAACTTGTAGAAATTATTCAACGCCTAAGGAATAAATTTAAAAATCTGATAATTAACAAACAGAAAACAGAATTCAATGGCTCATTAGTCATCAGCTCCCCCTAATATTTCTGACCTCAGAACAGTTGGTGTCTGTTTCACACACGTTAACTAAGTCTCCCACTACCTCCAGAGACCTTGACACAGCTACTGTTACGTCCCTCAGGAGCTCTTCAATGGCCATCAGACCCCAATAGTCACTGTGGATAGGCAATGCAGGCCAGCAGCTCTGCAGGGAATGGTGGCAACAGGAGGACCGGCAGGGCTTCGCTGGGAAGGCCCACCCCCAGTACTCCTATGAGGTCATCAGGGCCAGGCTAGGGTGGTAATGGGGTTAGCCCATGACTGGGGTTAGTTCACAGTAAACTCCCTCTGGGATGTAAACTCTCAAATTGTAGATTTCTCACAAACTCATTGAGAAACACAGCTAAAATTCATTTCTGCTACTTAGCTCAGCTGGAGACTTGGCCGGCGTGATCTTGCTATTCCAGGTGAGTCAGACAGCTTTTGAGACTACTAAATGACCTCCTTGGAGACATGTGAGAAGAGCTGTCTTTGGTCAGAATAGTCTCAACATTGAATGAAGCAGAGTATCTCTGTCTACTTTGTCTCAAAGTCAGCCATCAGTTAACCTCTTTCAGTACCCCTAATAATACTGATTATATCTATACCACTTCACGCCACTGAAAAGGGAGTTCAGCGTCCCTTCAAACTCCAGTACTTCCTCTAGGAGTTAATGACTAATATGCCGATCACTTTCTTTCTCAGCTGCATAATTACACTCTTTTTTCCACGCTTCACGTCTCCTCTGCCTTAGGAGACAATTTTTGTCTCTCAGCTGCCCTCAGTGGAACTTGCCATATGTCTTCAGATGCCCGCTCTGTCAGCTGCCGCGATGCCCTTCTCTGCCTCTGAGAGTTTCTCCCGGGGATTTAATTTGCAAAACATAGGGAGAGGGGAAAGCTGCAACTACAGTGCTGGTAGGAGAGTCTTGATCTCTACAGGACTTCGGTACCTGAGGATAAGCTCCAGAGAGGGTACCTGTGTACTTAACATGGGTCTTCAAACACCAGGTACGGAAAGCCAAAAATATGTGGTTTCCAGCTGGGATTTACTTATGTTTTTCTCAGGGCATTACTCCATCCAAATGACTACTCATAGCATCAAGCACAGAGACTAGTGAACATTTCTTGGTGGTCATTTCCATCCCCTGTCAGCTCCTAACATTTTCACCCTGTATGTCACACCACAAGAAAGCAACCATTCCCCTCTGATGGGACTGACGTCCACTCCAGCTGCCCTGGTGATCACATTGCAGAATATGTAAGTCTTCCTCACTCACTCACTAGCCCACTGAAAATTGAATGAAAAATGAAATGGCATCACCCAGTGAGATAGAAAATATGAGTCCAAAAATACTTACTACTCTGGTGGCTATCACTACCATCTGCTTTCAGAGCAGATATCTAGATTTTCTCTGGAAAGGAAACTGGAAAGAACCACCTATTTTCAGAAAGGTGTCATTCAGGTTACCAGCTTTGGCAGGAGTTTCAGGTTGCAAACCACAGTGAGATGCAGATATTCCCCAACCATTCCATTCAGGGCTTCTTATTGACTAACCAAGGAGACTCTCAAGTCAGCACAGTCACTTTTCTGAATCTTATTTTTAGGTACCTAGCTTTATCATGTGTTGTGGCAAGGTGCCCAGGTGACTCATGCAGGGAAGGGAAGGTATCCCAGTAGGTGTCAGCACATCTAAAAAATCAAGAATTGCCCTGCCCTGTTCCTGCTGCTCCCAGCCCCTGGGGAGCCCCAAGCCCTGCTGCACCCTGGCACACAGCCTTAAAGTGCAGTGTCCAAGAGCTGCCGCTGAGCTCTGGTTTTGCCTTTGTTGGACTGAGCAGCACGTATACGCTGGAGCTGCATTAGCCCGCACCTATCTGTATGCTAATATAAAATCATGATGAATTATCCAGTCCATTTTGGCTCTGTGCAGAGCTATCAAGAGTCTCAATATGCAAATGGGTCTTGTTTATCATATGATAGATACTGTGTAACACAGCACCTAAATTACACTGAGTTTGCAATACCATCTGGTTGCATCTTTCATTACATTAGGGGATCACTTTGTTATATTTGATCTGAAAATTAGCACAGGAATAAAGCAGAGCCATGGCTCCAGTTTGCAGTGGTAAAAAGCTCTGCTTATTCACATGACTGTCGTGGTTTGACCTTGGCTAAATGCCAGGTACCCACCAAGTCGTTCTATCACTTCCCCCCCCCTTCCCCCTTTTTTTCTCAACAGGGCAAAGAGGGGAAAGAAAATAAGATAGGAAAAAACCCAACCCTTGTGGGTAAAACAAAAGCAGTTTTAATATAAGCAAAGTGAAGCAAAGGTCCCCGCGCGGTAGCAAAAAAAAAGAAAACAGATTTATTCTCTACTTCCCATTAACAGGCGATGTCGGGCCTTCTCAGGAAGCAGGGCTCCAATACCCGTAGTGGTTGCCTCGGAGGACCAAGGGTGACCCCACCCCCTTCCTCCTTTTTCCCAGCTTTATACTTGAGCAGACATCGTATGGTATGGAATATCCCTTTGGTCAGTTCGGGTCAGCTGTCCTGGTTGTGTCCCCTCCCAAGATCTTGCCCACCCCATCCCACTGGGTGAGGGAAATGTCAGAAAGAGCCTTGGTGCTGTGTAAGCACCACTCAGCAGTAGCCACAACACCAGTGTGCTATCAACACCCTCCCAGCTCCCAACATAAAACACAGCACCATGAGGGCTGCTACAGGGGAAAACCAATTCTGGCTCAGCCAGACCCAGTACAGTGAGACAAGTGGGTCTCAGACATAAATCTCTTTTCTCATCTTTAGGTCCAGAAAATAGCAAGTACCAAGAAGGCCACTGCCAATATCTATTATGCACAGGTTTACCTGGAAGTTGTGTCAGATGATTTTGCCATAGAGGGCAACTTCCATTCAGATTTTCTCATGTGACAGAAAAAGGTTGATATACGGTGGCTTGAGGAAGAAGGAGATGCCAGTAAAGGCTCAGAAGAATAGCCCACAGGTATTAAGTTACTCTTCGTTTGATAGGCTTTTAAGACAGAGAAAAGAAAATACTTCAGTTAACTTTTAGCAAGCTCCAAATCTTCCTTTGACTTCAAAGGAATAATAGGCTACTGTATTTATTTTATTGGTCATGCAAGGAGGTTAAAGGAAGTTGACTATTTCTCCTTGTTGTCCACATTTCACTCAATCAGATGAAACACTTTCTTGGGCTCCTCTTGCAGACCAGCTCTCTGGCTGTCTGATTAAACCACAGTATGATGATTCATCATTGTCTGTCCATTCCCACTTTATTGACGGTCTAATTAAAATGACTTTTATGCCCAAAGATAATTGCTTTTTTCTATTATTACTCTGAAATGTTAATATAATCTAGCTCACCAGTCTCTGTGTCTACCACTAGAGACAATAAATAAATTAAACACAGAAAAATGATGTTTAAATAACGTTAAGATTGAGTTATAAAACTGCACGGAAATTCCAGTTAAGGCCACACAATGTTGCCAAAGACATTTGCTGTACATATGGCTGGTTGTTTCTCAGAGTCCCAGAAAAGGTGATGCTATGCACCCTGGGTGCTTCATTAACAACACATTACTGGCCTTATAGAGTCAAGTGAAGCAGAAAATCATTTTACAGTGGTCATTATTTTTACAAGTCAGTACTTACTGGCAGTTGTTACCCTGTGGCATCTGAAATATGTGGAACAAAAGATGTTGGCAAATGTTGTCTTTTCAGTGGAAACCTCTTAACAGTCTCATTAGTTAATAAAGTTTTTAAAAATGCTTTCTTTTGTGGTTTTGTCTAGTAGCCCTTTGATAAAGGTAGTAGCACCAAATTACTGCCCTCAGAAGACTGATAGAGCAATAAAAAATATACTTGCTACAAATGAGCTATTTCTGTAAAGAACAATCAAGTCAATATCAATATTGGATGTTTTGATTTTAAATACCCAGAATAATTTTTTTTGTTCCTTATTGATTTTTAACTACCATCACCCAATATTCAATCTTTCACCATTTCCCAATTTTCAGTACTTTTCCTTCATCTTCATTCCTTATTCTGGGCCTTTATCAGCCCCAAACACACACGTGTGTAACTGTATATGCACATATGGACATAAGCAATGCCAATTTGATTGTAACTGATATTTGGAGTTGGTCAGATGCATCTTATCCAGCCTTAGAAAGCTACAGAGTGCTTATCATCAAGCCCAGCTGAACAGCAAATTTCAAGTTTATCCATACATTTTCTGTCTTTTCTTAACCTGAAACTTTACCTTGTGCTTTTAGTGATAATTGTATTAGATGCCTGATTTCATGTGGCCTTTTTAGTGAAGCCTAAACACATTGGCCTTCCCAGAGACATCCGCTGATAGCTTTCCATTCCTGCTGGACTGAGTTGCAGAATTTTGCAGTAACCAATATTGTCACCTAAATGCTTCACGTCCTTCTAGCCCTGATCCATTTTTTGAGGCTTGTTGTAAATTTCCATAACATCAAAAAACTTCAGACTTTGCTTTACTTCTCATGCAAGCTCATCCCATGAGCAGAAATTTTATTTCATGGGGAGAATGTTGAACTTAAAATCTTTTGACATATCAGACTGGAAAGTGACTTTTTTTTATGTCTAGAAGAGCTACCTGAGTTATCCCTAGAGATTTGTGTGGTTTACTTTCAACACCCTATAATTAGATTCATACCAACTGTAAAGAGCTTGATTTTAAAAGATAAGATCAGTGAAAAACAAGAGCAGATTTACAGGAGAGATGAAGGGTAACTTGCTGACAGACTGATGAACACCTCAGGACACAAATAGGGAACGGTCAAGCTGCTGTCTTCCCTTCCCAACCACTTCTGCAGACACAGCTAGTTCTGAAATGGCCCTCACACAATGCTGCTCATCTCATTCCCACCAGTTTTCTGTCACATGTGCAGCACACTTAACTTCAAAAATAACTGTGACCCCTGAGAGACCTGGGTGTCCCGTCCTTGTCTCTTGACTCCTTGTCCTTCATATAGTCACAGCAAGTTATGGGCTCAGCGAACTCAAAAATGTTTGGGACATTTGCCAAAATAATTTTCAGGTGGTCCTTAACAAGCATCAAGCCACCAGTGACGTTTCAGGAAGCATCAATAGTCATCTGACTTCTATAACACAACAGATTATTTTTCTAAGTAGGGCAATACTCAACTTGCATGAGGAGAGAGTAAGAGCGCTCTAGGGGAACCTGTACCATATGCCTGTTTTGTCCCAGCATTATCAGCCTCTAAAATTTATATACTCAGGGTAAAGGCTTCTGAATTAAAAAAAAGGAAATGTCCCCTTAAGCCCTTCCTGACCTTTTTCTTCTCACATGGATACACATGTGTACTTGCTGGGGACCCTATCTCATTTGCCACTGCTGGGACCATCTGTGTGGACACACCACTTAGCCCAGCTGCTCCTTGAATTAAGCCTGTGCTGCTTCATGAATGTATTACCTATAGTAATCTTTAATTAGTGCAGATTACATCTTGGTATTACTGATGTCCCATTCTATATGTACTAGTTCAAGCTCTCTCTTAGAGATAATGAATGGATATGTTCATTGCTAAAAACCTTCACTGACAAAAAACAACAAAAAAAACAATATAAGCAAAAACCTGAGAAAAAGCAATTGTGAGAACTCAGATTCCAGTTTTAAAGTCTGAACCCAAGACCTCCAGTAGCAGTAACTGAAGACAAAAAAGACAGATCTGATATAAATTCCTCCCTGTCTTCATCAGTAAATGGATAGAAAGCCAATGTCTTTTTCTCACACACCAAAAAAAAAAAAATAATAAATAGTTGGAAGAGCTTTACTTTCACAGCAGTTTGCTGTCCATTCTCAGAAAAAGGCTTGATTTTCACAGTAGACCAGCTGTTAGCTGGGAGAGAGTTATTATGTAATTTCATCTGTATAATATTTATCATGGAACAGACACAGTGTTTTTCTCTCTGTTAAATCTTTATCATCACACTACATGAGACAGGGAGTTATTCAAATGGTAATCGTGACACAAAGAAAGCAAATGGATTGCAAAGCTTACAGGGAAAGCGTATCAGGTTAGAACCTTTGAACTACAATCCAAACCACAGTTCCATCCTCTCTTCCCTGATTTCTTGAATACCTACTTAAGACAACCTTGGAAACTGCCTTGAAAGATCATGTCAAACATGAAACCTAATGTTGAAATGGGAGTTTAGTAGTTGCTTTTCTTCTAAAATCTGCTATTTGTTTATGGTTTAAGCCTCTCTATTGCATAGGGCAAATTATTCTTATTGGCCACTGACTGTAGAAGGATCTCTTGATGGGAGATATATGTGCACATACCTGGGATAGGTGGAATTGTATTTCTTCTTGAACAGCCTTTCTCAAATCTAAGACAAAGCACTCTGCCATGATGCCAGAGTCGCCAATGTGAAGTTTGCACAAACAAATGCTGATCTATCTGCGAAAAAGAAAATTCAGCTGTATTGCTCCTCAGTTAGTCTGTGGAATTCCTTTCAGCTTTAGTCTGTAAAATACTGCTACTTTGAAGATATAGCAGCTACTTTGTGTATTATTTGAAAAAGTCTGTAAGATTTCATTATCAAAAGCAAGATCATAAATATGCACAAAAGTAAATTTACAGAAGTGTTTAATTTAATACTGCAGTGTCTCTTTTGAATCCTACAGGAGTTGACTGATCAAAGCAGAAGAAGAACAATCAATTTAACTTGACTCCTTGCCTTTTTTTATATATTTTTTTAATTCCCTCCTCTAAAAATATCATTTTTCTCCTAAATTGGACATGTTAAGGCAAAATGATCTAAGTGGGGCTTTCTGAGTTTCCTAAGCATTATACTGTTGTCTTTAATCAACATGGAAACATTGGTCTACACAGAGTGCAGAACTACCTTCTGCAGAGCATAGCCTCACTATGTGAATAGTTTGGATTGCATTGGATTGGGCTGGATTATTCATAAACATACTTTACATTTTCTGAATATTTGCTTTTCATTGTTTTTATTTGTTTTTCATTTTTATTCTTTTATTCAGCATTGCTCAAATAACACATAAATTATCTTCTCTAACAGTAGCGATTAATAGCATCATCTGAATACTGAATGAATGAGCTGGCAAAGACTGAATTAATGTTTTTTTGTCATGGTCTGAACTATTTTCTTTTAGTTTGTCAAAAACATTTGCTTTATTCCCTTGGGGAGTGAGAGAGAAGTGCTGGACACCTCTCCTTCATGCAGGATTAGGTAGAAGCTGCAATTTCACTTGCAGCAGGAGATAGTAATCCAAAACAAGCCTGCACACAGCTCCTCAGAAACCAAGCTGCACGAGCTGGGCCCTGCTAGACAGCAATGTGTACATCTGCAAACAGAAACAGCAACAGAAGAGCTTTCAAAAAAATGATTCAAGTAACAAGAAAAGGAAATGTGCCCTGAAACAAAATAAACATTTTGATACAGTGTTGCTTCTAAAGAAGCTTGAAATTGGGAATTAATAGATTATTTCATTTTTATTTCTTCCCTGTTCAGGTGAAACTTTATGAATACACTTTCTCAAGAACGAGGGCTAAGCCTTTCCTCCTTCCAGGGGGAGCTGCCCACAAGCCCGAGACACTGGCTACCTGCAGGAGTCATAGGAAGTACCAGTACAACAGAATTTTAAAAACCACACATGTTCCTAGCAGTGCAATCCAAAGCAATATATTTCACAACTGGTGAGGCAAACAAGGGTATAGATTGGCAATTTTGAGTTCTCCTGCTGGAAGTGCTTGTGTGGATCTCATGAGAAACAAAGAAAGCTCCCTCCAGTCCACTGACCAGCCATTAGCGTATCCCCAGCAGCAGCATCACTCCTAGGCCTCCCAGATCTAGGCACAGATGCCAGGCAGATCAACAGAACTAAATCAATGGTTGAACTGTCTGGAATAACAAATCAAGACAAAGAAATTAAGATATGCTCAAAATTATATTCCATGAACATAAAGGGAGAACATGTGTTGCATATGTTATTTTTTGCAGATAAGTCATTCTATTCCAGCTGTGAAATTAATCATGTTTCACCAGAACAGTTTTGCATATCAATAAAGTGCTACATTGCTTAGTAATTCAGGTATTTCATAAGAAAGTGCAAATTTGTAGCATGTAGATTTCCACATCAGAATAGGCTTTTACAGATTCATAAGGCAAAATTAAATTTATAATTGCAAGTTGCAATCATTGTGCTGAAAATAATGTCGAGTTGAAAATCTACCTGCCCTGTAATATTGCAGGAAGGATCTCTTAGCCTGGAGCTGAAGTGATTGATCTGTCATTTAAATGCCAGGGAGAGCTTTTAGGACTGGAGAGAGAAGAACAATAACGCAGGTTGGTGTTTCATTGAAATGGGGCTGCTTGACAGTGCATTCGAAATGCTTGTCCTTTTGCAACTTCAGTTACGTCTCAGCGTAAATAATGCTTTTCTGCGACAGTGCAGCCTCAAAACAAACAGAAGGAAAAAAGGGCCCATTTCCTCCCTTAAAGTGTTTTTAGGGAATGCTCAAGATTTTTTTTACTGTTTGGGGCTTGCTTTACTGCATTAATGCAAATGTGCAACAGTAAGGTCATAAGTGAACAGCACCAGCCAGAGTATGCTAGATAGATGTAACAAAACATCCCATAGGAAAACTAGACCAGGGATTACATCACCTTGTTGGGTTTTAATTGCCAAAAGTATCAAGCTGTCCAAGCTCCCTTCCCAGAAGCTACAGAGGGAGCAGGTTTTAGCCCTAAATAAGTTTGTCTTCCATACCCCACTCTACCTTGCAGGCTTCAGTACCAGCAGGTTTTTTGAACATAGTGAGCTCAGACCAGGCATATCTTTATTTCTCTCCCCTTCACTTTTTTGTTGAGGAGCTGTTTTTCCTCCTGAAAGACAGTCATGCTGTGAAATGGAGAAAATGTCAGGTATAATAATACATTGACTCCCTAGGCCTATTAATGGTGTCTGAACAGCCCTAATTTTTGTAGCTCTGCTAATCTTCAGCAATAGCTCCCAAAACTGGGACACATAGGTTATAACCTGAGAAAGAGGAGAACAGTGGGAATGTTCACTATGTTTCTTGCACAGGATGGATATTAAAGCTATGGGAGAGGCCGTCAGATAGAGCAGAACATGGGGTGGTATGAACATGGCTACTGGGAGCAACTGGGGGAGAGAGGCAGGCATCAAAGCTCATAGGCCAGAAGAGAGCACAGGCAAAGGGGGTCGCACCAGGGCAGCCCACAGGAGGAGGAGCAGCGAGCAGGAACACCACCGTATTAATTCACCTCAAATCAACCCTTCCTATACAGCAAGACTTAAAAATGTAGGCTGCAGCTAAAAGTTACTGCAACTGTGGGAAGACTACCAGCTGGCCTGCCCCATGGAGGAAAGAGCGTAAATGGCTGTTAACACCATAATACTTGCTGTGACTCCGTTTATCTATCAATCAGATTAAAGTTTTCCATCCAATAATAAAAATATTGGTTGTTAAGGCATTTGACTTGTATTTGCAAGTGAATACAATTAGTTCACTCATCACCAGAGTAATTTTCACACACTTCTGGTGAGCACTGAGATTATGTTTTTGTGGTGAAACCCTTTCAGCCTGAATTCATCTCTTATTGCTGCCAAGCAAGCCCTGAGGAAAAGCTTGCACATGCAGGCTGCCTGCTCTGTCAGTGCGTTAGGCAGAGCACCAGTAATTCCCAGCCAGAACACAGGCTTTCCTGGCCAGCAGGATGATAAGTATGTGCACCACTTCTGTATTGGCAACCAGCTGGATGGAAGGTCAAAAAGCATATGTATGTTCTCTGGAGAGTCACTAATTACAAAGAGCTAGCTCTTCTGGACCAGCAGCCAACAGCGGTCAGTGAGGAACAGGGAAATTTGTCACACCATAGCAAGAACATGAAAGAGATGGGGGTTGGAGGTGGGGAGTGGGGAGAACCACAGGGTAGGTTGGGCTATTGTGAGATGAGTGAGAAATGACAGGGGAAACTACAGCAGTTTTACTGGAAGACATTACAAGAAGGTCAACTGTAAGGGACACCTTCACTGACAGATCTAGAAGCATGATGGTGAAGCCTGCTGAGGGCACAGCAAGCACTGAAAGTATAGTGCTGGTGACAGGCTACATGGAGGGAACAAGAAGTACAGAGGCAGAAAAACACTGAGGGACAAAGAGTACTCTGAGGGAGAACACAGGGAACTGAGGGTATTTCCACAGGCAGAGGGAAGGTAAGAGGAAGAGGCATTCCAGTACATTCCGTTGCATCCATTTTCATCTGAAATCCAAACCTGTCTTTGGTTAGGTTATGACTTAATCAGTAAAATATAAACACTGATCTCAATTAAAAGTGAGCAACATTGCTGGTCCCAGTGACATTCTTCACACTAACTATAGATAGTGTTTCCAAACTAGTAAGTTCTTTCAAAAGAGAAGCTGTTTGTTTATGCCTGCAGCATTGTCTGCTTTTGCAAAGCAAGGAAAGCAATGCCTAATTAATTATGTTTGTTACCTATCCCCCGGAAAAGGAAATGGATAGAGGAGAAATTGTATTTCCCTTGAATGATCACTTTCTGTGTTAGCTCAGCAAGAGGGACTTGTTTGTGCTTAACCAGATCAATCTTTAATTCATAAAATGAGTTAAACATATATCTCAGTAGCTGTTATTCTGTTGCCCTGCAGCCATGTGGGCTAAGCAAGGACCTCACATCAGACTTCAGGTACAACGTTAGACTCGATCCTCTGTGGGGCAGGGGATGGGGGAAGAAGGTCTAGCCTAAAACCAACTTGCAAAACACATCTCTCATAAATAGGAAGGAATTGACCAAAACTTGCGTTCAAAGTTAACCACGTAAGGGACATAGCACCAACAATCCAGAAAATAAGCATTTAAAATTTAAAAAGCCTTGTTTCTGGTGCTGTCTAATAATAAATAAATACACACCAGAAAATTAATGTTAGGGGTTTAAACCAAAATCTTAGTCAAATCTGACCAGAATTTGAAATTTGTTATCAAAAATTATCCTTGATACAGCTGCCAAAAAGCAGTAGCTAAGCAAGACAGTTACACACCTAACAGATAAAATCTGGGCTTATTATCAGTGATAGGCTGGATAATCTTCACAGCACTTTTTCAACTCCCTTTCTCTTTGGCTGTTCTTTTGTTTTAAAGAAAGCTGCTAAACTTTCTGTAATGCATATTTGTTTAATCAGTCCCAAAGCAAAATTAATATTTAGATAATTTTAGGTAACACTATATTTTCCCCCCATAATTTCAAGAAAAATTTCGTTGACATTATGTTTACAGAAAAGCAATATGAGCTGGTTCATTTAACAATCAGTGACAAGGTAAAGTCCCCTGTGAACCAGGCACATCTAAATTAGTGTTTTCCTGTGCAGTGTCCCTTCATGATAAAAATATTAATTAAAGCTGGGAATGAAGAAACAAAAAGGAAGAGGTAGTTTAGCACTCAGATTACAGAAAGGGTAGTCCACAGTTGCAAGCCTACGGAGTTTAGTTAAAACCTTGTAAAAGAGGAATGTAACATTGCATCTAGATAAAAATGTTCAGATGTTTATTAACAGCCCATACAGACTTCTTTGATACGCATTCAGATTATAAAGCCTCAGAGAATAGGCATTGCTGTGAAATAACCAGCCCTTCGTGCTTCCAATTCAGAGTGCCATGGTAATAAGCAGTGATCTGGTTATATTTCTTCAGTGCCCTCTACTGGAAAAAAAATCAGCATCCTGCATCACGGCTTTCCCACGTGCAGTTTACTAATTCTCTACTGAGATTGTATAAGGTGTGCAACTGGTTTTACTTAACAATTTAAAGAAAGCTTGAAGACTTTTGCTTTCCCATCAGTAAAACTATAATCAAGAAATAGCCTTGGCATTACATAAATTTGTCTAGATTGAAAATTCAAAATTTTTTCCTTTTTCTTCTTTTTCTTTTTTCTTCTTTTTTCTTCTTTTTCTTCTTTTTTTCTTCTTTTTTCTTCTTTTTCTTTTTTCTTTTTTCTTTTTCTTTTTGTGCAAATAATACACAGTGTTTCACTTCTACGGAAAAGATACTTTAATAGATTGAGTCAGTAATAATTCTTTTTCAATTATTAAAACCAAAGCAAAAAATTTACTGGTGCCAAAGAGTTAAGACTGGAGATAATAATAATGAAAAGAAGGGCAAGTAGTTAATAACAGCTCATTAAACACTGTCTCCTGAGAAGATAATTGAACAATTTTTTTTCAGTTTAAAAAAAATGGGAGATTAGGGGTTTGAAGGCAGCTTCAGCTTCTTCCTTAGTCTCAAAGTACAAGCAGAATAGAGGAGATTCACTATGAGTTGTCAATACTCTATCTAAAATTTATTTTTAAAGATTAAACAATATTACAAAGGACAACATGTACTTTTTTCTACTTAGCACATTTAAGGTTTCAATGGTCTAGTCATTTTTGTATCCCCTAAATACAGTGTTTTGGAGCCAGCCAGGGTGCAGTGAAGGGAAGCCCTGCCTCCAGCATTTGGTCTCACCCTCCTGGGAGTCTGGCCTGGCAGAGCTCATTTTTTTTCATTCAAAATTCTCTTCTTTTAGTCACAACTTCAGATTTTAGGTGTTATTGTTCATTTCTTGGCTGTCTTCCTGTCTACAGTACCATTATTGCTAGGTACAAAGCAAAGTGGTGCCATGGTGACAGTCAAATTGTAAATTATTAAAGAAAATTAATAACTGGATTGGACACAAAAAATAACTGTAAATGCTATTTGGCACTGCTGGAAGTAATATAATTACCTCTGTAATAATTTCAGAGAGATTGAAGCTCAATTCTGCTTTGCTTGTTTGGGAAAATAATCTATTATTACTAATGAAACAGTCCAGAAACATTTTGAGAAAGATTTTGTATTGAATAACAGCATTTAACAACCATGTAGAGATGGAAAATAATTACAGAATAACCCTGGCTGTCAAAAGCCCAGAAGTACTAATGGCCTGAGAAGGTGTGACAGTTGACTCAGTATTGGTAGACTTGTTACATTTTCAAGGTCTCAGTGGATAAAGCTGGAAAAACCTGTCCAAGCCAGCAACTGCAACCAACCACCTCACCCCTCTGGAGCTGACAGTTTCATCACCTGTTTAGCACCCTGAAAAACAAAGATGCAAAATACTAGCGATCAACACATTTCTTCTCTGAAATCTGCCAGTTTTCTGACTTCCCCAAATGTTCCTGAAACAGGCCCCCCTCAAAAAAAAACAAAAAAAAAATACAAAAACTGAAACTCAGAATAGAATTCAGTGTTTTCCTGTGGTCCCTACAGCTGTCACAGACACCAATGGTCACCAGCTCCTTTCCAATCCCAGTGTGGATTTACCCATGGTCCCAGTAACCTGCATGTCTCCCTGGGTCCACCTGCAGCACTCCCAGAATGTAGTGTGCACAGAGCATCTTCATCCTCCTCTCTTTCCATTTATCTGCTCCCAGTGGCCGTATGCTGTTAGTTTTATTCCCCCAGCTCCTGCCCAAGGCCAGGGGACACCCCAGAGCCTGTGGGCTCCATAGTTGCTCTGGGAGAGCACAAGCAGCACTGAATCCCAAATGGGATAGCTTCTACCAACTCATCTCTGTTCATCACTGAGCATTTGCCACTTCCTAATAACTCAGCTACCAGGTAAAGAAAGTACTGGGCAGAACATCAGCTCCACCTTCGCTGGTGGAGAGCTAGTGTAAATGGCTCATTTGGGGAGAGGAGCTGAGGACACAAACTCCAAGCAGAGAAGCATTGCCTTGCAGTCCCCAGTGATGATCACTGGAACATGGGGTTAAAACACAGACTGTCCTATTTCTCACAGGTGAGACAACCTGGCACTTCTAGAGCCTGGTGTATCAAATTATCAACAACAAAAAAATGGGGAACAACTTTTAATCCTCTGTTTTGAATTTCTAAAAAGAAGCTACTAATGCTGGGGTGGTGAGTACCTCATAGCAAGACCAATGTCTCAGAGTGACAAAGGATGAGCTTGTGCAGGTGTGACCATGGAGGCTGTGAGCCTGGGGAAAGGCCTGCTGTGCTTGCATGCCACTGGCATAGCGGGACTTGCTGGGGACAAGTTACTCCCTGATGAGGCAGCAGGTAAAATATGGTGGTCATCTGCCAACAGAGCCTCACTGAAACCAGGTGAAAAAATTGAGACATGCATTGGTCATGCACATCTTCAACCACAGCAGCATCCCTGCAGGGAAATAACATTTTTTTTCAGGAAAGTGAAACAGAAGAGGCGCTGGAAGTGCAAGACCAAAGTACACTGAATGGGAAACAGCACTGCAAGACAAAAACCTCACTTCTGCTCACCTCCAGGAGCAACCAAGCTCTTGTCCCTGGGGCTTTTCCCACCTTTCTTTTGAGCTTTGAGCATCCATCTTTTGTAGGAACTGACATGCCCTGCAAGTAACAGCTGCTTTCCTGAGCTGAGGCCAGGCAAAGTGTTTTTAAAGATTTCCCACAACATGAAGAGCCATGTCCAGAGGGAGAATTATGCTCACAGCAGTGTATGAACTATACAGTGATGAGGGAAAGGACACTGAAAATAGAGATTGAAATAGCTATTGTTTTCAGTTTTCCCAGCTTAGACAAAACTGTTTAATATCTCAATGTGATTTTTTAATGTGTAAACAAATAGTGCTTTAATAAAAGCAGTAATATGTCTGTAATCATAGATTTTTGTTTGTTTGTTTATACAGCTCCTCTCATGCAATGTTTATAAACCAGTTGCCATTCCTTTTCTGATAATTTCACTAACACATTGAAAGACTGCCTGGCAAGTCATAAAATGCAATTGCTGTTTTCACAGCATATTGTGCACTTTCAAGAGAAACTTTTAGCCTCAGATAAATGCTACTCATTGTTTTGTAACAAATTACAACACGCTGGGAGCACACTGGGAAATCAAATGTCAGCCTCCAACGTATCACTCTTCCATTTAAAGGTCACATCTCATCTTAGTGGGATAACTGGAACGTCTGCTGTGATTTCATATCCTAAAACCTCTCTTCTTTGCTCCTGCAAATGTTACCTTCTGACAGTCCCCTTCCAGTAATACGTCACATAAACGCACATAGACACAAATGCACATGGTGGTGCTGGGCAAGTAGATGAGACAGCTTCATTGATTCGAAGAAATCAACTGCTTTTTTCTGTCATTTCATTTCAGGGGTAAAATAATGCTGTACTATAAGGAAGAGAATCTCAGCTGTGATAGTTTGGGGCACAATATTTTATTATTGTATTGTGTTGTGTTGTGTTGTGTTGTGTTGTATTGTATTGTATTGTATTGTGTGATGGCCACAGGATAAGTATAAAATCTATATGGACATAGTCTAAACTCAGATCATCTCCCAGGCCTTTATACATGTTTCAGTATTTTAAAAATATGGCAAAAACTAATTAGATGAAAGTACAGCTGGACCTTTGCAGAGTATGCAGTAAAAACTGTCATAATTTTGCTTCCGTTTGAAGACATGAAGTTTCTCCCATCCTGCCCATTTCTGTCCAATCAATATTGTCGATATACTTTTAAATATTATTTACTATTTGGCTATTTACTTACTGTTTGGGGTTTTTTATTAATAACTGAAGTAGCATGTCATTAATTATGGCTTTTCAACTGAATTTATAGTGATATAATAAAAATAATTCTTATTTGTATATAACATTAAAACCAGGAAGTCCTAAGGTCTCAGTCCTGTACCAGTAAATCACCAGCAGTTTTATCACTAGCCAATAGACCATCACTCCACATAATCTGTACATACTGCATAAGAATTTCTGTCCCACTGTCTCTGTATGTGGGATCTCTAAAGGCATTGTGAAGTGGGCCATAGAAGAGGTCTGTAGCAGAGCTTGGATCCAGCCTCAGGAGATTTTAATTCATAGTAGCACTGTCAATATCTAAAATCACAAGAGGAAGGATATATGCTGCTGCACTGGAGTCTTGCTAGCTGCTATGGTGGTGTAGTTTTACATGTCAAAGTCATCACTAGTTTCAGTAGTAAGTTTGGTATATGGTTACTTCAGGACTAAGGTTTAAATAAGTATAGATAATAAAAAATTAGTTTTGATTTTAGCAATTAAGTCAGTTGCTGGGCTTTTAAAAAGAAATGTTTCTTCAGTTTTCAAGAACTCTCATGGTAAATTTTGGCTTCTCTTCAGTATTTCACCTATGGCCTTGGGCAAAGACATGGATGTTGGCTGTTGGCTCTGCTGTACTCTCTGACAACTCTCAAAAGAAATACTTTTCAATGGGAAATTACATATTGACAGCAGAAGCCAGGACAAGGTATGGGATGTATTCAAGATAGATGGCTTGACAGGTGGAAGAGGAAGTTCAGAGTAATCATTGTCAAAAACTGGGAGATATCTTCATTATATTATGGATACAAAAGAGGTTTGCCTCTGTGTGTGTTTGTGCATGTGCACCACATAGGGGTATGTGCCAATGTTTGTTATCGAAGCTCTTGCTGGAGAAAGAATAACCAGTGCAGTCTGGTAGATGATCAATTCCAGAAAATCCACCAGGCCACCTTTAGACAACTAAGCTCCAACTCTTACACAGAGATTCGCTAAGTGCTGAATTTCTCTTCCCCAAACCAATACTCCCTGAAACTGGGGTTTAATTCTTTTCAGATTTAGTGCAATTTAATTGCTGATTACATTTTCCAAACTCACAGAACACTTAGGGATCCTCTCCCTTCCAAAGAGCATTCACAGCAATCCCAGGGTCCCAATGCCTTCCTGACCGTCCACATCCCCGTGCCCAGCATCAGCAGTATATAAACAGCCAGCTTGCATCACACCTGAGTCATGTTACAGGTGTCTTTTTTCTTTTCTGCAGGTTTCTATTATTAATGAAGACTGAGAATAAACATGGAGTCTTACAAACATCTTGCACCTTTAGAGGAGAAGCTCCAATTACCTTTGATAGCTCTTTCTCAAGTGCCTTACCGAATGGAGAGAGTCCAGTGCTGGAGCCGCTCTAACAGACACTGAAGCTACCATTTTTGAAGGTGAGCAGCTAACTTGTTAGAGCCCCACTTCTCTTCTTGACTTTTTCAAACATAGCTCCAGATTAATTACCAGCAACTCTAGTCCAGTCCTGCGCTGAGTGGGATGAAGAGCAGAAGCTTATACATTAGCACATTGCAGAAACAATTCCAAACTTTTCAGTTTGTTACTCATGCTGTGAGCTGGAAAAATCAATCTCTGAGCTAACATACAGATGAGCACAGCAAGCAATTTATTTTTCTGTAGTGTTTTTGTAATGAGAGACAGAAGATTCATAGGAACAAAATCGTTTTAATCTAGAGAGGAGATTAAACAGATCAAGCAGATGATGATCATTCACCAGGGGGAACCCGGGTGGCAGGAATAAGAACTCTACACCTGACCTGGCCATAGCATGTAAACCACACTGCCTAAGAAGGGCTTAATAATTTCTAGCTTGCAGCTATTACATTCAAGTGTTTCTGGGTGAAGACCAGGATCAAACTGAACACCTCTGGCTTTTGTCTTTCAGCTCCTCACTTGGAGGAATTGCTCTTTTTCATGTTGTAACAGCAGCCTAAGAATCCACAGTTGGAAAATGACTTAATCATGGAAGACAGTGCAGAACAGCCCATAAGTTTTGCTTGATTTCAGCAACTGAACATATTGATTTGCATTCACTCTTTGAACTGGTAACTGGGGAAGAGAGAGAAACTCTGTCACATCACCTCAAAGGAGCTCCAGTTCCTCGACCTCTCTGGGTGGGTGTCATGACTAACCCGGGAAAGGCAAGGCAGGAGGTGGGGAAGAAGGTCATTCAGAGGCAGCATCAGTCACAAAGATGGGACTATAACTCAGCCTGGGAAGATAAATGAAGAAGCATGAATGATAAATGTTTCTTTTTTAGGATTTTCTTAAAGATCCATTTCTTCTTTGCAAGTGATTCATTGTTTTCCTCCTTGATTCTCAGGTTATCTTAATAAGCATTTGAAAAACTTTTATTCAGTAATAAAAGGAAATAAGGCTTGAAGTCTCATTTCATAAATCATATCTGACATTCAAAATATGATGAAGTATGAGGGCTTGTTCTTGCAGCAGCTTTCAAAAGAAAGGGTGTCCTGTGGATCATGCTCTTGGAACTCCTCTGAACAAAACTTCTGAGGGTGTGAGGAGAGAGTGTGATGGCTCTCACAGACCTTATTGTACACACCTTGTCCCTTTCCTTCTCTTCTGCTGCTCTGTGCACATCTCTGCTTTGTGACAGGCAGAGAAAGTGGATTCATTCTTCAGCATTACTTATTTGGCCACAAGTTTCAGTATTACAGACGACAGATGGATTAAGCATATCTGATGTACCTCTATGAAAATTCAATCCTGAAGAATTTAAATTTTCTAAAATTTAATCTAAAATAATCTAAATTCTGTAGAATTTATTTAGTTCTTATTTAATAATTTATTTATTTAATTAAACCTAGGCCAGAGCTATAACATTCCTCCACATAGGCAAATGGAGACAGAGCTACTCTGATCTATGCATGTTCCAGCCTGGTCTGGCATATCCACTCTTTTTGTAAGGAACACTTTCAAAAATAACTATACAATTTGACAAAATAATGTAAGTAGGTACAGCTTGTACCAAACCCCACTCTTGTTGCTCAGCTGACCCTCAGAAGGTCTCAGAGAAAAATAAAGTACCTTGGTAGCTGTTATTTTCCCAGTCAACCACATCACCCCACAACACCAGCAGTAACTTCAGAGATTCACTTCCTTTGATGAAAATTCCCAAGGCAGAAAGGTAATCTTAAAGGACTAGAAAGATAGATTATTCATCTACATGAATATTACTTGTTTGTTACAAGTGAAATACCTACATAGAAGCTACTGTTTGTGCAAAAGGTTGTGAGAACATTTCCAGCTGCAAAGGATCTCACACAGCCTCCACTTGCCCAAAACATTTTATACCTCAGAAAACCCATATGTAATACATTTTTATTGACAATTATGTCAGTATGGCCTATCAGGTATTTAGGCTTTTCCACCCACGTTTCGTGTCCTTCCCTGGCCACTTCAGTACCTTGAGGCACTCCTGCACCAACTTATCCTCATAACACTACAAATTCCGCACTTCTGTCATCCAAGATTAAGCATATGAACATAAGAAATGCTCAGTGGCAAGACACGTAAGTGTGGGGGTTTGATATGGACATATTTTCTGATTAATTCAATTACCCAGGTGGAGTTGCCATAGTTATAACCAAGGTCAGGAATTCTTATAGGTATTTTCTGCCAGTGGTTTTGGTGTTTTTTAGTCTGTTAGCAGATACGTAAATAGGGGAAAAGTTGCTAATGAAATGAGAATTTATAAATGTTGTCTTTCTTGAAATGAAAACCCAGTTCCCCATAGAAAACAAAGTTTTGCGTTTTTCCCCTCAAGGGTCAGAGTTTGACTGATAACATGACAATATATGTCCTGTCAAGGCCAAAATAAATTATTAGCAATAACATCTCAGTTATATAAAAAAGTGCAAATGCAGTGAGCTATGCAGTCCCAAGAAATGTTAGGGGTTACACTTCCACTGTGATAGCCCAGTAGTGATGCTAAGCTCAGGGACCAACAAGACAGCAAAGTCTTGAGGTTGTAAGAACCAAACTGGCACCGCCTGAGGGTGGCAATGCTAATGACAGTTCAATGACAGCAGCACCCACACTTGGTCCTCTCAGGGACAATGGCAACATTAGAAAATGGCAATTCAGCTTCCACTCAGCAAAATACAGCTTATTCATAGCATCTCCAGGCAAGTACTCATCTTCTGCACAGGCCCTGGGGTACACACAGACCTGTTCACCTTCTATTTCCCTCTCTTTACTACAGGCCAGACCAGCCATTTTGCATAGTTTTAGGTCTTATAAGTCCAGTTTTGGACCTGGTAAAATTAATCTGAACTGGAACTTGTTCCTACATTCTTTCGAAGTGGAGCTGTGCATTAAGCAAAAAAAAGTCTTTTAGATCCATTTCCTTGACCGTACGACCATACAAAGCCTATAAAAATAAATATAGCAATTATAACGCTAATTCAACAACATCTTTGTATTCTGTCATTCCACAGATGCTTCTGCCACAATGGGTAAAATTCAGGAAATGTTTCCATGTTGGTAATCAGAGGTGCAAAAATAACCCACAGAAAATGTTTCAGAACCCTTAAACTATATGGAGTGTACAACTGTACATATTTCTTTTGTGATTCCAACTGGCTATGTTTTACTCAGATAAACATGTGGATGCCCCCATCCTTTTTTAAAACTTTCTGAAAACATCCAGACCCAGAAAAATCTTTGTAAATTTATGATTTGAGATGAAGTTCCAGATAATCAGTTCGACAAAGACAAGTGTAAGGTCTTGCACCTGGGAAAACATAATCCAGGAGTGCAGCACAGGCTGGGATCTATTCACTTGGGGAGCAGCTCACTGGGAAGGGACCTGTGGGTCCTGGTGGACAACAAGCTCAACATGAGTGAACAGTGCGCTGCCGCGGCAAAGAAAGCCAACAGGTTGCATCAACAAGGGCATCATCAGCACAGATAAAGAAGTCATTATCCCACTCTACTCAGCGCTTGTCAGGCCACACCTGGAATACTGTGTTCAGTTTTGGTCCCTGCTGTGCAAAACAGATGTGGACAGGCTGGAGAGGGTCCAGAGAAGGGCCACAAAATTGATCAAAGAACTGGGAAGACTGCCATACAAGGAAAGGATGAGAGGGTTGGGTTTGTTCAGCCTTGAGAAGAGAAGGATTAGGGGAGACCTTATCACCATGTTCCAGTATTTAAAGGGTGGCTACAAAGAAGATGAAGACTCCCTTTTTACAAGGAGTCATATAGAAAAGGTGAGTGGTAATGGGTACAAGTTAATCCTGGAAAGATTCTGATCGGACAGAAGAGGAAAATTTTTCACAAGGAGAGCAATCAGCCACTGGAATAATCTCCCCAGCGAAGCAGAGGATTCCCCAACATTGGACACTTTTAAGATTCAGCTGGACAGGGTGCTGGGCTATCTTGTCTAGACCGTGCTTTTGCCAGAAAGGTTGAACCAGATAATCCTTGAGGTCCCTTCCAACCTGGTATTCTATGATTCTAAACACCAAGGTGGAAAAAACTCTGCAAACTTTGTGGAAACTGCCCTATCACTATAAAAAGCTCTCAAAATCAAACTGATTTATCGATTCAGAAACTTGAGCAGCCTTAAAAATATGCATTGGTTCTTGGTTGTGCAGTGACATTTTTTTAAATGTTAGCTGATTTCAGAGTACTATGAACATAGAATATTAAACACCAAAATTTCCTGTGATGCTGCTTACTCTTTAAAAAGTAGAGGGTTGAAATTTATTTTAGAAGAAGAAGAATTGCATGGGTTTTTGTTTTTTAATAAATATCTGAAATGATTACCTACCACAGGCGCTATAAATAATTTTCTTTATGGATTTGTGGTACAAATTTAAAATGCATCCTGTACTGCAGGAGCCAGAAAAATGACTATGAAACCATAGATAGGAGTAACTCTTCACCAGTAAAGCCAGCATCCACAATGACTTTGAGAATCCATAGGATTTTATCTTTTTTCCGTTAGGTCATACTTGCATCACATTAATGTTACCAATGAAAGTAAAGGAAAATACAGTCTTTAATGGCTTGTTAATACAGTGTGGTGGTGAGTTGTATTTTCTTTCTCCCATTCTTAATAGATATGCTCTCAGACATCTGAGATGCAGACCACATCCTGAAAGCAATGTCAGGCTCCTCTCACCACAGACTCAGGATGAACAGGACTGAGCTCTTACTTGAGGTATTTTTATTTAAGATCAAAAAACTTAACAATTAATATAGTTAGATGATCCTGTTATTTCTCAAAGCTGGCCAGTGTCTTCTCAGGACAAAATTAACTGGGACAGAACAGAGCAGCAGAGCAGGGCCAGGTTGGAGGAGGGGACTCAGTGCATTATGGGGGTAAGACAGGTAGAGGGCAGGGATCTCTCCCCTCTCATCAGCTGAAAAATCTCATCTAGGGTACAGACTCCTTTTTCCTAGCAGGAGCCCTTGCCCCCTTAGCCCTTATGTCTCCTTCCAGAGCAAGCTTAGGTTTCCAAGGCTCGGGTCCTGGCAAAGTCAGAGGCAGGATGTTGGCTTTCCTTCACCCTTACCATTTTAGCACTGTTTACAGCCTGTTACCACAGACAGCTGCCTCTCAGCCTGTGCTTAAATTGGTCTGACTATTTTTATTTACTGTGTGTATTGGGACTGTCAAACAATAGAGTGGTAATGGATGGCCAGGGAATAAAAGAGAAAATAATAATACTCTATTGTTAGCATGAATAAGAGGGGAAAATAGTTCAGCCTGGTTTTATCTGTGTTTATAAAAAGAAAATCCAGCCCCAAAAGTATGCACCTGTGTGTGAGTATAAGCCAAGTTTGGCAACTAGTCAGTTTTCTAATTAGGAATTAATTTCTCTGAAGTAATCACAGTGAACTAAAAGGAGCACTTATATGCAGGCTGCCAGGCAGCACAGAGACTACAGAGAGAGCCTCAGACTTGAGCTAGCCTGGTTTCAGTAGCATGGAGCTCTGTGGGAGTCAGTTCACCCTCCCAAGAAGAAGGTGACCACGATGACATGTGCCCTGGCACCATCTACCTGCTTGAAGTATTTAGGTCTCTCAGGGCAAGCTGTGCAGGCCAACTCCACACCAGGCTATGGACGGCAGCAGCAGCATACATGGGGACCACTCATAGTAAAACAGCAGTGGGCATTTTCTTCCCTATCAACATCAGTAGACTGACAGCAAAAGCACTCAAGTTGTGGGAAATTTAGCTTCCACCCTCTGTTCCACTTAATTCCTAACAAATATTGGGGTACAGCATTGCACTTCCCAGAGAGGGTCTTACCAGCCGTGGGCTTCTCTTCCCCCTTCTGTACTACTGTCTGTAAAGTGACATAAAAAGTCTGTATAAGCACTAATTTGAGCAGACACGGGGACCCATGTGTAGTCTCAGATCATACCTCGCAATCAGGTTACGAGTTTTGGCCTGACCTCTGCCTAGCCATAATAAAACTGACATTTTGTTTCAGCATCCTAGCAGTGAGTAACAGGAAGGAAGTTTGCACTGGACCTGAGTAGAAGGTCAGCAATGACACAGGCCATTACTCATCTCTGGGACATATGTTTTTACCTACCCCTTTTTCTTCTTATTCCATCCAAGCAGAGAGAAGGAGAAAGGGAGTTCCTTTTCTTCTCCTGCTTTCCATCAGGCTTCTGTATTTACCTTTCGCAGCAGTGAACACACATCCTTTATCACATCTTGAGTCAGCTGAACAAAACCAGTCAGGCAACATCCACCAGAGACCTTGCAACACAGTGACAAGCAATGTAAACAGGTCTCTGTGCTGCTGGTGCTAGAGTAACAGTTGGAAGATTTTAGTCCCTTTTTGGTGAAAGAAGAGTCACAAGCATGAAATAGCTATTGCTTGAAAAGTTGTAGATAAAGCTAAATTCATCTGTGGGCCTGCATCCAAAATCCCAGGACTCGAATGAATGATCTTCAAGGTCTTTTCCAATCTAGACAATTCTGTGATTCTGTGAAAATGGCAATGGTAGTACATAAAATCTGCAGAGCAAAACCATGAGTTCTGTCCATCTCTAGCTGAAACAAGCCCTGTGTGAAGCCAGCCAAGCCCAAGTGCTTGCTAACACTTTCAGATAGGTCAGATCTCTTGGCTGCTTTTTCTGGGATCAGTCTTAAGGACATCTGTACTCCAGACACCAGCTGGGCTGTCACTGCTAGCCTGGCCATTTTCTGTTGAGACGATAGTGCCAAGTAAATTGATTGTATGGTTTGGAGCTGATTGAGTTCTCAGTCACACAAATACTCTGTGCATTGCTGTTGTTTACCCCAGTTTTCAGACCTTTCACGTAGGTCATATTCATCTCCTCCCATTCTATTATGCCATGAGACTTGCCAGTAAGCTCTGTTTGTTAAACAAAGCTGACTGACATTTCTGAAAACATTTCTTAATGGACCAGCCACATCATCATAACCTCAGCAGCTGGATGCACACAGCTCAGAGGCATTTGGGAGCACTGATCAGCCACTCATTCTCTTCTGGAGAAAACCTTGCAGCTTCCTCATTCCCAGAATGTCAATGTCCCTTCTGCTACTGCATTAAGCAACACACTGGTTGGTGTTTGTTCACCCTCATTCCAGGCAGAAGGCAAAACTGTGTGCCTAATGCAATAATAAGCTGTGCCTAATGCAATAATTAGCTGTGCATGTAGGGCACATAATAGACCTTACATGAGGACATGAAAAAAGTTAGCAAAGGAGCTGCCCCCTTCACAGACACTAAAGTGCTAAAGGAACTGTTCCCAACCACATTTCATCTTTTATGTTCACACAACCTTTCAGATCAGCTTAAGCCCAAACTTCTGAGGGGCATTTTAAACATAAGGCCCAAGATTTTGACCAAGATTTGGTACATGGAAGAAGTCACAGTGAAGATATCTGACCTCCCTGCAATGTTTGTGCTAAGCCAGTATGTTTGTTAGATCACTACAGCAAGATGACTTGAGTCTGCACCCTGCAGTAAAGGAAAAGGCTTATTTAGGTCAATAGGAATGTTTTTCTCCTGTGAAATCGTGGTTCAAATTTAGCTCCTCAAATGGGACAGATGCAAGTATATTTAGACTATGATTAGGCACTAAGGATATATTTTGCGAACTATCTAATCTTACTGTAACTCCTTCCAGTTCCACCATAGCAGATAAATAATGCATAATTTTCATGTTTTGATAACTCTATGGTATAGCCATTTATGTTTTTCCAGGGCCTGAATCTACCGCTATGGATACACATTAGCACCAAGCACTTGAGACTATTGCCACCACATTGACAGTTATCCCAAAGCCCTGATTACTGAAATACCTAGGAGTTTTAGCATTGCATTTAATGGGGGAAGTTTTAGATCTCATAACACAGAAAATTCAAAACAAAAATCAACTGAGGTCAATAAACAAACCTTAGAAGAAAGGAAAAATACAGATCAGCCATTAAGAGAAAATAGTTTAAAATTATGGGGGATTTCACTATATATATTTTTTTTAATTAGTCATTATATGAAAGCCCAAGAAGTAAATAGCATGCTTGCTATACTACTTCACCACTGACTTTTAAACAGCCTCAGGTCATGGCCTTCTTCATCTTTGAATCACCTATTGAAATAATCTATGTGCCAAGTATTGGGACTTATCAGTCCAAACTCAGAATTATGCCTCACTTAGCATTTAAATGATTTATCCTTCTGTTTTTGAGGTGCCTGATTTTACTTTATGCTTTACTTTGGACAGATGCTACTGAATTTGCCTAGAGGGGCTGTATTCAAAGAAGTGAAAGATGGCATCACATAGGTATATCTCTTTATTACCATGCTTCTGAAACATATCAAAGAATTAAGCACGTGAGTGAATAGAATACCACTGGGAAATGAATTGACTTACATTTGATTGGACTTAATATTTCAGGGGTGACTCTGCCAGAAACAACAGCCTAAACATTGCTGTGTCAGCTTCTGTCTCTACAGAACAGAGCCAGCCTCAGATCAGGGTTGTAGAGCAGAAAGACCTCTCTCCCCAGGGTCTCTGCCCAAGGGATTCAGCCTTCCATTGTCCATTATCCTCAGAGCCAACTGATGTCACTTTGGGAGCACTGAGCAATTCTGGTGCCAAATGCTCACTTTGTCCTAGCTGAGGAGCAAATTAAATGAGCAGAGTACTGGGGTGGAGGGAAGGAGAATGGAGTTGATGTCAAACGGTTAACAGTGACTTTGCTCTCCTGCAGAAAGATATGCCAGAAAGCTCCCAGGCAGTTTGGACATTTTAAGCACTCCTCAGGGTAAAAGGGTAGCTGAGCTGAAGTTACAGGTGATTCTTACCAGGGAGTTTTGCTGTGCATATGTCATAGGTGTGGAAAAACTGGTGGGATGTTCACACTTATTTAATGTCACAGAATCACAGAATCACAGAATCGTCTAGGTTGGAAAAGACCTTGAAGATCATCCAGTCCAACTATTAACCTAACACTGACAGTTCCCAACTACACCATATCCCTAAGCACTATGTCAACCCGACTCTTAAACACCTCCAGGAATGGGGACTCCACCACTTCGCTGGGCAGCCCATTCCAACACCTAACAGCCTGTTCTGTAAAGAAATACTTCCGAATACCCAGTCTAAACCTTCCCTGGCGCAACTTGATGCCATTCCCTCTTGTGCTATCACTTATTACTTGGTTAAAGAGACTCATCCCCAGCTCTCTGCAACCTCCTTTCAGGTAGTTGTAGAGGGCGATGAGGTCTCCCCTCAGCCTCCTCTTCTCCAGACTAAACAACCCCAGTTCCCTCAGCCGCTCCTCGTACGACATGTGCTCCAGACCCTTCACCAGCTTCGTTGCCCTTCTCTGGACACACTCGAGTAATTCAATGTCCTTTTTGTAGTGAGGGGCCCAAAACTGAACACAGTAATCGAGGTGCGGCCTCACCAGTGCCGAGTACAGGGGTAAGATCACTTCCCTGTCCCTGCTGGCCACGCTATTTCTGATACAAGCCAGGATGCCATTGGCCTTCTTGGCCACCTGGGCACACGTCTGGCTCATGTTCAGCCGGCTGTCAATCAACACCCCCAGGTCCCTCTCTGACTGGCAGCTCTCCAGCCACTCCTCCCCAAGCCTATAGCCTGCTGGGGGTTGTTGTGGCCAAAGTGCAGCACCCGGCATTTGGCCTTATTGAAACTCATCCAGTTGGCCTTAGCCCATTGCTCCAGCCTGTCCAGATCTCTCTGCAGAGCCTCCCTACCCTCAAGCAGATCAACACTCCCACCCAACCTGGTGTCATCTGCAAACTTACTGAGGGTGCACTTGATCCCCTCATCTAGATCATCAATAAAGATGTTAAACAGGAGTGGCCCCAAAACCGAGCTCTGGGGGACACCACTCGTGACCGGCCGCCAACTGGATTTAACTCCGTTCACCACAACTCTTTGGGCCCAGCCATCCAGCCAGTTTTTTACCCAGCGAAGCATGTGCCCATCCAAGCCTCGAGCAGCCAGTTTCACCAGGAGAATGCTGTGGGAAACGGTGTCAAAGGCCTTACTGAAGTCAAGGTAGACAACATCCACAGCCTTTCCCTCATCCAATAAGCAGGTTGCCCTGTCGTAGAGGGAGATCAGGTTTGTCAAGCAGGACCTGCCTCTCATAAACCCATGCTGACTGGGCCTGAAAGTTGAGTAAAAGGCTGCAGGAGCATACTCTGCAACTACCTTGTGAGCTTCAAGGGGTGGAAGAATCAGTCAGAACATTTTCTCTTAATTCTCTCTGATTCTCAAATCTTTTATCCTTCCATCTTTGACAGTATGACTGTGAGGCTGTCGATGCTACACTACTAGTGATATCCAACCTAATGATTCAAACTGAAGCCTGGGAGAAAGAGTTTGCTCATCCCATACAGAGATAGTTCTGTCACCAGCTACCAGCTGACTCAGTGACAGCACTTTGTTTTGAGCTTAGTCAGCTTCTGATTCTACCTGATGTTTGGAGTTAGAATAATTAACGCCAAAGAAGGTTTTCTTGCCACTATCGAGTAAGTGAGCAACTCACCTTCTGGTCTGGAATATTCACCACTTTTTACAAAAGCTATGAAAAGGTACCTGGTACCTGTTTTGTTAGGAATATACAGGTCACAGTTGAGGTTCACAGATAATATTACTCATTTCAGGACACAGGATAGTAAGGTAGGCAGCTGCCATCTGATGCTGTACCTCTGAAAGATTTATGTACCAAATAAAACTTTTGTACATTTGCTGCAGCTACATACATATGAAAGAAATCAGTATCTCATGCTCTGTGTTTTAGACAATAAACTTTCCTTTCCATCTATTAGGAGCTCTTTATTTCAGGAAAACAAAATTCTGAGTAAGGTTGTTTTGAATGATTCACTGTGAAAAAATCTGACACATTTAGTCATTACCTTCTCTGCAAAAAATCCCATCTTGCATGAAAGTGTCAGTTATTCTTGAGAATAAATGAAGAATGCATAAAGAATTGTCCATTTCAGGTAATCCATAAATAGTTAGCTAATCTCTGTTTAGCATGTGACTGGCTATGTTTCACATGATACTGTTTCTTCTCCCCAGACAGATCTTTTTAGAGACTCAAGCATAACAACAGTGAACAAATAGCAACCATCTAAAAACAGCCAGCATTTTTGTTCCTCTGCAGCTACCACATTTTTGACATGAATACAAGTATTCAGACATAGAAAAGACATTGTTTTGCAAACACACCTTCACTGAAATAAGAAATAAAGAATTAATAAAGAAATACTTTGTATGAGCAACTATTCAAAATCCTAATAAATATTCACAATATTTTCCCTATATTTCTAGCAATTAACATTTTAAATTGCTATCATATTAGCTTATACACTTGCATCTCTGCTTCTGTGTAATAAGGTAAGACAGGGTGTCAGACATCTTTTCAGTCTTGCCTGTTACAGGTTAGCAGGCTGGTTGTGCTGAGAAGTAACAAGTGTGCAAGTATGCGCAGTGTCTGAGGAGAGTGCTGCACTCCCCAAATTCCCACATTCCTGATAAAACATGAAGGAAGTTAATACCTATAGAAACACATACTTAAGATGCACAAAACACTTACACATAGAGCTTTCTTTGCTAAGCCTTCTCAGTGCATCCAGGTTTCAAAACACTACAGAAAACACACCTTGACCTCAAGAATTTAAAGGATGATTTAGCTCTTCCAGTGTACTTTTTTCTAGGTTCATACAGAGTCTTCTAAAAATTTTAGATGTTTAATTTAGGATGCTATGAAAAACGTGCTGAACTGAATACTATCAGTCACTTACCAGTTTGGATAATGTTGAATGGCCTTCATTACGTTCTGCTGAACTCTACATTCAAACATCATCTTTTGTAGTCCACCTATTACTCTTAAAGTGGGGGAAGAAAATATGTTTTCAGAACTTTTTTCAGAACACACAAGAGTCAGATGTCTCTAACACACTTGTACCTTTTTTTAAACTACTGCTTTTAGAAAGGATGAGCAATTCTCCATTTTCTTTCTACAATGATTGACATGTTCATTTTCACTCACATATATATGAACTTTGATAAGCATTATAATATAAGAATACTTCCTCACATTACAGCACACTTTCCTGTGGGAATAAATGCAGTACTTTGCCTAAAATATCAATAATTACACCATAGCTAAAAGGTAAGCAGCGTTAGTACCTGATATAGCATTGCTGCTGCATGTTATTGAACAGCCACTTAACCACTGTTCTGTTTGACAACTGTAGAATATAATTATATGTTACTTGAAAATGTTTCTTTTGCAAAGTGCCACTACAAAAATCTTTTTTATTTTAAAAAGACTAAAACACCTCAAAAAAAAAAAAAAAAAAGCAAGCCCTGCTGAGCTGAATGCTGCATTACAATCAAAAGTAAATCTGTTACTAATCAAAAGAATATAGAGGATAGTAAATATGGCCAATATAAAAGATCTATGGGATTGAACTTGGAGAGGGGATCCAATGACCAGTTTTCACCATTCTCAAAGTGGATGTGGTGGGACAAAGGAAATGGGAACCGAAGAGGGAGGCAGTGTGGCTGGAGGCAGAAGAGACAGGCTGTAATTCAAACCTCCCACTATCTCCCTACGTGCCTTTGGAGAAAGTGTAACCTCAGTGCTCCAACTTCACCAGTTCTGGAATGGAAATAAATGTTTCTTCTTCAGAAGAGTGTTGAAGAGCTGGTTAATCGTGGGCTTGCACAACACCCACTTTTCCCAGTTTCAGCCCAAAATGGTAATTTGAGAATCATTTGAGGCAGAACTGCCTGCAGACTTTTCCCATAGCTTTGAGCACCAGCCTGTTTGCATGACCTTTTGCCCAGGGCCAAGCTTGCTCTGCCTCCCTTCCCTGTGACAGGGATGCAGGCCAGCTGTGCCCAAAGGCACTGTGCTCTCCTTCCTCTTAGCCTGAGTGCAGCACCCTAGAGACAGAGCTCATCTGCATTCAGCATTTGCTAATGGTGAACATCAACAAAAATAGAGGAGACTTCTTGGATGAAATGTAAACCCACTGGTAAAGGTCAGAAAAACAAGGTCTAAATACGGTTATTGTGAATTTCCCTGATGTCTCACTCCAGACCCCTTGCTGCAGGGCTGTTTGCAGGTTTTTTTCTTCACCATCTGGTACCAACTGTTGTGTCCACTGGTTTCCAGAATCTCAGGCTCTCCCTGCTGCTGAGCCCAGTCAATGCCTGTGACAAAACATGGGACTAAAGTCCTCCTGGTCTGATCCAGAAAGAGAATTATTGTGATCCCTCCTAGAAGTAAAATGATACCAATATCTAAATTCTTAAGTGAAAGCACTGAATTATCACCTTGCTTACAGACATGTGTAGCTGGGAGCCCTTGAACTAGACTACCCATGAACAAAGACTACCAGAGTCTCATGTTTATTTGATTGGAAAGCCCCCACCAAGAATTTAAGACAATAAATTTCAGGTCTTAGAAATCAGGCTATTATGTGATAGCACCCTGTCTTATTGTATATCCTAACTGAATTTAACATCACACTACATCTCTATAGAGAAAGACAATGACAAATTTTATTTTGCTATAGGATACACAGAAACATATCTGCAAGATCACAACTAGATTACCCTCTTGACAGCAGTGATAAATGATTGTCATTTTCATCCTTTAAAGAACTTTTAAATCCATAAACTAGTGATCCTAGTGCTCCAGTAAATAAGTACACATTTTATTAGCCCTCTGTCAAAGCTAGCAAAATGGCCACACTGTGATTGCCCTTACCAGAGACACAGCCAAGCGGGAAACTCATCTACATGGGTTGCCACTTTACATTCCTTGACAGGACACATCTATCCTAGGAAATTTAACTAGTTATATGTTTCCTGGACACTTTGACACTGAGGCCAACTGGTACAGAATGCCTCATTACCATGCTATAAAATTTCTTTTACATTTATTAAAAAGGTGGCTCCACAAACTGCTTATTGAGAATGGGTTAAGCTAATTCCCAAGTGATGCCTGGAGATGGTTCAGGCGCAACCCATTCAAAGGACTTTCTGAAAATTTAAGAAGACAATCACAGAACCATAGAAATATTGTTTGAAGAATACTTAATCCAACATCCTACTTGAAACTAGACCATCGTCATCACAAGTTCAGGTCTGCCATGTCTTCGTCCAGCCATGTCTTGAAAAGATCCAAGGTTAGCAATCTGACATCCCCTATGAGCCACCTCACTATGCTTCCGGTGAAGTCATTTTTCTTACAGTCCAACCTGAACCTCTGAATCATAATCCATAGTTTATTACCACTTGCTGCAATGTCTGGAAGTACCGAGAAGAGCTTATTGGCAACTGAACACAATTTCCCTTGCTGACCTATTTATTGTAAGAGCTGAGCAGAAACTCTGGGCCTGGGTTCCAGAAGATGGATGGGGAAGAGATGGAGCATGGCAGAAAGAAACTGCACAAACTGGAGAGGTAGATGCCTTGAAAAAGAGCCCAAAATACTTCATCTTTGCAAGCCTTCCTCTGGAAACACGACCTAGAGTGATTACAACACTAGAGATTTGAACAGAGATGCCTTTCAGACTATGCTACGGTCTTCTCATACGACAGCTCCTAGCCCGTTGACATATTCCTTGCCCTTCTCCCATCTTTGGTGGAGGAGGTCTTATGTCAAGAGAGAAATGTTTGGAAAAAAGTTTGTCAGCATCAGAGCCAGTAACTACAACAACTCCAGAACATATTATAAGCCACTGTTTAGACTGCAAATCTGTGCATTTGATGTTGTCCAGTGGGTTTGACTGACAGACTATGGAGCATTGACAGATTATGGGGTATGACTGAGACTGCCGTGCAAATCACCAGTGGCAAAACTATTGCAAAACAGGGTATAGTTTGGTGGCAGTTAGGCATGATGTCAGGAGGACACTGACCCCTGTCAAGAACATCATCAGTGGCCACAGGGAGACACAAATCAGGATATGCAGGTTTGCCAGGTTCAGGGTGTAGATGGTATTCACAGTCAGTCCATCAGTCACAGGCTTCACCATTAACCCTCTTACCTCTGGGTTTTTTCATGTGCATGAGCTACTGCATCAAATTGACAGCATGAAGAGAAGAAAGGTAGGACAGAGCATGCAGCGAGCAACATTGCGGGAAAGAAGGAATACATCACTGTGCTGTCTGGCACAGTGGCTGCTGTGGTAGAATGGCTCCTTCCCCATTGTGACAAGAGGTGAGCACCAAGAGCTGAGACACGTGGTCAGTCCAGGTCTTCACATTCAGCATTTTGGCTTGAAGCCATTGCAGACTCTGTCTTCAGGCTCAGGAGTCTCACATCCACCTGCATCCCTCCTCCCCATGCTGCACAGGGAGACCTCAGAGCCTGCTGGCACCGGGTGTGCCACCACCTCTTCTCTCTGCAGTTACATCAAGCAAACCCAATACACCTCCATTTAAACCAGTCCCCTCTGCACTTATTCACTGGGCATCATCTCAAAGAAGATTTTGACACCTTAGAACAGAGAAGGGGGAGGAAGGGGTGGGGGGGAAACTTCTAGAAAGTGTCAGCAAATAAATGTTCTTAAGAGCACTGGTGAAATGCACAGTTGCTGTTCTTCTCTGTGGAGTATTTACACTACAAAGTATCAGTCACTACTGTCAGGCTTTAGGTAAACACATTGAATTTCTCCATATGTATACACTCACTTATTATATGAATGCACTTTAATTTTGTGCAAGTCCCTCTAAAATTAGCATAACCTGGATATTTCAAAAAATATATAAAAGAAAAACTAAAGTCTAAGCTCACATCAGGCTAAATTGCTAAAGAAAATTCCACCCTATATCTGCAGTTTGACGTTGGTGCTCTTGCTGCAAGTTAATTCTACACATCAGTCAGTTGGGCATCAGAAATATTTCCATGTGGTTTACAGAATTAAACACTTTTCATTTTGACAATACCTTATAAGCACTCTTGAAATATTTCAGGCCCAGTGGAGACTCACAAATAATATTTGACAAATACGGTGGAAAGGTTCATAGGGGTTTCTTCCCAGACCTTTGGGAATATGAGGAAGAGACAACCATCACCAGTTATCCTGAATCATTTACTCCATTCTGCCTGGCCACATCAATGAGCCGCTTGATTTCAACCTGCTGCTAGTATGAATGATACAAGCCTCAAATCCTGAAATAATCATATTCACCCAAAGAAAGCTGAGCTCAGATGACAAAATACTCACAGCCATGCCTTAATCCAATATAACTAAAAAAAAAGAAGCTATTAGTTTCATTTCCTATCACCCTCTTATTTCTGAGAAATCTGTCCATCAAATTTCAGTTGCTGCTCAGTGTTGCCTTCACTATGAGATGAGCGGCACAACATGGGAGCTGTCATTTGTCTTTCATTTCTAGACTGTATTACAGATGTTATGTGATTACAGGAGATCAAGTGGGTGAAATCCTGTTTCATTTCCCTGAAGGCTGCAGATCATCCTTATATAAGTTGTCATGGTTTCTAAGTGCTTCTGTTGCTGGCTTTCATCCTGTGCTGTAAATGGACCTTCCATGTCCCTGGGATGAGTGTGTCGCCAGGTGCCCTGTGCAAGGATGCTGTGCTGGCATGTGTCCCCCACAGCCAGAAGGCAGCAGGAGGAAAAATTCATGTTTTGTTCTCCGGATTCAGATTTTAGACAACTTGCACAGTGCTTCCAGCACTGCACAAATTCAATGAGATTCTGACGCTCCGCAGGGTGTCAGCAAGCTTTTATTAAACCTATTCAAAAAACACCTGTGAGTATAACAAATCTGAGCCAAGGGAAAACAAAAGCCAAACAGAAAAACTGTTTCTCCTTTCATAAACTCATGGGGAGGAGCAGTTTTAGGTGTTCATATAGTTCTTCCGCCAGGAAGATGGAGAAGAGCGAGCTTGGGAAACTGGTCCAGCTCATCACCTGGAATCCAGATATACCCAGTGCCCTGGCCACCTTCCCAGCTCCTGGCCCCACTGCCCAGCTCTTTCTTCTTCCAGTTGCATGGTACAAGACATCAAGCAACTTAAATCAGTGTAGATGCAGATAACAGACTGTCTTCCCACAACACACTCACACACGACTGCCACCTGGTAAAATTAATCTGTGCCACAGCAAGCAGCAAGGATGTGGCCTTACTTTTGAGACAGTTCTCACATTGCTGAACCTGCCCTGAGCCCGACCAGGCCTAGCAGCAGACCACCAAGACCCTTTGAGTCGCTCCATCTGGGTGTAAGTCACAGCCACCTAATGACACCTGCCCATCTTGAACCAACAGAGGACAATTACATCCATGCAAAAACAGAACCAAGGAAAGAAATAACAGCCTTTCCACAAAACAGTAAATTTGAACTTGATCAAAGAGCCATGAATGTGAAATCATTTCCACAAGAGCTATCTGAATTTGGGTCTGAAACAACAGTAGAAGCAGCTTGCCAGACACACATTTATGAAGGATGAGTGCTTCATTTTTATACTCATATATAAATATATATATTTAATAATTAGTGTAGCACTACAGAAGCAGTCTCAAGCGGAGAGCCATCACTGCTTAACTAATTTCTTGAAAAAATCCTTTCTGATGAATATGAAGGAAACTAGGAATATGAAGAAACAAGGAATATGGGCCCTCCATATCACTTTTCCACGAACATCAATTACAGGATAATCCTGCTCATTCCCTTTAGTATCTGTTCACGGATCTGTAGCCATATTCCTTTTTGCCTAGTCTCTTTTTGAAGCTGCTGATACCTTCTGTCTCCATTAACTCCCATAGGAATGAGTTCCAGGTCACAACCCACTACGTAATTTCTTATGTGTTTCTCACCAGTTTCAATGACTTCCCTAAATTCTTATATTGAATGAGAATAACATTTCTGCATTCACCTTAACACTATCTCCATGATTTTGTAAACCTCAGACATTTGCCCCAAAGCCTCCCCAAACTTAAGTCCCAACTAGTCTGCAGCTCCTTCATCCCCTAATCATTTTAGTTGCTTTCTCTGTACTTTTTTTAAAGTCCCCTCTGTCCTTTTTGAGATGCAAACATGAAAACTGCCCACAGTATTCAAGTTGTGGGTGCTCTAAGGTTCTGTATATCTGCAAAATGATGTTTTTCCTTTTGTAGTCAATACCTGATGATATCCAATGCTTTAGGGTAAGACAGGAAGGATCCTTATCCTGTCTTCAGACCCACAATGGAAAGCTTGAAAACAGTTCTGTAAGTCTTAACTACTCATTCTACAATATTTTTTTGTTTGTTTCATGATCTGGAAGCACATAGGGCACAGTGTCTGTTTGTTGCCACTTTACAGAAATCTGTCCTGCTTACAAGTTTCTGAGGAGTTTCCAGCTCCCTGTGGTCCTGAATCAAACAAGTCTGAGGTCTGGAAATGAAGCCTGTCATCTTATCCTGTGTTTTTACCATGTTTGTGGTCATTTAGGCTAATATGCTTGTCTTTGCAAATTAAATGAGCTAAGAGACATGGTTCAGCAGACAGGTGGTAGCTCAGCATGCCTCAACAACCCAGTCTCTCTGGTCCCAAACCTGTCCAAGTTTGGAGAGCTTGCCAGTGACAGAGAAAAGAATTAGAATATTGTTATACTTTACGCACAGCCCATTGCTCACAGAAGCAATCACCTTTTGTATTTTTGGCTCTAAAATGTTCAGATTCCTTTGAGCTAAACCTAATACCTACTGAATAAGCATTTCTAGCTGATGTCTTTATAATGTTTGTTGCACAGGAAGAAAAATTCAAGAAGAAAAATAACAGCATGTCAAAAAGGATTTAGGGGTTTGTATGTATGCATATAGGCATGTATATGCAAATTCAAAGGGGTGCAAAACTTTAAAAATGTGGATTCTAAGACCTTGTTTTTCTTGGCAGCAAAAATATTTGTGTTTACAGGTCTTAAAGAACACACATCACTGAAAGTCACGGTAGTAATAAGAAGCTTAGGACCAACAAAGATCAGCCTTGAACGAAAATAAAATTATTCTCAAGCAAAGGAAACAGTTAAGCTAGCATTTGATGTACAAATCTTTGAAGGTGTTTTTTTTTCTTCATATTTCACCATAATTGGAGAACCAGGCATTTAGACCCACAATACACATTTCTATTCCTATCTAATTTTTAGATAAATTAGTTAAGCAATGATGGCTTTTCACTTGAGACTGTTTCTGTAGTGTTACACTAACTATTAAATATATGTAGGCATTGAGCATTCCCCCCCATCAATATTGATGTTGAATTTAGGTTTAAAAAAATTGCTAGTTTGTGCCTTGTGTTTTGTAAGCAAATGCACTGACACTTGCTTCAGGATTCTTGTTCTGCACTCTGTGGCTGAAGGCCAGGTATAAATAAATTAATCAGGTTATTAACTTGGCCTGTACTATGAATTACAGCTCTGCACACAGTGAGCAGAACATCTGAAACTTGCCCTTCTGATCTGCAGGATGGCTAGAGAATTGGCACAGAAACTCAGGGGCATGGGTACACTTTCTAAGAGCTTTGAAAGTCAGCCAGCGCAGCAGCCCAGAGCACATGCCTGAATCCAGTCAAGCCGAAATATTTTATCGGAGGCACATCAGCAAAGGCCTTTGCTCCCTCTGACCTTTACTGCTTAGATGAGAATTGTCTCCAGTCACTGATTCCCTCCAATTCATAAGAAGAACCATAACTGACCATGACTATCACCGTATAACGAAAGTATTACCATATAATGAAAGTATCACCTGGTGTGTCAGATGCTTTTGATGAAGGTGAAGTTAAGGGGGAATATTTGGGGCAATAATGCATTGTCAAAACGTAATTAACACGTTTGAAATGCAGAGATGAAAATAAGCCACTTGAAACAAGCCTGTCAAGAGAGTCAAAGGCTTAGTATTAATACATTTGGCATCCCAGCAGCAAGACCAGTAGATGGACTCACTCAGCTTGTTGCTGTGGTCTTGGTAGTAGCACCCGACCAAAAGCTTGAAGAGGATGGAGTGGGGTGCTGGGAATGACCCCTCTGTCATCAGTAGAGAAAATGCAAGAAGCAGGCTCAATAATACACCAAAATGGCAGCAATAAAGCACCACGCATTCATCAGGTGGAGAAGACATGATACAGAGAAGACCTGGGGAGGCGCAGACAGTGCTTCTTCTTGGCGCTTGGTCACTGGTCAACACATGAGGGAGCTTACCCATAGGGTATCCTGCACACCCTCTCCTCCTTCCTTCATGGAAGGTGAGTGGTGGAAAGTAGTCATGGCACAGCAGGGGCTCAGAGCACAGCTTGCCACTTCCTTTGCTAGTGGAAAGAGAAGTTACAGTTTGGTCCGCACTATGGAAGCATTTATTTGCAAAAAGGGGCAGGAACTAAAGCTGGACTCCAGAAGCATCTCATGTAGTCCAGAAAGCATTAAAGTCTGAGGGAAGACAAAAGGGCTGTGAATGATAATGGAATGTTATTACAGAATATTTCTGCTTATTTTTGCTTTGCTTTCTGTTTGCAACTTCTGAAAGACTTCACACTCTATGCTAGTCAAAATCATAGGACCTTGAACTCTGATTTACTACAGAGCCAAAACACAAGTTCAGTAGTTTTAAATAACTTTCAATTAGTTTGAAACAGAAGTAAGTTAGACTCCAGCTTTAAATATTTTTTCATACACAAGCAAATATATCAGTGATTTACTGTGTATTGCTTTTATGATATAGCACGATAGATGTGCATAGCACTTTGATATATTAAGTGAACAGTTCCTGCTTTATAATTTTAGGCTGTAAAATGAAATATGTGTGTGTATAAATATATGTATGCATATACTTTAAAACACATAGATTCCAGTGCTGACAGCACAGAAGTAATGAAGTTGGTTTCCCACCTGCTTAAAACAGCTGTCAGCTTTGGCTGGTCTGAAAAAATCAAGAAGAATGCTGAAAAAATTGGAGGGAAAGTTGCTGCTATTGATGACAAACTGAAGTCTACGTTTGGGGAAGCAAATATGCCAGCTGAAAAAATAGTTTCTGAATTCTTGTGAATGAGTTGCTAAATACAAGCTTAGTCAATTAACAAGCCATTCTTCAGCTGCACAACAGATAGCTCAGCATGGTCACAGCTTGCCTTGGCCCTCACATTATGGCGCAGTCTGTTTCCCAAGACAGTGCATATGCAAACACACGCACGTTCTGCCAGCTACCTTCACTAAATGAATACAAATAGACAAAGACACTGAAAAGGCCAGGGGAACCTGATCAGAAATTAATAGCTTAGGTCAGGTTACCTTCAAGCTTTCCTTCCAACATGCAGGACAGGAAATTTATGTATTTTCTCACAGAAGATAATTGCCTTTGACAGATGAAATACACTCTGTGTTCTGATTAAGCATCAGTTACCATATGTTGCAGGCTTGGTTGATTACCTCCTAGCTGGACTCTTACTAAGCTACTCTGAAGAACGGTCCAGTCCTGGGTTCTTCCTACATGTCCTTTTACACCAGAAGTGTGTGGTGGGCTGTTTGCCCCATTATCATGCCTTGCAAACTCCTTGGGTAGCTGCACGTTCTCTGACACCACAAAATGGGCAGACCTACAGTCAGTATTTAATCTAGGATAGGAACACCTGTTCATGTCCTCATTATAACCTATGTGCAAACTTCACACCACTCACCCAGGCCAGTCCTTCAGAGGGTAACTTGGATCCTTGCTCCGGATTGCAACCCCATATCCCATGATGGGACTGTGAACCCATCCTGGTATGTTCCCAAGGGATCAGCTTCCCAAGCCCACTGCAAAAGCAGGGGAGGGCAAGACTTCTCTTGAGAGTCTTCTCAGAGTTTACAGGACTTTGGCCAGAGGTAGGACTCTGTGCTGTTCACAAGCTGGTAGAGCACAGGAGACATCAAACTAAAGCAGATTTGCCCTTGCTCAACTGTCAGGCTTTTCAACATCTCCCAGCTATGCAGCAGTTGAACAGAAGTTTTCAGAAGGCTAGTATGGATGTAAAATGAAATGATGATGAACACTTCTAAGCATTTCAGCTCTTTATCCTTAGATCAATTTCTTATCTCGGAGAGGTACATGCTAGGTTTCACAATAAACTGATGTCTAGCAGGAACGTTTCTTTTAATATGAAGAACTCACAGGAGAAGAAAGACATGGCATAAATAATTTAGTAGCAACATAGAAGAAAAGAGAATAAAAATTAAAAGTTCTAGTCAAGATTCTTCTTATCCTTCTCCTTGAGATCTGTAGAAACATGCAATAAGCAACTTGAATCAAAATTAATTTGAGACCTACTGAAGGCCAGCACCTGGGCAGTCCTTGGAAGGTGCCATTTAGAGGAAAATGTAACTTTGAGGAAGATTTAGTTTTTCTCAAAGAAAAACTTAATCTCTCATCTAGCCTACTCTAGTTGGTCTCATCTCTCATCTAGCCTCTAGTTGGATTTCCCTAATGATACCATGCCCAAGAGTCCATAACCATCCATCTTTGATATAGTTTAAATGTTCATTTGTATTTCAGTTCTGGACATGCCACAGAAACTTCTGGGAGTCTCTTTTAACCCAAACTCGTGAACACCATTACAGTATAATACCCAAATGTTGTTCAGAAGATGTTGGTAATACTTTTAAAACAAAATATGGAGTGCGTACAGTTTTGACATTCATAATATGTGGCTATGCAAGGAGCAATATATGAGTTCCAAACTTCTGTCTACTGAATTTTGAAGAGATATGGAGAGGTAAGAAGTGGAGGAAGGAGATGAAAGCAAACAGATATGTATTTTAGTCTTTAAAAGGACTCAAGTACATAGACGCATCACAGAGGAGTTCTGCAGTGTAGAAACTGCAGTAAAAAGTAAATAGTAAATATCTTTTTAAAGTAAAAAGTAAATATCCTTTTAAAGACTAGAGGATTCCTCTCTCCTTTGGATGCCTAACTACAAAAGAGTTTGGTTAATTAGTTATCTTGCACTTTTCTACTCAGCTGCATAATAATTCTTATGCTTAGCAGTACAAATGGAGTATTTGCACTGCTTGCAATAGCACAAGCAGCAGGCTCAGAAGTATACAGGACTGATCCTGACTTCCACATCCCTGACATTATATAAGAAGAAAATGCAGGAGAGACCCTGCACACTGAGCTTACTGCTGTGACATCATTTCTTATTCAGCAGCTCTTTGAAGGTACATGAAATTGGTTCCAGTAACTCACTCCCCTCTGATTCCTGAGTTTTTCAAACCAGATTTTTCAACAGGTTTTTCTCAGCAGCAAATCTGGGTTTAGGCTTAGAAAATTAATTTAGTACCTGAAATATGAATGACAAGGCCAAGGATCATTGCATTATCAGAAGATCTAGAAGACAGCCTACCTATGGAGAAAGCATGTTGACATAGAGGGGAAAAGGGAAATAGGCACAGTTCCTACCTTGTGGCTTCCCACTGAGGTTAAAGGCCAGTCAGGGTAAGGCTTAGGCCAAGTTACTTCTACAGGTACTTCCAGAGGGTGATTCAGAGAACCTAAGTTAGGCTCCAGCTCTTAATTACTTTCAGAGCATGCTCATTTCTGCACCTCTCATGGCTGGAATTTTGGGAGGCTACTCTTCTAATCTTGCACCTAGGCATGACTCCTAAGTTTGGTAGTTGTAAACATCTCCAGTAGTTTCAGTCTGTCATCACACATGCTTCCCTTGGGTCTGTGGCCAACCTACAGACAGTAGTATTTTCCCTAAACTGGGGAAGGAAACTACTCTTTGGCTGAGTAATTTGGAGCCATTTATTTCAACGCTGTTCATCATCTCTCTTGCCACTCAGGAAAAAGTGGAATTCCAAAGAAATTGAGCTTCATTAATTAAGCCAGAGTATTTTTTTCAGAACTATTACCAGAGTGCATGCAATAGGAATTGCAAATCATCTGTTACATGTCAGGAGATCTTGCCAAAATATTTTCAAAAATAATCATTTCACGGCGCCTGATTAAGTAACACATTTTGAACAACCCTTTCCAAACACATGCTGTGCCTTTTTAGATACAATTTTTCAGCCAAGTAACTGTTTCTCTGTCACAAGCTCCTCAGCTCTTCTAAGAAACTTCTCTACATAAAATTATCCAACTTTTCTTCATTGATCACATGAGCTTATATGTGCGCATGGGCACATATTAACTACTAATATGCCTGCATGACAGTGATGCACAGAGAAACCCAATCAGCTCCAAAGAAACCAGAGAGGCACCTGGAGTTGCATTAGCTTGTTCTTTACTCAAGACTGAAGCATCCAGCCTTGCAAGTGTCCTCACTGCTCTGCACTAGGGCTGCCACTCTGGCTCTGGTGCCCAAAGTAGATCATTCATTAAATTGTGCTGCGTACATACCCTCTCCCCCTAGATTTCAAAGCAATGTTTTCTCTTGTGTGGAGACAAAGTAAGTGGGAGCTACCAGAATCCTGCAAAAAATATTAGGCCAATATTCATTTACAGAAAGTGGTGAGTACGAAACAACAAATCCCATGGAAACAACCTCCAGTCAAATGTAGCATCTGGTGTCTCTATGCCCTAGGGTGGTAAAAGCTTCTTCCTTTTCCACATTTAGAGGCTTGGATGAGGGAGCCAGGCAGTGACACACTACTCGGAGCTGTACTGCAAGAAGGAAATGTGGCTGTGAGGCATAAATTAACACTAGAGTGAATAACATTAAATTATACTGAGAAACACTAACTTTAGCAGGCTGAAAATTTAAGCCTGACATTTAGTCTAAGTTAGTTGCCTAAACTCCCTCTTTCACGGGGACAGTTGGGTTCCTTAGAGCCTAATATTCATCCCAAATTAAGTTGCTAAAGTAAATTGAATGAATCATTGCCTGTCTCCACATCAGCTAGACAAAGAGCCTAGAAAGTACTGAAGCTGGTAGCAGATGTCTAGGGGGGGTGGAGTTACACAAGATTGACATATGGAGGGAGACATGCTCCATAGATGAACTATTCCCTTATTCTCTCCCGGTAAGGACTCCCACATCTTTCAGATCTCTACCCAAGACAGAAAAAAGTCTACCTACATGGTCCCTTCCTCACTGGGAAGCATCACACCCTAACAACATCACTTCTTATTCAAAATCTTTTCACTGAAACTTCCTTCAGTCTTCTCTCAAGATGTGGACAGAACAAAGACTTTTTTATTTGCTTTTGCTTCCACCTGATTTCTATTTCTTCCTGGTAAAATTTTACAATAAAGCCATTAATCAAATCTAAATTTAAATAAAAATCCTATTGCATTATCTTTTATTGTTGGTACTATTGCTCTCATAACGCTGAATAGTGTTAATGATGTGCTTGTGTGCGACCAAAGGAAAAATTAAAAAACATCTCATAACTGGAACTTCTTGGTTGTTTCACATTGAACGTAGGAAAGATTTTGCTGGATTAGGTATGGCTTGGACTATTTTATTGCAAAATAATTCAAATTTTCTTTTTTATTTGTTAGAAAGGCTACTGATAAACAATTATTTTATGCAAAATACAAAAAAACTCTGTAACCATATACATACCTACATAACCTGGTTATGAATACATTCATGAAGCAGGTAGAGAACTTATGCATATCAATCCTTTTGCAGGTAATTTATACATTTTCAACAGGGGTGTTGTATTTTTCAATGCAAGGTCTAATTCTAATGACTGCCATTCCTTTGTATCAGTGCAGTCAGCATTTTGCCAGTCTAGTCCTTTTACCTCTTTGCTTTCATCCACTTCTACATGCCTTTTGTCTTTCTATTTGATCCTATTAGCACTGAGATCAATCACAAAATTCCTGCTGTGAGCAGAAGGGGATGCTATCTTTGTGATGTCTAAATCCAATATTTGCCACCATCTTTTCTACACAGGAGCTGCAAACACGTGTCTAATTTGCCACTTTTAGATCTTTCACTGTTTAGGTCTTTTCACCATTTAAAACAAAGAAGACAACAGTACAAACATGGAAAATCCTTTCAAATAATGCTGCATTTTATTAATATCCTAGAATTTTTGCACAGTTTATTTTCTAATTCCATTTCATATGTACACAGTTATACTATCAGTTTAGCTACACAAACCCTGCAGTATAGAAGGTCCATTTCTCCATGGTTTTCACAGGAGCTGAGCAAGCAAAGTTCAAATTCACTGTTTGTGGGTTTTCAGAGTGCATAAAATACCCACTCACAAAAATGCACCAATATGGCTATAAAAAGATATCCGACTTCAGCCCTTCAGATAAGGAAAACCAACTTGAAGATTTGCAGATTGTAAATTGGTCTATCCTGAAACTTTCCTTTTGTCAAACAGCTCCTTTGTTACAATACTGTGATGATTCCTCTTGAGAAATAGAGTTATCATAGTCTTCACACAGGGAAAAAAAAATTACATTTTTTCACTTTAATACTAGCTCACTAGTAACAGGAAAGTAAAAATTATGTGTATTCTCATGTAATTTTTACTGTCAGAGAAGGCATGGTACACATACAATTGCTCACCTCACTAAACATACTTGTAAAATCACTTTAATAATGAATACTTGCCACTGGATATTGGGTTTAATCCATTTAAGATTGATGGTGGATGAAAGAGCAGCAAAGTAAATACCATTTTAATCAAAACAGCTGTTGTAACTGATCTCTGCTATTTCACTACTGCCATCCCCTTCAGCAATATGGAAAATGAGAACTATTTCTCTGGTATTTTCACACCTCAACTTCAAGACCATCACTTCCATAAAATAAAATAGAAATCTTTTCATTTGCTGTTTTTTGAATCACCGCCAATTCCTGTTGTAAAAGAGATGCCAGAAGAAATACAAATTTTTAAGCTTCTTCTGTTGCACTGGTAAGTTAGCACACAATTCACTGCTGTTTTAAGTTCCTATGTTACCACAAAGTTTAAGATAAATGGCAGTCCATTTGTGTGCATACAAACAGCCCCACCTTCCAGGTACACCATCTTGTTTTTCCAAAGTTAACCACAAGTGTTCTACAGATTTCATTAGGTTTGCTTAGACCAGGATTGTTGTCTCCAGACAAATGTTAGAGAACCAGCCATAAAACTGGTCTGTGGATATGCATTTGATATAATTTGGATCACTGGAGGACTTCCAGGACTGGAAAATTGCTACTTGTACACCATTAACCCAAAGGGTAACCAGAAATAGAGGAATAATGTGACACTCAGCAAAAAGATGTGATAATTTAGGAAGGAATCAATCTAAAACCAGAAGCAGAAATAATGTCTATCAAGATGGTTTTATGGAAAACAGCTCATTATCAAAACCAGTTTTATTTGTCCAGTGACTTACACAATTAGTAGATAAAAGTAAATAAATAGATATAATACATTTAAATTTTATTATTGTCTGTGATTTAATATTATCTTCAGAAGGGGAATAAAACAGATTCAGAGGGTCAATCACAATTCATTCACAAAGTCTAAGAACAGAAAATAAAGAAAGATAGAACTGAAAAATATTTTAAGAGGTCATTTAGTCCATACCCTGCCAAAATGTTTCACCATACCAACATCTTTCATGAAAAGGGTTTGTCAAACTTGTTCTTAAAACCTTCCATTATGGACATTCCTTCAGATCTTCCTTATCATCTCTATTCAAGTTTTTTCAATCTTCTTTACAAGAGCAGATATCCACACTACTTGCCTCAGAAATCTTTTCAATCTATCTCCTTTTTTTTTGCTTGAATCTGGAGCTTCAGCAACATGAAATGAAACCACAGGGTTACACCAGACAAGTGTGCTTCCCTAGGAGGGACAGACGGATGAGAGGGTTAAAATGAGGACGACAATCCACAGGGAGTGTGTGGCTCTATGTAGCACTGTCCTATCAACATCAGCTTTACCAGTTACAAATGTTCAGACTATAAGGCAGAGAGAGAACCCTTTTTTTAAAGTTGTGTTAGAATTTGGGCTTTAAAAAACAAAATGCTGGATTAGTTTTGCTTACATTCTAATTTGCCTTTGGAGTAAATCTGAGTCATGACTTTGAATTTTTCACTGCAACCACTAAAACTAATAACTGTGGGGTTTTTTTTTCTTTCTAAAATAAGGGAATCATCTCCTGCAATGACTTGTTTCCAGGAGCGAAGGCTTTGACTGAGAAACAAACCACTGCATAATCTGAAAACTATTGTTACTCATAAAAGAGCTGGCAATTTTGAAATGCAGTGCAGCTTTCCAGAAATAAAAGTGGCAAGCTAGAATGACATGGACATTTTATCAAAAAACACGAAGGAAAACAAAGGCCATCTCATGCTTCTTAGCAGACACAGAGGAAAGCAGGCATCGCTTGGCAGCCGAGGGACAGAAACGTCTTCCTGCATTTCAGGGCTGTCCAGCATCCGGACCTGCTCTGAGTGTCACAGTTATTCACCAGCAGTGCTGAACCTGAGGATTTTCCTGACCCTCAGAAATTCAGGAACAAAGACGTGGACAGAGAGAGCCAACATCTCAGAAACAAAGGTATATATTAAGCTCTCATCTTTATGCCTAGGGATCTCAGAAAGGGTTGGACTGTAAACAAATAATGAGACCTCAGGAGCTCCTGCTGAGACACACAAAATTTCAAAGCTTATAGAAAGATGACATTTATTTGGCTCTCTATATTACTAGTTACATGTTCATAACCCTTTAAAAAAAAAAATAGACAAAACCTAACCTAATGGTCTTCTTAGCAAACATAGTTTCTGACAAGTTTTACTACTGTCTTTCTGATACAACCTAAATGGAAAATGGGGTTTTTAACCAAAGCTACTGGATATCGGGTACTGCATGAGGGTGGGGGGCATTGTACAATTGTCACCTTCCAGCAGCTCTATAGCACTGAGTCTCATACAGCATCACCACTTGGGATGACAAGGAAGAGGGCAGTCACTGAGCTATTACACTGTGTCTGTGCATGGTCTAATTCAGTTTGACTGCCACATCAAAAAAAGCATCAAAGATGTTAATGACAGGCTTCTGCAATTCAATGCTTTCAACAACAGTTTATTAGCTTGGGTAGAATCTAGTAGGGAATAAGGCAGTTTATTCATGAGAATATATTGAAATAAAAGAGAAATACTGTCAAAATGCAACCATGCTGTTTTCATGACCAGTCGGCAGGGGGCTTCCACTTATTTAAAATTTTAATAATTTTTTAGAGCTCTCAACAGTGCTAGTGACTAAAACTTGGGAAAATGGCTCCTAGGACATAAAAAGGGCATGGTGAAAAAGAAAGAAGACAATAAAGAGAGCTGTCACTCCTTCAGGAACTGTAGCAGTTATTCCCATCATGGGATGCAGCTTGCAGATACAGGGTAACTACCTGCCTTCCCTATCCACCATGATTTACATCAGGACTTTGTCTTGTTTTGTAAACAAAGCATAGTTAAAGAGAAAACATACTGGATATACACACAAAACACTGTGCAGCACTGGTTCTTGCTAGCTAATTACAGGCTCAAAGTGATGTCCAGTACCAACAGGAGATAGTGCCAGCACTGGGGAGATTATGCAGAGGGTTCTTGTAAAATGTTTTTGGCCATTGGTACTAAAAACCTTCACGGTCCCCTAGATCTGAGCTATTTTCACATGGAAAGGCTTGGGTATTTCACAGGAGTGAGCTTTCCACATTCTAGGTAACTCTTTACACCCAGAGAAGGAGGAGGTCTGGTCCCTGAGAATGAAGCAGATTGCTCCAGCTGGGGACCCCAAAACCTTCCCAGCAAACAAGAGAGGAGATCTGGGCCATCCTCACACACATCTACCTGGCAGCCACATTGCTCACTCCCATGCAGCAGACACCCAAACTGGGACAGGTGGCACAGCAAAGATGGTTTCAGCATCACTCAGATGCTGAACAAATATAGCATAAGAAGAAAAACCGACATCAGTTAACCCAGGAGGCTGGAGACTGTGGAGAGGAACACGTTCATGAATGATATGACAGTGGGGTGGCAACTGGGGAAGAAAAGGTGGATCAGATGACAACGGGCAGTTACCTCCTCAGCCCATCTAGTGTCACCATTTGCTATTTACAAGTCAGCTCCTACCATAAGTCCATGTCATGCCAAAGCACCTGGAAAGAAGAGGATCCTTTTACGTCATCATGTGCAAGACCAACATAAAGAAATGTGGACTTCCTACCCTCATATCTCTGCACTTGTAAAACTACCTGCCTTCAAATAAAAAGAAACGCCTCTTTCTTTAAGCTTTTGATAGATTCTGCTATAAAAAAGAACAATACTGAAAAGAAAGTCACAATATGAAATTGTCTAAATGGAGATACAGTTTTGTCTCACATGACACATGATTTGAACACTAATGACATCTCAAGAGTCTTAATTCCAGTGAAACCAAAATCATAATTAATTATTTCAGAATGCTGCTAAATGCCCACAGCACTGGAAAGTCTGTGGGAAATACTTCCGTGCTTCTGCGCCACAAGACTTACAAAATCTTAAACACATAAATAATTAACCAGCTCTCATCTGCTCTCCTTGGAGTGCCAGGCTTCTTCCAGGTTTTCCTATGAAGCCCCACTCTCCCAGCATGCAAATACACACACACACTGTTAGCATAACATGGTCACCACAAAACTGATTTCAAAAAGTAACATGCAACACAGCCCATTAGAAAATACTAGACCATGGGGAAAAAAACAACCCCAGTTCACGTCACTAATGTGAGTTCTTGATGCAACACATTTGCTGAAACCATCCATAACCAATTACTGAGACAGAAATAGGAGTGTGGAAAGCCTTCAAATAACAGACTTAAAACTGATGCACTTAAAACTGTTCCTTACTTTTCTTTCCATGGGACAGAGACTCTTCAACTGGTTTATATACAATTAACCCCATATTTCCTATAGGGTTCGGGGGCTTTTTTAAGAACCAGCTTTGATCACTGTGGCAGAGTCCTGGTTAAATAAAAGGCCTTTAATGTATAGAAGGGTTGATATGAAATATGCCTAACATCTCCCCTTCAAGGAAAAGCTTGTTTAACCAAGAACTGCTAGTGAAAGCAATGAGATGCACGCAGACAGTGCCAGATTGCTCAGGCACTAACTCATGTTTGTTGCAGTTCCAGCCTCAGGTAAAATCCTTAAGATTTAGGACTGTTACTGAGTTTTTTGGAAATGCCATGTTAGCATTTCCTACCAGCTTGTTTCCCTGAGTCTCACTTTCTGTAAATAAAGCAGGAGAGATTATGAAAGAGCACATCTACCCTGGCCATTCATGATGCTGCCTTCTGCCCAGTTCTGCCTCCATGCAGGGAGTGGCACCCAGCCCAGCCCCACACTTCAGCCGCTCACCAGAGCATGGCCTTGGCACTACTGAACACTGCACAAACTAGATTAACACAATTCATTTTTCTTCCCATCACACAGCTTCTGTCATGCATCAGTTGAAACCAGTGCACAAAACGAAGACCAACTATTCTGCAAAAGAAAGAAAAAAACTTAAGGCTTAAATTTAAATCTGTAAACAATTACCAAGGAATCAGACTGATTATACAGGATGGACAACCTTAGAAGTATGACACTTGTGTTCACTTCTTTGAGTTACATCTTGCTGTAATAACCTGGTAAACCAAAATATTAAATAGATACTGGCAAATTAACAGGTTATTAAATATTAAATTAACTGATAATATGATAACTGCTTGTTTTCAGACACTACTTTTTACAAGAAAGTTTTCTGAATTTTCAGAATATATGATATTTCCAACCCTAAACAGTTCTCTTTCATCATTTAACAGAAAGGCAAAGTGCCTTGGAGCACAAGAGCAGGAAACTAGCACTACAGAAGAAATTTAAATTTTATGTAATAAGCAAGGCCTATGACAAAAGTATGTGTAATATAATGTAATTGTATCATTTCTCAAAGTTTTACATAATGACTTTCTGTTTCTAAATAGTACTTCATTACTGGGAGCAGAAGAATGCAATTGTTCTCTGGGTGCTGCTGTTAGCTCCTAAGGGCACGATCAATCCTGACGAGACATATAATTCATGCACTGTTTGCTTCTGATACAGCTACATTTACAAAAGCAATGCAGAGATTAGATTCCTCCAGAATAAACATGTCTCTAAATCCCTGTGTTGCAAATATTATTAACAGCTACATCCAGTAAAGACTTGGGCCACTGGCATGAGGCTGAGGCAGAACAGACCTCTAACCAAACCATAATTTAAAAAAAAAAAAGTCCCCTCCAGCTATTGCTTGACCCTGGACACATTTACAATCATGAGGCACCCTCCTATCTAACTCTAGTCCATTTGGTGACTGAGGTGCTGCTCCAGCTCCTGCTCATCAGGAGCTGTCTGATCTTCTCGAACCCTTTTCCCATGTGCGGGAAACCAGAGTCACGACATTAAGCACCCTCTGCCACGTTTTTGGAAAGGTTGAATCTGATAGGCATTTAACACAGCGTGAGCAGAATTAGATGCCTTCACAAAAAGCAACCAAGGACACTCATAAAAAACAGTTGCTATTTCAGCAGTCAGCAGGTGCTCATGGAGATCTCTCTCTGCAGCACCTCATGCCAGAGGACAATAGTGCCTCAGCTACCTCAGGCTAAATATGGTCATAAGGAATGATCCAGATACACACAGAAATTACACAAACTGAACAAAGGGCAAGATTCATCTCCCCAAATTAAGACATCTGCATCAGAGCTAGCTGGAGAAAGATGAGTGTTTTAGGGCATAATTCATCTCATTTAAGGAATCTACCTAAAACTCATGATGTGCATCACTCCTTGCGATTGTTTTTCCCACAATGACTATAAAGAGAGCCCTAAAAAGCTAAATCAGATATAAATGTATGCACTGCAGACTGCTAAAGTTAGCTGAAATCAGTCTTGCACCAAGCGTTTATTAATAATTTAACTAACCAGAAACATGGATAAAAGTGAGTCAGTGTATTGTTTTAATATTATTTATGTTACCATTGGACTGTGCAGACAGCAGAAAGATGAAACAGAGACTGAAAAGACATAAATCTTTCCAAACCATGGACAAAGTCATATTTATGTATGTCCTTGTACACAGTAATACCGTATTGATTTCTATCAATTCCACATAGGCCGTTAATATACAGAAAATAAATTCTGAAGTCAGTAATTTAAACAAACAAACAAACAAAAGAGTGGGAGCTTTAATAAACCTGTAGGAATCCTGTGACATTCCAAAGAGATTTTCACATCTGGCTTTGTAACCACTACAATTTTTATTGGGTTCCATGGACACTGTCAATGAATCTTCCCAGGTCATGAATATAATCAGTTTGTTTCAGTACACTTCCAGATCAGTCTTGAGAAGACTGATATTATTTACCTTAAAGTACAGAAAGGCTGATTCTCAGAGCTTTCTTCCCATTTGCAACCAAGGTGTGTAGTGCTTGATACAACTAACTACTGAGTTGCTCTTTCCACAATGGCCTGTTTCTGACATGTATATAATTTAAGAAAAGACCACCTATATGAAGGTATACTTCTAGTGTTCATGCAGCATCTAGTAGTATGGAGCCTCAATCCCACAACTGCAGAATTAAAACCTAAATTTCCTGTAGGATGACATAGGAATTTTTATACTTCAAAAGCAAATAAGAACTACACATCTACTTTAAAAAAACGATATCATTGTCCCATACATCACCTTTTATTCACACTAATCTTTAATTTGGAATATGTTCTCACCTGCCCCATGAATCTCACTAGTATATATTCCGCTTTCTTTGGCACATACTCTGCCTTTCAGGAGAGCATCACTGATTGTCCTCTCGGTGTTCAATTAGCTGGTACCTCAGACAGGCACATATTGTAATTCTCCTGCAAATGGCCAATTTAAGGAGAGACAAAGATAATAACGATCACAATGTCATAGAGAAAAAAAGACAAGAGAAACCCCAAAAATCAAGGGAAATGGTTGGTAAATCCCCAACTGGGTTTTGCAGTCCTCATTAGAAGAAATAAAGATAAGAAGTAATTCTTAATTGAAAGAAAGCAGGACTCAGAGACCAGCACTCACAGTTCATCTGTTTCATCTCTGCTTTCTCCCTGAGCACAAGCCAGCTGTGGCATAACTAATGTTGACTGTGTTGCCTATGATCTTTTTTAATTACTTGTATTTTAACTTTCCTCTTTTCATTACCTATTTTCCCATATTAATCACAGCTTATTACCTTTTTTTTTTACTTTCATCTGCTATGTCCTCTTAAATTTCATTTCGTTAGTGTTTTCTTTTTTCTGCTTTAGCTAAGCACCACCTCATTTAGGTGTGAGCGCTTACGCATGTCCTCAGTCCAAGTGGTCTCTTCAGCATGAGCAGAGGCAGACCAGATTTGCCATGACTGGAGGAAGGGGAGACATCAGCACCAAGGATGAGCCTGTGGGCTTTGGGTGAGAACTTGACACCCCCTGAAAAGCAGGAGTGGATGACTGTCCAAGCAGGAGGTGGGGATAACCTAAGAGATCTAGTCTTATCTACAAGGGCATAGGCAGAGCAGGCATCTTGCCTATCCACCATCAGACATGACCTCTTTCTGCTCGCTCTCCCTTTGCCTTTCCAGCCCCCTGAGCATGCATCTCCAGCTGAACCTCTCCAGTAGGGTCCCCAAGGACATCACTCACTCCGTCATCACAGCTGTCCAGTGCCACACTGAGCTTTGCTCTCTGTTTCCCACACATGTGGCCATGTAGGGCACCTCCTTGGGCCCCAGACCAGCCCACCCAGGGGGAGGTAGGGTATAGGAGGAAGTATATAGTCAGTCCCCATGCTGCTTTGGGACTAACTAAGCATGAGGCATATGAGGAGCCAGCACAGCCGACTGGGCTGGCCATTTTGTAGGAGGTTGGGATGCTCCTGTGCAGCCTCCAATGCTGTTGTGGCCCCAAGGCACATCAAGACTTTTCTCCTTTCTCTTTTTGATGTCTCACAGCTGCTTTAGATCTAAATCAAACTCCTCCACACCCTAGCCATAAACTTCTCCCAGCTCCAAACGTTGTCAGTGGCACATTCTCAAAAAATTACCCAGGCAGGGAAGAAGGGCAAAATATATTTGATTCCTAGTTTGAAAGATTGGGCCCACTCAAAGCTCTGAGCAGTCTGCAGTAGTTATGCTGACACTAACCACCCAGGAGCATAAATATAAACAAGCACACTTGCACAGCAGTCGGTAATCAAATGGAGGTAATAATTTACCTCATCCAGCGGACAACAAAAATTAAAAACCTCGGGGGCGGACCTGTGATCCCCCAAGTCATATTCAGTGGTGTACCCTCAACCCCCTCGCAAACCCAAACACTGAAAGGCTAATTGTGCTGTCCTTGTCCACATTAATGTGTTGCAACCCCAAAGTAGCACTCTGAAGATTTAGCCTCTGAGCTCTCAGGCAGTAACTGTTCACTCCCCTGAAGGAAAAGGAAAAGTCACACTGGTTTCTGCAATCCTTCCGCTATCAACAATATACAGCAGCTCCAGTACCACACCAGATTTAGTCAGAGTCTTTAACATAAATAAAAACCACAAAGAGGCATAAAACTTCATCAGGCTTCCCCATCCCTCTGTATTGTGGGACTACAGCCTGAAGGAAGCTGAGGGGTGAAATGGTTTAACTAGAGCTGGCCTGGCCTTGAAGGAGACAGGTTGGGAGTCCTCCCAAGGTCCCTTCCATCCCTGTTTCCTATGATGGCCGACTGGTCAAAGTAGAGTAACTCCTACATGCACGTCTAACTTCAGACTAACCTTTAAAAGAAAAAAATTAAAATAGATAAGAAATAGTCTTAGCCTTCCATCTCACAGGAGGATGTCCCCCACTTTAAAAAGAAGAAAAAATCTGTTCACTTAGCATTAGATGACATTTCTAAGCCAAGTTCAGACACTACACAAATTACAGTTTCCTTTAAAAATTTATAGCGCTGGTGCTTTTCACTAAAAATTTGTATTACTTTTCATTTTCACAGGGATTTTTTATTTCTGGATCTTAAGGCCCTTGGCAAAGGTAAATAACTGCAAAATAAACCTTTGAAGAAGTGCAGTTCTAGCAGCTATGTGTTGTATGAGAAATTGGTTATGAATGTATAATTTAGGGCTTCAAGGAAAATTTTAAAGCCAGGTATAAATTAAGGACTTAATACTGCTCTCGCTGAAGTCTGTTAGAACATGACTGGACTCTAAATGACCACTGGAGGTTACTGTTTCCCCACAGAAATTCAATGAATCAAGCATTATGCTAATTCTTTTAAATTATTAAAGACAGGCATCCTTAATATCAACACCTGCAAATTGTTCCCACATATGACAAGATGTGATGAGTGTGCTTCAGGGTGGCAGAAAGAGGGGGGCAAGGGGAAGGTATTTCAGCATGCAAGCATAGAGATGCAGTTGGAGAAAGATTTCTTGTTGCTTATTATTAATATTTGTTATTAATATATTTATTACCCCAGGACCCAGAAACCCAACATTTACTAAGTTTCTGCTGTGTGAAGTGCTCTACAGATTGGAAATGCTGCCCTAGCCACCCACAGCCTTAGCAAAGAGACAACACACCATTACAGGCAGATAAGAACCCATCAGACAGTATTGACTGGTGTGATAGACAACAGCATCCATACACCAGTGGCCTCATCATCACCACATCCTGGCAGAAATTACAGGCACAGAGAGCTATTTTAAGGAAATATCCAAGAGGAGACAATAAAGCTGGTTTGCACATGTTTACAGAAGTTGCTCTGCAGTGCATTGGGCAGCATGAGCTTTATCCATGTACCCCTGAAAACTGGTGAGCAGGTAATCTTGACTTTCTGGGGCACATGGGGACAGCAACCAACATCTTTAGTATGAATGAGAGATGCCAGACTGGCTAATACAACTGATTAACTCTGGTTTCAGGTGCTAGCCACTGTGGGTACCTTGTATTACTGCTTTAACACACCACTTCACCTTAGAGGTTGTGAGAAATCATTATTTTAGGATAGATGTATTATCATTCTCCTTTGCCTATATTACTTCTATTCAGAAATTTTTCTGGGAAGCACTAGAGAGCTTTAGGTACATGCTGCAAATTGGGGATAATAATTGCCATTTTTTCTGTCTCACCTGTTCAAAGGAAGGCAAGCTCTGGGAGGCAGGTGCTGCCTTTTAATATCCATTTGTCAACACCTGTATGACAGATCTGGACAAGGGCCCCTAGAAACTCCTCCAGTACAACTAGTAAAAACAATAATAAGGTGATTCTACCTCTCAAAATATCTTCAAAGAGTAGACACAGACCATAATATTATAAGTCATGTCAGGAAGAGCCTAATGGTGGTTTACCCACAAGAACCTGATCTTCTCCCTCACTATTGGCAGCCAGAGGTGCCTAATGGCATGTTAGAGGCAGCGCGACAAGAGAAGATCAATGTGACACAAAAAGTAAAAAAAAAACCAACCCAGTGGTGTGTGGAGATACCATTCAGTCAAGCACAGGGAAAGTAGCTGCTTTGTCATCTGTAAGGCTCTGTAAAATACTACAATCTGAAAAGAATAAAAGAATTTTTAAAATAGCACTCCATTTTCCCTTCTTTAAAGTTTTGTCACCCCCATCATTTTCTCTTCTACAAAGTTCTCCTCACCATCAAAGCCTTTTAACTTTTATATTAAAGTGACATATCAGGTTTTTTTCCTCTTTCCTTTTATTGGGGGGGTGGGGGAAGATTTGAATATTTTTCTTCACTGTTGGATTTCTTTTCTTCTGTCTAAAACTGGTTTTGAAATTCTAAGCAGATTTAGAAGTTCTGGTAGAAATTCAACAACCTTCTGTTTATTTAATAAATAAATAAAAAAATCTGTGATTTAAATCTCTGTCATACTGTGCAAGGGCATTAACATACTCTTCACAGCTGTTTCATTGAAAGCTTTTCTGCAGGCAAAGCAGGACTAGGCAAAAGAGGAAGCTCACCTTCCAAGGTGTTGGGTCTGGTTGTCTCCCAGACACCTTCCCCTGCCACAGACGGGCATCCTGTTTGGTAGTAGGATACAGAGTCTTTCTCCTTCCAGTTGTCACTTTGAATCTGGGTGAGCTTGGAAGTCAGTAGTAACCATCGACTCTTAAACAGTACTGGATAAACACTGAAGGCCAGACTGTGGTTGGTATGAGCCATTTTGTAACCCTTCTACCAGGACCAAAGTGGAAACAGTAATAAGTGGGTTCACATTTAAGGGTAAATCACCACTACAGCACCATTCAAGTCCTCACCCAGAAACCAAGGAAAATCATCCTGATGCAACAAGCAGCGCAAATGACTCAGTGAGTAAACTGTCCCCACTGGCAAATAGGAAACAAATGGCTTAACAAGAAATATTTTTATTAAAGGCAGAAAAACAAAATGCCTCTAACAGGCAGATAAGCAGGGTAACAATAAGTCATTCTCCAAGCATAACCGTAATTCATAGTCTTTTCTTCCAGCAAGAGAACAGTCATGCCAGCTGGATGTTTTTCCTTCTCTCTGTCAGCATTCCCGATGGTGCATGATTTTATAGCGTTTCAACACTCCATCTCAGCTGAGCAGGTTGATTGCAGGTGGCTCCTCAGCTGCTCCATTGTCTACCACCTCACATCAGTCCTTTCTCCTCCAGGGCCATGCATGTGTGTCACCTACACAGCATGGGGACATTTCTTCTCCTGCCTTTCTGGGTGATGCAAAGGACTCTGCTGGAAGATGCCAGTTTTGCCTGCTGCTTTCTGACCAGCCCATGAAAGAAAGCAGATGTCACCCACCTCCAAGAGCAAAGACAGCCAGCAAACAGCCCTCGGAGCAGCAAGACGTGCTGATGGCTTTCCATGCCTCAAGAAAAGTGACTTCTGGGAGGGAGGCAAAGAGGAAGCTGGGGTGGGGGATGAAGGGAGGAACAGCATGTGGGAGTCGGTCCCCTGGCAGGAGTGAGAATAAACAATCACATCCAGATGCCCAAGCAGAGTCACGATGCTGAAACTTGAAAGGAAACAAGAAAACTCAATTAGTGTCATACTTTTTCTTTTTTACAGGTCTGGGAGCTCCCAGGGGGTGAAAATGTAGCCTACACAAAGCCTAGACAATATTGTGTTTTATCAAGGGCAGGATAAAAAAGAATTTAAGGGTTTCTTGTTTCCAATGGGAAACTCATCCCTGTCTTGTACTGCAAGTACATCTTGACAAAGAACACTGCTACTGATAAAAGCTCATGCAAAATTTTGAAGGAACGATCCCCAAGATCCTTAAATATTAACTTTATAGGACTCAGTTAATGTCTTTGCTGTAAAGAAATGTAAGGCTGATGAAGACACGACTGGCAAGTTCTGAATCAGCTCTTGTAACAGCAAAGAGTCTTCCAGAGCAAATAGCATCATTATCAATAAAAATGACATTTCTTTTACTGCAGTTTTTGTAAGCATGTCTATTCTGTTCACAGAAAGCTGCTGTTGATTGGAAAAGCCAGCAGTTTTCAAAGTAGTGACGGAGATTACCTGCTCTTCTCTGCATTTAGCATTTACTTTCCCCACTTCATTTAGCTGCCTTGATAGCAAAACGGATTTAACTAAATTACTGCAGCCTGCTCAGGCAAACACAGTTATAACAATATAAAGGTGTTAATATATTTATAGGTGGTATCAACTAATACTCACATCGACACAGTGGTTATACAGATTTAAATACATTTATACTTCTCCCATAACCACTGAGTAGAGGCAAGCCTTCTGAATAAACAATAGCTATAGTAAGCATGCACAATAGTTGGTAAACTTTTATATCAGCTGACTGCTAAAGCTGAGATGAAAAATGTCCTCTAGGCTACTAACAGCCAGGAAAGTTTTTAAGGTGAAAAATGGTATTTTGCTAGTGAATTTATTTTAACTCCAGAGCTAGACAAATTTCAGACAGTGCACACTGAAAAAATTACACATTCAGTGGTTCCATTTTGGCTGAGACCATCACAATATTGCTTGATCCTGTCCTTCTTCTAGAGATTTCTTTTTTTTTTCCCAAGCAGAATGAAAAAAGAGTGTGTCTGCCTTTTTCTCCCACCTTTGAGAGGCAGTAGGGCAGTGGGGAGTTGGCTCACCGTGATGTGAGATAACTAATAAATAGATGTATATAGTACAGCAGAGTTAGCAATTATCAGTTGATAATGAAACTGTCAAGAGTTATCTAAGAGGGAAACATGCCTGGTCATGCAGAGTCCCGAGTAATCCATAACTTCTGATCACCTTGTCACCAAATAGTTTAACATGTATTCAATATCATATTAAATTTAGCTTATAATAGAGAGGTCATATGTCAAAGCGTTCTTCAAAAAATTTGGTATTGAAATTTTTATAACATCTTGTTAAATTATGCAGTTAATTTGGTCGTATTTTCTTAAAACTGACAGCAGTAGCTGTTTGAAGCTCTGAGCATGCAGTAATCGTTCTGATCAAGATGAAAGGAGGAGTGGAGAGCACAACTCACCCATTTCAGAGGATGCTTTTCCTAATTGCAATCAAAGACATCTAAGACTTCTTTGTAGAGCAGGTGAGAAATTTTTCAATTAATGGTTCCCACTTACCCAGTGGCAAATCTTGACTTGCTAAAAATTTTTGTAGAAAAGACATAGCCCTGATAGATTTCTTCATATTAAAAAAAAAAAAAAAAAAAAAAAAAAGGAAATGCAAGTTTTCAAATTGTTGTATGGTTTTATTTGAGGAAAAAAGTTACAATTTGTGTATTCAAAGTATTTTGTTTTGAAATTTAAGCAAAAACACCATATAGTTTCACCTGAGCTGTGTGCTCTAAAGATTTTTAATCACAAACGCTTTTGAAATTTTAATTTTGCATTGCAACCAAAAGGAACATTTTAGAAACTTGAAAATCCTCCCACTTGCCTCTCTTTTTTTTTCCATCTGACAATTGAGTTTTGAATAACTTGGTTCAATGGACATAGAAGTCACAGGTGGAGACATCTGTCAAGGGGTGTTTTGACATAGTCTCTTTTTTTTTCCTCCAAAATGAGTCTTCAGCAAAATAAATAAAATTCTAAAAGACAGTGAAACTATTCCATCTAATTTTTCTCAACAGCTTTTACCATGTTATTTACCTTTTTTTCCACTAACATGCTGCCTGTTTCCTATCTCTATTTTGATCTCTTTAGGTTTGCTAAAAAAGCTTGGCTACAAAAATACTACATGAGAGAAGTCAAATATCTGAGTAAAAGATTAACTCAGCACATGTGCAGGACAAATCACCATGCTCCTCTTGCTGAATCATTTCCATGGGCAGTGTACTGCAAACTTACCATTAATATCTTGAGACAGAAGAAAGTAATTACTGTAGCACTTTAAAGCCACAAAACTTTATTAAAATTGTAGATATTAAATGCTATTGGTCCTATTAAACCTGAGATCATTTAGGCTGAAAATTTGTCCAGTGAGAACCAGAGAGATGTGTCCCCATAACTCTGATACAGTTCAGCTTTACTTTCACCTTTTTCCAAAGCACAAGTTACAGACTTATTAAAAGAAGCATGTAAATTCATGGCTTACTTCACTTACTTATAAAGGAATAAACCAAGTCTTACTCTTTAACACGTTCTGCCATTTGGAAGGACCTGGCAGCCATTAAATTTTAATATGGGTTTTCCAGAAAGAAGATACCTACTTGATCTCTTTTGATACAGCTCTCAGCAGAAATAGATGTTATGTCAGCAAAATCACTTGTTTTTATCTTTGAATGATGTCTTGAAAAAGATGTGGTGTTAAAGGTTTATTTCTTAGCTGAGAGAACAAAAAAATAAAAAAGAATGGGACTATAATTCCATAGTCACTCTGAGTCTATCTAACCATTACCTTCCTCTCTGGGTTATGACTTTCAGTTCTACCACCGATATATTTCAGAAGGTTTATTGTGGTTACAGTTGGGAACCTCAGCCCTGTTACAGATGGTTATCTCAGTCTCACAATCTGTTTGATACAACCTAATCCATTAGTAGTTATTTTCCCACTTAGGATCACAGCCATTATTTCCCCTCTGATACATGAACAGACATAAAAATAGACAGCAAAGAAAACTCAGGTGACAGAGTAGAGGTCATAGTCAGAGATCTTCTATGCAATAAACAGCATCAACAAAACCTACATTAATTATAACTGACACAGTGCAATACAATCAATAAATAAATACAAGGTTCAAACACAACAATGACACACTGGGGATAAAGAACAGTTCAATGTTTCTCTCAGGAGAAAGAAATTAAATGCCTAGCTCTATGAGCAGCAGAGATGGTTTCCCACAGATCTATATCTTAAGACTGTGCTCTCCTCTGGACTCTCTGATGTCCTAGCAACATGACTCCACATCAGCTTCTCCCCTGGTGGGGCATGAACCTTCTGTCTCCTCTACCTGACCTAGTATTTTCACAAAGCTTGTAGGGGTTTATTATTTTTCTTATATATTTCCCTTTCTGACAAATGGATGAAATCAGATTGCATATCCAAAAGTTTGGGGCCAGTGTTGGTAGGACTGTGGACAACTGATCAACAGCAGACAGACAAATGCAACGTGTTTTCATAATTCTTGTTTGCTCAGAAAAAAACAGGCTAAAATAAAAACCTGTCCTTGAACCAAAAGTTGGACACACCTGTTATTTGCAGGGTTAAACAAAGAGAGGAGGCAGGGGAAGGCAGACAAACAATGAAGTGGGACTACACATGAAATTATTAAGAAGGGACTCAAGGAGATAGAGATCTGATAAAGATTAGATACAGATATGGAAAAAGGGAAGTAAATTCTGAGAAGACAAAGGTTGCAGTGGGAGAGAGAGAGGGCGATGGCGAAGGTGAGCTGGCTGATAAGGAGCTCAGGACCCTGTCAGCCATCATTGTCACAGCCTCCATCACTTCACCTTTCTTCTGATTTGACTTCAGTCCTACAAAGAGGCTGCAAATCTGTTAACATCCAGAAAACACAGCTCACAGATGTCACTATATGGAACCCAATGTGGGTCAGAAAATTGCCCAAGGACAAAACTAAGCTCAAAATCAAGGAGATTTGGGAGGGGTTGTAGGGGTTATTTATTTGTTTTTCCTGTTGTTCATATCTGACATCTTCCAACTCATGCTGCTTTTAATTTATCTGTGGGACAGGGAGTGACTTACATGTCAGAGAAAGAGGTGAGGGAGGGAAAAATCTCACTTCCATAAAAATTACAGAGCAGAAGTAGTGTGCCTGTGGAGGCATAAAGCAGGAGAGGTGCTTAGCTTCCATGTCACGACGTTCCATAGGAGGATATTGAGAGGGGATGGCCAGAAAACAGCAAGGGAACTTCTTGCTCCACACCTAAGAGTTGAAAAAGAGGAAAAGCCCTACATCTAAAGGAAAAAAAACTGCCACAAGAAAACCAGCTCGATGGAAATGACAGCAGGAGTCTGCTTTCCGACAGCCTGAAAGCAAAACTCTGCTGCGTCCACCCCTGAATCACATTTTCTGACAGCAAAGAAAGGAGTCACAGGCACAATAGGTGCTGCTTATCCCCGAGCTCTTCTGTGACTCATCTGTTGGTACAATTTTTGTCTGAACGATTCTCAGAAAACTTTGGAAGTCACTAAGCAAAAAAAATTAAATGAGGCTATGGCATTTGCCATTTAAATAACACCTCCCTTTCTTTGACCTATTCCATGCAAGAAGAGACAGAGCGAGCCGAGCTGTCTGCTTTCACTTACCAATAAACTAATATGAGTAAAGAAAGTAACAAACAGTTTTTATGAACATGCATTCATTTGAGGTAATGGACTTTGTATACAGGATGCAAGTGTGTTTGAATGCTACCACTACTCACAGGGCAGGTAGGAGCACTGCCTCTCTGGGCTGTGGTGCTTCAGAGTTTCTCTCTGGCTACTGCACTGTGCTTGCCTGTGTTTGTTGCACTTGAATCAGAGCAAAGGGAAAGGTTGTGGAGGACTGGTAAGTGACTGATTCAAATCTAGCTTGTGTTAGTGTCCAACTGCTGGCTGTATGAAATTAATTTATCTCCATAACATTTCATTATCTCTTTAATAATTAAACTCAATCTTGTCTAGCTGGGTGTTTGAATAACATGTAAATCAGAGTACTACCCTAGTTAGAAATGGGCCAAACTAGTGCCAAGTTCCGTATCACATTAAGTTTTCAGCAGGTTGAATCTTGAGAGACAAATCCAGAGTGGCCTCATTGATACTTTGCAGCAGAGGAGTAATTCTCTTATGTAGTGAGTTGTGGTAAGCCACATCCAAACATAGGAGCCCCATTTCCACTCAGACAGAAATGTTGAATTGAGCCTCTCCTCCCATGGAGGGGGAGTGTAAGAAAAGGCCCCAACTTTCACTGTGTGATTGCTGTGGCAACAAAAAAGGCATCCATCAATCCTTCCTTCAGCAGGAAGGTGTAAGAGGTGAAGTATATATAGGTGAAGGTATAAAAGGCTAGATGTGAGCCCAGGCTTTGCCCACAGACAGGAATGAATGCAGTACTTATATCTGGATTCTCAATGATATGTAGGCACCTGCCTTGAACTGGACTCAGCAGAAGCTATGCAGATATTTACCTTTGACACTCTAATCCCTAAAGCTGTACAGATGAGAACCTGTAAATGAGATAAAAACACAAACTGTATTTAAAACAAACCAACCAACCAGCTCCTACCTATTCCATCCATCTCTAACTAAAATTTACTACCTTGACCTTAAAGTCAAGGCTTTAACAGGGATTTGAAGATTGAACTAAATTAACTTTTCTTCTTGATATATAATCCAGTAAGAACAGTGTCGCTTGGTTCTGTGTAGCATACGTATGCTCTGAAAAAGTTTTTTACAGAGCTGAGAAATCAGGCTCAGCAACACAGTGTTTTCCCTCTTAAAGTACTTCAGAAAGCTTTGTCCTGGACCAAGGGTTGGTGGGCTGCTGCAGGACTTGCACCTCCTCAGTCCTCTGCTTGCCAGGACTGGCAGCACCAACCTCCTCAGGTCACTCCCACGACTGCAGCCTGCCCCACGTAATCCTGAAAAACATTCTCAGGGCATGCTGAGCAGGGAAATTACATTGCACAGCCATGTCTCATTTACACACAATGGCTCTCCAGAAAACATGAGGCAACTTCTGGAAGAGTGAGCCCTTGTGTGGTTGACTGTATGACAAATATCTCAAGCTTTAATTTCATCCTGCTCCCAGTGCTGTGGCACTCTGAACTTCATCAGAAAGATGCTTATTAATGACACAGCTCTGGGAACCCCAACTGATTTAAAGGAGAAAATATACGCTTTGAAAAAGATCTGATGGGAATCTTCTCTTTCAAACCTCTTCTCAAGACCTGCTTCTGCTGCAACATCCATCAGCCAAATAATGATCCCTACATGTTAACAGCAGCCAGGGACAACCCACATTCCTTATTAAAGGTGTTTTCTAACGATTCAGAAACACTGTGCTGGGCCCACAGATAAGTTATATCATCTAGTGATATCATACTCACCTCCTTTCCTTCCTTACTTCCTCCTTCCTCTTTGAACTTATTTGTTATATTTTTTACAAGACCCTGTCCTCCTCTGGTGTTGGGGTGGAACGAGATGCTTGTCAGATGGCACTAATCCTGCAACTGAAGTTCTGTACTGATATCTGTGTCAGTGTCTATGTATACATGCTTTTATGCATGTATAAATGCTCACAGGCAAGTGTGTATGTATATATGCATATACACACACCCACACACACCTCCACACATACCCTCTCTGTTCTCAGAAAAATTACCAATTACCTGGAGCTCCCTATAGCAGAGCTTCCAAACACAAAGTGATTCATGTGCTATTTATGTTTTAAAATCTTAAAAATCAAAAGTAAACAAGCCAAAATTCTCTTAAGTAATATTTTAGTATCTGATGGGAAAAATATTTGGGTTTTAAAGCATATGAATTAGTTCCCTTAAATATATGTAATTACATCACTTGAGAAATTAAATATACTTAGCAGGATCAAATAAGAGACTACTTCTGTCAGAAGAACTATCTTTAAGGAAAATGTTCAAGCACAAAACTTTTAATACTTTTTTCCCTTGGAAGTCATACAAGATAAAACCAAATGTGTCATCATTCTAAGTGAATTTTAAGAGGTACAGAATCACTGCTTATTTTAGTGCCTCTATATACATTGTAGAATTGCTTACAGTATGAAAGATGTTTGCCAATAAAGTGATAGGTAAAGCATGACAAGCTAAGCTGAAAATGCTTTTAAGCTATTAGTGCTAGGGTTTTTTATTGCTATGGATGACAGCCAGCCCTCTCTGAAACCAGTTAGAGCTTTTCCACTATGACTTCACCCAGGCCACTGTGCTGGGACACAGACAGGGGTCTCAGTTGATTACCTGGCTTGACTACTTCAAACAGTAACAATGGTACATGGAAAAATTAAACATAAGCAATAATGAAATATCAGCTTATTATCACATTTGGCACAGAAATCTTTCAGTATTCTGGCAAGTTTGCATGAGTAGGTATCGATAGATTGTGGTCCCCTTAATACAGGTGACCCCGATAAAGTCGCTAGTGTATCTGAAAGCAGCTTTACTGATTACACAGCAAGCTCCCAGTTCACTCACTAGTGCAATACACTGTTCCACAGGCTGCTCCCAACATAGACCCTATTGCAGTTGAGGCTACAAACTTCTCCATTTGGATGCCCAACTTCATGTGCTTCTTTAAGAGGCTGTCAATGACTTTTCTCCACTACTGAGTAATATCAGCTGAAATTCATGCTTTGGCCAAGAACAGAAAGGACAGAGCAGCACAGTCCCAGTCCTATTAAGACTTCAGGTGGCTGCTTGATAGTCTCCTGGTCCCATCTTTGAACACAGTAGTGCCTTCCCTCCCCAACTGAAAGCTCTTTAAAGCTTTCACATCCAGCTGAATGCTACATCAGTGGCAGATTACTTAATAAAAGCAGTGGAGTGGAGCTGAAAAGAGTACGGTCGGGGGGTTACGACAGAGTTTTAGAAAGTCTTTGGAACTGCCTGCTCACAATCTTGCACATGTTAGAGCAGCCTTACTGCCCACCACTTCCAAAGCCACCCTGGCACCCAGTGACTTCGCCCACCTACAGGACTTTGAGCCACATACCAGCAACCAGGGGGGAGGTAAAAGCTGATGCAGTGATTTCATACTATATGGAAGTTTCCTCAACAAAGCTGAATTCCCTAAGGCCTGAAGAAAAACCACAAGTGAGTTTCACACTGTCCAGACAGCATGAAGCTGTCTCGTAGAGGACAGACCTCTGTTCAGTGCTGCCCTTCAGGTTCCCAAATAGCATTTTCCTTATCAGGTAACAGGGAACATTCTCAAAATTCACTGTTATCACAGTCCATATGAGAGAATATCAAGGTCAGAGACAGCCAATTTGTAAAGCCGAGTTATGCTAAACAGAACACTATACTACAAATTGGAATATTATACTAAAACCTTTGCTGCTGGAAAGTCTCCAGACATCTTACTGTATCTCAGAACCAATCTGAAGGTGAGGATTACTCATCACTTTCTGTAAATCAGGCTAGCAAATCAGGTATACACAGTAAAACAGCTTTTTTATTAGAAGCCCTCAATTGTCACATAGATTGAGCAGCTGCACAGAGGATGGTAGTAGCTGCTGTGGCTGAGACACTGTTATTCTCAGCTCCTGTTTCTAGCCTTTTGTGGTATTCTGAAAAACAGTATCAAAAGTACATGGCAGAAATTGTTGCAATATACTTAAAGATAAATAAAACTGGAACAGCTGCACCAATTTGATGATTTAAAATATATCAAAGCTATAGAAATAAGGTCTTAGGGAGTTAAAGTCTGGGAATAAGCTTGCAAAAGCTGCATAGAGAAAGGACAAAGCTCACCTCTTTCCATCTGCCTTTATTCTAGTTGTCTACGTGCTTCTTGGACCACGCAGTGTGTTTGCAGCTGAATCTCCTGGCTAAACTGTGGATTTTCTCGAAAGAGTGTCTCATCTTCCTGACTAAAATCTGAGCTGGCACCTTGGACTTTCTGAGCCATAAGCCACTCAAACATCCATTTCTGTCTGTAGAGACACAGAAAAGAGATGCTGTCCAGTAAACCACTTACCACTGTTGTGAATTGGTTCTGAACTGCAGACCAATTCCAAGTTTTCACGCACATGCTAAGTATTTTGCATAATACAGAGTTCAGATGCTCTGTTACAATATAGTAGAAAAGCTCCTGACAAGAATTTAAATGAGCTTATTAAACCAGATTTGACATGCCTCCAGAACCAAGTGATATTCCAAAATATGTCCTGAAAAATCACTGACCAACAGAAATTACTTCAAAATTACATTATCTGTGCATTTAGGTTGTAACACTATTCAGAATGAATTAGGTCCCATTGAATATAATGGCATAGACTCACCACCATCATCCTTTATTTTCTATATCCTAGAGTTTGGGTATTATTTTTTTTTTTAATAATCTACAGAAAGAGACAGATGTTAGTGTCCTTATAACTAGCAAGATTTCCATATATCCTTATGCCCATAATTCAGCTTCAGCACAGTTTAAGTATTGATTTCACTGTCAAAAAAAAAAAAAAAATAAAGTGTCCCTGTTCTAAGAACAAATTCACCTGAGGGTGTGCCAGCTTCCACCTCTTTACACCATCAGAAGGAGGAAGAATGATCTCTGGTCACTCAAAAGGAAAACAAACCCCACAGATTCTCCTTTACTACAGGGGAATTTGAGGGGTGCTAGGCATTCATGAGTCACAGACTCCCACAAAACTCTCTCTCTAGTGTCTTGTAGTAAAGTCTAGGTCCCCAGAGTGCATCTGCCTACAAAAAAGTAAGCCATAGAAAAAGGATTTATTTTATCCCCCTTTAAATACTCATGTATAATTACTTAAATATGTGCCACACTCTGCTGAAACCAAGTACGTGGGAAGGGCAGCGCAGTGCTCCCTGGGTACATATTGCCACAGAGGTGGTGAATGGCAAGTGGGGCTGGGTTCACCAAAGTCCCTTAAACTGGGACAGGGATGAACCCAAAGTGTCCTGAGCAAGTCCTTGCGGTTCACCAGTCACCGCTCTGGCTATCCTTTGTGTAGCTTATTTCACAAGGTATTCATTTGAGGAAAAAAACATCTATCAACTTGCAAAAACTGGTTAAAGAAATCTAAAAGAAACTAAAGTTTCCATGTGTCTCTCAACTCTTGTAGCCTTCCTAAGAAAAAAAATTTAATAAATGCCTACTATTTGGTGCAATGCAGTGTATTCCAAGGGCGAGAACTTTTGTTCTTCAGAAATATTTTTATAATGTCACCTCTGCCAGGAATGATTTAAGAGCATCCAGATAAAGGAATGAATTTCATCAGAGGCAGAGAGATCACCTCAAGTCTTCCTTTAGCTTCTTGATGAATAAAACACCCTCCCCAGCCATCTCCAGCATCTTGCTGCTATACTCAGAAGTGGGACTTTAAAGCAAAGCAAACTATTTGTGTCTCAGTCTAAAGGACGTCTTTAAAAAATTAAGGGAGTAAACATAAGTGTGTTGAGTAGAGATGAGTTTGTTGACTAAGCTTTAGACATCTTTAAAAGTGAAACTATCTTAAACAAAGTGTATCCAATCTACTTCTCTGAACAGCTATTACTACCACCATGCCTGCTGCAAGTGAGAACAAATAGTACTTCACATTTTCAGAAAGTGGGGCTGTCATAGCATTTCAGGTGTCTTGCATGTAGGAATTGCTACTTGCCATTGCCATTGGCTAATTGCCATTGGCTAATTGCCATTCCTACTTGCATGTAGGAATCTTCCCTCTAAAACTAACTTATACTTCTTCCAAGCCTAGATACATCAGAGTATCATCTAAAAACTTAAATAAAGCCAATTCCAAAGGGATTTCAATACAAATTTCCCTCTCTGGATAGGGGAGATTCCTGCTGAGTCTCACCCACCAGGCACTTCCCTTCTCCAGTATGTATCAGTTCTTCTTAGTAAACTCAAATAAATAGGTAAAGGAGAACTGGAGTTGGAAAATCATTTGCAATTCACTCCTTCAGCCAACAGAAGCAGCTGCTAAAAAAGTGTGCGAATAGGATCTTCCCTCATTGTAATCCTTCTGTATAGCTCCAGTAAGGAAAAGGAATCTTAAATATTGCATGCTCCCAGCCATGAGTCACCCAAAAAAGCACGATGCTGGGTGGCTAAGGGCTGGGCTTGCGGAATTCCCTTGGACAGGAGCAAGTATAAACCTGAACTGTCCTACACGAGTTCCTGGGATTCATCAGGCATCACTGTAGCTATTCTTCATGTACTATTTTGAATGTTGAGGTATTCTTTTCTATTCTACCAGGATCTTTTACTCAGAGATGCTTGATATGGAAGGATATTTTGTACAAGTCTCCATAGTCTCCATAGCCATACTACTTCTTATATACAGAGAGCAGAGGAGCAGCATTGTTGGATTAAGCTCTGATAAGGATGGCTTTAGCTCACACAGTGCTTACATTTCCTAACAGCTTATGTTAAAAGAAAGAAGAACTCAGACTGGCACATGTTCAGGGAATACTGGTTACAGTACTGGAGAAATGGGGATTCATCTCATAGGGGGACAGTATTACAAAATTATTTATTCAGCTTAAAAAAAGCAAAGATGCCACATCCTGAGACAGAGTGTGATTGTGCTACAAATACTTCAGGGAGTAAACACAAGAGAACTTTCCAAGCTCACAGACAGTGTTGGCATATGAAGAAATGAGTTTTCCAGCCATCTGGAGACCAAAGTTCTGGAACAGATTTCCAGAAAGAAAATACTAGGAACAAACCAAAAACCTCCAATCAGTTTCCAAGATAGGGCCGGATGTGTTTACAAAAGGGGATCATTTGGCACGGTTTCTCACAAGGAAATCCACCTCAGTACTGTACTGTTCCCAAGCTAGGAATAACCTACAAACATTTATAGGGAATCAGAGCACACAAAGGCTGTTCAAGCAACCCGCTGGTCACGTCAGCCTCCTGTGAGGTACAATAAAGCATTATATGAAAACAGTGCAACATACTTAGGAAAAAATGTATCTGAAATATTTAAACATGAAGCAGCAGACAAAATGAAAGCTTTAAATGTTCATTCAGGGAAAAAGAGCTATCTACAGTACACAGCATATTGAAGGGCAAGGAATGCAATTAGTGCTTGCTGCTGTATTTCACGAGTCCTTGATCATTTCTTCTTAGTGTCTGATTTACATATTATTACTGGAAATGCCATTTCTTTGTCCATTGCATTATCACTCTTTGATAAGCACGTGTCATTAATGAATATAAATAAGGAGTCTGCTAGGACTGTCTAGAACCTGTCTGCTAGGAAACACAGCCAGAAGTTATTTACAAAGGAGTTGCATTCAGTCTGTTTCATACCATAATGAATCACCTGCCTCATTAGCAGGCACCTTTCCTTCCTCCACAACAAGCAGGCAGAAAAAGATCCTGACAGCTGAGCTTGTACTGCTTACTGTGTGCTGGGTGATAACACAAGACTTTCTGCTACAAAACCAACATACAGATGTGCTGGAATTGTGTCCACGTGCCTCCTTAAGGCACCACCTTGTACTTATGTTCTTTACAAAGAACAGAAGTTAAAACACAGCTGGGATTGGGAGGCAAAAAGAGAGTCCAAGACAGTGACAGAAGCAGAAGTGATGGTGAAGCCTGAAAGCAGGGCTGACTGACAGCTCAACAAAGCCAAAACTTCCTGCTGGCAGAAGATCTGAGTCACAGCAGCCACCTGAGTCCTCTGGCACAGGCCAGCCTTTGGTCACTCAGTCAACAGTGAAGAACAGGATTAACTCTATGTAACCAACAGAATGGATATGTGCATAAATATTTTCAGACACTTTGATCAGACTAAAGGTCCGTTTGTTCCTGTAGCCAATCTCTGGCAGTGGCTATCAGCAGATGCCACTGCCAGAAAACATGGCACACAGACAGCGCTGTTGACCACAGTTGATATTCCCAGCAAGCAGGTGTCTGAGGCTGCTCTGTGCCAGAGTGTGTTCTTGACAGCCTTTCTTCTCCAAAGGCATCCAATTCAATCAATGCATTTCTACTTTTACATCTGACACATCGTATGGCAATGAGTTCCTGAGCGTATTACAGGCTGTGTGGAAAAGTAGTTCCTCCTGCTTGTTTTAAGCCAGATGTCTAATAGCACCATTACACTGCCCATACTGCACAGGCTGTGAGAGACAGGGAATGATCACCCCCAACTGAACTGCACCACATACATCTCAGTAGTCTCTTTCCCAGGCCAAAAGCCATAACTCATTTAATCTCTCCATGTGCAGAGCCATTTCAGATTTCTGGTTAAGCTCATTGTCCTTCTCTATATCTTTTCTAGCTCTGCTATATCTTTTTGAGATTAAGGGATCAGAAGTGAGCTCCTTATTCAACACCCCATACATGTAACAGTGACAGTGATATTTTATCCTCCAATCCTTTCTTTATAACTTCTAACATTCCATTTGTTTTTTAATTATCATTGATCATTATAACTCTTTTTTTCAGAAAATTATGTATAACTTCAAATTGTTACAGCTAATAGGAAAATTTTAATTTTGTACATATATTTGGGATTGGTTTTCCCAGGTGCATTACTTAAAGTATATGGGCCCCAGATTTCATCTGCCATTTTTATTTTATAGTCAATTACTATCAAGGAATCCTTCTAATGCTCTTTGCAGTTGGCCTGTGTTTTGGCTATTCTGAAATATTTTCTCTGATCAGGCAGCAGTTGTCGCCACATCACTTTCTCAGATTATTTATGAATACACTAAACAGCAGAGTCTGGGACTGTGGCCACTCCTCTCTATGGTAAAATAGAGATAATTTACTCCTACCCTGTGGCTTCTTTCATTTAAGCAATTATTAATCCGTGACATCTTAATCTCATCAAGGCCCTTTGGTAAAAAGCACTGTTGAAAGTTTATTGGAAATTTGTTATTAACTGCATCACCCATACTCACTTTTCTTCAAAGAACTAGAACAGATTTGTCAGTAATTACTTCAGTCTATGAAATCTGCTTTGACTTTTCTCCTTTACATTGTATTTCACCTCTTTATTCTTTTCTGTCAGTTGTTACAACTTCTACTGATTTGTCCGGCACAAAAGTCAGAAGTACTGTTCTGTGGTTCCTCAAATTCCCTCTGCAGCCCTTTGATAAAAAACAGTGCTACATTTGTCACTTCCCAACCATCTGAAAGGAAAAAAAAAAAAAAAATTTAAACAATAGGGTGGAGGCTACAAGTAATTTTTCAGCAAATTCAGTCCTGAGTTCAACAGGTAGGCTCATGATGCCTGATGTCATCAGTCTGATTCTTCTCTTTCCACTGACTTTTCTAAACCCTCTTCTGGTATAATTTCAAATTGAGAGAGTTCCTTAGACTCACCTATAAAGGAAGGTAGGACATCTTCCCCAATGAAAGTCAATGAAAAGAATTCATTTTAAACTTAGTTCCCTACTTTCACTGGCCTCCCTGTAATTCCCTTCTGCTGAGTTTGAGATGTCAATATCTTCATTTAAAATCAACTATTCTAGTTCACATCTCTTCATTTTTAGACCTCTACTACTGGTAGAAAAGTACTCGTATTCATATGAGGTTTTCCAGTACATAGGAACTTGATCAAACTGCCTATTTCTGTGTCTCATGCTTAGATTTTAATTGTTTTAATAATGAAGAGTGAAAACAGGGACCTTATTTGCCCACTCACGATCAGTTACACAGCCTCATGTTTTATAGCATCCTATACTTAAGTGTAGGAAATACTCCATCCCAGCTCTAACAACCTCAACAATGAAAGGTAACAGCACAAAGAACAAATTCAGGACAGCTAGCACGTTCACTCTTCTGTAAATTAGTCATTCTGCCCCCCAAATAAACTGTATTTAAATTAGAAGGCTAGACTATACTATTTAGGCACAGTCTTAAATGCAGAAGGAAGATTTACATTTCTGCTCTGGGTTTATCATAGATCTCTGAACACACAGCAAATGTTCATATATATTGCCATATGCTGTGATTTTTCCTGCCTGAGAGACTCCAGGGAATATGCCCTCTGTTCATCTGCAGTTGTGAAAGTATTTAAGCTGCCATTTGCGCAGTGAACCAGTAGCAGGGAATGAAACACTAAACCATCCTAAAATCACACAAAATACCCTGGATGAAATTAACACCACCATTTCAGTGCTTACTTACAGAAAGGAAATACAGCATTATCTCTCTCCAATAATACTTTTTCTTTCACAAGAAATCAACATTGGATATTGCTTTGATGATGAAGCTGACAAATTACTTCTATTCACTATTCCACATTCCCAAATATTCGTCAGCAGCATTTACTTCTTGTTACATCTAGTATTTTCTAGCTGCATTATGTCTAGACCTACCAATCTTATCCAGGCCTTTTAAAAAATATGGTGAGTTTTTCAAACATATTTATATTTATTGAGAAACTTCTGGCTCTAAACAGGCCTACATTGATATTTTATTTGATATATTGTTGTATAATATAAAGCATTTTTAATTGGGGTCCCCCACAAGAAGTCTATGTGGGGTTATGTCAATTCTGAGCTGCCTGGCTGCTCCTTGCCCCCCCTGCCTCAGGCACACAACCACCAAGCTGCTTAGCCACCTGGGCCACCACCCAGGTATCAGTAGCTCAGAACTATTGTTCTGCTCATCTCTTTACCTTGCACACACCTGTCTGACAATAGCAGTGACAAACAAAAAAGCATGTAGAGATACACATATATATACAAGTATGTGTATATATCACTCTTACAACCCAACAACTAACATGCTGCTTTCAGGTTTGGCCTGAGCTGAAGCCCTGAAGATTTTCTCAATTATTACAGAGAAAAGCTATCTTGAAAGCAAGCACAGTCTGGTCACCACTAATAGGAAGCGTGTGCCTGCATGCTTCTCAGGCAGGTCACAGGAAAACCACAAAACAGCAGCACAACGCCAATGTGAATGTCAGCAGGTCTATACAGAAAGAGTGCACCCACTTGGCATCACAGGGACATAGGTTCAATTGCTCACTTCACCTGATGTGGGTCAGAGACCTGGCATAGGCTGTATGCATACTGAGAGGGCACCTCTGCTACCCAGTTGATGGTATTTGGGAAGGAGAATCTCATTTTCTTTATGAAGAACATTGGCATGATTTCATGACTGAGATAAACCTCCAGGAGAAAGGCCAGAGGGGAGGGGAGGAAAAGGGCACCCATTCTTGTGATCTCATCCCTCAGCAGCACGGGCAAACAACTGAGCCTATAAAGTTTTGAGAGGCCACAGAGCTACCACACTGCCCAGCAGTACTGACTGGGGAAGCAGCAGTACTAAGATGTCACACCTAAGTAATTGCTCCTGCAGATGTGGACAACTTTTTGTGACTTACCTCAGTACAAAAGCCCCTACCTGCCAAAATCTATAATCCTTTCTCACTACTAACCTCAGTGGAACTACTTACACAATTAAGGACTGATTGCATGAAAAGGGATTGCTTGATGAGATTCTTAGACTTGCACGTTTCTGGTCAAGTCATCAACTGATGTAAATTAGCACAGCTTCAGAAAAATTAGCTAAGTGATGCTGAAGGTCTACCTTCTATTATTTGTGTGTTTTAGAGGGAAAGTAATAGAGACAAAGAGATTTTGTATGAGAAAATTGTGTCTCTACTAACATACTAGAATTCTTATCAGCAGACTAATAAGTAAAGCAGGCTGGTAAGGTATAATTTATTTGGATTTTCATTAAGTTCTTTTCAAGGCTAATTAGTTATGGGTTAAATGTCAAACCTCTGTCCTGGGAATTGAAACTGATTAAAAGATACAAAGGTAGAGAATTTAGGCGTGCAAATGGTGAGAATTTAAAAGTAGCTCTAGAGGGGCAGTATTATTTAATATATTCAACTTATTAGTAAACAATTGAGATTATTTGCTAGGAGTCTATTTGGATGACACAAAAATATTGAGGTGCATCAAGTCTGAAGGAGGTTTGAGGAATTAAAAAATATGTAAGTACACAAGCAGATAGCTATCATTTCTAAGACAAAGGGACAGTGGAACACCCTTCTCTTTGTAAGAGCGAGCACTGTCACCACCTGTCTTGTCCTTAATATACATGAAGACAGCTTGAGCAATTTAAAATTAAGCCTCAGCTGAAAAGTGGTAGAAGCCCATCTGTTTTCACAGAAAACATCGGTTTGTGTGATCATTGCTAAAGTACAAGTCAACACTGGAACACCTCTCCTATGAGGACAGGCTGAGACAGTTGGGGTTGTTCAGCCTGGAGAAAGAGAAGGCTCCAGGGAGACCTTATTGTGGCCTTTAATACTTAAAGGGGGCTTATAAGAAAGACGGAGAAACACTTTTTACCAGGTCCCGTAGTGACAGGACAAGGGGAAATGGTTTTAAATTGAAAGAGGGTAGATTTAGATTGGACATAAGGAAGAAACTCTTTACAGTGAGGGTGTTGAGGCACTGGAACAGGTTGCCCAGAGAAGCTGTGGATGCCCCTCCCTGGAAGTGTTCAAGGCCAGGTTGGACGGGGCTTTGAGCAACCTGGTCTAGTGAAAGATGTCCCTGCCCATGGCAGGGGGGTTGGATTAGATGATCTTTAAAGGTCCCTTCCAACCCAAATTGTTCTGTGATGCTATGAACACTGTCATCTTGGCTTGGTTTACTTTTTAATACATAACTGCTACCCAGGTATTTATTCTGACAGGTTATGCCTCTGCAGCGGTACCCTGCCAGCAAGCAGCAAATGGATGAGGGATGCTTGGGGAAGCATCTGAACTGTGGAATCAGGAAATGGGTCCAGTGACTGCAGTGCAAGGTGATGCCTCCTTACAAGCTGATTTCCGCACAGGGGAAACCCAGGTGCATGGGTAAGAAGGAAGTCATGGTACCCTCTAGCCAGGACCTCAGACTGAAGATACAGGAAGCCCAAAAGCATATCCTAAAAATAAAAGTGCAAGAGGCAGTACTGGACATTTCATGGATAAGCAACTGTGGAAAAAGCTACAGAACTTAAGTTATACATGAGTTTTAAGTATGAAGCCTCAAGTTTCTCCTTAAGTTAGAACAGTGTTGTAGATGCCTGTATGCCCACCCAGTCATGCCCAGCAGTATGCATTTAGTCATTAACTCTCTGCGTGGTCCATGAACTCCCCAGCTAGTCATCCACATAAATGAGATACTAGCCTTGCTTTAGACAAGGGACCAACTTGAAACTGGGTGACTGACTGAACTTCCAGCACTCTCACAGCCAAGTGTTCAACTGACTGCCACAGAAGCCCTCCATCTGGGGCTTCTGGACACTTCTAGAAGTCCCAGGCAGCTCCTGCTCTGCCTAGTCCAATTTGTGTACTTGAAAGTGTTGCTTAATCTCCTGGATGGGGTGACCCCATGACTACCAGGCAATTCCTGCTGCAGAGGGGATTGTACTGTCCACATGGTAAGTAATTAATAAAAAGTGCTTCTGCAGATGCAGAAATGGTCACACAGGACAGTCTCCTATACAGTGTTAATATAACAGTGACGGATCATGCATGTGCTGGGGTGGTCATGTGGGACCATGGGCCAGCTGGGTTAGAAGAACTGAGCAGAACTACAGTCCAGAGAGTCTCACCCCATCCAGCTGAAGGCACTCCTGCAAAGACCTTTGCAATGGAGACTCCTATCACCACTGGGCAACAAGCAGTTCCTGTTTGAGAGACATCACTCTCCCTGACAGCATTACCCTAATGCAAGATCTCAATAAATTAGGGATTTTTTTAACAAACCCTGGGAGTGTCTGTGCAACACAACAATACTGTTTGTCATGATGACACCTGTTTTGCAGTTATTTATACACTAAATGTAACCTTGCTGATTAATTCCAAGGTGACAACTCAACCAAATGGACTGGCCACTGAAAGTTTCAGTTTATTATATTTATTCGGGGCCACACTGGAACAGTATTTTCAACTCCTCTCATTTTGCTCTGTCTTTTCCCTTCTTCAGAAACTGGTATTCCCCTCTCTTATGAGAGATAGAATACTCCAGAAAAAGCTGGTTTAGTTTAGCTCCAAAAACATAAATATAATAAAATTGACTGCTACATCCCAAACACATCATTAGAGCTAATGCAGTCCCACCGCCAGGACACCCACAACTCTTACTGAGACTATTGTTAAATCTTGCCAGTGTTCTCCAGCAGAGGACTCTCAGCATTGCCACCAAGCTCTACATGTGGCCTGAGCTAGAAAAGAGAAGCAAAGCTGTAAGTCAAGTGCTTGTTTCAAACCAGCCCTTGTGTAGGAGTGCCAGAAGGGGAAATGGGTCACAGCACACAAGTCTTGAAGTGCAGTGGAGAAAACAACGTTTCTTCTTGCACCCTTCTCAGCACAAGAGGATGCTTGAGTTTTTCCTTCCTTCCTTCCTTCCTTCCTTCCTTCCTTCCTTCCTTCCTTCCTTCCTTCCTTCCTTCCTTCCTTCCTTCCTTCCTTCCTTCCCTCCTTCCTTCCCTCCTTCCTTCCTTCCTTCCCTCCTTCCTTCCTTCCTTCCTTCCTTCCTTCCTTCCTTCCTTCCTTCCTTCCTTCCTTCCTTCCTTCCTTCCTTCCCTTTTCTTCCTTTCCTCCATTTCCTCCATTTCTCCCTCTACTTCCCTCTGCTATAAAATCTCAGTGGGCTAGACCACAATCATTGTGCATCTGTTCAGAGAAATCCTTTGCAGCTGCAAGTATTGATCTGGGAGAAGAGTTGAGTGTAAAGGCAAACAATAGCTCTTTCAGCAAATTTTCTCATCACTATTTCACACTTCTTCAGGCACAAGAGCTTCAGAAGATGGAGACTAGCATAACAGCATTTATACAAAAAATTTTGTTCCCCACTGACCTTGAGTCTTGTATATCTGTGTGAGACTCATGGTATATAACAACAGCAGTGCTAGAGGAAGTTTAATTCAGCCAGTCACTGCTTATACACAGGTAAACACATTTTATTAACTGTAAGCTTTCATTTTCTCTCATGGGTTCACAGGAGCCTCATATGACATTTTTCTAAAGAGAAAACAGAACTGAATGATCTTTCAAGAAAAGAACCCCATAAAGCTCAGGATTAATTCAACTCTATAGTATGCAGAACACAGGCCTGAAAGCCAATTTAAAATCTTCAACATAAGATCAAAAACTACTGTGAAAGGATGTAAGTACTTTTAAAAACAGGAACGTTCTCTTCAGGAGTCAAACTACTTCGCAAGTTGACAACTTTCTGTGGTCATACCCAGTAGCTTCCCTTTGAAGCAACTTTTCACATTGAGATCTGATGGAATAGCTCAACATTACAAAACAGGAAAGAGCTATTAATTATGCTTATTATTTTGAGGGTTACAAAAATACAGTCACAGATAAAGATCTCAAGACGTGCAGAGCCTAAAAAAAATTACTAGTCCCTGCCTTACAGAGATTATAGCTGATATATAAGAGAGCAAGTGGACAAAAACACACAGGAAAGTAATGCAATAGTAAGGGGAAAAAATCCATTAATTAGCATTCTGTTTCATGGAGTCATATATAAAGAAATAGCAGGTCAACCAAGTATTTGTAAAAGTTCCCTCTTAAACCAAAGTGTGGTTACATTTGGGTAGAGGCATTTGAAATAGGGTGCTTGCACTGTCAGCACCTGCCAAATGCAGTCTCATCATCTGAGAACAGCACAAAATGGAGAAGGAAGTAAAATTCCAAATTTAATCAATGCTGTCTACAAAACAAAAAGCACTGGTAAGTAAATCAGTCAGATAACTTAAGCATATGAGTATAAACATACAGTCAGACAGTGAGGGATATCAGCAGAACAAAATTCTTGACATTTTAACATTGCTGTGATATTGCATGCAGAAGGTGTATTAACTTAGCTAAACTTAAAATTGCAAACACATAGCAAATCTAAGCTCAATTTCTTCTTAAAATCAGACAAGAAGTGGTGTTTAGACTTATCATTAGGCTCCTACACAGAAGTGAATTTCATACAAAATTTACATCATATCCGTATATCTATTACTCTTGCATGTTTGTACCCACTGCAGAGCACTTTGTGAATGATAAAGCTTCCCAAGCACATAGGTCCTTTGCACCTAACTCACAAAATACATTCCTAAGTTTATGCAGAATGTATGGTAAAATCATGGTGTTATTTCTTCAGTATTTGTTAACAGCAAAACACACAATTGCGGCTGCTCATGATATCTATCATACCACTAAGCCCTAGTCTGTGGATAAGTCAAAGGCATGAAGTCATCAAGAGACACATAGCAGCTATTTAAATGTTAAATAAGAAAAATTTCTTACTCATCAGTTAAAAATATAAAGATAAAAGTATAAAGGAAGATTCACTTTTTTTGACAGATTTGAAAAATTTGAAAACAATTGTTATGAACTTTGCTTTTTTCTCTAGCACTTCTTCCTTTAGTTCAGCATTAGACTTGCAAAATTATTTTTTTAAAGGATGCTGGCACTTCAGAAAAAAAGAAATTATCTGGGGCTATTTGCATAACTGCCATGGTGGCTGGAACTTACCTTATGCGATTAGCTGCCCAGACATGACATTGGAAACATGGGTCCTGCAAAAGAGAGTATACCTTTATACAGGTCCAATGGTATGACATATTTGCTGCTTGGAAGGAAGGATTTGTTCAGTGACACTGTTGCAGTCTGATTATGTGACACTGTGTGCTACCAGGAATAAACAGAAATCAAAGACAGCACCATGAATGGAAGAACAGCTAAAAGCTTCAGCAGAGACACTCTGAAAAAAAGGGGAGAAAGGATATGGAAGAGACCTAAACAGCACATATCTCCAGGTAACATGTGCCAGAAAAATGGATGGATTGTCAAAGGAGAGGTTTAATTCTGGCAATCTCTAGCTGTGAAGTAGCAGATGTGTTTCACAAGTTTTCAGTTAATCTGGGCAGATGAAACCACAGGGTGAAAGAACTCTGCCTTCCATGCAAAAGAGACACTCCTGACCGTCTGGACCCAGGCTGGACACCCCAGCAGTGGGCAAGCTGTTTTGCTCTTTCCCAGGACCCCTGTTCTACAGAAATACCTTAATGATTCAGTTCCATTCAATTTTAGGCAACCTTTAAAAGAGACATAAATAGCAGCCTTTTTCCTTTTGCCCCTCTTCCTTCTCTTCCCTCTTCTCTTCCACATGTGCCAGAGCATCTATACCTTGCTGGCCAGGACACTCACCTAGGTGGTGGGAGGTGGTTCAAATCCTTTCAGGTGGAGAAGGGAATGGAATTGCATCCCATATGGAGTACTCTGCCCAGTCAGAATTACACAGTAAAGATTATATGTAAAGAAGACACTAGTACTTTATCTGGTTATGTCTTATAGGACATGACTGCTGCTCCACTTCTGAAGAAAATTTCTGGGGCAAACAATTTACTCCATCCTGTCTGGAGGGAAGCACCTTCCTGGAGGCACAAGTCGGATTACTATGAGTCCAGGCAAGGATAAGGATGTGAGACGGAAGCTTATTCCCAGTTGCTTCTCATAGGGATTCAAGACAACTTTTCCCTCCAAGTGCTGACTATGAACCCCTTATGAGGCATCGACCCCTTGGGGGGCAGAGGACAGGCACTGTAAGGCCCTCCACTGTGGATTCCTATATGGTGGTAGGAACCTTAAAGCTAAACTATACACAGAGACACTCAGCTATCCAGCACCCAAATCTGTTGGTGGACCTAGGCTCACATCACTGCACTGTGTCTCCTGGAGAACTCCTCGGGCTGGCATTGACATACAATGAGTAGAGCATGCAGAAACCTACGTTAATGCTGCTGGTGCCACATGGGGATTGAAAGGAGTTCTGTCACCACTGAGGCCAGGCTCTTTGTGAGCACCATGTTTTCTTTCTTAAAAGATATTAGGATACTGACATTTAATGATCCCCGATTTGCATATAACTAAACTATATTGTGTGGTAATTTTTGCTTTGTTTTCTTACATATTATTTCTACTGTTGCCATAGTCTTTCGAGATTTGCCATCTGTGCCCTGAGCATTAAAGAACTCACTGGGATGCTACTTATCTTAATCTTTTTTTGACATTTTTCATATACAAAGTTCCCTGCATAGTGACAGGTTCAGTATTGTTAAAAAACAGCAGGAGAAAAACCCAATTAAACTTGCAGTTTTCCACAGAGCAAGGCACATACTCAATATGCCTGCCAGATGACTTGCTCTGTCCTTGCCTGTACAGGACATACCTCCAAGAAGATTTTCCCCTCTGGGCACAGCATGTCCCATTTCCTAAAATTCTGCCACCTTTCTGCAGAAGAGAAATATAAATAAAACATATCCATAATGGCTTTCTTCACCTCAGATATATATATACTGAATTTACATGAAGGGCTAACATTCAGAAGGCTCTCCAGCTCTCTGAAAGCCACCTGTGCTTTTGGTTGCAGCTACAAAACACAAAAAGAGTTTCTGCTTACCATGTTGTTCAGGCTATTTTGGTGTGTAACACCAAACATATGTAATCATGTAATTTCCACACATGCAGGGGGAAGACTGGACTCCTCCTTTGAGACCCCATCTGCATTTCAAAATCAGTCATATTAAGGAACTTCCAGAGTGATTCACAGTGAACCCAAACTCTGATTTATAGCAGACCTAGAGTGCAATTTGTCTCCCACCACTTCAGCTGTCCACAAACTCAACACTTAGGGTAAAAAAGTCTTCTCCATTCCCTCCATACTCAGAGGAGTATTTTTTGATATAGGTATCTTTCTGCTCAGTGATTAATCAACATCTCCTGTTTCAGGATGGGCTGAGTCATTTTCTGGCTGTCTTTCTCTCTGTCCACTGATTAAGAGCCTAGATCACTTTCTTACTAAACAGCTAACTTCAAAGCAATTAACATTAGGATGAATCTTACCCTCAGTTAAGTCATTGTTCAATTCAGGTACTGTTTTTATGTCAGGAATGACACTATGACGTAAAGCAACTACTCTGAGAGTCATGAACCCAAGAGTCCTAGGTGTTAATCTCTATTCCAACAATATTTATGCACTAATAACTAGAAAACAATTAGATAACATGCATGAATAGTAATAGAAGCAACACCTTTCTCCCAAACTGTGGTTCTTACCACTACCCAACAGTGTCAGGTCCCTTTTTCCTTGTGTCCCTGGAAGCTTCCACTCCTAGCTATCCAGTGGTCCAGCTGCAGTGGGACAACTGCAGACAGCATTTGCTTAGAGTAGTTACTGGCCCAGAAGAAAGGCACTTTTCATTTTGCCTGGCTGAGAGCTGAATTATTACAAAAAAGAAAAGCATCTCTATTAGTCCCCAACAAGAACATTAGTTTCCTATCCAAAGGCTAATCACCTGAGTCCATGGAATACTTTCAGGCTGCAAATCCCACTCTCACCTAAGCATCAAGAGGATGGGGAGGCAGTGAGACAGTTCTGTTTCCACAGGCTGTTTCAATGTATACCCATGGGCTGTCTATTGTTAACACCAATCCTAGATGCCTAAGGGTCCCTATTAAATTCAGAAGGAAATTAAGTACTTAGCATGAATTTACAAATTATTTTTCCAGAACAGGTGCTTAAAACTGGGTCCAGTGTAAAACACAGTACAGAATTTGGGTACCTGGCCTGTTTCTGAATTGCTGAGTATCACTTCCCTAGGAGTCTGGAGACACCTTGTGTGGAGATCACAGATAGGTACTGATGATCCCTTTTACAGACAGTAAGTGAAAAATCCATGAAACAAGCCATAGCAACCATATTTTCAACCCATTGACTTTTGTAGTTAGAACATTTCTTTAGATGCATTATCGTGTAGGTAACCTACTGATCTTCAGATTTTTAAACATGAATTTCCTTCAGCCATGCTAAAGAGAAAGCATAGGCATCCAAACTGAGATGGATTTGTTCACTGCCCTGTAACAGACTCATACCATGTGAGTGAATTTCTTTTCTTTTTAACTTAACATCACTACTAGAAAGGAATTCAGAGGGTCTGTTGACTGGAGGTCTATTGGCAGAGGGAGGGAGAATAATTTTGATCACTCTTCCAGACAGCCTACAAGGCAAAGATTCATGAGAGACACCTATAAAACAGTGGCAATAAACCCTCCCAACAACCGGGTGTTAGACAGTTTACTGCAGTACAGTCTAAGGGAGATTAAGGCATAAAATAACCTTTAACATGGGTAATGCTTTTGAGGATCCTGCTGCACCAGACACAAAGTTTTCCTCCATCCTGCCTGGTGGGTACGTCTACGGCACAGTGGTACCCAAATTATCAACATAGCCTGTTCACTGGAAACAGTGAGTCTAGATGTTCTGCTCCTTAGCAAGAATGGCTCCCGCATCATCCCAGCTATCCTGCTCAGGAAACTGGAGCCCTTTACCCAGGCTATCTGGCACAACATTGTTTTGTGCCCTGTGCACAGACCCTAAGCGCTGTGGGAAGTACAGACAGTCATAAGGGAAGGGGAAACAACACCATCCCAGAACAAGCTGTCAGCCCACCAAAAACTCTCTTACCCAACAGGAAAGAACAGGAGGTCCTAAAAAAGCTGTACAGACAGGGGGAAATCTTCCCAGAGGTATGTTCTGGAGGAGCAAGGGCAGAACCAGCCAGGATCTCTTGCTGTAAATGACACAGTCCTTTACCAAGGTCTCATTACTTGAACTTTCTCTTGCTCCTGGAAACCTGATATAACATCACTTTTATTAACCCAGCACACAGCGCAGGAGTGATCAGTATATAGACCAAACACATTAATTCATTATTCAAACATCTGAATTTGACAATCTGCAAATGAACAGCATAAAGCAGCTGAAATTGGGCACCCATATTGGCATCAAGAAATCCCCACAGAGCAGCATTCCTCAACCTACAGACTATTAAAGGTAAAATATACATCACCAAAGGGACACTTTTTGTATTATGCATTCAAAAGATGAGAATTGCATTTCAAAGGCCTGAATGTGCTCCTAGCACAAGCGAACACAGGTCCTCTCACCTTCAGAAAGTGAAGCATTCATTTATGCTGAAACCTTTCATCTGTGAAGCCACTGCTGCAGTTATATCAAGCATTTAGCTAAGGACACAAAAGCACTTGAACCCCCATTCAATATTTGGGTGACATTTGCTCATGCGAATTGTACCCAGCAAACTCACTCCCAGATTTTGTAAACATGAAGAAAAATTGTGTGTTTTGGGGGAGTTTATAACTTTCATACTCAGATACCTTGTTTTGTGCCTTTTAGTCCCAGTTATTAATCCTTACAAACCAGGGTTGTTTATATCAGAGATTCAAAACTGAACCAGAAGACTCGGTCTTATAGCCAACACACCAGAACATTGCACCTGCATTAAAATAGTGCCTCAGCATAAGAGAGGGCCTAAAATTCTGAATAGATCAAAATTATATATATAACAGGGTTTTTTCTACTTATATAGTCATGTTTAATAACTTAGTTCATCTACTGAGACTAATGAACAGCACACTTTATTTAACGTTTGCTGAGTTACTGGAGTTTACAAAACCATCTGGGATCAGTTCTACTTTGTGTAGTCACATTATTAATAAACTATTCAACTGCATTTTCCTTTGCACAAGGGATATGTGCCAGGTTTATGTTTGAATCACATGTTTGTATTTGTGCTCCAAATCCATGGAGACACAGACACTAAGACAAGCAACCACAGTCATTCTTGTGCAAACTCTTTAAATCCTTTCATTGGGCATGACATGAACTGTAGGCTGTAGCCATACCAAAGGTAAAGTGTGGCAAATCAACCCAGGAATGGATATAACTGTTTTACATAAAAGTATTTCTAGCTTCCTGTTTAAACCTAAGGAGGTAAATGTGTATGTAATTTGCAGAGTTAAATTTCTGAAATATGTTCTTTCTTCTGTATTCCTCAGTCTCAGAAAGCGCACGGATTATGGGGAAGAGCCTGCTCACTGAGGAGAATCATTAGTGCTTTCTCCAGCACTAGCAGCAAAACTGACTTAAGAGAGAAGGGAAAATATTATTTCTTCTTGAAAACACATGAATCAGGATTTTAATTTTTCTCTGGCATTCTTGCTTTTGGCTGATTCATTGTTGTACACAGATATGTTTATAAGCAACAAAGAACAATGTTAAGTTTATTCAGAACTGAGTTTATGAGTCAAGCTAATCCTAAAGCTTTGGAGGAATTAGTGGAGGGATTCAGAAAGGATAATGAAAGACTGTTTTGATGAGTACCAGTCAAAATACTTCTGAAGATCAGAAATCTAGGCATTTTCTTAAGACAACAAAACAGATAAAAATTTACCTTCATAAATTTTAACATTCAAGCATTCCCACAAGTGCTTAAAATTCTGGCTATCCCAACAGAGAATTGCACTGAAAAGAAAATAAATTCATTTTATATTTGACAAATGTTTTTACTAATAAGCATTTTAATTAATTAATAATAATCTTTCTTAATATTTTACAATACACAGTGGACTGTTTTATTATTTTATATATTTTGCTTTCACATTTTGCTGACAGCTCATATTAACTTCAGTAAGAAACATGTCTGTATAATCATACCAAATGGCTTACTGTATTTTTTTGAAATAGCTATAAGGCAGAATCAAACACTGAACATGTAACTAAAATAAAAGTAATAGCTCTATTTGTCAGAGAGCTGACCTTTTCTTAATAGATAGTATAGGTAGGATTCAGCTCCACTTGTTACAGCAAAAGTGACTTTAATTTACGTATCTGATTCTGGAGAAGAATCTGACTCCATATATATTCAAACTGTCAACTTCAACCTACATTATGTCCCACCATAATGCTCACAGTATTTCATGAGCAGATCTATTTTATTTGCAGTTATTTCTTCTTGTTTCTTGCCTGGCTGTAACAAACACTTTGTTCTCTCTCAGTGGAAAAAAAAAAGGGAAAAAGTAGAGAAACCAAAGTCTGTATCTCAAGTGATGATCATTTCCAAAACAGATCATGTGTGTCTTATCAGAGATACCTCCATTTGGACTACTAATTTCCTGAGAATTTTTATTTTCAATAAACCAAAATGTAGCACTTGAATGAAGAGATACGGTCCACTAAAAATAATAGTATTTCTATTCTAATCAAATAACTTTATTTCAAAACTGAGTACAAAGTCATAAATTAATTCAATAACCAAGACTAAATTTTCAAGAGCATCTAAAGATTAACTACCTTAGTGGCCCAAATGTATTTTCTAATTAAATTTAGAAGTTTAAATGTCATTGACTATCAATGAGATTGAGAACACAATACGAAGAATTTGGTCCTGAAAAATGCAGTATTATGGAAAACCCCACTATGTAGCCACACATATTTTTAGAAGCCAAATACCTTTAAGAATCCAGATGCTAGTAAAAAAATCTCTTTTGAAAATGTGAGAAAAATTAACTCAGACCAACTCAGCAACCAAGCTGTCTGAACAAATTAGATGCCAGTTTTTTCTCCTCTATGGGAGTAGAGGGTACCTTTTGTTTTGAAGTGCTTTCCTTTTGTGTGAAGGACACAACTATACTCTGTTCTTTATAATAATATGAGGAAAGAAATTAAATTATTTCTGTACATATTCTCCTGACTAAAGATAGGCACTAAAGATATGTACTAAGTCCAAGGCAACTTTGTCAGTCTTTGATTTCAACAAGAATGCGCTACCTAGACATTGCCTTTAATGCAGTCTTCAGAGCAGCAGCTGGGATACGGGAAACCACATTTGAATTCATGCTAACTTACTGTTAGAAGGAGTGGAGGAAAACAGAGGTGCAGTTGGACTTTGAGCTGTGTTCTCACTGCAAGGAATCTAAGTTTATTCAACTAGAATTATTACTCTTGAATCAGAAAATCCAGATTTTTCAGTGAAAGGAGAACTTATTTCAGGTAAAATTATTAGATATCTGTTTCCTAGCTTAGATTTTCTAGAGGAAAGCACAGTCTAGACATACCAGAGTATCAGAAGGTTGCCTTTTCAAGCTAGCAGACCTACCTACAATACTGTCTTAATGGCTAGGAGGAGGAAAGGGGAGAGAGCAAGAGAGCAGTAGCAACAGCTACTTCTAGAGATTCCCTTGACAGGGATTTTCTAACTTTATCATCTAAAAGTCAGCTGCCTAAATGTCAGCTAGTCCCCTGGGCTCTTTTATAGTCGAAGGAGAGAAATGCACCTCCAGAAGACAATTCATCTCATCCTAAAGTAGATATCTAAGACAGGTTCAATGAATCACTATCTATCTCATTTCTTTCTTATCCTATGGCTATGAAGGGAATGTGAAAAGTAACTTTTAGACACCTGAATTCAGTAAGATGAATCCTGCCCTAGTGCCATTTTTCACTCCACTCCAAAACTTCACTTCTGGATATTTTTCACCTTTGTGGTCTTGGTTCCATTTCATGCCACTGCTCCAAGCTTTATGATGCTTGATGTGACCTCACTCACTGACCCCAGACAAAGCCCACTGGAAGATCCTCTTTGCTGTGAATGTTCTTTGGATCAGACCTTAAGGGAAAAGTAGTACAAGAGCAAAGGTGCTCATCAAGATTATTATGGAACAGCAAGTTGGTTTACTCCAGTCTCTGCAGGAAAAGTTCTCCCTTGAATCTTTAAGACAGGGCCAATGTATTGATTACCCTTCTTCAGTTGAGAAGGTTAGCAGCTTTTTGACCTCATATCTTGTGCAGTCATACATAACTTGATAAACTGCATCAAAATTTCTCCATATGATTGTTTTTCACTTCTGGCCAGTAGAAAGGCTGATGAGAGGTGCAAGACTCTCTCAGAAATCTGTATTGCAAGTCTTTCTTCCATAGTCTGATGGAAAATGGACTTTCAGCCTGAATTCTAGAATTCACTCTATGCTGGAATTAATCAGAATTTTATTAGATTTGAGCAATTTGTAAAAATGTTGTTGTTTAAATGTGTCCATGCTTGCCATTGAGGCAAAATCACATGATTAACTAAGTGATTTTTTTTCCCCTCTCCTGACAAGAGTATCTGTTGAGCACATGAACAGTCAACTATTTCTAGTATCATACAGCAGTATCATAAGAAAACAATTATATCAGAGGTTGCATTCAGTGACAATGTATGAAAATTTTCTCAAATTTTCCACCCTAAGATTAATGGCAAAGATTTCTTACTGAAATCAAAAATAGTTTGTGCTGTGCATCAAAATAGCTTGTATCATTCAGAATTGTGGGGAAGATGAGCCAGAAGATAAAACAATCTGGAAAACATGCTATCACTAAACAGAAGCTGTCAATCATGGTACTGCACTGAACATTACAAAAATGGCAAAAAATTGGACCCTGACTTGAGAACATCCATTCCCTCTGCATATATGAGAAAAAAATCCATTTATGTTAGTGTAAATGTAGATAACAGATGTAGTGGATTCAGTAAGTTTTATTCAACATTTGCTGCTTAATTACTGTCAATACAGCACACCTCTAAAGAATGACTGGGTCAGGTGAACTTATTTGGAGAGGGAGACTGCTCCAGCACTGGTATGCCACTGAGGGAGAGGAGACTGCAGGATGGAAAAATATGAAAGAAGAAAGCACAGGGAAGAAAGGAGAAAAAGAAGGAGAAAGAAGGAGAAGGAGACAAGACCAAGAAGGAACAACAACAGCAAGAGGATGAATGCCTAGGAATGGAAGTCTACAGCACAGCAGAAAGACTCGGGGCGAGTCTGTGTTAGGGTGTCAGTTTAGGCAAAAGTGTACTTTTGAAGAAAATCTTTCAATTGTCACCATTTGGTGTGCTTTGATTTGCGTCATGGTGTGGTCTCTGAGCATATTAATTGGATTGCTTTTGGATAAAAATAAATTGGAAGGTGCCCTCCAGGACTTCAAATCCCAGCCTCAAAGGAGTATTCAATCTACCACACTAGACTTAGTTTGAAGTACCTATGCATAGTGTGGGCAGTGGGTCCTCCGCAGCAACTGCTCTGCTCCACAAATACAGCTAGTGGCTCCCACCACTTGCCTATGAAGATGTAGCCTGAAAAACTCCTCAGTGGAGCAGAGACTGGCACAGCCAACCTTCGAAGGTGACAGGGTGACAACAGACTGTGCTACAACCTGCTATGCCTCTGAGTTGATGAAACTGCTTGGAAGCCAGGACCTGACTTCAACACTGCATTGGGCAGGGGAAGATTTTTTCCTACTGTTTCACCTAGTAACTTTATTTTATTTAAAGAAAAGATCAATTCCTCTACTTTTATTCTCAAAAAACCTGTCTTTTTCAGTTCAAAAGCCCTTTTGGCCTTCAGAGAACCTCACTAGAGAGAAAAATGCTCAGCAGATCCATTCCAGAACTCTGGCCAGTTTCAGATCCCATTACAAAAAATTATACACAGACTTTTAGATAACGGATCATACAGTCCAATACTGATAATATTTATGACTGCAATCCTAAGCATCTAGGAGCTGAAGCCTTCCTTTTTACCAGTGAAATGAGAGTATAACCCATGCTTACACTTTGCCTGTGGATTGTTGCTAATCTTCCCTCAGGACACCGTGATGATGCTTACTACAGCTATATACACGATTGGCATTACTGATACAGAGCCCACAAATGCCGCATCATGGTCTACAATGCAGAGAAGCTGTCTATGCCATATCTGATCAAACACTGTACTGGAAAGAAGACATACGATAAAATGCCCACTTGACCTCAGAAACATCATTATTGAAAAAATGCTGAAGTAATACCAATTGACTTCTGCTTTTTATTTCCTGAAATGTTAAAATCTTGATTGGAAGGGATCAGGAACATATGAACTACAGTGAAACAAGATCTTACACGTCAAAGATGAAAATATTCATATCTGATTATCCATCTCCCGATTTACAGACCGAGGCCTTCAGGGAGCAGGACAAATCCACATCATCTCTCTAAATGCCAATTTCATGTTTTGACCTCTGGCTTAGATATCAGATAAAAATAACAAGTAACCACATAACTCTCTAGCAATTACATTAACGCAGATGCTGAAAAGAATAATTTTGTTGAGTGAAAGTCATCATGAACTTAGGGAAACAAAAATTTCTTCAACATCTGCCTTTTCCTGCTAAAACAGACCTTAGGCAAGACATTGCCAGTCACTTTAGAAAATGTTTATTGCGCATTGTTGCCTCATGTTAATTTTACTTTGTTAGATCACATAAAGCCCTTTTTGCTAAGTGATATGTGCATTTATAAGGCACTTTCAGATCTAAGGATGAAAAGTATTAGCTAAAAATGCTATAATCATTTCCACTGCATAGAATTCAGAAAATGTGAATCTTTTTGTTTCAGAGGAACATAAAGTATACACCAAGGCTATAGAATGTAGCTTTAAAAACTAATGTAAAGTTGTTACTGAAAATTTCTACACAGATCCAATGAAACCATTGACACTGAGAAATTACACACCTATATTTTACAAGTAACCCATACATTCTCTTTTTTAGCAATGCTTAAACTGAAGAAATCCTACTGGAATCAGTCTCCAGAAATATAGCCCTCTCTTTTTCTCCAGCTTCTTTTCATATAGTTATCACAAACAGAATTACATTCATATTCAGAACTCATTTCTCTGGCCAAGAAAAGGTAGTCATGTGTCTCCAGGTCATAACGCTGGACTGAAAGGTTACAAGACCCACTAGAGCACCTAACAAACCTTTCTGCAGGGCTCACCCTCCTCGGGTCAAGGACAGCACCTGGTCTTTGGCTAGATCTGCCATCATGGGTCTAGGCCCACAATAACCTGTCCTCCACACTGGAGTTTAGCAGCAGATGATCTAAATAGCCTCTTATTCACATTGCCTATGCTTCACTAGGAAGGCTGTTAAGCTGCGTGTGCATTACTGACATGGTTGTTTCGACCTACTTTGTTCCTATCAGCACATGATGCCACATTTAATATGACTCTAAATTTGGAGTCATTTTCATACAGCACAGATAAAAAAGTATGAGCAGTGAATTTCAAGTGCTTTCACACAGATGGCAATGACGCAGCACGAAATACTATTCCATTTTCCCACACTCAGATAAGAAAGTATAAATGTCAAATAAACTGGAGATTTTCCTCTGAGGAAAAATGTAAAAAAGTTAGAAACCAGTGCCTAGATAGAGCTCAGCAACCCTCATTTTGTCACTTGTTATATAATCGTGTTTATTGCAAGCCAGTGAGTTGATTCACTGGAATGTGTCACTCCAAACCACTATATTTTGCAATCTCTTACTGCCATCTTATGCCAATTTTTGTCACTGCACCACCCCTGACATACTAAAAATTGTCAAAGAAATGCTTTCTCACATATAGCATTTCCTTTCATAAGTGTTTGTCATCCTATCAGCTCATTATCATCTGGCCCTCATTTCTGCATCCCCAGTTCCGCTAGAAAATATTGAACACTGAATTCTCTTTCAAGTTGATGAGAAACGAGAACCCCCAGCACCTTTGAGGATCATGTTAATAACAAGCTCTCCCTTCAAAACTATTTCTTCAGTCGCTCATTGCTTTTCAAACACGTGGCTTGATTCTCATTTGCACGGATTGACTCCACGTTTCCCATTCCAATACTGTGCAGGGACTACAAAGTAATTGAAGATGGGCCTGTAGTTTTCCTTCTGTAAAAAAGATGCTTATAAATGGTGAAAACAGATTCACAGTATACATTATTCACACAAAAATAATTTGGAAAAATTGCTGATTTAAATAGTATTAAATAACGGAACACCAAAATGAACGAGGTGCAAGAAAAAATAGTGGTCTATAATAAGCTTTACTTTTAAAACAGAGGGGTTTTTTCTCTCAAAAAGTACTCTAAATGACATTTTGGACTTCTATGGGTCTTTCTTGAATTCCACATCAAATTTCCAGTTTATGGGTAAAGGAACACTGCTGGGCACCTTACCAGCAAAGCATGAAAATTCAACCTAAACTCTAAGAATTAAAGTGGGTTTTCTCCTTTTCTGGTCCCATCAACTCTAACAAATTTTCAACTAGCCAAGATATTTCCCCAGAACTATCTGTAAAAACCACTCCATTTTAGTTCTGCTCCAGATATTGATGATTAGAGCTTAGTAAAGTACCTTGTGGCTGATATATTAGAGCAAATAGATTCATTTCTCTCCTGTTCCCTCATCCCACTCAGTGGTGGTTTTATTCTTGTTGCTGTACTGATGAAAATTAAAATAGAGCTCAGCTTCTCAATACAACCAATATAAACAAACTTTCAATTCACAGCAAATTCTGTAATCACATTTTATGCCATATAAACTCCATTTTTGTCAAATGCATTGACTTCAACTGTTCCCAGCTACTTTAATCCCAAAGTACAATGTTGCAAGCCAACTAACATTTGTATTGATTTTTCCATATGTGCAACAATAACTCCTTTTAAACACACTTCAGTGATCACTCTCAATGACAATGCAATCAAACAAGAGCTGCAAAGTATTTCATCGTTTGGTTTTTCCTAACACTGGAGCAATTCGTGTATCTCAACAAAACATTCACAGGAGAATCAACTAATGCAGTAGGACCCTATCATCTAAAAGCAAAATTATCTTCTTCTGTGCTCAGTTTCCTGAGAGACTAATATTACCGAAAAAAAGGACAAATTGATGTGATGTTCTCCACTCTTAGACATCATTTGGACCTTGTCATAACCCTCTGCTCTGTGGCATACTGAAGTGTGGAGAAATCTAAACAGTTATAAGTCACCACTTTCCTTGCTTATTTGCAAGGAGAAAGAGTGCAGAATCTAACCTTGAAAACTCCCAAAACATGCCAGATTGGTATAAACAGAACCATATGGTTAATCTTGAAATTATCTATTTTCCTTAGTTTTATAACTCCCAATGGTCTGTATTTTTAAACACAAGAGATCTAATTCACCATTTCAGGTGCAAAACAGGGCCTCTACTGTAAAAAAGGGATATTAGAGTCATACTCAAGGTCATTAAAAATATTGGTGCGCTTTTTTTTTCCCCAAATCTAAACCTAGTTAATTAAAAATCTTAGTACCACAAAAAGAGGAAGAGTAAATACAGAGAAAAGTGGTGTGGATTAAAAAAGCCAGCGTATTTCTCACTGATAACACTGGTCTCCTGAAAACTGCAGGGAAGTACAATTAGCAGATATGAAGTTCAGCTAATATTAAAATAGCAAAAACCACTTAATTTTTTTAACAAAATGTAATATCATAGAATCATAGAATCATTTGGGTTGGAAAGGACCTTTAAAGGTCATCTAGTCCAAACTCCCTGCAATGAGCAGGGAGATCTTCAACTAGATCAGGTTGCTGACCTTGAATGTTTCCAGGGATGAGGCATCTACCACCTCTCTGGGCAACCTCTTCCAGTGTTTCCACCACCCCCATCGCAAAAAACTTTTTCCTTATAGCTAGCCTGAATCTACTCTCCTTCAGTTTAAAACAATTATCCCTTGCCCTATCACTACAGGCCCTACTAAAAAGTTTGTCCCCACCTTTCTTATAAGCCCCCTTTCAGTACTGAAAAGCCTCAATATGTCTCCCCGGAGCCTTCTCTTCTCTAGGCTGAACAGCCCCAACTCTCTTAGCTTGATACAATCTATATGATATATTTTTATGTGCTGAGGAAACAGAGATTATTCAGAGCGGGATTCAACTTCAAGCTAGGTCCATAGACATTATAGTACAGAGACCTACAATAAAATAACTTGCCAGCTTAACTTCAGTAGCAAGCAAACAGATAGCTTCAACCAAAGATGCATTTGTAAGGCTGAAGAGTATTCTACACATCCCTATGTATGCATAAATTGCCCATGGAAATTTTAGGTTAAAAAAAAATTTGATAGTACAGAGAAAAATAAAGAAGTCTCAAAGCCTCTCTACTGCACTTTAAAAAATACAATTTATTGTCGAAAAAAAAAAGAAAAAAAAAAGTCTTTTTCTATGTATCTTGCCAGGTTTTTGAACTGATCCTGATTATTTGTTATTTTATGTGTTTAAAAATATTAGTCCCTCAGGGTTACTAACTAGAATGCCAGTCTGCTCCACTTCACAGTTACTTCACAACTGCTTAAAAGTTTCTTTAGAAATCAGTTGCCTATACTTCTGAATTAATTTTACACTAATAGCAATATTGCAAATCTCCAGATTCATAATCCAAGCATGCTCACAAATGTTCTCTTGAGATACAGCTTTCAGATAACAGACATCTCTACCTTGCTAGAACTATTGCCTTGATACCATCTGCTTTGACAGCTCTTCTTCTGTCATCCCTTTTTCTGGCATTTGCTATGCATTGTCCTACTCTCTCTGCAGGTCTTACCTGTTCCATTTTCTCTCTCTGGCACTTAGCCATTTTTGATCAGGGAGCCTCCAGAGCTCTTCTAAAGCATTTTTATAGGCCATTTTTCCTGTGAACATTTGCTCTTGGCTGATCTTTGAACTGTGATTTGGCTTTTCTCCTTCAGTATCACTTATATTTGTACTAACCCAGCTGTTGCTGCAATTGCACTGGCTATTCTAAAAACTATCTACCATCTCAGACATTCCTGCAAAATTATTGAGATATCATTTCTTTAAATCTCAGTTACTAAGTGATCTACTTTGGGTGTTTAGTTATTCATTCCCAAGTCACATTACACTACTTCTTCTATTTCAAACCCTAGAAAACATCAATTTCTCTTGCCTTTCCCAATAACTTATGTATGAAAAAAAGTCTTTGCACAAATGTTAGGGAGACATTTCTAACACTCTTTCACTTACACTTTTAAGGTTGTCACTGTGTCACTATCCGTTCTTTCTAGCTTTCATTCCCCTGAGTACATGAAAGTACATGCAGTCTCTTACCGTGAGCTGCCCTGGTCTGAGCCTTCCACCTCTGCTTCCTCTTCTCATCCAAATTCTTGCACATTGTATTTCAGCTAATTTCTGAATTGTCACACCATCCCATAGCTATTTTTACATCTCTTTCTTCCAGCATCTGCAGCTTAATCTTTGGATGTGTACATTTAAAACAAGTATCTGTTATGTGCACCTTTACAGTTGCTTTGTATATTTCAGATCAATAGGCATAATTAACAATAATCTCAAAGCCGTTAAGAAGATCCATAACTAAATCAAAGTTACACCTGGCTGCAAATTTTAAAAGATGCAATGCCATGTACTGCAATGTTTTTCTTTTAAAAAAGATGAAGATCATCTAATGACCAGCCTAGATTTAAAGTGATCGGTTCTTTACCTTTTCCTCCATCAAATGTGTAATAGCAAGATCTTATCTGAATTGATAGCTTGGGAATGAAAGGCTAAGGAAAGGAAATCTTCAGTCTGTGTATAGTCAAACTATGGATTTCCTTGATGCAGGAGATACAAATTATAGGGTCAAGGCTAATAATGACTGCCTGGGTAACTGTATGAAAGCTAACATTTGTTGCATTGCATACTAAATTAATCTTGTGCTTCAAGACATTAAACTGTAACTTGTCCTGCTGAAAAATAAGCTGTTTTTTCTCCATGTCATGGTGTTGTGATGCTGGAATAGGTTCAGTATAGTTAAATAAATAAATAAGATGTAAGGGAAAGAGTATTCTTTAATTTAAAAAAAAAAAATCTAATTCAAGCTTAGATTGATAATTTTTAAGTATTGATTTCTAAAAGTAATCTATTTTCCACTGTGCAATTTCCTTTACATTAACAGAAATATGAGGGAGCAGACAAATTCCAGGAATAGGACAGATAAAAGCTGCCCTGAGAAAAAACAGCCCCGGGCCCACACATTTAAAAGTTTAAGACTTGTTGACAAATCAGACCATACCCATGACCAAAGAATAGGGTCTAAGAACCAAGCCCCACCTCCACTTGGGATGAAAACTCCTTTCCTATGCATTTTGAAGCTGGGACAAAGGCCTCTGCAATCAGTTGTGAGAGGGAAGTCAAAGAGAGAGTGCATGGGGAACCTCATCTGAAATTAAGGAACTGTGCTTGTGGAAAGAGGGAGACTACAGTTTCTTAAAGCAATGTCTTTTCATTGTGGCTGATTATAATTAAGTGCTGAGTCAGTGCATTTCGTGAATCTCCTGACAAAAAGGATATAAGCAAACAAGCAACAGTGAGGACAGCTAAGGCACTGGGAAGTGAAAAAAATCTCTAATATCAGATGGTCTTCTTAGAAGCGGGTAGCCTAAAATCTGCCAAAGACTGCTTGGAAAAGAATAGACTTGTTAATTTCTAGCCTCTTCAATCTGTATTTTCTATTAATCTAGGTGGCATAAAATTTCACCTTTTTTTAGCAATCAGAATAATTATTCAATAATATCTGCCCAAGAACAGCAAGAGGCTCTCCATAATATGAAATCTTTCCAGCAAGACATCACAGTCTTCTAAAAGTTCGGTCAGCTCACTTCTAAACTTCTGAAAGTTGTATGGCCCCTTACGGACATCAGGACACAGGGATTTCTTTTTGTCTTAAAAAACAGTATTCCATAATTCTCCACAGCTGAATGGTTGCCTCCACAAAGCTCCTTTAAAGTGTTCCTGCTGAACATGTAATTGCTATAACTGCCAGTTTCCTGGTGGTGAAATTACAGAGGCATACTGCCTTGCTAAAAAGGAGTATTTGTGGACAGTTAACATTAAGATGTTTAGCAGTGCTTATATAGGAGAAGTATAGATGTATGTTCATTCACAGTTGCTGTGAACTTCTAAGAAAATATAAAATTATAGACTGGAGAAAATATAAATTATTTCCTTCAAAACTCACAAAAGCTCAGACAACATTTTAAATAACAAGAAACCAAGACTTAGTATTAAAATTGTTAAACATGTAAATTTTAATAGAGTTGCTTATAGTATCTTAAATTACTTTAATTACCATATTCTGCAGGATTACTATCTTTCAGTTATGAATTTATTTATAATTTATTTTTAAAATATTACTTCTTTTGACACATACATTTTCGGCAAAGATTTATTGCTTACAGAGAATAACTCCAGGACATTTCCTCACAATGCAATACTGAAGACCACTTCAAGGAGTCACTTAGCCTTTCTGTAATGTTCATACCCTTGAATAGAGACTGTGACTTTTTTCACTTTTAGGTGCTGCTGAGCACAGAACACAAGAAATTTCAGTGACATCTACCACAGAGACCAGATTTAAATGTTATTTCTTCTAGTCTTAACCTAACTTTCTCTCTGACAGCATTATTAATATCAGTATGTTCCACGACTTAGGGCTTCGGCCAAAGACAAGCAATCTCTTAACCAATTTCAATGGCAACTTTACTAAGTTCTTTACAGTTTTACAGAAATGGTCAGTAATGATGTTCTGATGTTTTTTTGTACTGTGGGCTTTCGACCAGTAGACTAAATCAACATCAACAGCGAGCTGCACTCACAGAACAATTTCATTTCTCACATTATATGTTAAAGTTGACTTAGAAAAACAGAGTAAAGAAATCTCCACTTTTATTAACTGGACCAATTTAAAACTAGAAAAAGTCATATCACATCTGAGTCCAGCCTGAGTCACTGTTTTTGTATGGAGTTACCTCTAAAATCACTCTATCTTGTCAAATCACTATTTAGGAGGAAGCCTGGGAGGAAAAGAAATGACAGATGTCTTTTCCGAATCTGTGAGATGCTGAGCTGTTTAAAGGAAAGTAAAAATGTGACAAATCCATTCATATTTTCCAGCAATACTGCCACTTCCCATACTTGGGCTGCAAATTCTACTCAAAGGAGTGTGTCTTCCAACAAGAGACATCAAGAGCAGAGTCTCACTGACCAACCTCCTGAGCTACAGAAATTGTTAACAGCCCTTGGAAATTCTGTAGGCAAGGTCAGAGTGAGAAGACTGGAGGAATTTCTCTTTCTCTATAGACCTCTGTATGTTGTTAAAAGGAAAACCTTTTTTTTGCTTTAAAATTCTCACCAGCCTTACCTCCTGTGAACTGTATGTTCCCCTTAAGCCTAGCAAGTCTCAGTTATTCTTATTAGTCCATGAGGGGAAAAAAGCCTCCTGAGGACACACATTTTCTTAAAACAGGATATTTCACGGAAATCATCTAAGTTCTACATTGGCTTCAGCTTACCCAGTAAATTCTGATGTTGGAAATAAAACACCAGCAGGGACAAGGCTACTAATTTTGTTTTCTCTTTCTTCCATGCATGTTTCTTCTTAAAAGATAAAAAACGCTTAAGTTAAAGTTTGGAATGCTTTGGTGATCATTAGTAAGTTAAGAATTCAGTAATTTAGAACTCTGACAAATTCATAATTTTGAAGAAGAATTTTCTATTTTTCTGGGATCTAGCTTTCTCAATTTTGAGTCTCATACGGTTTTGAAAAGGTAACAAATTTGGCTTACAGTGGATATTTATTTGCCCTACAGAGTGATTGTCAACACCATGCAAGAAGTGGGTGACTGACCAACTTTGCATAAAGACTATGTAAGCAATAACCAAGTAATACATAGATATGACATAGGGCCTCCATTCATTAAATGTTTTACAGTACAGTAAGTCAGCATCTGAGACACATGATAGAAAGACATCAGTCAACATGGCTACTGCAAACTGTCCTTTCACAAAAAAGCACTTGGCAGCAGATTTAACAGAGATTTCCTTGTCACACACATTCCAAACCTCAACGATCTTACCTCACTAAATAAATCCAGCTCCATTGCTAAAAGCCATAAGCAATGTAGCACTTCACCGCTACCGTACAGAAATAGATCCAAACATAAAACCATCTGTTTCCTAAGGAATAAAAACAAATCCCACACACAATTTAGCACCTTCTCCATCTCATTATAGTCTGTAGTTAAGTTTTCAATTTTTTAATTCAACTATAAGTTAGCAGAATTATATTCACAATTAGGTTTTCCAACTCTGAAACAACAGTTTAATCCATCATTTTCAAAAATGCCTCCTACTCAAACTGTAAGTCAGAAAAAGCTTATTATCCATAGATTTGGCTTTATATTCAAATTCTGAGTGACAGACTCTCAATATACTTAAACTGGAGCTTTGCAAAGTACCCTTAAAGAGTGCAAAGTAAAAATGTGGCTATAGTTATTGAATTACCCTTGGTGTATGATGTTCTTACAATGCATACTAACTACTCAATAATGCTTGACCTCGTTTCATGAAAAAGTATTTTTCCATAGATTAATGTGCATCTAAGATAATTTTATAACGGGCCTTAGAAAATGTCTACTAGGATTCATCCAGTTAAGCTCTTAATTATGATACCTTTTTGTACTATTTCTACAAGACACACTGTGTTCCCAGAAAGTTAAAGATCATACAGCATTGAAATATGAAGTGCATAACACATATGTGATTTCATTGCACGTCTACATATATGCACGGAACTACTCCAACAGATTTTGTCTGATACAGGCTGTCTTTCATAAAAAGGCAAGTTACATTTAATCAACAGTTAAATCACAATAGTCTTGAACACACAAAAACAACCAGAGGAGTACACAATCTGGCTTCGTTACATTATCCAACACTTCTTTAAAAGCTTTATTGATGATTTCTTGATAAGCAGCATCCAGTACTTAAGAGTGTGTCTATCGTTACTATTACATATTTAAGTAAATCCTCTACAAACATCTTTGCTAAACGAAAAAAAATAAAGTACTGCTGTGACAAACTACTTTCAAAATCATTTTTAACTCCCTGTTTAATGAATTTACTTCTGAGCAATATACATTTATAATTTCCTCTGTACTCATCTTCCTTTTATATTTTATGTCTTAAAGTCAGCAGTGCCCAGAATTTATTCATGTAAGCTCTCAAATTGATTTATGTTAAGTGACTACGCACCAATATTTCTGGATTCTGTTACAAGCTTCTTCAATGTCTTGTTATAAAGCTTTGATCAAGTTACACTCAAAATTTTAGGTGTCTCTACTTTTGGTTATTCATTCAAGAAACATGGACTGTCATCTCCAGAGGTAATGAATACCTAACGGGTTCAATCCATTTCATCGGAAGCTTTAAGTGTTCAGCAAATCTCGAGAGAAAACCAGATTCAAAGGCAGAAGACTCAAAAAGTCACATGGCATGCAAAAGTCATTGATACCTCTTACGGTAGATGTGGTATTAATGATGAGAAAGGAAGTTTGTACAGAATCTCCCTAATGATGGGACATGAAGCGCACACCACACCGAGATTAATAAGGGGAAAAAAGACAGGTCTTTGGTTCCCTTAACATTTCTCTTTCCTGTCATCTGCATTTGACTTGTAAAATCAGGTCTTGATATCTTTACATGTCATGTTTTTATCTAGGACAGTATAGCAATATTTATCTCTATCATGTCATGCAGACTTTCCAACATTTGCAATGTGAATTCTGAAGGCTGCAAGACCTTGTAGGAACATACAGTATCATCAGCTTTCAGCCTCTGTGCCAGATTCCAGATAATCAAAACACAATGTACCACAAATGTAAACAGTAATGACATATCTAGAGTCCTTCCAAAAAATCCACATACAAATGAGACCAGACATACAGAGCTAGTCCCTGAGCTAGTCATTTCATAGTTTCTCGGACAGATGGAGAACCAAGCTGAGAGGCATATCATGAAGCTCAGCAAGGGGAAACACCAAATCCTGCATCTGGGGAGGAACAAGCCCATGCACCAGTGCACGCTGGGGCCTCACTGGCTGGAAAGCAGAAAAGGACTTGAGGGTCCTGGTAGACAAGCAGACCGTGCACCCATGTGACTAAGCAGGCCAACAGCATCCTGGGCGGGATTAGGAGAAGCGTTGCCAGCAGGTCAAGGAAAATGATCCTTCCCCTTTGCTCAGTGCTGGTGAGACACATCTGGAATGCTGTGTCCTGTTCTGGGCTCCCCAGTACAAGGCAGATGTAGACATACTGGTCCAACAAAAGGCCATGAAGATGATGAAGGGACTGCAGCATCTCTCCTATGACAAAGGACTGAAAGAGCTGGGACTATATAACCTGGAGAAGAGAAGGCTCAAGCGATTTTACCAATGATGTACATGCCTGATGGTAGGGAAGACAACGGACCGAGGCTTTTCTCAGTGGTGCCCGCTGACAGGACAGGCAAAATGGACACAGATTAAAACACATGAAACTCCATGTGAACGTAACAAAACTTTATTTTTACTCTGAGTGTGGTCAAACACTGTCACGGGTTGCCCAGAGTGGTTCTGGAGTCTCCATCCTTTGAAATACTCAAAGCCCAACTGGACATGGTCCTGGGCAACCAGCCCTGGCTGACTGCTTGGGCCAGGGGCTGGACCCCCTCTCAGGGGGGTCTCCTCTCACCTCAAGCATTCTGTGATTCTCTGAGAAGCCAAACTGCACCCCCCTGCCCTTCCTAAGGAGAGGGCGGCATTAGCAGGACTCAGCCAGAAGACATTAGCAAAGCCAACACATGTGCTGCAAGACCCCTTCACAGAGAACCAGCAGCACTGACACTAGAACGGTTTCTAATCAGCCCTGCCTAGGCCCTGCCACCAGGAGAGGACATGCACAACAAAATCCACCTTCCCCCCACAGACAGCGACTACAGCCCTTTCTCAAGCACTCCTCCTCAGACTCAGAGGTTGCCCAAGCCTTAATATGCTGGAAAAACATGCTAATAGCTCACAGACGGCAGAAACGGGACAGCTATTCCTCAGAGGTGCGCACCTACACCTCCCCCGCCACACCGTTCCTAACGGCCGCAGCCCTGCCGCCCGCCTCAACCCCCTTCCGCAGCCGCCGTTGGCGCCCTGCCTCGGTAACCGGCACGACGGAGCCCCGTGGCGGGCGGCAGCGGCCCTTCCGCCTCGGTACCTATCATGGCGGGGAGCGGCCTCGGCCCGGCCGCCGGGTGATGGCGACAGCGAGCAGAGGGACGGTGTCACGTGCGCGCCCCCAGGGTGCCGCGGGCGCGCCGGCGTTGGTTGCCATGGTGCCGTGAGGGGCCCGCCGCCATGGCGCCTCCCCCCGCCCGCGTCTTCGCCGAGCTCGTCCCGGTCCAGGCCCCGACCCCGACCCCGGCCCCGGCGGGACGCTGCAGCCCCCCGGCGCCGCCCGGGCGGGAGGTGCACGTGAGCGGCAGCGCGGAGCTGAGCGCCGGCCCGGACCGGGCGCGGGTGTCGCTGCGGCTGGGCAGCCGCAAGGGAGCGGCCGGGGCGGCGCGGAGCAGCGTGGCCCGCCGGCTGGAGTACATCGCCCAGAGCGCCCGCCAGCGCGGCGTCCCGGTGAGAGCCGCCGCTCGGCCTCCGCCTCCTGCCGCGCCGCGCCGCGGGCGGAGCGGGGGAGTCCTGTGTGGCGCCGGGCTCCGAGGGCGGGCGGTTCCCCCGTGGGGAGGAGGGAGGGGGTAGTTCCCCGCAGCTGCGGGGTAGAACCGGCTCCTCCCGGGCGCCAGGGCCTCCCCTACCCCGCTCGGCGGCCTGCAGGGTCAGGCGCCGTCCTGCCGGCACCGGGAGCATGGGGCGGCCGGGCTGGGGCAGCCCCGAGGGGAAAGGCGCCGGCTGAGGGACCCCGAGCCCAGTGCCGGGGGCGCTGCGCGCATCGGCCTGGCCGGCGGGGAGCAGAGGAGCAGCGGCGTTTGGAGCCCCCGGCCCTCAGCCTGGGGAGGTCCTCGGGCCGCGGCTGTGAACGCTGCCCGTCGTTCGGAGGTTGCAGCTTTACCAGGCTCAGCAGAAAGGGTGGAATGTCGCTGCTCGGGCTCTCCAGCAGGTCGCCTGTTTTGCATGTGAAACCATCCTGCTTCGACTGTTGCATTTGTCCGTGTAACACAGCATCCTCACGTGCACACGGATGAAGCTGATAAGGGGGTGCACAGCAAGATAACCTGTACATGTGTGTGAGTGTCAGGATACTGTGTGAGTACCATAGCTTAGCGACGAATGCCTGCAGAGCTTTTTCCTCTCTTTTTCTTGTTCCAGATGAGTAGAGGTAGGAAACAATATGAGGCATGATCAAGATAGCTGAAGTGACAGAAACCCCTTGTGGACTCCAGAAGTTCCTTTACCATAATAAGATTCTTGGCCTCAGGAAGTCAATTTATGAGATTAAGAAAAGCATAGTCTTGCTTTTAAAGCTTTGTCGACACTGTAAATGCTCCGTAAGGGTATTTGTCCAATCAGTTGTGCTGCTGATGTTTTTGGATTTTATAAAGCCGTTTTGGACAGTGTTCCACACAGAACAAAGCTGATCTTTGACAAAATAAGTGGTTGCTTTTGAAAGTTGCTTACTGTTGAAGTTCCGCAGGAAATTTGTGCGTTTTTACTGTATTCACAAATGAGCTGCAGAAAAGGGAGATGACAGACTTTGCTATTGATACCAAATTAATCAAAGTACTAAAAAAGAAAAAAGTGCAGATTTCATGATACTGCATGATGTTACCGTGGAATTCAGTAAATGCAAAATAAAGCGTAAGCTACTTGGCCTAAACAGTGATATGCTTACAGTGAAATGGCATGCCCACATCTCAAATGCTGCATGCGGTTGAAGATAAGTGCTGGCTCCAACTTTTTTTTTCCTTCAACAAAATAGAATTTACTATTTTCTTTTAAAACTGATAGTGATGCTGTCTCTGTTTCTGTAGCAGCTAAATAAAGCATTTGTTTGGGAATAAAGAAGGCAATAAAAAAGACCCCTTAACCCCTGATTTAGAAGAAGCTCATATTGCAGCTATGGGACTAAATGGCAAAGAGACACGGAAGCTGCTGTGGGCTAGATACGTGATCCTGTTCCCTATGTTTTTCCTGAAAACGTGGCTGGGTGTGTGTCTGTCACAGGGAGCACAATTCTGTTGCCATCAGGATGACCTGTTCAGTCAGAAACGGTGCATTTTTGTATGGAATTACCTGTTGAATGCCTTCAGTTTCTATTAAGTCAGTTAATAGGAGTTTAAAATCTGGTGTATTTTAAGAGGAATGGGAGAAGACAAGGCAACTCCTCGTGCATTCATTTTTATTAGCAGAGAGAACGATAAGCTTTGTACCCACCACCATGGTGAGCTATCATATCATGGGGTGTTTTCATCCTGGCAGCAGTTAAATAGCTCCTTCAGAGTGTGGATAGATTAGAAAAGATAGTTGCAGATATCTACCCTACAGTGAATCTGAATAACTGACTTCCAGTTTTGACATGAGCCTGATTGAATTAGGGTAGCATGGAGCATTCGACATATGGCAGATGGCACACAAAAGGAGTAGGCAGGATGTTAAATAAGTAAGCGTGCGTTAGATGAGCTGTGCACACTACTCCAGGCTAGAAAAAATAATTGCAAAATAATGTATGACCTGGACAAACACATGGTTACATTTGGGTATATGTAGTCAGTTTCAGAAATGTAATGGGAGCAGGTAAGCAGTGGTGGAGTAACCTAGGTGGAGAGTGGACTGTTTTTACAATGTGAGAGCATTCAGTGTCTTCTTACAGTTATAATAATTTCACAGTAAACTTTTGCTGTTTCAGAGATGCCATGCGTTGGCGAAGAGAAATGTTAGTTCTTTCTACTTACTTGAGGGACTGTGAAATGCTGCGTAAGTTGTGGGTTTCTCAGTGTTAGCAAAGTGTTAGCTCTAGGGAACTCTGAGAAAAACAACATGGAGTTACTTTTTTTTTAGAGTAGTTCCCTGCGGTATAATTTTTAGTGCTGTGTTCCATCCAATTTTAAATCACTCACTGCTGGAGCTTTTATTTGCCTTGTAGCTTTTCTACTAACAACTCTCACTGCTGGCAATTTGTTCTTAACTGCATTTGCTAACATCACTTGTAGCTAATACCATTCTAGACCACTGTAAAATTAATATCTCTTCACAATCTCCATATGGTTCTAGTTGTTGCAGGCTTATCTAAGGCCTCTTTAGAAATCAGCTGGCTATTCTGTATGTTTGGTTTTAATTAATCCATGGAACAATTTCCTTAACCGTTCTTGTTGCTATCGAAGGAAGTCTGTGAGATCAGAAGTGCGTAACCTTTGCAGCAGTAGGAACTTGCATTAGCAGCTTGTCAGGATGCCTGGGGGCAGCACCTAATTTCCATATATATTTACACAGGATTTTAATCAGAAATAGATGCACATAGTAGTATTTATTTATAGAGTGCTGTAAGTATATGCAACTCTTCAGAGCACAGAATCTGCTTTGAAGGCTGCAGGGAAAGTAAAATCAATGGGGAAACCAATTTCTCTTACTCAGCCCAGCTGCTCAAAAGTAATGTTTTTTTTGCTTTCTCTAGAAGCAAACTGATTTTATATTTGCCCCCTATGACTTATTTGGGGAGTGGTGTGGAGATGACACTTGTTTTCTTTAACCACTGTATCTAATAATTGGCATTGGCCATCTTGTTTAAAAATAACAGTGATAAAATTTGTTGTCTCAGTCAGGGTGTTATTCAACAAAACAAACCAACTCACAAACTATATGCTCAGGCTTAGAGTTTGTCTGTACTGGGATATATCCTTGGATATACGTGCAATATTTTCCATATTTCAAATCTGTTATTTAGGAGTCACAGTTATGGATGTACATCCATACAATCGGTGAAAAAAAAATATTTTGAAGTCTTGCTCACTCAGTTACAAAGTCTTCCAATTTCAATATATCCTTGAATAAGAAATGTAGAAACCTGCACAAGGCATCAACTTTTTTAGACTGCCACGTATTTTAAGAAATATCCCAAAGTATCCTTACATTTGCTGAGTACAAATCTGATTTTTACCTTTCTTAAAGTAACTGTTACATATACTTCTGTTATTTCTTGAATGGATGTTAAGCAGCAGAAACTTCTTCACCGTAGATTTTTAGGTTGTCGTTCTGTCCATCTAATGCCAAACAGAACAGAGAGTGAGAGGAGGAGAGGCTGGAGCACAGGTACCCGATGCCTAGCTGGGGCATACGCTGACTGTAGGTGCTTACCATCCTGAACTGTCCAGGGACACTGTGATGGATGGACTGTTAGGAGATACGAGCATACATCAAGACTCTCATTTACCAATTTTTTAGTACTAAGTACAAAAATGTTATGTGCAGGTGGATGAAGCTAAGTCTTTTAGTTTTTTAAGTATCTGTATTTTTCATAATGTAAAGTTACATTCAATATATCAGTGCAAATGTACAAGTAAATTTTAAGAGGTATTTCCAGGTGTCTCTAGATTTTTTTATTTATAACTACGCATATCAGTGCAGCATACCACAACAGTGCATTAGTGTACATTTCCAAACTATAAACATTTTCCCTTACTAGGGCTGGTCTTGTGTTTCATGAAAAGGTCTCACAGTTTTGTTAACTCAGTAACCAGGAGCAGAACACATAACTTTGTCTGCAGGTCGGCTTTTCTCATACTGTATTGTTATATAGCTGTCTCCTTGAAGTGTGCTTTCTCTCATTATCTATTTAGTTTTTTTCCCCTGTTCTCTTCTGGGGAAAGGAGCAGTCATTCCAGTAAACAGCGATGGTATCGTGAGGGTGGACACAATGGTCCTGTGAAGGAGATATTGTTCAGAAGTAACAGATAGGTAGGAGGAAGGGCTATATAAGATTTTGTTCTGTTGAAAAGAAGGAAAATATAAGTACAGTTCTAGACTTCATATTATAAGCTCAGTGGGATATTGACTGTCTTTTTCATTTTTGTTTTTAGAGTACCTGCAGCAGTGATGGTTTATGTCACTGCTAGCTCGGAAGAGAGGCTATATAAGCAGAATGCAAGTGAAATTCTGTTAAGAATTGTTCAATGGCTTCTGGGGTAGTTGAGTTATCACATAACAATGATGTTATATTCATTTAATTTTCCTGCTGCGATTCTTGGCTCACAGATTTATAAAATGGAGAAAGCTATTCCAGAAGTTCAGAATACCTGGCGCATCAGAGTATAACTTTCCCTAAGTCACAGTGAAGACTTTTTTTCCTGTGACTGTTGCAATCAAATGGATGGTTCCTCAGCCAAAATATGAACAGTAGACATAAGCGGTAGGAAAAAAGCCTTTTGCTTTTCATGTAGTCGAAGTCTTGATTCCAATTTAAAATTCTGTCATCACCTACTTGTCTTTTCCATATCTTTGTCCAAACACACTCCCAAACAGGAACACAGTTATCTACAGAAGACGTATCACAGGAGGCCACCTTGTCAGGACTTGAGCAATTATTTCATCCATTTATCCTCAATAACACATACAGCTACTGTCGAATCTGGTGGGATGAAAATTAGCTGTGAAGGGAATTTTATAATAGATGGCACAAAATGATATCTCACTCTGATTGCATTGATCTTGCAATAGTGCCTGGAGCCACAGGATGGCACTGTCCTTAAATACACAGGAACCTTGCGGAGGGCAAAACCAAATGAGAAGATTTTAATCCGTTCAGCAGGAAAGAGAACTTTTTTTAAAAAGGATTAAGGAGCGGGGACAAGGAAAAACAAATGCACTTTTTCTATGTTTACTCTAAAGTTTTATTACAGGATAGTTATTTCAGTAAAATATGAGTTTCAGAAGAAAGCTTTTCTACATGGTTATTTCTGTAAGATATGTAAGAGCTCCAGAAAAAAACCCTTCTTGTCAATTGTAATTCGATTCTATCATAATTAGTAAGATTTTCTCCATTTTGTAAATCAAATGAGTTGTTGGTGCTGGGCTGACTTTGAGCACTCTTTAGCAAACCACAGTCAGCCACGCTGCCAAAGTACCTCAAATCTATGACTGCAGAAGGGGAAATACGTTTTTCAGGGACTAACTGGGCCTGGTCCTTGCCCTTACTAGAAAAGATTATCCAAAAATAGGACTGTTCTTGAATTTAAGCACTGCCAATCAATCATAAAATCGAGATTTCAAAATTTGTTTCTTGTAGGCTGCTGTGCAATGGTAATTATGGATCTAATTTCCATATGATATTTTAAAAGGAAAATGCTTCTCATGATTAATGTCATTTATATAAAATTTATGCATGCATGCTACATGATAAACGTGAAGATTTGAGCCTCTGCAGGAAGTATTCTGACACAAAGCGTCTTTTGAAATGTGTCAATGTTGTCCCAAAAATCTGGATTCTTTTACCCGGTGTGCAATGAGCCAAAAAACACACAGTGTTGAGTTATTTGTTTAATCCATATCTGTGCAGAGATGGGTGCTAGGTGGTAATTCCACAAAGGTAGCACACCGCACACAGGCAAGTGGCATATTTATACACTTCAGATTCCACAGATACACGTTTAATGTAATGACCTTTTGTTAGTTTCTTATCACTTTGTTCCTCATCGGTTAACAACATGCCTCATCTCGATTTAACGTCCCAGTATCCTCTATAACTCCGAAAGTTCAGTGAGGAAGGGGCTTTTCTTGGTAGGGGACTTTTTCCTACTCGAGGTGTGTTTTTACTATGTTAATGAGGAAACCTCACTCATAGTTCAAGTAGTTTTCTCCTTGGTTCAATTAGCAGCTTTTGTTTCTGTGCGCTTATCTTGGTATTTCCTCACTTGCATCCCTCCTGCTTATCTCAGTTTTTCCTTGTTTTAATCGCAGTGTTGCTTCTTTAGGGTCGCATGGTCAGCTTTACCAGTTCCATCATCTATTCCTGGCATACTTTCACAACGCTCCTTTGGTCGTTTTATTAAAATGTAATATAAACACTGAAAGCAAATATTGTTTTCCTATGCAAATAAAGTTAGTAAGTAAAACTTTTTCAGTAATTGGAAGGCTTAGTATCCACTTCCTTACAGTTCCTGGGTGTTAAATGCAAAGTTATATTTACAATTAAATTGTAAACTGTGCTTTTTTATTGTGTTACAGTAATTTTATAATAAATTGTTCATCCAAACTGTTTACCAAAGAGGGAAGTGGGTGAAAGAAATGTGATGGTTAGACCGCTAGCAAGCTGGTCAAATATTCAGATGTAACTGGAGTTACTTTGTATCTTGGTTAGTTCAATATCTTATCTCTACCTCTTCCAGGATTTTCTAGTGCTCTGTGCAGCCATTATGCTGAATAATATAGCTGCTAAGGCAAAAGTGTCACTGGTAGAATAGCCTCTTTTAAGGGTTACTATTCTGCCAGAATAACCAGTGCTTACTGATTGCTCATATCACCTTGCTACAGGCCGCTGTTGTTCAAATATCTTAAAATAGGGGCCTGAAAAGCACTTTTCACATACTAACTTTCTGAAAACAGTTGAAGCTTCTAGGTTTTTGAACCAGGTGAATTTACAATTACACAGTGATACACACAGCTTCTAGCTAGCAGCCACTTTTAAGACCTAATTGTTCTCTTCAAGTGAATAGCAGCAAAATTATGTTATAGAGCTACTGTATAATTTACTTTAAATAATGTCAGGAAGTCTTTAACATCCAGCTAGTTTTTAACTGAAGAGATTTGCATGGAAAATTCCAAATTTCTGTTGCTAAGTCATAATAAGTCAAAGCAATTCAACTTGTACAGGACACAATGTACATTCATTTTCAACAGATGCTTCATTTCTGTCTTTTAAGATTATATTCTTGTACTTTGTTTTAGGAAGAAAATATGACTGTAACAGAGGATTTTAGTAGAGTAGAAAATACTTACCAAATGGAAGCAGAGGTACGTATTCAACCTAACCAAAATAATAATAAAAAAGAACAAGAAATGTAGCAAGGACCAATGAAAATTTACAGACTGTCTTTCCTCGTACCGAAGAGTAGATGTCCCCTACAATAAAGGCAGTGTAGGGCAAAGAAACTATTGAAGGACTGCAGTTCAAAGTGGAGTTCAGCTGCAGTCTTTTGTTGTGTGCAGAACATGTTTTCTGCTACTGCAATATGAAAAGAATTATCTTCTTCTCAGATGAATGTGTGCTTTTCAAATATGACATGGACCCGATGCTACAGAAGGGAATATTTGGTTCTGGGGCTCTAAGGTTGTCGCTCTGTGGCAGCGTAAGCAAACCCATGGTCCTGCACTCTCCTTCACCCCTAGCCCTTCCTGCCCTCTACTTTTTGCAAGGAGTTGTACTTCAGTGGTCATGTGATAGGTCAGTTCAGAAAGCTGCTCCAGTTAATAACTTTTTTTTTCCCCAGATTAGCTTTTATTTTTTCCATTATTTTAGCTCCCTGAACTGTAAGCAATGCAAGGCAGAGGACAAGAGTGGATGGGGGACAGCAGTGGCATGGCAGCCCTAATCTAGATCTGTTTAAGCCACAGTTGAACAGCACCTGGACTTTGGTCTACTCTGCATGACTCTGCCACAAGCTTGCTTGCAAGTAAAGCAATGCTAATTGTTTCCTATGTAATTGACTTGGAATTCTGTAGGTAAAAAGTGCTGTGTGAAAGCTAAATATTATGGGAATAATCCCATGTACTTCAGAAGCAGCTCAAGGGAGTATATTTTTTCACATTTATACCATAGTAAGAATAAATGCTGTGCTGGAAACATTCACTGAGAGAGATGATGTGTTTTCGATCAATGGATCTTTTTAGAGCATCAAACTTTAATCACTACCCAGCAAATTTACAGATTCTTATTAAGTAAACCTGGAAGCCTGCAATAAAATGATAGCTGTTCTACAGAGCTGTTGTTTACAATCCCCTAAAACAGGGTTCAGCATCTTTAGTTTGCTTGCTTGCTTGAAGGCATATTCTTATCTAAATAACAGCAATAAATACAGAAATAATCAAGAATTTGGAGAACAAAATTTGTATTTTAAAATGTGTCTTTAGATATTTAAATGGTCTGCATCACTGTCATGTTCTGAATGACTTTTATAGACACCTATAATGAGAGCTTAAATCACCATGTTTTTTAGATAAGCTATACTTAAAAATATTTAAAAACTATATTGAATTATTATCTAGACTACAGACAAGTTTAGGCTCACACATTCAGTCTTAAGTGGTAACTTAACCAATCATCTCCCTTCTGCTATCAGTTTTTATACAACAATTGTTCGTGGAAAGCAAATTACATGGATTTATTGTTTGTTTGTAGGCAGCTTGGACCAGCTGTAATTGCTGTTCAAAAGTCAGATGGTTGCCTAGGACCTGAATGTCAGAACTTGAAAAATCTAGCCATAGTACTGCTGCTTTGCTGCCTTGTACACTTAAGTAGCAGTATGGTCTCTCTTTATGCAGAGCTTAGTTTCTCCTTGCTTCCCGCTTTATGTATGTACTTGTCTCATTAGTGCAGCTTCATAAACCAGTGAAGTTCCATTGACCAGCACGTTTGCATGCTTTGGCAATATAAATTAATTTAAAATTAACTCACACTTCTTTACTGAAGAGTTTGCCATTATATTTGTGTTATACATAAAATCATGGAAGTCGTGCATTATTTCATTCTACAAACTCTTTTTACCATTTGTCTACTGTTAAGAGTTTTTAGAAGACTGAAGAAAGTCCCAGACAAATAGCTATTTTAAGGTACAATTAAGAATTCAAGATACACTTTCAACTGTAAGGAGATAAATTTTAATGCTATAACAAAGGAAAATATGCATAACAATGAAGTTGTGTATGAGATCACAAAGCTCTATAATAATCATAACAGTTCATTTATTGCATGATGATCTCATGGGATGAAGATTATGTTAATTTTGTGCATTTCTTAATATATTTGCCTCCTTATAAACCAGAACTTCTTGTCCTTTACAGCCTTACCCAAACCTTACCCAAACCTTATAATGTCCATAATGGTTTTGCATACCCTCGTATTACTTCTTCACACTTTTTAACTTTAATCATAATTTTATTGAAGAAATTGAAACACTGCATTTTAATGCTCAAGTATCCTTTGTAAATGTAAGTGGAATTTATTGCACATAGCTCTAAATGAAAACTGTGATTTTTAGGGGGAAATCCCAACAACATTCACAGCTATTGCTCAGTTGTCTTCTGCCCCTGAGCATACCTGATTACATGCTTGTTTTTTAACAACGAAGTTCCTGAGTGCCCGGAACTGCCCCAGTCTGAGCAGCTTATCTCCTGCTTAAGACCCACAGTTCTTTTGTTTGATCATTCTTTTGTTTCGTCCCCTTGAGGGAGCTAATCTTGTAAACACAGATAGCAATCTGGAAAACACCATGAAAGTTCTCACAGTGAGACTTTCAACTTTCCACAAAATACAACTCTAGCAGTTTTTTGGCAAAACAGCGCAAGAGGATGTATGCTTTTTATATATGGCAAGAAAGAAATCTATGTTTAGTCTCATCTTCTTGTTGTGTTTAAATTGGTACTGCACCTTCCAGAAAGTGATCCAACCCCCAAATTAAGAGATAAAGGATGCACAGCTGAGATTAAGATGCAGGCTTGGTGCAGTTTTGCACCAACAGGTGCGACCCTTTGTCCTTGTAGGAGATGGAATTGCCCTGCCTCTCCATCTTGGTAAATTTTTAAGGCCCTAAACCCGGCTTTGGCTCCATTATGTGAAGAGCTGCTGAGCCAGTGCAAGGATTCAAGCCAGGATGAGGTACATGTACTGAGCTGGAAGGCTACCAAGGGTGACAAGACATATGCATTAAATACTTTGTGATAATTGTTGATATCTATTTTTAACCTTACCCTGTATGGGAAGTAACCCCTTCCTTGAATTATCTCATTTTCCACAAGGTAAATCTATGGTATGCACACAGGAAGCTACTGCAGTGCAGCTGACATTCCATGACTTGGGTTTCTGTACCATACACCTTCACTGGGATAGATTGCTGCTGCATGGACTGCAGCAACCACAGTGGTGACTGTACGTCACAGGGGTTGGCAATGGAATTTTCTTTACTACAGCTTTTTTCTTCCCCTCCTGTTGAAGCGGTATTACTGTGCAAAAAAGGAGAAGATCAGCGATGAGAGAGGTGAGCCTGACTTGGTGGGGAGAGTGCTGTACTGGGAAGTGAAGATGAGGACTTAGTTCTTCTAAAAAAGTTTGGGACCCAGGATTTCTAATTCCTGAATGCTGTAGCAGCTCAGCATCATTGCTTCACCCCTGGAGACTCTGCTCTGCCACAGAAAAAGGCTGGCTCCTGCGTGGAAGGTCACCGCCTGGCTGGCACTCTTCCGCAAGGAAAAGGCTGCAGGCCTCTGGATCCCGGGCTGATAGGGATGCCTGCTTTGTAGCACTTGGGAAAACACCTGAATTCCTGATGCATCTGTATTTAATGCTTCCTGTTGCCAAAGCCTCAGACAGCTAGATGTTTAAACTGTTTTTAATCCAAGTCTGAAGTGCCCAGGTCTCTGTAGGCACTGGAGTGAGTCTGTTCAGCCACACAGGGTTTCAAGCCCACTGCAAGCTGGTCTGGGCTAGGATTAGTTTAGTCTCATAGTTTAAGTTTTTTGAACCTGATGCTTGGAATTAAAATGTAGTTGTCATTCCTGGGCAATGTTTTCCACATCATTTTGCTTGGGCTTCTGCATAATTAACATCTAGTAATTTGAAAAGGGAAGAGCTGGGATGGATCTAGTCATGTGTCCCAGACAGCACGTTCATTCTTCAAATTGTCTGCATACCAGGAATGCCATATTTCCTCCCAGAAGAGCATTTCCTTAATCCTCAATTTTAAACCATTTTATGAACTTTTTTCTGTTGGAGACCTAATGATAGTGTCTAGGGCTATATAAAAGTGTTCTAAGTAAATAAATATTGGAGTTATACTAGTCCTGTATATGTTTAGTTTGTACATATCTGGATTTATACTGATTTAAATACAAGTGTTGAATCATAGGGGAAGAATTAAAAAAATTACTTGTGTGATGTCTGTGTTCACTCCCAGGTCTGTATTGTATTCAGCGATTTTGGAAAAATGCAGAATGTTTGCAATCTACTCATTGAAAAGTTAGGAACCTCTGTTACCATCAGTCCACCTCATTTCTACCATACGCCAGAAGCTATAGACACCCTTCGGTAAGTTCTCTCTCACACCACAAATTTTACAGCCTCAGACAGGAGTTAATATGAATACATAATTTATATTGTTTGTAATGGGAGCAAATGGTTTCCTTCATACCTATTAAAATTTATGTTCAAAGATTTCAGTATTTGTTTTAAATATAACATATAAATAATGCTGTTCAGCCTAGAAGATACAGCTTGTTCTTTTTACAGTGTCCCTGTGCAAAAGCAGAATGTAATAAAAAAACATTTTCCCACTGATTTCCATTGGAAGTATAATCTGCTGTGAATATCAGGTCAACAGAATTTGACTTTAGTTACATCAGCAAGTGTAGATTTGTGTTTATTCATGAAAAGTACAAGTGTGTTACCAGATGTTGATAATTCTAAAGTACCCTTGCCAATTCCCATTACTCTTAGCTGCTGACATGATCTGAAAAAAAACGTTTGGTGCTTGCTCAGCATCGAAACATGAAGCTCATGGTCTTGATATTTTAGGCATTAACTATTCAAAGTCCTGCTTCTCCCACTGACATTGGGGGGGCAGAGGGAAGTTTAATCTTGGTTTGGATTTTGCCTCTTTGAAGTAAAGAATCGTGCCTGGTCCAAGAAGGTTCTTGCTAACAGTTCTGGAGATGTCAGAAGTGTATCATCTCAAGGGTGTCTATGCAGGAACCTGGAAATGAGGCCAGTGAGGTTAAATAGGTGCTAGTATGCCTTAGAGCTGAGCCACCCGAATGCCTGGAGCAAGGGCTGAACTCTTGCTCTGCACCACACACCCTGGATGCCTGCAGCCTGTAGGTGTTAGAAATGCTTGATCGTAGCTGATGGGGATGCTGACATTTTCTTCACACTCTCCCCTCAAACTCCTAAACTATAACCCAGAAGCTGGGGGAAGGTGATGCGCCCTACACCTCTGCAGTTACAAAAGCTGAAGCATTAACAAAAGAAATGCTTGGCAGGAATACTTGTACATCAGTTGGCCCTGCTTGTTATTGTGCTGCTTTTTCTACCTCTCAGCCGTCAAGTGTGTGTTGCTGCTGTTGGAAACACACAGCAGAAGGCTCAAGAAGTCTGTCGACTGTTTGGCCAGTCATTGGGAAAACCTTTATTAATAAGAGAAGAAGAAACAAAAGAATGGGGAGGCCATATAGACAGTCCTCTATTGAACTCCCCAGAGTCACTGACTCTGCAGGAAAGAATCCAGAATGCTACTGCTTATGCTTCTTGTAGAGTGTTTGCTGTGTTTGAGATCAAGGGAAAAGAAAACAGAAGAAACAAGCTGCTCTAGAAACTTTCCAGTCCTACACATTTTCTTAATAAATTTCTTATGCTCTCTTGAGTTTTTTGTTGTTTTTTACTTTATTCTTATGGTAGCAAGTAGAGTTAAGAGAGGATATTGAGAATGAGGTTTGTGTAGTGAGCCAAAGTAGGTGGTTTCTTAACGTATCTGTCCAGGTGCAAAAAAGTAGATTAACTCTTCCTTTGCAAGTATCATTTGAAAGCAGCACAGTGCATGCTTTTGTAGAGAGGGTAGTCAAAGTATTGCAGGATTTACTACAGCTCTCCCCACAAATATTTCAGTTCCTGGTGGCCTTTATTTATCTCTATCCCTTAAAATTAAAGTTACAAGTAATTCTGAAAGTACAGTTCTTAATTGTTTAGATTCTTCCTCTGCCCCCTGTAAAAGGGCAAGATGTGCAAAACCTTTGGTACTTCTAGTTGAAACTGGGCTGTATTTAAACCTTTCCTCCCAAATCTGAAAGGAAATTAATCCCCATCCAGAGTCATGGTAAACTGAACATGCAGTGTGTTCACTTCTAACAAAACAGACTGCTCACATAAAACATGCTTAGGAATGTTTTATTTTGTCATAGGAAAAACTATACATGAGTTTCATCTTGGTGTCGGTTTGCTCAAGTATAAAAAGGAAGTATGTTGTCTGGATGTGCATTACATGTACAAAGAGGTATTTCAGTCATGAGGATAGATCTTTTTCAACCATGGCTGCATAATGTATTTTGATCCATCATATCCACTGAAATAGGCTTTCATATCAGGGTGATGCACCTGAGAAAATAATATTTCCAGTTGAGTAAGCACTAGAATTAGCAGTAAATACAAACCGACACTTTAAAAGAACCATTAAAGTTACTACAGTTAACTTTTTGAAAAGTCCCGATTAGTTTTTAAACACATAATGTACACAGAGATACTTTCAGTGGGATTTTGCATGTGCCTTAACCTAATTTATGTCATCAGAACAGTGATTTTCTCAAAGTACTCTATGAATGTTGAACATATCTCATGAGAGATTATGTGCTAGATCCACACCGGCATTGATGTTTTAAAATCAGCAGTTTCTTATTGTAGTTGCCACTCATTCATTACAGGTAGAGCTATTTGTTATTTTTTTTCAATGCAACAGTTATCTAATCCAATTAGGCAGCAGGAACAGTAAAGTAGTAGTTAGGGAAATGGTGAAGACACACCAAGTTGATGGCCTTAGGTACTACAATGTCCAAGTTGAAGATGCACATCCAAGTTACATTCCTTGTCATGACGCAGAAAGCCTACAGTGAGCAGGTTGGAACTGTCAACTGGGAAAGGGTTAGGACAAGTCTAAGCATTTTCTCATCAGTCTCAACTCTTCAGGAAATTAATCTGCCTGTTAGGCTGTAGGAAAGGCTGAGTGAGGGCAATCCACAGACCTTCTTTCAAACTTGAGGTATAGGCATGACTCACCATTTGTAATTAATCTCAACTTGACAACTTTCAAATATCTGATTTTGTGAGCTTGTTACCATCAGTGCCCTTAATAATCTGTGGGGAGGATTAGCCTGTCAGGCAGGTAAATAAAGCAATCTGATATCTTAAAGGCTACTTTACACAAGGGAAATATTTAAAGTGAGGTATATGTTTCTCCCCATGGACTATAACCAAAAGTAGCCAGCTGACTGACATAATGAAAGGTGCGTTTTTTAGACACTTAAGTTAGAGTGGTCAGAATCCAGTTTTAAATATTTCTGACACTTATCTGCAACAGCATATTTCCTGCTCCTAAGTTCAGGCATGTTAGCACATTTTCTATTACAATCAGTGGCTAAAACAGAAACAAGAACTGGAAGGAAGGCTTCTCCCATGTAAAAGAGGTAATGGTGTCACACTGTTTGGCCCCATCAATTGAGAGATCTTTTATGTGCAGTGGCACAGTTTCAAGAGGGAGCATGGAGAGTCTTTAGACCAGCCTACCTTACACAATTCCTTTGGGGGGGTTCTCCTGAAAGGCAAAAGATGCCAATTTGAATGTCCTCTGTTTGACTAGACCATGCATCTCCTGTCAGATGAATGCTTCAGCTACTTGCTGTTATTTTAAATACAGATACTGCCACTATCCACTATTCAAAAGAAGGCATCCGCGATAGCGCTGGTCCCTTGCAAAAAGCCATTTGTATGTGGCACGCATGCCTGAAGGCTATTTTCTGGATCAGAGTCTGACTAGTTTAAGAATCAGGCGCACCTTGCATAAGCTAGAAATCAAAAGCAACCAAGACCGTGATACACAAAACAGAATTTCTGGCTCCCAGAGAGTTCAGCAGTTAAGAAGGGAGACATTACTCAGTCTGGGCAGCAGCTGAGCAGGAGCTGTTTGAAATGCAGATATTTCAGAGTAGAATTGAGAAACCAATAAACTTTTCTAGATCCAGTAGAAAGAGATTAAATTACTCGTCCAACTTTGATAGGTCAGTGAAACCCTAAAACAAAAGTCCATGTCTGCAACACCCTGTACATAACAGAAGTCAAGTTGCTAGAACACTTACAAAACTAGGCAGTTGGATACTGTGAAGTAGGCAGTACCTGGGTTTGGTCATTTATCACCTTCCAAAAACACATACTTGAAAGTGCAGCAGTAAATTGTTCATCTGCTTTCTCTATTACTTTTCACTAACTTTGCAAAATAGATTCTATTAAGCCAAAGGTCAGCCAACTTTTAAACATACAGGGTAACAAGTTGCAACTGAATAAAAAATAAATACTACCTGTAATCCCATAATAATTGTTATCTCCTCCTCAGGAATGTAAGCTGTAGATTTGCCAAAGCCATTTGCTTTGTTAATTAGAATTCGATAGTGAGGAGTATTTTTCAGATCCTGTAAAAATAGAAGGAAATAAATAGCCTCAAGGGGAGATGATGACTAAAGATTACATTATATAATCAGTTAAATCTCACTAGGCTTACAGAACCTAAACCCACTCAATGTATACATACAGCTACTTCACTTTTATGATCTTACCAACATCAGTTTGGAGAATATAAAGCAACCAAAACTGTAATACATGAAGTTCTTGGCATATCTGAAACATTTTTTAAGAGTCAAGATTTTAATTAACCTTTTCTCCCATAGATCTTGCAAGAAACATGACTTAGAACATCCCTGTTTTTTGTATATAGGTCCCATAACAATTTGTTAGTCACCCTTCTTCCTTCACAAGTGGCAACAGAGAACACCAGAGAGAGAGGGGCGAACTCAGAACATAGTACCACCCCTGACAAGCTCCATCCTGATCCTGGACAGAGCTAAGGCAACTTCTATGTATATATAAAAATCCTCCAGCCAAGAAAGGAAAAGTGTGGCTTACTATAATTTTTACAGTGCCTGTGAAAACAAATCACAGGCCAGGATCCCACCATGCTCACTACCGTCCATAAACATTCCTGCCCACAGTAACCCACAATCTAAAGACAAAAAAGCAATGGATGAATACAGACAGGTAAGCAGGGTTTATGAAGCAGTTAGTATCGATCAATGTGACAGGCAGTGGCCTCTGCTCAGCAATTTAGTAAAGAACTGAAAGTCAAAGAAAGGCAAGGAAAAGTTGGGCTGAAAGCCTGGCTAATGTTTAGTGGGGATTTGCAAGGACCAAGCTTAGCAGTTGCCTCGTAAAGGTCAGAAAGCATTTTGCATAGCTGATGCACGTAACATGATAGGCAAAGGCAAGTTAAAAAACCCCAAAAGACACACACTTAACCACACCTCATCACTACTGAAATTAAAACAATAAGGATGAACACAAGGGTTGCTGGGAGAACAGAACAATACAAGGTACATCAAGAGTCAGAACGCCCCGATGGGGTGTTCAGTTGGTGAGAACAATACTGCAGGAGAAAAGAAAGCAAGGATGCAGGTGTTTTAAAAGCCAAAAATGGGTGACGGGTGGATAGAATTACAGCAGGGAAGGAACAAAACACACAAAACAGAACTGAATATCTGCTCCCAGCTGAACGTGAATTCTCTGCTACAGGCCGAGTTTCTCGTTTTTTCAATCCTCTTCGACTTAATGATTAGTGCCTTCCTGCCACTTACGCAGCATGTCAGCAGCCAACCCACAGAGTATGCAGCACTGTATTATCAGAGCAGCACTGTCAACAAAGATTTAGCATCTGATTTTCAAATACAACATGGACTTAGGCTAGAAAATTTCAAAAGCTTCAAGAATTCTAACAAAAATACATTGTTAAATAGATTTACATTCCAAGTATCCAGATCCCCAAAAGCATTGCTTTCTAACTGAAACTGATTAAACACAAAGGATTACTTGCATTTCTTAGGTGTAATGAAGATGTTACCAATTATGGATGATCAGATAAAAGATTTAACAGCCTTTTAACTTCAGTAACACACCATGAGAAGGCCGTTCAAATGTTACAGGTTGACACTGCTACTTTAAATACAACACTGCATATTAAAAGTGAGTCGTTTTAATTCAAGACATGTCCAGTACAACCCTGACCAGCAAAGCTTAACCAGTCAGTGGTGCAAAAGCAAAGCTCTACTGGGCCAACAGCACAGAAGAAGCAGAGGTACCGCTCAGCTGCACAGGTGATAAGGGACTCTGAAGTACTTCCCTTTAGGTTAGCAGGAAGTCTGTAACAGTGTTTCTGAGGTTTTTAACCTGAGTTATTCAGTGTATGCATAATAAAGCAAGAGTTTAATATATTCAAACCTGTTTTGCTGGAGGATGTTTGTGTTGCAGCGGGTCTTCTGGAGTGTTAGCTTTTACATCCCATCCAACAATGACTCCCAAATAGCCAAATCTTTTATGAACTATTACCTGTCCCACACTGAACCGAATATATTCAGGCTTTGGACTGTGAACATGAGTTGATTCTAATGTAGCAAAGAAAGAGATTTAGCAAGGATAAGTGTTTGATCAAGTATATTAAACATTTAAACAGAAATTCTTCTGACTTCTACCAGGACAGAACTGACAATTGGATTAACAGGTGAAGCAAACAAGGGAACAGGTACTTTGTTTTTCCCCACAGAATATTACTATATTTGAGAAAGCAGCATGCGCTAAGGCAGGAATTTTTCTATTTGCATGCCTTTCATATTACACAGAGGTCTTTGGAAAACATAAACACATGTATATATTGACAATTATTTAAGCCTTACATCAATATTTTACAGTGCTTACACATGCTAACTGATTCTGACATTAGGTTTTTCCAGTTTAGGTTACAGAATTCTTCTATTCAGTTTGACTGCAGGGAATTTTTTTCCAGAAGCAAAGTGATCAACTGTTTCTTTTATGAAGTTGATCTAAATCAATTCATTTGAATCAAGTGAAAGCTATACCTTTGTTTCATACATCAATACAAAATAGGCACACTCTGTTACACAACACAAGGTGAAAAGGCCTTGGATTTTCTGTTTTGTTTACTGAATATCATCAATAATGTTTAGAAAGAAGGAAAAAAAAAAAAAAAAGACTACCATTTACAAAGTAAGTATAGAAATCCACTACAGAAGATCTTATAGATGACAATATCACAAGCAAAATCTAAAAGGACTATGAAGACTCCAATACCTGCAAAGTAAGAATGGGTTTCTGCTTCACTGTTGCCACTTTTGGTTTTCTTTTCTCCATAGTACCAATTCCTAAAATGTAAAATTAACAACCCAACACTCAAACAAGTTCTTTAGAAACTGAGTTTTAGGGTAATTGGCCTTCTGATTATTACTATCTTAAGCATTTGTCTGAATAGAGGGATACATCAAAGACTTTGATACAAAATTCTTCACAATTTGAAGCCCAGATGAGAGTTTTACATTAAAATCACTTTTAAGGAATACACAAGACAAAGGAATTTGTTCCAATGGGAAAAAAGAGTATGAATCTAATTTCTTTAGATACGTAACTCTACAGTTGTATTAGAATTTTCATATCAGAGGAAACCCATTTATTTTATACAGGTGAGCAAATATTATTCTAACAGAGTGATTCTTCAGTATCTTTTGTAAAATCCTTAAAGATTGGTTAACACTGGTATGGACAAGGTGTCTGGCAATGAGTCCCAGCTTAAGCCTACAGTAAACATAGCTTTTCCTTCTGCACTGGGCTGAATTTCATCTGAATTTAAAGGGTGGGGACTAGGGGAGGGACATCTTTAGAAAGGGGAAATGGCTTATGTTTTTCACTGCTATTGTGAAAAAGAGAAAGCGCAAAGAAACAATGAGCAAATTGAACATTTACTGGGGGGGAGGTTTCAAATATTCCTTCTGCTGGCAATGTAAGAGGAGCAGTCTATGAACAGATGTATTTGGGTTAACATACTCCATCCATACCAGTCAGCAACCTGTTGGTGCCAAAGAACTAGAGGTTGTCCTACTCTCCTTACTCTTTTATGGTGTTCACTACCTTCCCTCTTTCAGTCTTACTCCCTTTACCCTACCTGGAAGAAAATCAGAGCAAGTTCCACAACTGTGCAAATAATTCTTTTTATAAAAGTCTTGGTTTAGCTCAAATCTGTAGGAGGACTTAAGACTGACAAATACCTTTTAACAGAAACAGGAATGGGCAAATATCCTGGGTTGTCAGACTGCATTGTTGAAAACAGCAGCTAATATAGTAGGTTTGGGAGGTCTCAAATGTCACCATATTTTCAGGATAACCAATTCTTTATATTACAGGATATTCAGAAGACACAAGCAGCTCCAACTATATACAAATAATCAAAGGATCATTTGGTCTTTGAAGGCTTTATCTTTAGATATGCCTGGAGCTTTCCACAAAGTTACAAAGCAATTTATGGTGAACCTAAGAAAAGCAGTTCCTGTTTCCATTCATACAACATTTCCCTAGGTTTTCCTGGGGGCAAAACTAAGTCTGATCTTCCACAGTTCAGAGGACTTGACACCCTTGATAACTGTACATGGATCAATAATAAAGGATCTTTGAAGGTCCAGACAAGGTAAAACCTTTGGAGTATTTCTACTGTACAAGAATTAAATCTCACAAGCAAGCCCTTGAACCTCTCTAAACAAGTCTAAGCAACAGTGTTCTTAAATTAAAATAACATATAAATAAAGGGATATAATTTTACTTTTTCTAGACCAACTCATTGTCACATGTCCAATAATCAAGTTTCCCCTTCTTCCTAGACCCACAGATTTCCCATTGCTATTTTCTAGTTCAATTTCAAGTTTTCTTGAACTACCATATACAGCATAAGATGTCCATCCCATGTTGTAGTACTGGATTCTACAAAGAGGTAGCTGCTTACAATCATTAGTATGGTTAATCATCCTGACTTCATAACCAGATACATTTAAAGTAGAGGCTAACGTGTATAGAATTACTGCCATGATTCATGTTTAGTTTCACATGGAGTTCAAATTGCATGTTTGTGTAGAATATAGGCACAAGGTTTTCTCAAACCTGGCAGAAAGTTCCAAATCAGTCTCAACAAGCAAACGAGAGACACTTTTTCGTTGTTACTTATTTCACCCCTGCAGCGTACCTTCCTGTTAAGAAGAGGCCATGTTTGAAATTTATTGTTGACTGTAGACAGTATGTAACATCCTACCTTGTCTTTGATAGCCACAGCTTTAAACGATCTGCCCACGCATCCAGACTCACGTAAGATTTTGTAAAGCTGCTCCAAGAGGCAATTATCCTTTAGTAATAAAAATGATCATCACGTTTTTAGCATTTTTATATATTTTTAAAATATTTAAACTTTAAGGCTTTGCTTCTGTAGCAAACAGGAAAAAAAAGTGACCAGGAACAAGGTCTCCTCTAGACTGCAAATTAATATTCTTTCAGTAATCACTTGTACCAGTAAACTATGTAAATTTTGGAAAACACTATTTTTCATGACAAGGTTGCTTGCTTTCTGTACTCAGACTACAGGAATTGCTAAATTGCATCAGATTCTGCAGTTTTAACTGTTACTTGAGAATAGTGAGCATGAGACATTTCAAAAATGGTGCACGTAATCAAAAGACTATTAAAAAATAGCCTAAAAGTTTTTGCATAAATCTAAGTGGTTAGAAGTTGACTCATGCCATGAAACCTGAATATTATTTAAATCTGGGTCTTTACACACAAAGCCAGACTTAGTTCTTTTTTCATGAGGCCAATCTTTCGCTTCCATTACTTCATGTATTTCAGTTCGACAGATGAACCAGACAACCAATGCACTACACGGTTAAAACTAAGTCACTTAAGTTTCTCTTTGCATCACTCATCTTCAACATACCAACATTTGCCAGTGGTTACCACTATCAAATATTTGGACCTGATGTAGTATTCTCCACTTTACATTTGGAGATAGATGCATGCGACCCTGTCAACCCGTAACTTCTTAATTCATATACAAAATGGCACTACTTACTCAACTCTATCATTATGACTGCCTTAAGTAATTTACTATGAATGAATTTTTCTTGGTTGTGACTCAGTACAGAGTCTTACTATGCAACAAAATCTATTTTAACAGTAAGCATCAAAAGGTAATAGAAAGTTAGAAATAGCCTTACTAATCAGACACTTCTATTTCCCCCTTTTAAAGGGACATAAGCCACAGTAACATATATTGGAATATCCAAAAGCAGAATGAGATCAAGGTACATTCGTGCACTCACGCAGATTATACACAGATTTTTAAGTGAAGAAAACAATTCAAAGTGTGAAGGACATCTTTAAACAACTAAATACAGTCATATTAAGCCACAGAAATGTCTGAGGTATGATTTCAATGTTGTTTTCATGTAGGAACAGTCAATGTGTCCCACCAACATTCCAACTTTCCAGGACAAAGCGTCATCGGGGATCAGAAAGAGAACTCCCTTATAAATAAATACAGTAGGGAAGGAGAGACTCACAACCTTTCTGTCATCTGGATGCGCTGAGCAGAGTCCGTTCCATACCACTGGGATATGAAATATTGTGCAGGAAGCGCAGACAGCAGCACACAAATCTGCAGAGCTGCAGCTGCACTGATGGGAGGCATCCCAACAGGAAGTTTCTTCAAAGACACTTCCCTGCTCTCTACTCTGAAAAGAGGAAGAAAAAAAAAAAAAAAAAAGAGAGACAAAAAAAATGTATCTACCAGCTTTGCTAGATGTGTAGTACTTAAAAGTTTCTTTCAGATTGCTTTGTTGGTTCACAAGATAATACATAACCTGTACACATGCATTTCACTTGCAGCCAGAGCACACCTAAATTAGGCCAAACTGCATTAAATTTGACAGTACTTATAAAATCTAATAGAAGACTAAAGTAGACAGATTCACAAGACAAAGAAAATTAAAACCTGGTTGAGAGTTATACAGACATCTCTTTCGTCTGGAAACAGAAAAAAGAAAAAAAAAAGGAACCGGGAAGTTGTATGGTTGTCCAATTTGCAATAAAAAGCTGCTCTCCATGAACAAAATTCATTGCACTGCTTTATCACCTAATTAAGTGTATTAAATATGTCTGACATCAGATTGATGGCCTCAAGAAAAATCTATTTAGATTCTGTGATTATTGCACATATAACAGAACTAAGGGATTCTTCTTTCAGATGGAAAGCATGCATAGCATCATACCGAGATGGTAACAACGTCTGCCACAGTCCCCTCACTCGACTAGAAAAGAATCTGACATCACTACGCACCTGCCACACCTTACCAATGCATTAAGATATTCATGCCTCTTCCCTCCTCCCCTGTCAAATTAAGATACTCCCCTTCAGCTGAGGAGCACATTTACTGTCTTTTCACATCTATGAGGGTTTTTCAAATCAGAACTAAGACTTGCATCTTTTACACAAGCATTCTTGGAGCACACAAGTTCCAGAGTCATCTACATTCACCCTCTGTTCTGTCACATTAGTTTCCAGTAGTGGCTGTTACAGATACTACTTAGCTTGCAAGCACAAGCAAATTGTTTCAGTTATTTCTGAGCTGCTTCTAGTTTCTGCTATCCTAAATTACATCATTTAAAAATAATTTGGGTTACTGTAACATATGCCAGACATATGTACATAGGAAGTCAGATTTATGAAAACTGCCTAGCAAAGGCAGTTGAGATCACAAAATAATGCTGAAGCAAGCCCAAAGAATATGGTAAGGAATATGAAAACATCTGCGTGTGTGAAGAAGAGTTACCACAAACTGTACTTTTCACTTCTGCATTACCTGCTTTAGCACCAACAGCAAAGAAAAACATTTCCTAATTTTAGACATTATCAGTAGTTGTACATCTACAGTACTTGTTTACCCACATATATCGGGGGGGGGGGGAGGGGGGGAAGGAAGAGTCAGGTATCAGTTCAACAAAATAACCACGAGCACCCTGCTAGGCTGGAGAGCTGGACAGGACCCCCCGGGGAAAGCTCCGCTTTGCCCACAGCGTTTACACAGCAGGACCGTACAACTTGTGTCGCTGCAGGTCTTTCTCCTATTTCTAAGCAGCTTTTCGAGCAGCTGGATCCACCAGACAGAAAGGATGCGGTAGCAGACGGAGAGATAGCAGAGACAGCCAGGACCAAAGCTGGAACCATCAAAATACTTTTGCCCATATTCCCAAGTACCTGAAAACTTGTCAGAGACGAGCTGTGCTTCACCTCGCCGCACAACCGCCTGGGCGCACCCAGCCGGGCGCCGGGTGCACGGCCCCGCGGCAGCACCCACCGCAGCCGGCGGCAGCCTCCGAGCCCCCGGCCGCTAATTCTGCCACAAGCCCGGGGACCAACGGCACGAAGCCGACCAGCGGGGAGCGCAAGCGGCGGGGGCGGGCTGCCCGCTCCGCGGTCCTGCCTCGGACCACCGGCTGAGGGGACAGGCCGCCGGCAGCCCCTCACCGCAGGTGCCGGCCCGGCCCGGCCCCGCCCCGCCCCGCCGGGCTCCGTCGGCCGGCGAGGGGCGGAGCCCGCCGGCGGGCGCAGGGCGGGGCTCGAGGCGCAGGCGGCGCGTGGCGGCCGTTAGTGGCCGCTGGCCCAGCAGCCATCTTGTGTGGCTGAGGGGAGCGGTGCGACTTTGTGCCCTTCCCAGAATAAACGTTTTAACGCCTAAAATGAACCCGGCGTGGTGAACGCTGTGCCCGCCGCCCGGGTCAGGTTTTCAGTGCCGGCGGTTAGCCGCCTGCTCCCAGACTGGCAGTCGGCTTCCCCTGGCATGGAAAGGCTCCCAGAGTGATTCGGATCCAGATTTCTCATTCTCAAAACACAATAAAATAAAACACCTGGGTGGACTTTATACCCTTACCATGTTTAAGGAGATTATAAAGAAAGAAAAAAATGTTCATTTCTTTTTGCAGGTTAATTTTAAGTGATACTTGCAACTCCCTTAAGTAATTTCTGTGAAGGTGGGCAAGCACCTTTTAACCTGCTATGAACAGAAATCAGGAGGAAGTTCTCTAGTGTGAAGTTCACACAAAAGGCACGTCCCTCTAATGACCCTGTTGGTCTTTCAGAGAGGCTTGGTGGTGGTCGGTGGGCCTGCTTTTGTCACAGGTGGATGAAGGCATTGCTCAAACAAAGGTTTCCTGGGTGGTGGTTTTGATGGTGCATGTGCCAGCCCTCAAGTAGAGCCTCCTCGGGGCCTGTGACTGCTGAGCTGCTGGACAGGAGGGCGAAGCCCATCGATGAGTCTCCTTTTTGTCAGGGGTTTCTTTGGTGTAAATTCAACAGCAATCAAATTTGTTGACGACACCCAAATCAGAGGGGGAGCAAAAAGAAGAGGGTAGAGGTAGACTGAAACTGCAAATGACTCAGATGAGAGCAATGGGAACATTACAGACAACGGGGGAAATTCAGCAGGAGCAAACGTTGAGTCTTACCAAGGGAGAAAAAATGTTAGAGCCATCTCTTCTCACTTACTGAGTACACCTCTGTAAAGGGCAGTACTGTGAAAGAAGGAAAATATTATCGGGCTGTACTTAGTTCAGCTCGTACCTTACTTTTTTTTTTTTCTTCAGTAATATATTGAGTTACACTTTTCAAATGAAAAACTTCAGAAAGTACTTTTTCCTGTAGGCACATGCTAAAAGCAAAAATGTTCTCAGAAATAATTTGAAAAATGCAGGAACTATACTGTGTGATGATGCAGACTGAAATAACTCTTGCTTTCTGCTGTGGATAAAATCAAGGTGTAGTACAAATAGTGGCCCAATACACAATATTATTAGACACCTAACAAGTCATTGTGTCTCCTCTTCATTTATAGGGCCTGTAGCAACAGAACAAGGGGCAATGGTTTTAGACTAAAAGTGGGTAGTTTCAGACTAGATATAAGGAAATATTTTTTTTATGATGAGTGTAGTGAAACAGTGGAACATTAGACATTATCAGTAGTTGTACATCTACAGTACTTGTTTACCCACATATGGGGGGGGGGGGGAGGGGTGGGAGGAAGAGTCATGTATCAGTTAAACAAAATAACGACCAGCACCCTGAAAGAGGCAGCCCAGAGAGGTGGACATATTCAAGGCCAGGTTGGACAGGGCTCTGAGCAACGTGGTCTAGCTGAAGATGTCCCTGCTCATTGCAGGAGAGGTTGGACTAGATGACCTTTAAAGGTCCCTTCCAACCCAACCCATTCTGTGATTCTATAGATAGGGAGAAACATGTAGCATCTCCTACACTACGTCAAACAGAGCAGAGGAGTGGTGTTAGCTTTTCAGTAGAGCACGCCGTTGGCTGGAACAGTCTGACTTGTTGCTTCAGCTGAAACTGAGTTGTCTTGGGCAGTGGTTTTGAGCCCAGGGCCCATGAAAGATAATTAAAAGCAAGCATAGTATCAGGAGGCTTACATGCAGCATCCTGGAGCATGTGGTCAAACACGGATAATCCATTTTTCTAGTGAAGAAAGTGCTTTGAATTCCTGTGCTTTGGTGAGGCAGGAATCTAAGGGGGAAAAAAAGCACCAGGATTTAGAACTGCTGCTTTCCCTTCTCCATTACTTGTGTTGCCACTTGATGGAAATAGGAAAAATTGAAAGAATGTATTTCTTCTAAGAGCCCCACTTTCCTTGCAGCCCAGTCAGCATCAAATGGCAAAACAATTTTGAATAATAGGAATGAAGAGAAACAGGGACAGAAAAGCACACTTGGTGTCTGGAAAGCCTTTCTCCACGTGGATGCTTGGTGCTCAGACTGCTGTGAATAACGTTTCTAGCATTTAAATGTTCTAGCTAGATTTGAAGGTGACAACTCTTTGAGGAAGAAGTGACAGAGAGGTTGAGGTGATTTGCCCCTCAACCTTGAATATAGACAATTTTGTGCAAGACAGCATATTCCTGCCCAGTGGTAGAAAGGTTATCCATGCAGTGGGAAAGTCTCTCCATACATTCATGACATGAAAAAAAATCAAGTTATCAGCAAGTTGGTGAGGAAGTTCCTCAAAAAGGAGTATTTACAACCTTTTGCATGTCTCCTTGGCTCAGGTTAGAGTTCTCTGAAGCCATCTTCTGGGTGGTGAGGGTCTGTCCAGCAGCAAAGGAACAAGGCTTCCACAGTTCCACTGTAACTGTATTCCACTATATATATATGCTTATATACTTTTTCCTTTAAGGAACAGGTACATCATCTCATGTAATGGGCTAAATTATGTTTTATTGGCTTCTGGTGAAAAACCAGCTGTGACTTGAGAGCATCAGTGGGGTGTCAGGTGGTTGGAAAGCAATCTAAATCCACACACTTTATTGTGAGTGATATATAAAGTGGTGAAGAGATGCTGAACTAGGTTTTTTCCTCTCTCAGCATCAAGTCTGTTATTGGCAATGGTATGATTTCAAGTTAACATTGCTAAGTCAACCTTTTTATTGTCCTGGACTAAATACATACCTTTTAAAAAATTAGTAAACATTTTCTTCCTTTTTTTTTCTCAACACAGGAACAAAACATATCCTATACTGTCATAAGAGCAGATGCTGTTTTGCACAGTTCTTGTACACAGAAAGTAGAAAGAGTGAGGAAAACAAAACTGCATGAGTTTCAATAAGGCCAAATGCCAGGTGCTGCACTTCAGCCACAACAACCCCCAGTAGCGCTACAGGCTTGGGGAGGAGTGGCTGGAGAGCTGCCAGTCAGAGAGGGACCTGGGGGTGTTGATTGACAGATGGCTGAACATGAGCCAGACGTGTGCCCAGGTGGCCAAGAACGCCAATGGCATCCTGGCTTGCATCAGAAATAGCGTGGCCAGCAGGGACAGGGAAGTGATCTTACCCCTGTACTCGGCACTGGTGAGGCCGCACCTCGATTACTGTGTTCAGTTTTGGGCCCCTCACTCCAAAAAGGACATTGAATTACTCGAGCATGTCCAGAGAAGGGCAACGAAGCTGGTGAAGGGTCTGGAGCACATGTCATACGAGGAGCGGCTGAGGGAACTGGGGTTGTTTAGTCTGGAGAAGAGGAGGCTGAGGGGAGACCTCATCGCCCTCTACAGCTACCTGAAAGGAGGTTGCAGAGAGCTGGGGATGAGTCTCCTTAACCAAGTAACAAGTGATAGGACAAGAGGGAATGGCCTCAAGTTGTGCCAGGAAAGGTTTAGACTGGATATTAGGAAGCATTTCTTTACAGAACGGGTTGTTAGGTGTTGGAATGGGCTGCCCAGGGAGGTGCTGGAGTCCCCATCCCTGGAGGTGTTTAAGAGTTGGGTCGACTTAGTGCTGAGGGATATGGTGTAGTTGGGAACTGTCAATGTTAGGTTAATGGTTGGACTGAATGATCTTCAAGGTCTTTTCCAACCTAGAAGATTCTGTGAAAATGAAAATAATTTTCTATAATCAAAGGCTATCAACTAAAAATACCCACCAAAACCAAACAAACCCCTCAAACTTGTGACTCCATGACAGCAGTTCCAGCCTTACCATTTTAGAGGCACCAGAAGCCAAATCAGTACTGCATTTACCATCCCTCCAGTCTCAATTCTCTGCTGACTGCAGTTCACAGTTGTAATTGCTGGCCAAGTTTTACAGATGTAAGCATGATACTGATTGAGCAGAAAACCAATTTTCATTGAGAGTTAAAGCTTTTCTGATGGAAGATCAAGTTCCAAGATAAAGTACATATTCCACACAGGCTTAGCCCCAGTAGAACAGTTGCCTGAAAATGCTCCAGCTGCTGCACATAGAGAAGCTAAGTTGGAGTGGATGGACAGAGCTGTGGTTGCAACAGGAGATAAGCCATTATGCTTGGCTGCTGTCTCACCTTGAGAACCTCCCTTCAGCATCACTTCATATAGTTTGCAACTGTAACAAGATAGAAGCCAGATGATAAAGGAGCAGAGGCTAAAGGCTGCTCTTTCCATTAGTAGAATGAAAATTATATGTGCTAGAAGGTTTGGGCTAGTGGGCCTGGCAAAAAAAAAAAAAAAAAGCAGACCTCAGCTGTGTCCCAAGATGTTGGCAGTTTATTAGATTGTCATTACAGTAACATGAGACACAAGCCTGATGCGCTTGCTCTTCATCTTTTCTTAAGCCAGCCCCATCCTTGCATCTGTCACTTTCCCTTCTTTGTCCTGGTAGCAGATAGGGGCTGTCTGAAGTGTCTGCAACCTTCCACTTGCGACTGTTCTGAAATACAGTCAATGCTGTAATTTGGTCACCACATCGTCATCTATCAAGCTGAAGATAAAAATATTCCTGCATTCTGTGTCTTCCATTTGTTCCTCAGTTCTAGGGTTTTCATCTCAAAAACTGTTAGCTCAGATTTGAAACTCAGATATAACTTTAAGCCACAATCAGACACCTTGATTTCTGTGGTGCCTGAGTGGGTATGAGTTGTGACCAGTTAGAAGAATGAGGGTCAGCACTAGAGAGCTTTCAGACTGGAGCTGGATCTCTCTTAGCCTAAAGTATGTGAAGTAAGGAACATTTCTAGATGCCTTGTAGTCAACAATAATTTCTTATTTGTCCCACAGAGCCCACCCCAAAGAGAAGAGATTCTTTGGGGCTGCCATGGCTGTGTGTGCATCTCACCAGCCCAGGCTTCAGTAAACAGAGGGACAGGCTCCCTCAGGCAAAACCTCAGGAGCTACATAAATACCTGATCCCACCTCAGGGATGCTGAAGGTCTCAAAGTGTGACTCAAGCAACTTACTCCCAAACGTTAAGATATCTTCCAGAAATACAAAGTAAATCAGATTGCAAGATGCTTCTGTTATGAAGCAGGTTGCTCCCCACGTGCTTAAGCAGAGGTTTGTGGTGCAAGAGCCAGACAGAAACCAACCCGATGTGCTCTGTCATGACTCAGAGGTGGCCAGAGAAGAGACCAAGCACCTCTTCATTCCCTGGAGAAGCGTGAGGCCTTGGGTACTGGTCTGACTAAAAGGATCTTCGTGGTCTGATTACACTGGGATTCTGCACAGGATCACGGTGCTTCCATCACCAAGCAGTAGTTACCACAGCAGGAGTGCTCCCCAACTTTCAAACCACAGCTGGGCCACTGTGCAGACAGGCATGCAAGAGCTCCAGGCAGAACAAGCACAGGCAAAGAGGCAGCCCAGCTGCAACCCTGTAGTTGGTGCAGCTGTTTGGGAGAGGAGAGATCCCTTTCCAAACCACTTGTTTCATCCCCAAGAAGCCAACACAAAACGCTTAAAGGAAGCTTTGAGCACCCACTTTACCTGTCACTGTTAACTCAAACACCTCAGAGGGCTGCAGTGGTTAAATATTAAATGTCTCCCATTGTTCCTGGGCATGTTCTTTCTTACAAATTCAAGGTGGAGAAGCCTGCACAGTACAGTCTGCATTAGATTGTCCTGAAGATAAATGCTGGATGTTTTTCAAGCCCAGGGTTTTCACTATGGCTATGTCCATGAAGAAGTTTAAAGTTCTGTGTAGCTGAATTTCACACAAGTTTAACCAGATACATTTACATACAAAAGCACATACCAGTGCAGGACATTTTGTAGTTAAGACTCTTCTCTTCTCCAAAATGGAGGCGCACACAACACACACCCTCTGCAAGGAGAGGAAGGTCATTGCTGCTTCTGGCTTGAGGAGACTCAAACTGAGCTCTCAGTCTTCCACGGAAGACCACAAAAGCGAGGCGGTAAGGCCCCTAAAAGTGAGAGCAGCTAGAGTCTCAGCCAAAGCAGGCTGTGTCAGGGGCATCAGAAGTTATTTTTAACACGATTGTGCCCCATTGCCTACCGACATTTTGGCTCCCATAACTCTGGACTTGGATGGGACCAGCTGCAACACAGCTGTACCGTGATCTCTCTAAGGAAGTAAAATTCCTGAAAGGACTTTTAGTTCCTAAAGGTTTTATTAAAATACCAGAGAAAAAAAATCTGAGAAGTTTTCCTGATGTGTAAGGGAACATCAGACCAAATGCTCAGAAAGCAGATGTTTTTTAGATGTTTCAAACAGCTGGGGGAAGAATGACACACAGAATCACAGACTCACAGAATGGTTTAGGTTGGAAGGGACCCCAAAAATCATCTAGTTCCAACCCCCTGCCATGGGCAGGGACACCTTCCACTACAGCAGGTTGCTCAAAGCCCCATCCAACCTGGCCTTGAACACTTCCAGGGAGGGGGCATCCACAGCTTCTCTGGGCAACCTGTTCCAGTGTCTCACCACCCTCACAATGAAGAATTTCTTCCTTACATCTAATTTAAGTCTACCCTCTTTCAGTTTAAAACCATTATCCCTCGTCCTATCACTACACTCCCTGATAAAAAGTCCCTCCCCATCTTTCCTGTAGCCCCCTTTAAGTACTGGAAGGCTGCTACAAGGTCTCCCCAGAGCCTTCTCTTCTCCAGGCTGAACAACCCCAACTCTCTCAGCCTGTTCTCAAAGGGGAGGTGCTCCAGCCCCCTGATCATCTTCATGGACCTCCTCTGGACCCACTCGAGCAGGTCCATGTCCTCCTTATGTTGGGGGCCCGAGCTGGACACAGCATTCCAGGTGGGGTCTCAGGAGAGCAGAGTAGAGGGGGAAAATCCCCTCCCTTGACCTGCTGGCCAACTTCTCTTGATGCAGCCCAGGATACAGTTGGCTTTCTGCGCTGCGAGCACACGTTGCTGGCTCACATTCAGTTTTCCATCCACTAACACCCCCAAGTCCTCCTCGCAGGGCTACTCTCAATCCACTCATCACCCAGCCTGTATTTGTGCTTGGGATTGCCCCGACCCACGTGCAGGACCTTGCACTTGGCCTTGTTCATGAGGTTTGCACAGACCCACCTCTGCAGTCTGTCCAGGTCCCTCTAGATGACATCCCTTCCCTCCAGTGTGTTGACTGCACCACACAGCTCGGTGTTGTCGGCAAACTTGCTGAGGGTGCACTCAATCCCACTGTCCATGTCACCAACAATGTTAAACAGTGGTGGTCCCAATACCAACCCCTGAGGAACGGCACTTGTCAGATCTGAAGAGCTACAATCCATCTGGGGTGCTCTGAGTTGGGGGAAGATCCCAAGTTTAGGAACTATTTCTTAAATAGTTGCATACATTTTCTTGCATGTGTAAAACTCTCATGGTTTCAAGCATTCTTTTTCTCCACGCAGAAGCAAGAACTTCCAGACGTATAAAAGAACTGAATTTCTCTTACTTGATAAGACAGGCATATTTTCACAGAGCTGTGAAACAACTGCAATTACCAAGCTGTAGAAAACTATGAAAACTGTTTTCTGTCCTGTAAAAATTCAGAACAGTCTCTTTCGTGAAGACAGAGTTCTCAATAAACCCAACAGAATCAAATCACATGCACAGACGGAAACTGGAATTCTCAACAGGTCTGTGAAAGCTGGATAAGGGAACTGTTACTCAGTGAACTGCATTTCTTCCACGAGTCTTCCCCGACAATAACAACCCCCTAAGGAGGAGAGAGGAGACTTAACAGGGAGTGAGTCAAGGGCACCAAGACAAGTACAAAAATAAGGTCCAAAGCTCACAAGAAGTTTTATAAGAATGTAAGTTTTGTAAAAAAGCTAGAGACAGTGCCACAGACTGAAGTATTTTCTTGGAACATTTCCAAAGCCAGAGGAAAATGACAACTTGGTAAGGCAGCATGCAAGAAAAAAAAACAAACCCTGCCCACAAGACAATTTCAGATGATCTGCATTTCTTAAGACAAAACTTATATGAATTTTCTAGTAATTTTCCTAAATAATTTAACCTGTTATCTCCCTTATAACTTTAACAGAAGAATTTAGTATTAGCACACTGTTTACAACCTCAAATCCTTTATGACCACTAAATAGAACAAAAGGGTTGAGTACTAGATTTTTAATCCTTCCCAGTGTACCTGTACATTCAGATTAACCGATGTCAGTGAAAGACAGCAATGGTAGAGAGTGCACATACACCCAGCTCTTCATGTTGAGATTCTAGCTGGGTAAAAATATGCAGTGTATTGAAAGATGCTGCCATGATCACTAATTAAAGAGTTTGACTGTTTTAAGTAATTTTGTTCTGTACATGTCCTCAGCATAAAACCTTGGTGAACGGAAGTTTTTGACAGCTATATTCCCTTTCTTAGCAGTTCATGGAAGCTTACACCACTCTCCTTAATAACAGGGATTCAAATTTTGAATAGGGTGCTCAAATATGAGAAAAATAACCCCACTAGATTTCTGTACCATAGAATATAAAAAGTAATTCTTTCTAGTGTTTTAGTCATATTCTAACTAGCTTTGTATTTTAAGTTAGTCTTTATTATTTTGAATATCCTTGTTCAAAGTCAAATTTGGAGACCTGAGACAAATCACAAATTAACAGATAAGGCTGTCTGGTCTTTGAATTCTAACATTTAGTTTGAACTCAGTATCTTCACAAACATACCCATGCAGAAATTTGATGCTGAATGAATTGATTACCTGCCTCTGCTCATTCTCCTTTCTTGTTTTCTCACTGATGTGCCTACAAGCTAAAGTAAAATGAGAGGCAGATAGGACCATGTTTAGGTAAAACCTCCCCATTTCTGAGACAAGAAAAGGAAGCATGAAGGAAGTATTAAGGAAGTTTGTATGGCTGTTACCAGATTAGAAGCAGAATTCCCAAATTCTCTACCCTGTCCTCCCTTCAGCATACACACAGATTTCAAAGTACGAGAGAGGATACATAAATCCTCACTACACTCCGGTAAAAAAAAATAAGTTAGCCCTGTTGTGAGGATATCTAACACAAGATTTCTCTGACCTAGAAAAACAAACCCTCATTTTGGGCTTTGAGTTTCCTGTCCATGCTAATAAAATGCACAAAAATTGTATTTTGCATGCTAATTTTGTGTACAAAAACTCAGTTACATGCTATTTAAATTCCAGTTTCCTTCTTTATTGCTTGCTGGTTTTAGTTCTCTGGCACTTGCTTTAATTTTCACATGTGCTTCAAATAGAAACACTAATTAATTTTTAAAGTCATTATAATTTGCTCATTTGTCTTCAGGAAAAATGACAAAGGCACTCTTTTGTGAAGCTCATATGATTGCTAGAGCAGGAAGGGACACAGTGTTTGATACAAGAGCTTTTCACTTTAAAAACAAAATGGTCACCTTCAATGATCATACATCATTTCCTTCATTTAATGAGCATTATGATCTAACAGGAGTAAATGGTATTAAGAAGGTAATGAAGCATTCGTCAGCATCTAGCTGTCAGATACCAACATTTCACAGCATCTGTTAATCCTAAGCAAAGTCTTAGTAAAGTAAAATAACCACAGTAGGTTTTAAAAAGACACCCGTCACACGAGGAGAGAACTGGGATGCCACTGTATTTTAAGGATTCTGTACGAAGTTACACAGAAAAAGATCTTTTCAAAACAAACAAAAAGAATCATGAACTGCTTAAGACTATTCACAGTAACAAAACTTAAAGCTTGGACATGGGGTGGCTTGTTTTTGGAAGAGCACACCCCTGTTACCGTAATACTGAAGATGCATATACAACAGAACTACCACCTCCAGTACTTAACAGAAACACAGAAGGAAGTGTGTTGCATTTTCGGCATTCTAAAATTACCTGTCTCCAAGGAGTACATGCCAACTACTACAACTCATGCAGATTCACTTGAGACAGCAGAGATTTTTTTTCTCATATAGTAAAACAAGTCTTGCTTTTGCCAGACTCCATGGTGGACATGTCTGGAAAGCTACAGGGAACTCAGCTCATTCTGCTATGACCGTTCCCTGACCCTGTTGCTCAGCAGCACACGTACCTGCATCTGTGAGGTGAGAGGGTTTCTTCCATCGCTTCCTTGTGATTTAAAGTAAGGTACATAAGGAGGAAAAGATCATCTGATAAAACAACACATGAAATTAAACAGATTCCACATGGTGCAGTAGTTGAAATACCAAACGTTTCTTTTGTCTTACATCTATTGAGCAGAAACACATAAACAAACCCACAAAACACATCCTATATTGACTTTTCTGTGCATCACCCATTCCGGGCAACTAGACTGGAGACCAGTACTCTACATGCAGGGACGTGGGGAACTTGTCTCTGCTTAGTTGGTTTTAGCTTCTCCTAGAGTTGTTGGGAAGCAGATTTCCACACAGATTGGATGTAGCTCTGGTACAAACAGCTGTCACCTGAACAGGGATGGCTCCTTGGAGGATGAGGGGCACCCTGCTGCACATGCAAAAAGGAGCTAAGAGGACTGGCAATATGGTGTCTTCAGTGCCAGATGCCAGTGCCTTTATATTGCCTCCAGAACTGCAGGTTTTAGTGAAAAACCCTACAAAATAGCAAACTTTGATCTCTATCAGAGTATGCTTTGGTTGTAATTTTATCTGTTCCCACATAATATGCTATACCCTACTACTATATGCCACTGTACCATACTCCACCACGAGGAATCAAAACAAACTGATTTGAGGCTGTTTTGAAGAACACATAAGCAACTGTCCTGTTAACACAGTAAGTAAATCACTAGATAGAAACAAACACTGTTGGACAGCTTAGAAAAACATGTTTTCTATTTATTTAAAAATAAGTTTGTAGTTACTACATTGCAGTGACAGTAATTCTTACACATACATTCTAGTTTGTATAAAAGGATTCAAAGTATTATGCATCAAAACTAACATAGAAAGTGTCCACATAACAGTAAAGAAATTTCCAATCCATATGTACAAAAAGAAAGGGCACTGTTATCCTGGTGAGATACTTCAGGTTATAACATAATCCAGATTTCTGGAAGGAAAAAAAACCTTGATAAAGCTAAAGAATTATAGTTTTCAAAACTGTTACTCATTACATACAACAGATTTGTGTTTTACATAATTCTGTACAAAATAAGTGTAATTTTTAATCTGAAAATGTGTCAGTTTCAAAATTACCCTTTCTAGGTCATTTCCTTGAAGTTGAGCTCCATTCTATACATATTTAAACATTATGACAGAATTTAATTCACACAAGATCATTATCCAGTTGTCCGCCACACTTCTGCAGTTTTAGTATGGTCCAAAAATGTAACTTCTGTACGGTCTCAATGCATTAGCAAACCACACACGTGGCTGTAAGCACAAAATACACAGGCATGTGTACATGATAGGTACTCGTATTTCTTCCTACTCCTAAATTTGTATGACCTCATTCTTTGTTCTTTCAGGGTACAAATTCATAGTATAGTACTACCTTCCCTCCCTAAAATGTATTGTTTGCATGATTTGAAGTGAATTTCCTGATGTATTTATCTGCATTAAAAAGGATCCAAATGACTACTTGTCTCACTACCTACCTCCTAAAAGCTAAATTTATTCACCCTTATTTTATTGCAGCATATAAGGTTTCTTTCTAGAGTGCCTTGAGGCTGTTAGAACCTTGGGGGGAAGAAAAAACCCAACAGTTTAAGATGTCTTTTAATCTAGTTTTCCTGGCATGTTTCCTTCTCTAATACACTGTAAAAATGACATGGCAAATTCCCACATTAAAATTAGCACAAATGCAAGAGCACCTAGAGGTCAGCTCTAGTTGAAACGCTACCTGTTATTTCCCCCAAACATCGTAGAAAGTGTACAAGGTGTATTCCCGATTCAAAATCGGGAAACTACATAAGCTGTCAATACCAGATTTGTTATTGGAAACACAGTCGAGCCTTGGCCAATTTTATGAAATTTAATAGACTTTCCTCTGCATAAGAACAAGCATGTATATACAACAATTTACAGCAGAAAACTAACAGCCCTTTTATCAGTTGAATATCTAGGTCCCCTTGGAAACCAATCTGTTTCAAGAACTTCAGGGATAAAAGAAAATATACAGCAATTTTACAGTTATTTTATCTTCATTAGGTAGTAAACAGAAAATAAGCTTTTGCTGTTTCTAGGTGAGGTTTTAAAGCCCTCTACCTTCGGTATCACAGCACTGTTGCAGAGTTGTATCTAAATTCTTGTTAAACAATCAACTCTCTCTCTCTCAAAAAAAAAAAACCCTCAGAAAAACTACTGTGCACAAAATATACCACTTTAGAGTAAGGTAAGGACTCAGACCACAATGTAATTATTGTGGCATGGCTGTATCTTGATTGACCAGCAATATGTTAAAATTACCTCAGCAAGATTCGCATGCTTCAAATTAAATGCAAATGTTGATGAAAAGTGAGCTTAAAAACCTCTAACCTCCTATCTACTATGTAAGTACAGGGTGAAAGGGTCCCATCCAGTTAAGCCTATTGCTTTTATAGGATCAGTCAACCATTTAACATGTGCCTAAATTCAAATTACACGCTAAAGCATTTACTTGTAGTCCTTGATCCAACAAATGTGAGCAAAAGATTTAACAATGTGGTGTAACAATTGTAACAAGCTTGAAGTTACTGAATGGACAGACTATTTTTCATGTTGTGTGTAGTCTTTTTTTGGTAAGACAAAAGCCTCTGGCACAGAATGAAAATTGGTACTTGAAAAATATTTGTACGGCAATACAGTGAATAAGTAGTCTCTACACTACAATTTATTTTTTTATAGCTATTAATATATCCTACGTGCTGCATCAGGGTCCTTTATCAATTAGTAGTTTTACAAATATTAAGCCATAGTAATATTTAACTCAACCAACTCAATCTTACAAGTCTACCAACAAACTGATCACATGTACAAACTGGACACTGTACAAATAAACATATGTAAATCTATATCACAGCAGTCTAATCACTGGAGGAAGACATTTTTCTGTAAAGTTGTACCACTGGTCATTGCCGAATGACAAAGAGCTCTAGTTCAATATTGACAATAATGAACACTATAGTGGTAAAATTTAAGTTCAGTTCCCAGAGAACACACAAACAACAGAAACAAAATGGCTAAAGAGTTGTTAAGTATGTAGGCACAGGTACAGTGATTTCTGTTAAACATTTAGAGCACACTGGTATCACAGAAACAGAAGTTATTTCCTCACTGGTAGTTAGAGAACACACTGTTATTAAGATACCACTCAGCAGTAAATACCAATTTTAACGTTTCCCAGTAAAGAGAAAAATACCAGAACAGTATCCTCATATCCATGTCAAATATAAATGAATTTGATGAATAAAACTGCATTAATTGCTGCCAGGTCTGTAAAATTGTTTGTGTGTATATGACTATGAACCTATGTTATTTACAATGCAAATGTGAAACAAGCACATGAGATTTTGATACTCCCATTTTCTGAACCAGTTGTTAGGTACTTGAGATGACATCATAAAACATGCATATAACTATAGTTCTTAAATTATTTCAGAGCACTGACCAATAGTTATTGCTCACATTAAAAAACTTAAGACTTTGTAATCAAAAGCTCTTGTTCTGCGCTGATACAGTATGTCACAGCAACCTCAAATAATACATTTTTCCCCAACCAAAATGCAGTCTGATGGTCACTAAAGTCTCATAAATGAAGCCTGCAACCTAGTGAAATTAAATTATAAAAATATAACCTTAAAATAAATCTGGTATTGATTTCTAATAATTCTTTATAGTGTTGCTTCTATAAAAAAATTTGACCCAAATTATCCACAATTTATTTTAAAAGGAAAAACATGAATGTGTCTAATATGAATTAAAAATTTACTGGTTAAAGTCACCGATATTACTGTGTGGGAAGCAGTACCCATGTTCTGCAGGTAAGGCCTTCTATTCTCATAAAATTAAAGTAGTACAATTTTCTACCTACTGTTAAGGGAACGCATATTATTTCAGTCTCCAAAACTTACATACAAGGTATTTTTGATATATAAATATATACATAAACATGCCATATAAAACATTATTACAAATGGAGTAAATACAGAAATTGAATTTTAGATATAATCTATTTCATATATTACAATGCAGATAACATCAGGAAATTACACATTTTCAAATGATTGCCTTCATCAGTGAGATTTGACAAAATTAACAAGTAGAATCATTTAGCTTTGAATTGTGAAGCTGTATTGCAACTGTACAACCATAGCTTGTTATCTTACCAAATGTTTAGTGATTCCATTTTAATTGAATGATAAAGAAATACTTGTTAGAAAAAAATAAATATACCAACAAATGAAATGCAAACTAATCCCTGCTCCCCAAATTCATATCCGTAACAATTCGAAGAGGATCTGGAAAATATTTTAGCCATTTTTTGTAGCAAAATGCATAATGAACTACATAAAACTAGGTGGATACTAATTTGCTATCCACAGTACCATATGTCTGTTCCTCTTGGTGCCAGATACCAACATTTACACTTTTTTTTTTGTAACAGAAAATAAAGAGTGAAGAATCAGGCTTCAAATACATATACAGGATCTGTGCAAATTTAAGGTCTTAATTCTGTATGCCCTCCCTTCGAGATATTGCAGATAATGTTTGGAAAAAAAATAATTATTATTAAGTAAGGGTGTACAGAATTGAGGTTTCACTTCAGGTTTATTTTTTCAACTAAGTTAGGGTCACACACACAAAAAAAAAAAAAAAAAGTCGTCCACACTACCCAAACTTCCAAAATAATGTATAACCAGAAAATTTTGGTTACATTTTTGTACCATACCAGATCTCAGAAAATATGACTACTTCTGTAATTTTTTTTCTCCTTAAAACTGGACAATACTTTTTTAAGTGATAGAAAATGGTATTAAAGTTTGTTTGTAAAGGTATAAAATAACTAAATGTACCATAAACAAATAAATAACTGCTTTTCTTTTCCAGAGCAGTACATATAACAATACATTCCCCTAAGTCATATAGTTATCATTTACAATAGACAACTTAATTTTACTAAGGATGCAAGAAATAATAGAATACAAGGCACAATCATTAAATGGAATTTTTCTTTAGGGTGTATATTGACTTATGTCAGCGTGATATACCATAAAAAGTGCAGAAAAACACAATGTGCAATGAGACCACTGTATAAAACATGATTGCATAAAAAGTGATTTGGCCTTTTAACCTTAATAATTGAAAATAACCAATCTTCCCCTTAAAATTAAACTATAAAGTATGACATTTTAAAATTTATTTTCAATTCTAGTGCTATCTAAAAAATCCTGAAAAAAATTTATACCTGGGTAATATTTTATATGTATGTGTTTATGTATATATTAATATATACACATACACTCTTCTTTGTAGGTCATTTTAGCCTTAAGCATGTCTAAAGTTGTAGAAACAACAATCAATCTGGATCAGAAAGTAAACATAATTCCATACCTGTCCTGTAATTTCCTTGAATCCTTTAACCAATTATACATTTCGTCTAAAACATCTCTGTCAAAGGACCCCACCAGTGCATTATTCTCTACCAAAAGTACCAAAAAGGATACATTTCAGAACAATGTTAACAACTTACTATTTAAAACAATACACAGCTTTTATCACTGCAAATGGTATGCTGTACTGACACTCAAAAAGAAAAAAAGGCTTTCCACTGCACTGATTCTCAGTCTTTGGCACAATAAACAGAGATTTAGTGATTGATACAAGAATCAAGGTCTGAAAAATTAGACATTAGTCAAACTTTTTCCAATGTGGATATATATAAATATTTGTGATTACATTTTTGCTATGTTTGGCAGAACTCGGATAAACCAACAGCCTGTGCTAGGCTTCTTTTGCAGTTGAACATTCCATCACAACTGAAATTAAGCATTATCAGATTAGCAAAGTTTGGTATTTTTGTATTTAATAGAAATGTAAGTGAATTTACTGCCACTTTTTGCCAAAATCTGCCTTACTAGGCAACGTGACTTTACAATCAAAGTGTACCTTGCTTGGTCAAAAATAGACTTCTGTTTTCAATTTGTGGCATTAAAAGTTCTATCACCTTTTTTTAATTGTGTAGATATACTACGCACTACTTGAGCAGAGTAGTTCTCAACTCTGTACATCAGTCAGAAATTGCTTCAATTATTGTCAACTGTGGACAAAATGACTGTTGAAATGCATAACCTATTTGGAGGGCAATAAATAGCAAAAGTTTAAAATATATATTTCTTTCAAAGAATGTTCTTTCAGTTTATTTTTTGCTAAATTTTTCTCCCCAAATCAGAACATATTCTTCTAACCCATAATAGCAGCAGGGAAGCAGAAGTCTGTTCTGCTGTTCCTTAACTGTACCTGCTTCATAGCATTCTGAAGTAAAACCCTTGGTAAAAATTACCAACCAATTAAATTAGCTTTTGCTTTTTCAGTCAACTTTCGGACTCTGCCTCTGCTAGATGTACCAAAAGTTAAGGAGGTGTCTTCAAACAATAGCTGCCTTTGCTCTTCCTCAGAGTCATCTTCATTGTAAAAGGCTGTCCTCCTACCCTGGTTTCTAGTTCTCATGTGAGGTTCAGAATCTTTAAGCTCTTCAGACCCCTCCTCCATAGGCTCATCTATCTTCTTCCTCCTGCTTCTGGTTTGCATTTTAACATTCACAGGAACTAAGAGGTCCGAGCCTGGCTGATGGGTCTTCATCTTCCTTTTTGGCTTTCTACCCCCACGGCCTTTTTTTTGTAACAAGTCTTCCTTCATATTATTTTCAGAAAGAGAATTGCATGCAGTAGAAGCAGAGGCTTCTTCTGGTATATCCCTTGTGGTCTGGATTGTATTCTGTTCTGCAACCTTTTGCTGTTCAACAATTTGTAGCTTTTTTGGTTTTCTGCCTCTTTTCTTGTGCACCACTTCACAGCTACTGTTATTAGTCTCCACCTTCGGCTTCCGTCCAGGACCTCTTTTAACGGGAGGTTTCGAAGGCTGTCCTCCATGGCCATTTACCTGAATGCTTCCTGATGCCAAAGCATTATTCTTGCAGTCTGCTGTAAAGAAATGAGAGTACTTATCAAGTAACAGATTTGCATTTACATTCATTTTCACAGTACCTTAATAAAACTCTTACTAAAATATCTGAATGGATTCACAGTGATTGTCAATCTGTCAAAATCTAAGAAACCCAAAGTAGAACTCAAAGGGTTTCATGCCAGTATGCAATGAGAACTAACTTCTAGTTGGGTTTAGCTCAAGGTAGCTTGAAGAAAAAAGAAAGAAAGAAAAAAAGAAAAAGAAAAGCAAAAAGGAAAGAAAGAAAAGAAGAAAGGGAAAAAAAGGGAATAGCTCAAGTGTTTTTCTTGGTTGATACAACAAAAACTCCTATTTGGTATCTGCAACAGCAAAAAGCTGCTCAAGAAGCATTGCTGCAAGGATCGGGAAGCAGGTCATCTCTGAAGGAATGAAAAAAGTTTCTTTCAGCCTGAGGTAACATCCTTTATAGCCAGTTCATGAGACCAGGGTTATTTCAACAAGCGAGGAAGAGGGTAAAACATGGGAGACTAACAACAACAAAAATTATGCAATTTGCACAGATTTCTCACATTTACAGATACACGGCAGAAAGTATTTGCTTGGAGACTTTTATGGGCTATAAGTCTCTCTTAGGTGAGTGGTACTCCACTTCCTCAGTGGGGCATGTCACAGGACCTCTTAGGAGGTGTTCTGATACCACAGCCCTTGCCTAACCAGGAACAGACTTGTAGCCAGCATGATCGTTCATTTAATCCTTTGATGGAACATCCACGCACAGCGCCTGATACGTTCAAATGCGCCTCATCTTTCACTAAAAGCACAGGACTCCACTGTCACATAAGTGGACTTGCAGAAGACACAGGATCACATCAACAACATTCAGATACCTCTGACATGACCAAACATCCCGTTGTATAATGCGTGCATATGTAGCCATGCAACGTGGTAACAGCTGAGGCCTTTGTGAGAAAGCTTGCAAGGAACGGACAGACGATTTAACTTAGCAGACCACAAACTGCTTTTTCAGAAGCATGGAAGAGTAAGAACCAACAGATAATCCTCAGGGAGAGGAGGACTACAAGAAGGAACCAGATTAATTAGGTGGGGCCCAATTTGGAGTCCATCGTTTCTCAATCTTCAGAGATAAGAGGCTTAGTGGGTCTAGCTGCTTCACAGGAGCTTCGTAACAGTTCAAAGCTCCTTCGTAACCAGGGAAGCTTTTATGACTAGGAGATCTTACTTTGGTCTCCACAGAAGCTTTAAGGTATCCAGACATCAAAAAACCAAGCAAGTTCAGTCAGAAGATTACATGAAACTAGGTCAGATCAATCCATACAAATATACTAAACAGAAGCAGTAAACACTGCATAGTTCTATTCTGCTGTGGCAAAAAATGAAAGAATGAAGTTGGAGCTGGCATGCTCTGATCTTTATGCTTGCAGAGAGTGTCATCACACTCCGTGTTACTGACCCCAATAGAACCCATGTATGTTTTAGTAGGTAAAACCACAAGGTTTGAAGTGTGACCCTACAGAAGTCTGCTTCGGAATCTGAGAACTCATAATATGACTCTTGTAATAATTTAAATGAAGGTACAGATATGTTAACATATCAAAATTGGCTAGACAACAGTTATCAAACCACAGAAATGGTGTCAAGAATAGTAAAAACAGTGCTAATTTATCAAAAGGAAACCAACTGTGACTAAGTTGTTCCATTAGACTTCCCTATTCTGCTAACTCATAATGCATACTAATTTCCCCACCCTCAGATTATCACAACTTCAGTACAACACTACAGCCACTACATCAATAACTGGGGGAGGGGCAAAAGTTCCAAAGAAACTCCATACCTTGTTGATTAACTGTGGAAGATTTCACTTTGCGTTTGATTGGCTTCTCTTTCTCGGGATTTTCTCTTGTGGAGTTATTCCTAGTGTTATGACTGTAATCAGATTGACTAGGGATTGATACAATATTCTGGTTCTTGGAATGTTTGGTTGAATTCTCCAGTACTAGAAGGACAAAAAGAAAAAAGTATTAATCAAGTAGTTTATACCAAGTAGTTAATTATATCACGTAGTTTATATTCAATCTTATCTGGCTAAAAGGAAGTCATGTTCTACTACAAACAATTTGAATTAGTGATCTAGAAGTGAGAAAGCTTCCTGGATAAAACAACATAGCCTAACTTGTTCAGTTTTCCTCTGAAGAACCTCAAAGGCCCAGCAGCTTGAAAACAGAACAAGTCTTAACTAAGACAAATACGTTAGATTTCCAAAAAGCAAGTTTTATGTCTAAAAACATTCACAGCTTAAAAAAAAAAACACCAGAAAACCAACTTGCCTGACTTTCCTGACCCTGCAGTAGTATTAGGCTTTGTAATTAAAGGCTTTATTGTTAAAGGCTTTGCTGCTGAAGAAGTAGATGGTTGCTCTGTAACAGCCACATCTGTTATCCCCCTATTGCTTCTAGTCCGCACAAGGGAAGAGGCTTCAGCCGCTTTTCCATTCATCTGAGGTGGAGCATGTCTCAGTGCTGTTGACCGTGCAGGTGCAGAAGATGAAGACGTGGCAGAAGTTTCTGCCTTCAGCTGAGGTTTTATTAATCTCCTCTTCCTTTCAGGGCTGCAAAAAGAGTAACAATTTGTCTCCTGGATGGCCACTTTTTTATTTTACAGGAATAAATAAAATTAAATGCTAGTGTCTGAGATCGTGGGAGTAAAACAATCATCTCTGTATGAGGTATGTTAAAAACATGACATTTACTGTGGAAATTCATGTAGTTGTGAGCCTCTGAAAAGTGAATCTTTACAAGAGATGCTATAGTTATATGAGGAAGCATGATGCCATCACTATCCTAACGATGCTGTTTTACTGTACATGTTTAGCAGTTATTTGAATTTTAAGCACTTACACTAGGATAGCTCTAAGTAAAGTTTAAAACTCTTCCACATCATAGGGACTTGCATGTCAAAGCTATCATTCTGCAATATAGGGAATAGTAAAGGAAGTATTAAGAAAAAAAAAACCACACTAAGTTCTACTTTTAGGTATGTCAAACTTGCGGAGCATTTAAGGAACACCGTAAAGGAATTAATGTACCTGGATGCAACACTACTGGAAACCGAGCTGCTTCTACTTCTTTTTTTCCTTCGTTTCTTTATTGTATTTCTTTTATGAAAGCGCAGGGCAGATTTATAATCCGATAAAATAGAACTTATGTGTTCTTCAAAGAAAGCAGAAAGGCGTAAACTCATGCTGTAGATCTAAAAAAGAAAAGCCAGTAAACAAGCAAGTTGTATACTTTTCCAAAGCATCATTTTACTTATCATTGAACAATAGCTAGAAAGTTAAACTGATTAATATGAAAATGTTTTAAGGAAATTTACAGTCTGTCTCAACAAATTTACACTAATCCACATAGGTTTGCTTTAACTATTTTCATGTTTTTGAAAAGCGTATTACAACTGAAGATCACACAGAACAGGAGAAATTAGAAAAAACACCTTTGCAACTGCCTTTCCAGAATGCATCCCTTTCTAGCTTCAGCAAAAACCACAAAGAAATTCTTAATGGAATTTTACTGTATCATACCTAGGGTCAAGAAAACTAATTTCCTTCTGTATTAAGTTGTATCCTCATATCCTATATTTGAACATCAGTCTATTCCTCTTATGGATTAATTGATACTACCAGTGAGTTGGTCGCAACAGGTACAATAAATGTATTAGAATTATGTAGATGCGTATTTTTCTTCATAGTTGTTTGTTTGTTTGTTTTCTAGCCTTGGATGATTTACAGAGAGACCCAATCAAACTAAGTGTAGATGACAACCAATTATTTGAGCACAGTTGCTATTAATTCTAGAAACAAAAACCACAGACGTGAACTGTCTAGATACTTTAAGAGGGGACCCAGCACCTTCTTAGAATATGAAACACAAAGACAATATTAAACAGTTGCATACCTAATGACACACCAGACGAACTATCTGAGGGCCAGACTAAAAACAGTGTGACAGATGATACATGCATTACTGGAGACATCCGAAGAAATTTCATAAGAAAATATGTAAAAAACTATATAAACATGTACGTCTAATGCGCCAAGGAAAAAAAAAAAAGCTGACAGGTTTAGGTTTACTCTTCAAGTAAGCATCAGTGATGTAAAGATGCTAAAAATATAACTGAACGGCATCACCATTCAACAACTATGTGCTGCATACACTGAAAGTACATCGGTTCTGGAATATTAAAATTCTTGACATCAAAACCTTCCACTTCTAAGTAAAATAAAGAAGAACTACAAGTTTACTACTGTACCAGACTGTTTGGAAGAAACATGAAAAAATATGAAAATGTCAGAAGAATATGTGAAACCATGCATGTCAAGCATTTTCCTATCTTGGTTTGAGATCAAGAAGATAAAGAGAAACCACAAAAAGATTCAGACCTGCCCCAAAAGCCCTGCCCTTTGATGCAACTGAAAGACAAGAGACCAATTCTTAGGCAGCCCTAACAGTGAGCAGGATTGTCTATTACTGACTGAAGAGAGGTTAATCACTGATCAGTCCTTCCTGCTCATCACCTACTACGGAATTTGTCTCTGCATTTTAAGATAATAAAGTCCTTATGATTAATTTGCTATTTATAACAGCCAAACGTAAAAGCTAGTAATTCTAGCCTAATGCATATTAGTAGAAGAAAAACTATGCAGAAGGCTTGAACATGCCTACATACACATTTACAGTTTTCACTGCTAACAGATACTGCACCTACAAGTCAATCTGAGAAAATATATCATGTTTCTACAGATCTTTCCTTCAGTGTGGCTCTCTTTAGATCTACTTTCAAATACTTACTTTTGAAACACACCTGCAGAACATCAGAACTTCAGGCATTTAAACAGCATACATTCCTTTCCTTTAAATTACAAAGCTATGCTACCTTCTCAGAAATATTCATGTTTGAAGATCCGAAATAATTAAACTTGTTTTTAAAGTAATCAATTACACTGTCTCTCTGTTTTTCTGTCCTGTATTTTTCAGTTATAGGTATTCTTTCACACGACAACAAAAAAAGAAAGTCTTACCCTTGATCTTTTACTTGGTGTATAAGCCTTAGAATTGCTGAAAATAAGTCTCACATCTTTACATAATTCCATCGGTGACTCATAGTTACCAGCTTCCAGTGTTTCTCTAACAGTAGCAAAATCCATAGGAGTGTCAATAATATCTCTATAATCCTGTTCAGAAATAGCAAAGCAATATATTAAAGATTATTTTTTCCAAGTCTTAATGTATCATTTTCATTAGGGTGCATTTGATAAACCTGTTTAAACCAAATGCCCTCTTTATATAGGTATTAAAGACTGCTAAAGACATTTTGCTTCTTTCTACTCACACAATGTAACTCTTCACAGACATACTTGACAGGATCAAGGTTAGAAGTTAATTGATACAAGACTTAATTTTGTAAACAGATTTACTGAAATACAGTGCTCAAAATTTTGTGTCCTAAGGGTTGTATTACTGACACACTATCATAAAGATAACCATGATATAAAAGTGTGACCGTAAGCTTTCTGGGTGGCTTAACAGCTCAAACTTGGTACTAGGCCTAATACTGTTTTTACATATTAGCTTTAACAAAGTTTGAATATTTGAACCTGATCAGAGGCTTAGCACATCCCTGCTGAAACCTAAGCAGTTTCCCAAATGGAGATCTGACAATTTAGGAAAGTAGTATTAAAATAATGAAAACTCCACAGGCTTAAATAGGACCCTATTCAAGCCAACGACAAAACTTTTTCCCTAGGCTATGGAAGAAACAGAGGAATATCCACTACGACAAAAGGCTTAAATACCAAAATTAACCAAAAAGTTGACTTAATCCATCAGAGCAAACAGAACCTGTATGAGTGCTTCTGAACATTAAACAGGTTTGTGACACCAGGTAACAGAGCATTTCATGCCCAAGCCTAGCAAGGTGCTCTCTATCAGCTCATTTGAGGATCTTAAACACAAAGGGCCACTTGCAGTTGACCATGGCATAAAGTTTATGTTACTTCAAAAATTAGGTGCTCAATGGCTGCAGAAGCGTCAAGACAGACCTACTAGTGACTTCTGAAAGAGAAGCATTTCTTTTCTCTAATTGGGAGGATTAATTCCCCCCAAGTTAATCACCTCAGAGTGATTTTTTTGAAGAAAAACAAGATATGCTAAGAAGGAAAGCATGCAAAACCTTTGCTTTGTTACTTAAAGTAAAACTAGCCTAAAAGGCTATAAGAGGTCCAAGGCAACAAGACTTTTGTGTTAAAATATTCTGTAGTTACAAGTGGCTGCTCATGGCTATCAGAACTCCATTGTAATCACCCAAGCAGAAAGCAAAATTTGGGGAAGTCATTGTTACTACAGTTAATGGTTCACTACAGTTCTTCAGTGGGTACTTTTTCTGCATCAAGCCCAGATGACTGTATGAAAAGGACTTTTAGTTTTTATACTTCCAAGATGAAAACAAAAAATGATTCATGACAACATTTGTCACATGCAACAACCAAACACGTGCACTTCATATATGACCATTTTTCACTTGGGAAGATGCATCTTAACTGCAAAAGCTGTAGTTTACTTAACAACGTAGGTGTCCCTGAATATAAAACATTTTGCAACTTAAGTATTTAAGAGAGCAGAGAAGTACAGTTTCTTTTGAAATTGCTTTTAAAAGACAATAAACATTATCATCAGATGAGAACCAAGCACTGAAAAAAAATTGCTGTCAATAGAGCTGCCTGAAGTTTCAATTAAAAGAGTTGGAGAAATGGTCACAGTCAAATAAACCCCAAACCTAACAACTGGATTATAACCAGCCTTCCTGTTCTAAAATACTCACTGGATATTCAAGGAGATCCACTGGTTGTCGAAATGGTTCAGAGTCTTCGCACTGAAAAATGAGGTTCAGCAGCTCCTGGCATTGCTTCTTCCATGACTGAATGTCATATGACTGAGCTCTATTACGCAGCCGCCGCTTTGGCTGATGATCCTGAAATGACAATATTGTCTGGTACATATTAAATAAACTAGGTGTTTTTACAAAATCTAATGGAAGAAGTACCCTGCAGGATTCTAATTAATGAACTCATAACACGCAGCAGCACAGACAGAAATGCTTTTACACTGAACAGCTCAGTAGAACACATCACTTGAAGTTCAAAACTTTCCAAAAGCTGACATTACACAATAACAAAAACATTTTCTATTTTACATTTCTTTGCTTACAAATGCACTTCTAATTATTTGTAATGCTATAAATCATATTTTTAAAAAAATTTACCTTTCTTTTTCTAGTGGAAGTTCCTGGCACATTTGTATCTTTCTCTTCTTCCTTTGAGCAAGATAATGAGTCGCATAAAAAGGTTAAAAAAATATAAGCATATATGAGTAGATGAGTCCTTTTATACTTCACTTATAATTTGACTCCTTACAGTTCTATCCCTGTCCCTCTGGGAAACATTTCATGTGACTGTCAGTTTTGAGAACCTCTCAGAAGTCTAAGCACCATCTAAATTCTCCAGTAAACCATTAAGGCTCTCTGCACTAAAGGAGGAAAGGAGGCTGGGTTTTTACCCGGTTTCCCAGCTGACAAAAAGAAACATTTAATTTACAGAAAAGTATACCCCCCTCCCTTACAGTGACTGAAAACAGTACTTTTGTGTCGAGTAGGGGAGAAAACAGTGGTCCTGAAAACAATGCTAATGTCTAAGACACAACCACTTACCTCATCAGAGTCAGACAACACCTTCTTCTTCATGGCATTGTATAATGGAATTATGTCATAGCAACTCTGGTCTCTGTGTAAAAAGAAATACACACTAACATTTATTTTCCATCTTCACCTATGGAATCAACTGAATTCTGCCTAGGATAAGGAAAACATTTATGAAGCCATTCCCAAAGGAAACAATAAAGTGTTTAGTGCTATATGAATACTAAGAGGACTGCAGTAATAAGAAAAGCTAATCTTCTGCTCAAAAAGGTGTAAAATATTATCTGCACTCTGTAAAACATAGACTACTGAACAGTGTCAATGTTTTAAAATTAAAAATTTTCATCCTTTACCATGAATTTATTAGCATTCGAAAAATCTAATATTATACCACATAAAGGGCTTTGGGCCCCATCTAGCTTTGTAAGAAACACTACAGCGGATTTGGTGTACAAAAGTGCAATTTAATATATTAGCACCCACCGTGTAAGACATTTGAAACGCCGTATTTATTTGTGTAAGGACTAACACTCTTATTGTATAAACCTGCATAATTAAATCAGCAAAACAAACACCAATTTTCAATTTTTGTATAACATAGCAGACTTCTACACAAAAGAAAGCCCAAAGGTGTTCTACTATGTAGCAATACAAACCACCAGAAAAAAGGAGGAAACACTCAGCTACTCTACAATGGAATTGTAATCCATACTACTACAGGCTACTGTGATTATCACTAAAAGAGCTGGGGGAGAGGGTGGAAAAAAAACCTCAGCCAAGCACACCCCACCCCCTCCCATTTTCTGCTTTTTAAAAGACTTCAGTAACTTAAAGACTAAGCCTTAGATTCTCAGAGGCATCTAGATATTTCACTCTCATTAGAACCACGGGGTTTGCCTTCCATGATCGAGGCCTTCTACCCTAAAATTAGAACCCTAAAAAAAATGTCTGGGCTTTATATGCATTGCTAGTTCAGTTAAATGAATATATTAATAGACAAGCTATAGGCCATTCTTAAATAAGAATATCCATGTGTTGCACTAATTTAGCTAAGCCAATTAAAAACACATGCTTTGAAAAACCCTGAGCTGCTTAATTAGGAAAAACCATGTACGATAAAGATGTTAAAGAAAAAAAATTAGTAGCAGAGAAGCCTTTTAGATACGTATCTGTTCCTAAAGGTGTATTTCACCAAAATTTTTAACATCTGAAGCAGTTAAGTACTTTTTACTCTCCAGTCAATATCAGAAATCACTGGCACTGAAGATATCAAAGATTTATGCATGGAATCAAAGTCCTAGATTTCCAAACACATAATGCGATTCTAATGTTTTTAAGAACACATGAAATAAAGAAGAACAAGATTCAGTTTAACAGTGCGAAACTAAATCACTAACAATGTCATGATTATTGTTAAACTAATGAAGTGTACAAGCAAATCAAGCAGCGGACACACTCAGTAAGCTCTTCTTACAAACTTTAGGTCTGCAGATGTGTCAACTGAGAAATGTGAAACATTTCTCAAGAGTTTTTCTACAGGCAATAATAAAGAATGTTTGAAAGACAACTATTTCTATTGACTACAAAGCCTCCAATTTTTATTTTGCATATCAAACACCATTTTCCATCACATTATAAATGTAAAGACTTTAGAGTTAAATGCCCACAATTATGTTAACATACACAGTATTCAAACTCAAAATTAGAACTCCTAACCTACCTATAAATGTATCTCACTCCATGAAGATACTGAGACCCATTTTTATCATTTAGCTGAAAGTCTCTTGAAATAAAATGCCATGCCAGTCAATGTATTATAAGCCTTCATCCTGTTTTGCAAACTTACGTACTCTGTCAAGATAAGCTTTATTCTTTTCTGCCCCAACAGCAAACAACGGGGTTATTCAAGCTGCAGAACTATCTCACTTTAAAATTCAGATCTGAACAGGCTAAACACCTTGGTAAGAAATGGGAATAACAACAGACCTACTAAGCAACTCACTTTATGAAGTGTAACAGGAGATCTGTGACAAATTTGGCAGATTTGACAATAGGACTTCCAGGTTCATTAAATGTGCGAGTATTATGTTCTATGTACCGGACTTCCCACATTAATGAAGAAAGGCGCCTGTATGGGACAGGAGGGAAGAGAGGGGGAACAAAAAAAAAAAAAAAGACATACTTCATTTCTAGCAATGTATATGAAACAGGAGAAAAAGTCTTACAACCTTCTTCCAATATATTATCCCATTAACCATATTTTTACATTAAATCAGAAAACACACACACTTCAAGATGTTGCCCTATGTGACCAGCAGAAGGCAGCTTCCTCAGGCTTCCTGCTCTCATGTTATGTCCTGTGGCGATTTATACAAATGGCTTTAAGAATATACAGGTGAGAATCCCTAGGAAAATTCAGCTGTGATGCTTCAGCTTTTACTATTCCTTGATGATATACATAACCCACCCTGTATCACCCCTTAAGTCACAACTGAGGATTAAAAAAAAAGTAATAAAAATTAAAAGTATAAATTTTTCTGACAATGAACAGATTTCCTCACATAGCTCTGATTTAATGACCTAACTACAGAATAGACACATTATGAAAAACGATGCACAAAAGCAAAAATAACTGAAAAAATTAGATCCAAATCTAAAAAAAGACAGAATAAAAAAAAATAAAAAGAAAATACATACTATTTCAAATAAAAAGTCTGACAGCACAGAAGTTGTAAATACATACAATCTTCTATTTCCGTACTGGCAAAACATGATGAATACTGCACAAGTGTTTTGTAGAGTGAAGCGGGGGGATCATTCAGCATGTTTAGTGTAGCATAAGTGTTTAGATGCAATTTAATCATGTTTTATGGGTCCAGAATTTAGTTCTATACAATGCCAGCAGTGACTGGGAAGGTGATATTTTTTGTTTTGTTTTGCATTTTTGAGATACAGGCATGCTAAGTCTCCTGGTTCAGAAGAGAAAAACTATATTTTAAGGTAAAGCCTCACAAAAAGCTACCAAATCACCAGTGATCAGAACAACCCCTGCTGCAGAAGGTAAAGAAAAAAATTTCACTGGAAAGCACAACACAACATGGTTGTTCATTACCTAACCAGGCCATGGCAATACTACAAGCTAATAAAACCAGATTTACTGAAGAAGGTATGCTGATTACCAAAACTAACCGCTTACTCTTTTGACAAGAGAAACAAAATCCAGCAAGAAGTCCTTGCCACATCTGACTGCAAAGCAGTACATTAGAGAACTGAAAGTTGGATTACTTTATATCACACAATAAACATGCATTATCACATTACAATGCATAAAAACCAGGGTTTTTTTTTACAATGCATAAAAACCAGGGGTTTTTTTGAAAACAAAAAAGAAATTTTAATTTAGAATTCAATCTTCAGGTAGCACGCATAAAGTACTACAAATCATTTTTGAAATTCAGCCCAAAACAAAATGCTGTCCATGTTTAATCAAAACAAGCATTACAGGGACACTGATTTTCAAAACAAAAATATCCCAAGAACCAAAGGAAACAGAAGTAATTTAAAGGAGCATAATCCTACATAGATAATATTTACTGAAAAAAAATACAGAAATTGCAACCACAGTTTAGGAAAACATCAAAATAGTGTCAAAAAGTTAAAACTCTTTTTTGTTGCTGTCCAACAATTTAGAATTTCAAGGCCAATAATTTAAGAAACTATTTTCTGTGTAGTTTTTTAAGTAATAATGCAGGACACTTCTTTCTTTTAAAGCACATTAGGACAAAAACACGACATATTTCTAAGGTTTCTCTTACTAAAAACAGATTTTTTTTTTAAAAAAATGATAAGGTGGAAACTTAATCTTTTTGACTAAAAGTCATTTTACTGATGTAGTCTCTGGTCCTGCAATTTGAATCTCACATGGAACAAGTCATTTGCATAAGCAGAAATCTGAAAGTCACGTAATTCTAAAATACATTTTGGAGAAGACATGTTCAATCTTTTTAAATAAAGTTTTCTAAGTTTTAAAACGGAAACCTAGATCAAAGATAGAAGATGGGAGAAACAGAAAGCACACACCTGTACCCACCTCCTAGTTGGGTATTATAAGACAAAGAACTATGAAATACATGGTTGGCAGTATTTCACGGCAGGAACTAAGACTTGGATCTAACCTGTAAAATCTGCTTTCCAGTCTTTGTTTAATGGTACTGAGGTCTGTGGGGTATGCCACAACAGTGCAATACATTGGGTAAGCCTGAAGATCCACAGGTGCCACAAATGCAGAAGCAATATCTAAACAGAACAAAAAGAAAAAAAAAATTATATACACCATAAAAGTCCCTCAAGCAGTTTCAAGATTCACCTCCCACAACATATGCTATTTCTTCATGTTTGAAATGCACAGCACTTTCCCAAAAATAACAATAACTACTCTAGATATTCCAAACAATTTGTGTTATTCTACATATAAAAGTGCTTGCTTGGGTGTATGCTGTCAGTACAATCGCTGCAGCGTCTGCCCATTCTGTTGTGCATGAAGCACCACACTCCTCAGAAACATGACAAGCGCACGCAAAATATACACATTTGAAAAGTAGATTTAAATGTATAAATTATACATATATGAAGACATGCAATTCAGTATTGTTATTTACCACACAGGCTCATTTCATTTGGTTCTATATTGCCACTCTCCCATCTTCAAACAAAGCAATACATTAAACTCTTACCATAAAAGTTAGAGTACTATTTCAATCTCATTAAGATATGGGGAAAATCCACACTCAAAATAAAATACAAACATGATCTCCTGCCCCTACCTAACAGCAAAGAAGCCTTCTAAAACCAATCCACCGTAATGCTAGAAGACTGCCGAGCAATTTAAGTCTGTGCACCTACGCAAACTTGTTTTTTTCTCCTGTGCTTAGAATCATGAGTGCTTAGACACACCATTCTAATATTTTATACCTCTAGTGAAAATACTGTATACAAAAACATAAAAAACCCTTTATAAAGTCTCCCTCAAAAACAGAAAATAATGTTGTTGCTAAACAGACTGCTCTTCTTCTAAAAGCTGTTTACTTACTCTTAGGAATGTTCTAGCAACTGCTACTTTGTACCGACATGCACCACATATGCTACAGTTAAATCCCAAACTAAGCAGTATGCCATACACCACAATGCAAAATGTAAAGCCATTACTCTTAGATGACACAGTGAAAATAACGAAAATTCCCTTTCCTCACAAGTTTTTTTAATGTAATTCTGTCATTTGGATTACTACACTGTATGGATGTTTCCTTTCTTTTGGAAGCAAAGGGAAGCTTCTTACGAAGTATGTCACCAAAGAAGCCATAATGTGGGACATCTAGGTATCAGAAGTATTTCTGGAGTTAAGGGTTTTCTGGCTTTTTTGAAACATGTGTCTTACCTTGCATCAAGTTCAAAAAGATTATCTGGGACAACTTACATATTTCACCATTGTTACACCAAAAACTAAGACTGCTGACTTAACAGTTTGCTTATCACAAAACATACAGAAGACTTGTGGTTCAGCCTCTATTTCAATGATGGGTCTCCCCATCTCTGATCATGTAAATGTTGCAGTGATGTGTTAAACATTTTAACAATTACCTTTTCAGAAGAGGTAAAGAGTAATTGCTCTACAACCAAATAGCAACGGCTTTCCATCAGTTAATCACTCTTCCCTCAACATTCTGCACAACTAAGGCAATGTGGGAGAGAATTAGGAAAGGCTAATGCATGGGAAATCTACACAGAGGTATCCATTCTCTAACCATGTAAGTTTTTTCCCCCCCTATCTGCCCGTAATAGAGTTAATATTCTGTTCATAAAGTTTGCAATTTTAACCCCAACAAGAGATTCTGGTAGCTAAAGTAAAAAATAAAGTATGTGTTTTTAGCACGCAAAACCCAACCCCCTAGCAGGTCAAATTATCTCCCAAAAAACAATAGTTACCTTTGAAAACAGGAAAAATTTAAAAACGTGCAATGAGAAAGTTTGGTTCTGTTAATCAAGAAGTAAAAGCTGTATTTTATCACATTCATTTTGGTAATTTCTGTATACATAAGCGTAGCCTGAAAAACGTAACACAAAAACACTTCCCGTATTATTCAGGATTTACCTAGGGTCATAAGTTGGTTTATCCCTGCAATAATTCTGTCACACTCCTCATCTCGGGTCCTGGAACCCCACTCTCCATCCAGAGGTTTGTAAAGCAGCGTTCTACGTTCATCATCTGTTAAAGGAACACTAGTTCCCAGTTCTTCTGGAAATACAGCTAGAATGTAACATGAAAACTAAATAAAACAAATCTTTGTATCTTGTGTAATACATATACCTGTAATTCAAAGACATAACATCATTTTACTAACCAAAACAAATGCACAGTTCTTGATTTGCTCAAAGGCATTTTGAATCCGTCCAGTATTTAAATCCTTACAATGCAGTTTGGTCTACAAGTCCACCACAAAACAAAATTTATCCTCTTCCAAACAGCTAATTGTAGAATTTATTTTAGACCCAACCAACACACTCCTTTATCACAGTTAAACTTTATGTTTTGGTTTGGGGTTGGTTTTTTTTTAACCCAAAATTCCTGATAATAAAATGATTTTGGTAATGAACGGTCGAAGATTTTCAGGTGGAGTGTAAGATGACTGATGTTCACACTAAAACACTCTCCAAGTAGTGGTTTCACCTTGTCACAGTTTTGTGAGGTCAAATGCCAAAACCACAGCTCCTCAGCAAACAAATTATAAGTGCCATCACCCTAGCATTCTTGAGGACCCACCAACTTTGACAATTCATAATGTAACAGCAAGTTTTCAGAGTATGATGCAAAGTGCTCCTCTTCAACTTTCCCCCCCCCCCCCAAAGGAAGGTCTAATAGAAGTCAGTATTTGTGGATACAGCAAAAAAAAGTCAGATTCAGGTTTGGTTATCTTTTAATTAATTATTTTAGTCATGTTATCACTCTAACTTCTGTGTTTTACTTATGACGAAGAGGTACCCATTAAAATAAGGGTTGAATGGAAATGAAAAGCTGAAACGAACACATTCACAACTTAGAATCATAGAATCATAGAAACTTAAAAGAATTATTTATGGTTACTTATGAGTGACAATATTATCAAACACTTCTTAGAACACAAGGAAAAAATGCTGATTCTACTTCATTTTTTAATCAGACTTTTATGAAATCTTCAAACAAAACTTAAGTGAGGGAAGAAGAAATACTACATTCTTGTCTGTGAACAGTGCCCATGCTGTGCTGTCCACTCTGCAGCATGTCTTATCTGCCACATGTGCTGGGCCAGACAGGGAGCAAATCCTACTATTATCAAACTATCTCACAGGCACATGACTGCGTCTTCAATGCACTGAACATCTGCAGGCATGCTGACACGTCTCAGAGCAGCCGTTTTCCTCAAAGCTGACACAGGCCACAGGTTTATCTTTAATCCTCCCTAACTGTATAAAAAGTTAACTTTAACTGTACAACATCTGTTGTAAGTTTTTCTAACATTTCTATTTCCAACATACACTTCATTTGTCTAAGATGGTGGTATGTTTTTTTCTCAGTTCATTTATCTTGATCCGCTTTTAATTTAATAATTCATTTAAGGATGTTCTTCGAATGCAACTGGTTTGTGGGCCTTCCCCTCCACTCCCCGAAACAGGATTATTTAGGTAAAACCATATAACTTTTTTTTTCTTTAAATACACTCTTAAAGGAAATTGTATTATTAAGGTACCATACCATTACTTGGTATCAGCTCCATGTCCCACGGGCTCATCTTCTCAGTATCACCATTGTCCCAGCTTAAAAATAACCACATTTAAATTGTCTACTAATATTGCTTCAAGAACGTAATTATTTAATGTTTGTAACATAACTTATTTATATACCACAGAGTATTCTAATAAACTGGTACAGCGAGATGCATCACAATTTAACGAAAGCAAGTTGCTCAGTCAGTACTTCAAATGAAATAACTTAACCAAAATAAAAGATTAAAGATAAATTTGCTAACCAGACATTGTAGCACTGAAATAAGCTATCAGGATAATCAGGCTGAAGAGGTTCCTGGCTTTCAATTGTTCCAAACCACCAAGCATCATCTATCACTGACCTGAAACGATCACCTAGGTGAGAACACAAAACAATTTCATCAGTACAAGGCATCTTAGTCCTCCCAAGAAAAGCAGTTTTTAGATACTTTGGCTTGATCTTGATTACAGAAATCCTTTTGAACACTTACTTGTAGCATCAACAAGCAAACAAAAGTCATACTCAGTTTTTAAAAAAAATATTAAATTCTTTCTGAAGGCTACTTTTAAACAAAAATTAAAGTTAAAATGGCATTAAAAATTAATGATTTGCAAATCTGTCTACATATTCTGTATATATGAATGTATTTCTTAATTTCATATAAAAGGTAAGACATTTCAATGCTGTAACTTTTAAGACTCAAATCTACTTGTATTAAACACTACATGCTATCTTGAAATAACTGAGCACTGTGACACTTTCATCTGGGGAATATTTTACATGCTGCTGAGCTCCTCCTCCTTAGTTTCTGAAGTGCTTTTCCAGCTACCCAAATGTAACTCAGAGGTTCATTTCCTTTACTATGCAGGCAATCTGACTGATAAAAGAATAACATTTATTAAAGCTTCTTCAAAAGGTTAACAAAGTAATTTACTATGACTTGAAATGGTTTCACTAGTGCAAAGCATTTGCCTAGCTGAGAAAAAAGGTCAGAAGTGTTACTAAAAAAAAATTACATGTGAGAATGTGTATTACACACCATCATAAATTCTAACATTTTCTGTAACACATGCCACAGAATTTAGAAACAATTTTTAGTGAAGTATTCAGTTCATTCAGTACAAGAACAAATGTAATTTAAGTGAGATTCCAAGAACTGCACTGGTTTTTTTCCCATGGGATTTGAATATACACACTTTCTTAACTGCTGCAATGTTTGTTCTATTTCAATACATCCACGCTCTGCTCAAATGTTTGCTGCAGTTGTCTGAAATAATAGGAAGTAAATATATTCTCAAAAATGTTCCGCTTTTCTTATTGCACTTTTTTGATTTAATGGATTGCAAGTAATTCTAGGACAATTACAGAGCTTCCATTAATGGTCCTAATTGTGCTGAATGCAATAGAACCAAGTATACCAGAAATATCTGAAATGCAAAATCAAAAATGTAAATAAGCGCTGATGCTTTATTTTAAAAGAATACATTATTTTGATGAGCTCTTAAAAGTACACATGGCAAACCCTAGCAATCAGTTTTACAAAGAAACATGTGTAGGTACAACTCTGAGTGCCTTCATGGGGCTGAACATTAAGTGGATCAAAGCCACTTAAAGGAGTGTATACTGGCAGTTGCTTCTGATTTCTCAGGAGCCACAGCATTCCTATGGCCAGAATGCTAAAGCAAAAAACAACACAATAAAAAAACCCCCCACAAACCAAAACCCACACATGTTAGTGGTTCAAGAGATTGTTCTTGACTCGCTATTTTTCCATGTCCTCTTTGTTACCCCATCTATGTGGTCAGCAGACCAAAAATTCTTTTTAGAAGAAGGATTTAGCATAATTTTCCAGAATGGTGTATCATCAGATAACATTAGCTGAACGAAAATGTAAAATGTATGTTGAACTTAAAAGTGTCTGCTATGTAAGAGACAGGTGCACACCTGCCTAAGACATACAGCTAAAGCTGCAGGAATCCTACTGCAATAGCTTTTGGCCCAAGTATTAATCTTGTACTTAAACTGTAAGATGATAAAGATATGCAATAAATAGAATCTGAATAGAAATAAGAACCTGTCACATCTCAAACCTTACAACTTTGTTTTCTGAAAGGATTCAGACATTAATATACATTTAATATTAAAAAATATAAATATCATAAGCAAATACTGTTCCCTAAACCAAACAAAACCCAAAAACCAAAACCACACCACATAAACACTACCAAAAAAACTCCTCCAAAACACCAAGGACTGTTATTGGTTAAAAATACCAGGTTGTTGATGAAGAGCTATGGTGAAAGTTCAGAAGACTTGAGCACACCAGATAAATCTTGGGGATTTCAGATTCATGTGGTTAAATAGTCAGGAACAGTTTCACGTACAGTTCTAAGGCATTTTTCCTTATCCTGATAGAAAATATGATCTCCTTTCAAGGAATATGTTTATATTGTGTTCCACACTGCAACAAAACAGTGCATGATTTGTTCTGAGTACATAAGCATACACTAGTAAAATATCCAAAGTGTCAGTGTGAAGGAGCAGGGTAGCACTCTGGAAGGTTCCTCTAAGAGCCGTAAGAGTTTTAACAGCAGTGTCTTTGCTATCTCTGCTTCAGCATTCCATACGGTCTCAAAGAAGGAGACTATTTTACTATCCAAAAGAGGAACTGAAGAATAAACTCTAACACATGCTCATCAGAGTTACAAGCTGGTATTAGACACTACTGGCCTGGAACTCACATTATTTACACTGAAGACTTGATAGTTCTGGCACTTTCAGTACTTTTTAGGTAGCTCATTCTTTCCACACTGCAAGTTTCTAGGAATACAGTTGCCAGCATAGGAAGGAGACGCTACCTGCACTCACAGCCCTAAGAGCAGCAAGGGTTAACACTTCGAAGTCCCTCCTCTACTCCTGGATTTCTGTCTGGCTGACAGATGACCTTCTGGCTAGGTTGTTCACATACAAGGTATGGCAGTCATTCTTCTACTGCTGCTGTGATCTTGTGGGAAAACATGTATAGTAGGGCAGAGGAGGACAAGACCACAGATCCATAACCATCAGGAAAGAGCAAAGCTTGGTGACATATTAGTAGACGTTGACCAATCTCTTGTCTTAAGAGATCTCTAAATTGAAATAATCTTTAACATAACATAAAGTATGTGTCAAGTATGATCAACATTCTTCTCATACCAAATCCCACACTGAATCCAAAGTACGGCACTATTCTACCTACTAAGAATAAAAATTAACTCTATCCCAGCCGAAACCACGACAGTATGACATGATATGGAACTTACTAATATGGCATAATGTAATTTATACATCTACTGCTCAGGCACACATCCTAAGCAAGGACATGACGATGTACATCAAAGGACAGGAGATTAATTCATCTTTCCTGGCAGAAAAGTTAGTTGAGAAACAATAAAAAAAAAGAGCTTTTAACATCCAGCTGTGCCACTTTTTCAGGTTACTTTGCTACAATGAACTTAGAAGACAGCACTTTGAAAACAGCAAATACAGACTAAGGACGCAGTATCTTTGCAGAAACTTATGTTGTATCACTTGATCCTACATAGGCAGATACACCATCATGTTCTTGCATTAAAATCCTCCATTCTCCTATATGATATTTTTCCTAAAGTGGCAAGAAATGCTGGCAAGTCAGCTGTGTACATGCTAGCCATGGCTCCTGAATGGAAGAACTGCAGGAACTCAGTTAGAAATCACTGCTACTTTACAGAAAATGCGTTTAACATTGAGACCTGCTTTAAAAAAAAAAAAAAGGCAGCTATCAGTATTTCACTTTCGGGAGCATGTCACTTCACAGAATATGCTGAGATACTGGAAAGGACTTAATGGTGTCTATAATTCTGTAAACATGGTATCATATACAAATTTCTCTTAGGGGAACAGAGTTCATCCCGAGCTCTGAAGAATCAGTAACACTTTCTTGATCTTTTAAGTTTCAGAGACAATCTAAGGCTGTTCTTATGAATGATGACATATGTATTTCCTGACCTCCTGAAAAAAACAACACCTTAGGGGATCATTTTGCCATAATGCAGCTTTCTCTCCCCTCTAGTTAGATTTCGTTGTTGAAAGGTGATCTTTGTTATCATATGGAAAAGATGACTAAAAAAAAAGAGATCAGACTGGAGGACATGCCTGTCATGGACATTCTCCAGTATCCAACACTTTGAAATAACCAAGCACAGGCAAAGTAAAATGATTCCCACATCACACAACAGCAAATTATAACAATTATATACATTTCAATGAAGCTAAACCATATCAGGTTTAGAACAAAATTCAAACAAGTATAAAGAGATGGCAAGTGCATTCTCTTTGGACAATCTAGAGATCATAAATTTCAAATGGTGGAGAAGATGTTTCCATATTTCCAGCAGAAATTCCAGAAATTGAAAAAAAAAAAATTTTTAAAATAAATTCTAGTAGCAATGCAGTTGTAAGAAGGCCTCAAACCCAGAAGAACAAATAAGCAATATACAGGCTACAATAAGTTATCAGTTACCAATAAACACCATATTTCTAAAAAGTAGTCTTAATTCCTCTCTGCAAACACACAACTGAGATTTTCTTTGCACTTTCTTTTACAGATCACCTGCAGTATTTTGTTTGCTTCCTGTAGCTTCAGTCAAAGACAAAGTAGGACTCCACATCCAAATATGGACAGGGCTTATTCTCCAATTTCAGCACAGTATTTGGATTTATTTACCATAACCTACTTTTTAATAAGTTATCATGAAAATATGTAGACACTTAGAAAAACAAATAAACAAAACCATATAAAAAAAACTCCACATACAACTCACCTATATTCCATCGCCTATGTTTTGCATCATCAAACTGCTGCCTCAAAACTAGGAAATCTATGACATCTGGCATATCATGGTACCTAATTACAACAGAACATACAACTATTAAGCAATAAAATAGCAAAAGCATGAAGTAAAGCACTTACCTAAAAAATTAATAGTTTGAATTCAACACTTCAAAAGCTCAAGTCTCAACATTAATGGTCTTTTAACTTTCAACCTCATCCTCCCCCTCTCCCGCAAGGAAGCGCCCAATTCAAATATAATACTGCTTTACTTACTTCATGGTGAATGATCCTCCAGTTAGTTTACCCGTATCAGGGTCAAGAAAAGCAAGTTTAAGACAGCAGAGAGTAGGCAGTCCCACTTCATACTTAATCCCAACTATTTTCATCAGCTCTTGCTCCTGGAATAAATAAAGTGTTACGTACTACCACTGAAGTTGACTGTAATAACCTTCTGAAACATGAAAATATGGGTATACTAAAAAGACCAGATTTCTGCCAGAACATGTCAAAATCAAGTATCTGAAATGTAGTCTTTCAAAACAAGCTACTATTTCACAATGTAACTTGTTTGAAAAATACTTTACTGTGAAGCGTAACCACCTCATCTGCTCAAGCAGATGCAAAAAGAAGTACAGTTTAAGGTCTGATTTCATTTGACTATTTATTAAGTTAACTTTTTCCCCCTTATCTTAAAATATTAAGAGCACAACATTAGAAACATCTGTATCAAGAATCTTATTGCAGTTAGTTTCCAAACTTTTTTTAATATTAAGATACAAACAAAAATGAAAAAGAAGTCATACCCGTAATTCCATTTTATGCCATGGTTGCTTCTTGGGATTAATACTATATATTTTGTTCTTCTTAGCCATTACAACGTATGCTTCATGACCTTGTCGGAAATAGTAGACCTAAAAGTGAAATGTGACAGTTATCTAACAAAGACTTCGAGGAGCTGAAGTGCTAACATATCACTGCCATACAATGTGTGTACTTCCTATTTTGTCAGCAACTTTTTTCCACTCTGTTTTCCTGCAAAAGTCACAGGTTCTTAAAAAATTACCTGGTGGATAATTAAAGCAGGTATCATTTAAAAGAAAAAGTAGGAAAGACTTAGAACACCTTTTCCCTATGAGCAAAATATCCTAAATCACACACATGAGACCAGAACAAAATCAGTAACAAACCCATCTATTTATCATCACACTACAGAACAATTCAGTGACAGCAACACGAATTCCTCTAATCCATCCAGTTACTCATCACTACAGACAGCCCTAAGATGACAATCAAGCATCACTAAATTCACTGTCTGGCTAATCATATCTGTTTTGAACAGCAAATATATTCTAGAAGGAAAATTCAGCTGTTTGTTATTGTTCTGGTAAGATTTTGCTGTTCACTTCCATATCACTGAACAAACAGCCTGACATGAACAAACTGAAAATAGACATTTCAAATGCTTATTAAAAATTGCTATAAATTTCAACGGTTCAGACACCCAGAGTTTATTAGTTTTACTTTGATCCTGTTGTATATGACACCATGTGGATGAATGTTTTTATTATAAACCATCACTGTAATGAAGTAGTAAGATGAAAACCTTAAACACGCATTCAAGGAATATACCTGAAATGCAAAACACAGGTTCCTCAAACTAATTAGAACAAAGATCTGATAAACAGCATTCCAGGTACGATGCATTCCAAAATAAAGAAATCCTCTAAAAGTGCCCCAAGCTATAAATATGGGATTCGCATCAATTAGGATGAGGCAACATAAGCTTAAATGTCAAGGTCTAACACAAAAAATAGAGCAGAGTGAAAAGCCCTCACTAAGTTTTAAAATACATTTATACAAATAAACACACTAATATTTTTATATTTCCACATGCTTTCCAAAACCGTTATATCATAAAATATTATAAACAAGTGTCTGTCAAGTTTCTACAGTAACAGTTACTGAACTTTCTTAATGTCACATGGCATTTTTTAATTTTTTTTTTTTTTTTTTTTTTTTTTTTTAATGGAGGAGGACTCAACACCACATTTTTTTAAACACTTGTTTTTCAGAGTATTCGACGTGCACAATATCCTCGTAGGGAAAAAATGCACAGTAGTTACAGAAGGCACGAAAGCAGTGAGGATATTCTACGCACTGTCAGAATCTAACTGGCAGGAAAAGGAACAGAGGCTATTGAGAGACAGATCTAAAATAACGTCAATTTAAATTACACTTTCAACATTGTGACAATTGTTTCCCGTACCTTCTAGTGAATCAAAACAAAAAAATTCACTTAGTGGCACAGGCTACAAACAATTCCTCCTACACTTACTGTTTCTGTTAAACCTCTACATAAATTCAACCCACTGTTCACAGAAGTGAAACGTTTTTATTTTGTAAATGGCTCTAAGCATCTCATCTTCTGTCAGAAGAATAAATTAGAAAGGTATCTGTGGGAAAAAGAATTTACACCTTTTTTTCAGGAAATTATATTTTTAATCTTGATAAATTCCTGCTTCTGCATGTTTGTTGTAGTACCCAGACAAAACTGTTCTTTATCATGTTAATGGCAGAATACTCTAATGAATATGCATTGTATTTCAATAATCAGACAGGGAAATTGCAGTCCCATCTCTCTGGTGTTTCCACCGTTCCTCAAGACACATGACAAAGGTCTGTAAATGGCTGTATTCAGGAAGGAAAAAGGGATGGTACGTGCTATTCTCATGCACTGAGTATAACTAAATATAGCACTACTGTTTTTTCTTCCTTGTTTGTACAGCTGTAGGAGAGCTAATTTGATGTAACTTTCCTCCCTAATCTTATAAAACGTACCAACCATCCACCAAAATGTTCAAAGGCCACACGAGACCTCCTCTCATCATATTTAACTAAACTGATCTTTTATTTCTGTCGATTTCAAAAGTAACTTTCTAGATGAATAGCTTCTTTTCACATCTTAAACAAGTATCAAAGATGGAATTTTAGACAGAGCAGCTTGATTACAAATGTACTTCCTATTAGTGCAACTACTCCTACTTTCTAGGCACAGGACAGGAAATTTCCTGTTCACCAATATAAAGCATTTTTCAGCAAAAGGATGCAGCCTACTTAGATATTCCTAGTACATGCTGCATAGGCTATTCAGCAGGTGCCAAACCAAACACACCAGTTTATCTTACTAAACCCGTACGATGTTAAGGTCTCCTGAGTAATAATGGTACAGATAAATCCTTGGCTGCTTCACTGTATCCAGATGGTATCAGGCACCAAATATATTTATTTGGACTTGATCTTTTGAACAGCACAGCCTCCAAAACATGCTTGCTGGAGGGTATAAGTACGTAAGCATTTTCTCCAGTTGCATCTCTCAACTTGAAGTGCTCCTTCCCTCCCTCACTAGCAATACTGATGTAATTGTTGCATAGCTGTGCTGTGAACTGCATCAGTGAAGTGCTCCAGTAAAAAAAACCAAAACTGCTTCCACATGCAACCTCTGCTCCTGATTCTGTTTCTAAGGTGGTGTCTACAAAGACCTCTAGCTCAGGACCAAAGTTAATCAACTTTGCCACTATGTCAAGTACTTCTCCAACTGCATTCTGAAGGCGTGAGCTATATAAGAACTGTTTAGTACCTCAGAAACACGCCGCTCCCTGAAGGGCCAAGAGACTACACGTTACAGTGTAAGCCAGCTATTTCCTCTTATTTTAACCTGAGGGGATTTTAGGAAATCTGCACAGACTCTAGTTTTCAAGATTGATTTCTATCTGATAATACTTACTCCTACAATTCACTGTAATGTTCTATCCCAAGTTAGAAACTGGTGGGTATCCTTTTGCTACTGTATTTTGAGACATCTGGGCCATGTTTACAAAGTGTTTACAGTCTAGTTGGTATAAAATACATATATACAACAGAAAACCACAAGAGAAGTTTTGTAAGAGACCAGCAGAAGTTTTCTGCTCTCAGAAACACAAGTGAAAAGGACAATGTTGGAGTTTTTCTTCAGAATAAAAAACAAAACCAAAACACACAAAAGCCCAAACCAAACAAAAATAACACACAAAAAATATACAAATCCCACCCTTCCCCCAGAGATTTAATTCCTGGTTTTTTTACTTCAAGTCCTAAACTGAAGTTTTCCAAACAACTTGAATTTGTATTTGATTTCTTACCATTAATCAGCATACAAGATGCTCTACAACTAAGGACTAGTTTTCACTAGATAAAGCATCTCACACAGCTTGTATACATGTGTCATAAGGAAATTAACACGCTGAACACAGTACAAGAAGGAATGTTATTGCAACAGCATGGAATAAAAAAAGTCAAAGCAACACTGTGCAGAATATTTTTTTAAGTATGGGAAAGACTAAAGGAAGCAAAAGCAAATTGTACCCAGATCAAATGTTTTCAAGAAAATTCAAAATATTCTGATATTAAATCTCTGCAAAAAAAAATGCACAGATAAAAATTAAAAAGGCAAAAGCAAGCTGAAAGAAGCAAGAACACAGAGGGAAAAACTACAATACCTCATCCCCCATCTGTGGCACAAATGGGCACCGACGAGGAACAGTGTCTGTAATCCATGCCGAGGGCAGCCATTCTTCCAGTGTCAAACCATTTTCTGCCAGAACTCCTACAGCTAGCCTCTGAAGAAAATGCACACAGAAGATTAACATGAATAAACTAACATTTAGGGAAGCTTTGTATTTTGGGAAGTGTTTTATTGAAATCAACTGTCATTTCTTAAGTATATTTAATATAAAAAGGAAATTATTGCCAGTGTGAAGATAAATCTTACTTAACTGCTTACAGTAACACCAAGACCAAAACCATTAATAATCTGAAAAACAAAGTGGTTTTTTTAGGGGTTTTTTTTTTAGTAGTAGGTTTTGGGTGGAATGGTGATGGTGGGACTCTTCTAACAAAGACTGAATTTATTAACACTCCAGTAATTACATCTCATGCCCAAAAAGATAAAACTGAAATATGCCATTCTCTTTACCAAATTCACACAGTTACCTTGGCCCATAAGACACTACAACCATACAGCTGCCTCCAATTAAGGAACCCCACAAAATGAGGAGGAAGAGATCAATGAACATAAACAGAGGTAAAGCATGTGGAAATGACCCGGACTGGGTACATCCACATGACCTACTGGCATATTTACTACGTGCCGTGGAACTGCGTTTTCAGACTGTATGTCCACATCATGTATTTGTAAGTAATGAAGCTCACTGCCGTTGCTGGTCCTAGGTGCACACTGCCTGCGGGTATCTAATAGGCCAGATAAAGCAGGGTTTTGTACAACCGTTCAAGCAGGGTTGCTTTGAAATTATTAACAATATCTTGTGCACATACAGAAAGCAACCTTGGACAGTAGTACAGAAATCCACTGCATACACCCACTGACGGAAGACTCCGCATCCCCAGACTGCAAATGAGATACTCCAAGTGTAACAAATTCAAATGTGGTTTCAGCAGGGTGGGAACTGCTTTGATTGCACCACTGGAACACCGGTATGTACCACAGGAAAAAACATACACACAATTAAAACCAAACAAAATCAAACCAGAACCTCTCCATTGCAATAAATCACTAACATAGAAACACCTTGTGGATTCTGAGGTTCAAGCAGGTCTGTCTTGTGAAAAACAGATGCACTGCACCAGAGCAAAGTCTGTCTAGCTCATCGGTGAATTACGGGAAGGTAATAAGAAACAGCCTTTGAACAGAAAATCATCCCTTGTTATAACTTCACACATTAATCATCACTTTAAGACCCTCTGGACACCAAAGCCTGAACTCAGTTAATCATCAGGAAGAGACTAGTCCCACTGAATTTGTCTAGTAATTTCCAAAACTCTGCTAAATCCTTTAGTAATTAGTCCCACAACCTTATTATATGCTCAGGTGGTCTGGGGTTTTGTTTGCTTTCAGGGGGTGGGAGTGGAATGGGTAAAGGGCTCTTTTTTTGAGATTCCTGTCTGTGTCACTGGGTGTTCTATCTCACTGTAACAAAATAACAAAGGAATCATTCCATTTATTAATTTCTAAACCATTCACAGTTTTATAAAAGCTTTTTTATCGTACCTCCTCCAAATTCTCTTCCTTCTAAGAGTCAGCCTCTTTGTGTCTGCCTCAAAGAAAAAATATTCTGTACCCTCTGATCTTCCTGGGGCTCCTTTCTTGCCCTTCTTCACGGCTGCATCATTTTTAGATTGATTTTTTTGGTGGAGGGGGATTAGAAATGAAAGCACCATTCAAGATCTCAACAGCCCATGCATTAATAGAAAATTACACTCTTCCTCTATTCCTTTCTTAATTCCTAAGATTCTGTGCCTGGCTACAAAGTTGGTAAAAACTTCTTTCCTCAATGGAAAGCCCTTATTTTGATTCAGGTTCAGGAATCAGGAAGAACTTTCTACCAGTTAGAACAGTGAGCTCTGTAGCCAGTAAGGTGGTAGAATCTCTACCACAAGAAACTTCAAACATCTGTCAGGAATGACAGGTATAATTAATCCTACCTAGGGGCAGAGCAAAAAAGGATGGTTTTCTGATATTCCTTCCAGCCTAATATTTTTATGTGATTCAAGAAAGGAGCAGGTCTTCTTTAAAAATCTGAAATATCCAAGTCTGATATTTTTGGAATCAAAGACGTCCTGCATCTTGGTAACTGGGACCAGAATGAATGCAAGATTCCCAAAACACTCAATTCAGCTTTAATCTAACTAGAAACACCAGGCTGTCAGCCAGTCTTACATTTTATAATAAAAAGCTAAATTAGAGGTTTCAACCATTAAAAAAAAAAAACAACCCTACCGTCTCATACCTTCTTCTGGTTTCAGACTGTGTAAATACCAAGATACTGTTAGCACTGACACTACAACCAACAGCTACATACAATAAACAAGTAGCTGCCTAATCAAAGAGTAACAACTACCAGATCTTATGAAAGCAATTAGCATCTACCAGATAGATCACTTCTGGTCTCTGTAAAAAAAGAATGAAGAAACCAAGTTTTCTGATCTAACACTTAATTAAAAACAAAACACCCCCCCCTCAAAACCACAACACACTGAAAATAAAAGTCACTGAAAATTTCCATGTACTGATCTAAACTGGAACAACATGGTTATATTAGCAAACATAACAGACAACAACAAACCCCTGATCAAGTGAAATTCCCCCTGACGGAACTACAGTGGCAAGCATATTGCAAATATCCTACATTGTGGAATTGATAGAAAAAATACATGACTTGATTGTGCAGACCTAAAAGAAACTGCAATTAGGTGGGGAGACAGTACAGTTGAAAAAAAATACAGGTGCGTGTTATACCAATACTCAATACATCCATAGCAAGGAAGTTTCTGGTCTTGAGAGGAGATGGTGTTAAGGACATTAAGTGTTCCTTAAGTGAAACACATCATATTTAGAAAGTGTATCATTACAGCAATCTATCGTTTGACTTACAAGCATCAGTCATTATCATTGATTACAAGTCATGAAGTGTTTTCAAATTAGACAATATTAAGTTGTATACGTAACTGATTCACTCATCTAATTTTTTCTAAGACAGTAGGAGTGAGCATCTTGTAATATACAAAGAACATCTAACCTTTTGTTTCCTCTCTTTGGGTTTCCTCTTCTTTGGTGATGTTGATGGTCCATCTTTCTCCTCAATCCCTTTTTTCCGTTCCTTTTTAATTTGCTTCTTTTGCTTTTCAGGTCCTTCTTCATCCTCTGAACTACTTTCTGCTTTCTTTGTTTTAATTTTAGGAATTTTCTTTGGTGGTTGCAAATTGATTCCTGCATCTGCCGTCCAGTCAGAATAATCACTAGAGTAGTCGCTATGTACGATATATCAAAGAAAAAAAAAAGAAATTAAAAAACAAAAGTTAAAAAGCAATTCAGACTGCATTGGATTATATAAACCAATACAAGATTATAGTTAACAGTCTAGATAACCACAATATTTTTAATAGGTAAAACCAGTGCTTAAAATCCTATATTCTATCTACAGTTTAAATGGTAGTAAACCAAAAGCCTTGAGATCATTCAGTCTTGCAAGAAGCTTAACTTCTAGCATCACTAGAAGTAAATCCACTGTTTACTTGGTCAATTCAAGATGATACATGTTAAAGTCCGGATATTGTTCCAGGACTTCTGGTTTTGAATAGCTTTGAACAAAAGTTAACAAAAAAAAAATTTACTAAAGAAGAAACAAATGATGGGTTGAAGCTACCTCAATCTTTGCTCTCTAATTTCAAACTAAGGGTCAGCAGAGGCACCTCAGACTGACAAGTCATAGGAAACTGCTACCACATGCCTGAAGCATGCACATGCCTGCAGAGAATTAACCTCCTGCAAAACCAATTGGAAACAATCCTGCTTCTGACAAACAACAATGTAACTTTCCCTAAATTTTAGTTAGTACTGTAGCTGAAAATTAAATCCTGACAGTTTTAAGTTCTTTTTCATCTTTTCTTCTAAACATGCACAAGTTTTAATTATTATTCATTAACTGTTTACAGAGAAAATTATTTAAAATTTCTCAGTAGGACTTTTCTCTGTAAGGTATACTGTCACTTACCTAGAACTGCCATCACTGTGCCATGCTCTTTCATCATCTTCTGATGTTCCACCACTGGCAACAACTACTTCCCCTTCCTAACAAGAGGGGGGTGGGGGGCGCAGAGGGGCGGGCAGGGAAAAAGAAAGCATTTTCTTTGGAACTCAAGAAAGTTATAGTACATGACAGTATGACTAAAACTTTTCTAGACTTTATATGTTATAAAGCATTATAAAAGCTTTAAGTTGTTAAAAAGGCATTTTAGTTTGCAGATAGTTACTTTAATGGACTTAATTAAATGAAAAGTAAGGAAATTTATTAACACTCCAGTAATTACATCTCATGCCCATGTCTGGACAGATGCACAATGTAAAGCAATATTTTTTTAACATATACCCAGTGGAGACCTGAGTGCTTCTTAATCTCCATTTAAAAGGCTCGCTTACCTTTTTGAAAATTATTTCCAGTCCTTTTAATGCAGTATTTTCACATCTTTTCGATTAATATCAAACAAAAACCCAGTACAAACTTTATATACTCTTATTACTCACTTTACTGTAGCTACAGAAGCACAGAATGGTTGAGGCTGGAAGGGACCTCTGGAGGTTGTATTATCCAACCTCCCTGTTCAAGCAGGGCCACCCAGAGCTGGTGACCATACCGCTAGGACATATGGGCCATACTGATCAGGCTTACAAATATAGAGAAGATTTAACATTGCACACATACTTTGCAAAATGCCATTACAAATGAGGATTTCTCTCTTTTGTTAACTACTTTTTAGTTAAAACTAAACATATACAACAGTATGTGAAAACCTAATTCAACATCATTTCTTAAAGTCGTGCAAGAAAATGCACAATGAAGAACGTAACCTGAGTTTCCACTAGAAACAACGTTTAACTAGCTGAAGCAGGAGCTTAATGAGTAGAAATTGAATATATAAGATTGTCTCATGAATAAGGATCTTACATCTGAGGAACTGTGTCCATTTTCTAACTCTTCAGTCGGCCTTGCAGTTTCTTCTACTGCATATCTCGTACGGTAGTTGTGCTGATTAGCTTGCTGTTTTCTTGAGTCGCTAGTGTCTAGTAAATGATCATGAGAATGGTTCTGTGAAGACACGAAAGTCAAAATACATAATTTTTGTGTATATATTTCATTAATACAAAGCATTTTCTTTAATAATAGTATTACAGGAAGCAACTTTTGCAGTAGCAAAAAGACACAAGTTTCAACACCACAAAATTCAGAACAGACCACAAGTCCAAAACTAAAGGGCTGCTGAAGAACACTCCACATGCACTGTTGAATGTAAGCACCGACCAGTTCAGTATATTCTGGAGATAATTAAAATTTCTTCACAGATGTAATAGAAAATTTTAATCTTTTTAAAAACTCTTCATTCGCTACAAGGTATGTGTCAGTTAACTACTGACAGGCTGCTAAAAGCCTGTAACAGCTCAAAATTACACTTAAAATGGCAATCAGAGAAAGGGGACTCTTACAGAGAACTCCAGAGTGTGTTATTTTGCAACTGAGGGGTCAGATCTGTTAGAAGAGAGACCCATACAGTAATACATCTCTTAGCATACAGAGATGACTGTTAGCAAGTAAAAGCCTTTAAATGGTATGATGATGCATCAAAGAGTTCAAATGAACGAGTCAGATGGAAAGAATCCAAGTTCTTATGAAGCTTAGAAGAATGAAATAAGGCTGTAATTAAGAAACACTTCACACTCCAGCATAAAGAGATTTTGTTCCCCTGCAGAATATACATAATGCAAACACTTGCTCTCAACAAGAAGTCTGTAATCTTGTATTAGCCCCCAAACTCTGGCAAAAAAACCAAAAGCTATAATCTTGATTTCAAGATTCTTGTGCTAATTTTGTTGGCATGTATATTTGAACTTCAGCCTAGCTCAGACCCGATGAAATAGTTTCTGGACACATTCTTAGATGCCACAAAAGGAGGTACACTTCCCCAGTGCTTTCTTCCATAAAGGAAACCTCAGATATCTATTAGGTGCTGATATGGTTAAAAAAAAACAAAAAACAAAACCAACCACCCAAAAAACAGTCCCAGAGATGAAGAAAACAGAACCGAAGCAAACCACAGAAAGGTACTAATATATCAGAGCCTTTTAGTAGGGCAGACTGCTTGTACCTACTCCTCTTTGATTTTTTTCTTTAGGAGATCTTTCCTGCCATGTATGATGAAAGTCAGGTCACGAGGTTAAGTTTTCTCATTGAGGAAAAAACCAAAACCCACTTTTTGGTGAAAACTGTACTAAAACTTGGCTAAGCAGCAGTAGCTAAGATTTGGTTTTCCTTAGCTGCAACAGTTTTCATTAAAATGCGAAACTCTGTTAGCTAGAGCTTTTCTTCTACCCTCCCTGTTAGAAGATACACGCTTTTTTCAGGTGTGACTGCAACAGTTCAGTAGGGTAGGCCAGCACGCTGATCTGTACAACTGCATTATAGTTTTCACCAAAGCACACAGGACCAACACAAACTGCTCTGTGCTCTGTGAGCACTGCATTTCTTTTGTTCCATCCAGTGAACTCAAGTTGGGGAAACTGCTATTGACAGCACAGCTACCAGAGACACTTCTAATTGGACTGCTCAGCAACCAGCTTTTAACATTGCCCAAAACTTTTGAGACCTGGGGCATTCCTTCTTCTGGATTCAAACAGGCAGCACATGCCAGATCTCCTCAAGCTGCTCTGAGCTGACCCAGAACAGCTCTGAGGCAGCCCTAGGACTAGGGGCTGAGCCTGTCACACAGCCTTCTGGGGCTGCTCACTTCTCGTCAAGCTCTCAAGATTCACTGCTGAAGCAGAGAGGTCACAAAAGCCACTGCTGCAGCTGCTAGCTTCTGCTACTGAATTGTGACTTTTTTATAAAGCCTATCTGCCTCTTAGCATCATAGAACACAGCATGAGAAAGCACAGACAACAGAATGGAATCAACGTAAGTCCAATGAAACAAATTAGTTAAGTATCCTTTACAAAGAGGATGTATTTTGCAGAAGCTACATTACAGCCTGACTGTAACACTCATGTCTTCCCTTTAGAAATAAAAGGCATAAAAATTTGCATCCCCATTTCTATTCAGAGGTGAGATTTCTCAAATGGTTATTATAAATACAGCTTTTCCCTACTTAGAACTACACATCCTTGAAAAACTGAAGTGCTTTGCATTACTCTTTGGTTTTGGAAAGAGTTGCTATCTTCGGGCAGTTCAAAGCTTGAGAAAACTCCCCTCCCCCAATACCCCCCCCCATCATTCCTTCATGGAAGCAAGTAACATCACTGTATAAATACTGGGCCATAGTGATGCCAATGGGTAACAAACTGCTTCAGTAAAAATGCAATGTCAAAACAAGAATGGAGGAAAAAGGTGAAGCCACACAAGTAGTTATCCATAAGTGACAGAATGACAGAATGACTGAAGTTGGAAGGGACCTCTGGATGTCACCTCATCCAATCCCACTGCTCAAGCAGGAACGAGAAAAGGGACCATAAGGTATGCATCTTCCACATCTTTCCAAAAATGTATTAACATCGCTTCTATTCAACACAGCTTTGCCAAAATCTGATGAGAAGCTGCAGGCCAGGCAGTTCTTTATTTTGGGGAGCGGTGGGGTCAAGTGCAAAGGTTTGACTAAAAAGATAAAAACCACAGCTGATGGTCTGCTCCCCCCCCCCCCCCAATATCCCAAAGAAAGAGCTTGAAATTGGACTCTCAACTCTAATGGGAGGCTTGGAAATAAAGCCAGGATAACCTATGATTTGAGGTTCAATCATCACTTTCTCTCAATGCTGACAAGTACCTTGTATCATAGCCAAGGCTTCCAGTCAATACCATAGCACGTCTATAGATACATTAGAAATTACAGCTGCTGTCAGAACAGTTTTTCTATGAAATACAAATGATGGCATTTCCTGTGTTTGAGAGGGATAGATACAAACATGTCACCCAGACACTGCTGAGGGTCTTTGTAACACCATTTGTGAAAAATACAGGGAAAACTCAGTGGTGTCCTGACAACTCAGACCACTGCATTCTACTGTCTTACGACCCTGACTCCACCGGGAAGGCACAGCTTTGCTCCGCTGTCACACAGGGCTGTAGCAATTTTGCAAAGCATCGTCTAGCAATTTCACAGTGTTTCTTCACCAGCAGTATCTGTTTATCTGAAAATGGTTTCTAATTCCTAACAGGAATCAGCCTCTACTACAAAGTTAAGCAGGGGTAGGGCACATAGGTATGTGCAGTATCAGAACCCCAACATTAAATAGATGCTCACAGCCTCTTTAAGACAAAGAAAGGAAACTTTAGCTTTTTTTGTCTGCATATGCTCTTCTCAACATTATGATTGAAATGTTATGCTAAAAAAATCAATTTGTCAAGTAGCCTACATAACTGTTTTCATTCTTGACTAGATATGCTATTCAAATTCTTCAACACAGCATTTATCTCTGAACTTAAATTTTTCCGTATTAGATTTCAGTTCTTATTTTTCTGGAGAAGGATACCATGGCGTTACCAAGGTCATTAATACATACCTTTGTCCAAGTTTAATATTCTTCAATGACCATGAGTTTTTATCTCAGATGATAAATACAACAAATTGCCCAAGCTGTTAGTGCATAAAGCAGTTTTTATTTCACAGAATCACTGAGGTTGGAAGGGACCTCTGGAGGTTACCTTGTCCAACCTCCCTGCTCAAGAAGGGCCACCTAGAGCCAGCTGCCCAAGACTCCACAGCCTCTCTGACCAGCCTGTGTCAGTGCTCAGTCACCCTCACAGTGAAGTGCGTCCTTAGGTTCGGGCAAAATCTCCTTTGTTTCAGGAGTTTGTGCCCACTGCCTCTTGTCCTGTCATCTTCTTTTTGGCTAAAGAGCATCCTTCCATATTCTCCTGAAGTCTCTGGATCAGTGCTAGTAATTATTTAGTTTTCACTCTTACCACATCTCACACAGATAAGAAATTAGTGAGAACTGTTCCAAAGGCAGTGAAGATAACAGACACTAAACACTAAGTGCTAGTCTCGGGTTTTAGATTATTTTCCTCTTAACATCTTATAGACTTACCTGGATGTAGTGTTTAAATAACATGTAAGTTGAAAAATTACTGCTTTGGAGGAACACAACTAAGCTGCCTCCAACAAAACAATGCACACATTTCTCCTCACTGGTTTCTGTTAGTTTACCATACAGTCATTTGCACTTGCCACGACAGAGGCCTATGTTTACTTTTGTTCATCCATAACAATCTCCAATCTTAATTCTTTGAAATTTCCCCTTATAATTTCCACTTAATGGTAATTAGAAATATTTTCTTCTTTTTTTTTTTTTTTTTAACTAGGACACACAACACATCAACCCTCTAGCATACAGAAACTTCACGCTCTTTTATCATTATTAAAATGCTCTGTAATCCCAGTGGTTTAATAAACTAATACTCTTAATTACTTGGACTGGGAACATTTACCTAAGCATGTTATTCACCTCACTTCTCATCTTTGGCATGCTCCTGAAAAAAAAATTATTTGAAATACAGTTCCACTTTGAAAATGCAAGTATTCCAATGCCACATTCTATCCTCTGTCATTAATATTTTTGTTTAATAATAAGAGAAAACTCTATTCCTCACCAATGACTTTGAAAGTCAAACTGAGTTGCTTCACTTGACATGCAGATCAGTGATACTAAATACTATTCAGGTCAAAATACCCAAGCTTTTATGTTCTCCCACACAACTCCATTAGTCCCTCAAGCAATCATGTACAACCACTTCGCAGTATGACTTGTGTCAAAGAAACATGGGTTTTCTAACTTTAAATACTAGAACGCTTCTGTGGCTTCCAATCTGAGTTGTAGATGTTGTTAAAGAAGGAAGACTGAGCTATAATTCTGTACTACTTTTAACACACTGAACTATTGTTCAACACACTGTACTATTTTTAACACACATGACCCTGAACAAAAATTAGTAATAGGACTTTGGAAACTACTAAAAAAATAATTACAGCTGTTCTGTGTTCTTCCTTACTGACCTACACTTTAGCTTGAAATCCAAAATGCTAAAATTTTTCCTGTCCTCCTTTTCATTTTCCTTCTATATTTTTGACTCCTTTCAGTTAGAAGGGAACAGTTATCATAATTTATGAACTGAACTGATAAATTTCAGAAGTTGATATAAAAATTAGTATTTCCTACTGGTATGAACACAACTGAATTTGCGTACAAGTACAACGTTTTATTACAAGTCCTGTTTACTCTGTTCCCAGACCAGCTGACAGTACTGTAGAATGACACACCTTCTAGAATTCTTGACATTGCAATCCTTAGGTTTATAGTTTACTAGAAGATAATGTTTCCCCCTGTATTTTATTTTGAGATATTCCCCACCTCCTCTAGATTATAAATTCTCTCATTAAACCCTTAAGAAATCACTACGCAACACCAAAGGACTGTAGTCTTGCAACACTACTGTAATGTAAATTGCAAGTTAGCAGTATCAAAACGTACTGCATGCACTCAAGAAAAACGAAAGATTTACACAGTACTTTCCAGTTCTATCTTTAACCTAACACAGCTTGTATTTAAAGCCATACAGTCACTGTAAAGAACAGCAACAGAAGAGCTGCTATAATTAAGTTACTGATTTCTATTTAAAATACCCCTAAAAATATCACACAACAGTTTCTGGAGTGCAGTCAGTCTTGCTTCTCTTCTCAGATGTTTATTTGATTTTATTATGGATACCACAGAAGATGACAATTCCAATTCACCATTCCTATTGTTCAGACCCTACTGAGCAGAAGTGTTGCTCATGCTAGTCATAAGTAACAACAACAACAAAAAAAAAATCACTAAAATCTGAACAGTTTATTTCACTGGGAGACTCAACACATAGCATCAAGTATCCTTTTCTTCTTGCAAATTTGCTTATTTAAAGCCCATTTGATACCTACTCATTTCTGAATCCCTGAGACTTATCTCAAGGGATCTCAATTAGTGTACCTCTCAACAACCCGAGTCCTCTGAATAGAGACATGTTTAATGAAGAGTATGAGGTTTTTATCCCAAAAGGCCATTTTAAAAAAAAAAAGTATCCTATAGGGTCTAAGGATTTACTTAAATGTTCTGAAAGTGTTACTGAATTCACCAGCAATTTCTATATAGAAAATTTACTGACGTACTCAAGTGCAGAGACCATGACTGTCTGCTTTTTGCTGTATTTCCTCAGGACAAAGGTGGGAAGTGACTAAAGGATTTACCAAGTTATCCCTCCTCACATTCTGGGCATCAGAATCCAGATCACAAACCCTCCAGGGACCGAGATAAATGAAGCACACATTCTTCTTTGGGTAAATATATGAAACTGAAGAAATGTTTTGCTAAGCTAGCTTTTCCTCTGAAGGATTTTAAAGGCATAAATATCCACAACAAAAATATGGGGCTCAAAAGGATCCAGTGCTACATTTAAAGTTCAGAGACTACAAAATATCTCTCTGAGAAAAGATTTTCAAAAACATCCATATAAAATTTCTTTGTTTCAAAGATGTAATAAAAGCAGTTGCTGAAACCAAAATGCTGGATCAACTAGCCTACTCTGCTATTTTTATGTCCTAGTGATACTTTTCGGAAAACTGTAACCCAATTAGAAATCTAAGGGTAAGTTTGTAGAAATCCACATTATCGGGAAGGATCTTTTGACTAGGCTGTAGTTGAAAAAAATGAAGAAAAAGAAACTCTTGAGCAGTAATTGTTTAATTAAACTGAAAGGAAGTCTATAATTCAGCACCAAAATATATCCCCTCAACACAAGAAAGAACGTTGTTGAAATTGGAATTTGTGAGGCCCATTTTCTATTATTCCAGAGAGAAAACGAGGAGTTACCAACATTTCTGATGTCCTGGTATTTCATTAATGAGTCCTGCCATGGCCACCTCCAAAACCATAAGGGGCACAGACCTTCTTCCCTCTACATACAAAAACTGGAGATACACTGAAAAAATATTTGCGTTTTTTTATGTTGGGCAAACACACTTAATGTTGGTGGCTGCAGCACTGAAATTAGCACATTGGTAGCATTTCTTAAGGCAGCAATGCATACAATTTTAATACAAGAAAGAAATTGAAAAAAAAAAAAGAAATTTAACACAGAAATTGAAAATGATTAGGGGACTGGGTGGGGCTGGGGGAGTGTTCATCTCGCTTCTTTTGAAAGCTTTACTTTGGTTAAGGATGAAAAAAGAAGCAAACCTGAACACTCAAATTTAGTATCAAGTAGAAACTTGCCCATCTTAAATTTACTCTTTCTGCTGCATATAAAACTGATTCATCATTATTAAAAAATAAAGAAGCACTACTAAGCATCTGAAATTTACTTATTTTCAGATTGCCTTCAATCTCAGTCCCTTCCTGCCCAAGAAAATAAATAATGAACAGCACAGGCAACAAGTATGGTACTCTGATAAAGTTAAGAGCTGCACAGTCTTTGGTATACTTGTTCTTCACATTTCATTTTTTAATTTTTCCACCTTGAACCCCATAAGTGATTTTTACTTTTCAATGGACAATTTGCAGGTGTTCTTGAAGGTCTGTATTTCACTAAGTTTTTGAAGAAGGGTGAAACAGTCTCATCCAGAATAAGCATGCTACAAAACTCAAAGAGTGGGTTTTCCTCTACAGTTGCTTAAAATTTACTTCTTTTATTACAAAATATATTTGGTTATTTAGCTAGAAAAGCCCAGATAAGCATGAGAGACACATAGATAAAACTTAATTTCTAACAAACAAGACATAAAATGATTTTTGTAAATATAGACTTCCTTCATATTTTCTTACCAGCATAAATGCATAAGATTAAATTTTTTTGCAAGTTATACGAAAACATCAAGTCAGTTATGACAATTTTCATTTTTAATACAACCCATTCCCTGCTATTTCATCTATCCTGCTTTCCTCTTTTCTGAGAAATATATTCCAGCTCTAGCAAAAAGCATGACTTAGAAATGTCCCATACAAAACCACAATATGATTATTAGGGTACCATGAGAGAAAATACCCAATTCTGTATTTGGAGATGTATTTAAATGTGTTACGGTTTAGAATTGTGACTTGAGTTTTAATCAAACCTTTCCACATAACAGTATGTCAAACAGTATACAACAGAGCAGGATGTATTGATTAATAGTAACAGACTTCCTAACACCAGATTTGCAGGGCTTCTCACTTCAGGGGTTCTAAAAGCGACCCCCATTGTTTATTCTGAACATAGCAAAACATCAGTAGAGACATACTTCCTCATTCTGGGGCGGTAAACAAACTCCTGTACCTCTGTCTTTTAAATTTAAAACTGAGAAGAGCAATGTAAATTTATGTGGCCTAACACATTGAGTTAAATTTTATGCTTCTTACTGCATTAAGGTACAAGTGACTATTTACCTTAGAGAAAGTAGGTATTTTGTTCTCTCTTTGAATGTGACTTGCTACATGTTTTCTTTTCTCTTCCGATCGATACACCCTTACTTCTTCTTCTCCCTTTGCTGTTCTCCATTCTTCCTGCCTACTGAAAAAAAAGAAGATTGAGATGTTAACTTTAAAGCAAAATACCACAACTGACAGGATTTATTCCAAATCAAGGAATAAATGTTCAACATTTATAACATTCTTTGAACAGCAGTTCTTTTCTTTACAGTCAGAATATGGCTTCAAAATTACCTTTTCTGAACAAAGTAAGATTTCAACCTTATTTCAAAAAACCTAGAACAGTTTATGTTTGATTGTGGCTAGTAGGGTTTTTTGGCTTATTGATAGAAGTATTCCTCACAAGAGTTAATTACTGAACAAAATGAAGTTCCAGTTTGGAAATCAAAATTCACCTCAGGAACCTAATAGATTAGGTCAGTGTCCCAGATGTAAAATGCCATATAATGGCAGGAACAAATGGAATTAAAACATACTGTAATCTTGTTGTAAATCAGAAAACACTGAGGCAGCTAGATCCCATTGCACATACAAGTTAAATTACTCAGTCATTTGTTAAACTGTCAATTTTTATTCACAATACTTCTACAATTCCAAGATCTTTCAAGTGATACGCAAACAACTGATTTCAAACTGACACTGATTTTATAAGAAATATGACACCACATAATAGATAAATGCCACACAAATAGTTCTATGACAATGTGAATTCCAAAACTGTTCAATTTAATTAAGTTCACCAAAATAAAATTCACTGAAAACCTGGCTATGTTTACCTGGCCACACCAGAAGACAGTTCAGGTACTACAACCCTTCGACTCCAAGCCACAAGGTCTCGCTCAGTGGCTATTTCACTTCTTGGTGCATTGCTATGCATCTGACGCACACCTTCAATTTGTCCACTACGTCTTAATCCTATATTTGGTGGTGAATGTACTTCTGAGGTAGAACTTACAGATCCTAAGAAGTCAAAAAGTGATAGTTGTACTTGATCTGAAATTCTAAAGGAAGCATTTAGAAAGAAAAACCCAAAATGAAAAGAAAAAAAAAAAATGTACTTAATCTATTACTTGAAAATAAATCAAGTATTAACTGAATATAACTATTTCAGCAGTTTCTATAGTCATCACAACACACATACACACACTTAACAGCTACTGGGCTGTGTTTAAAAATTCATGTATCAACAATCTGAAGTGAAGCAAACGTTTTATTGGTTTGCTTTTCTTTAAAAACGCTTTTGGAAACATTTATTTCAGGCTGATTATTGCTACTGCACTCTAGATCTGTACTATAAAACAGTGAGCTATCTCACTGAACCCATGTATTCCTTAAACAGTCTTCTACCTTCAAAAAAATGAAGTCACAACACTGGAAATCATTAGGAATCCAAACTGTAACATTTACAGACAAGAAATTGAAATAGTCAAAGATAAACCCAAACCAAAACAAAACCACACACATGTGCAAGATCCTTCAAACACCTACACTGTATCAGAATTTCAACATTTTTCCACATCTTTCCACAGACAAGCTATTCTTGCATACTCGGGTGGATTGTCAACTATGATTTTTTAAGTGTTGAAAACTACTGTGTAATCTAGTACAAGACACTGAAATATGGAACACCTGTACTGAGAAACAAGCAGCTCCTTCCTCTTTTCTCCCACCTATTTTCTTATTTGAGACAAGTCAGATTTCAAACAAGTAGATGTCCAATTCCAGATTAAACAGTAGACTACTGACTTCTAAGGGAGCACAGTTGCTGCAAGTTCCCTGGGTGAGCAGACAATAACTTTAACAAAGATAAATTTGTAATGGTAAGAAACCTGAGATTTTGCAGAAAGGTAAAAAAGGTGGCAGAGCTGTACTAATTTTCTGAGGCTCCATTCCTCCTTCCTAGTAGTTCAACAAAATGCACAAATCATGCACGATAATGTGATTTACGCTTTCCAACTCTCAGCTGTTTCAATAGAAAAGCCACAACATCCATCCTCCAGTGATCTACCTCTGCTTATCCGGCTGGTACTACTGGTTCCTGCCTCCCCAGAACGTCTCTGGTCCTGCTCTTGCTGAAGTCTTTGAATCATGCTATCCAATGGACTAACTTCTTGATTTGCTTGTTGACTAAGAACTTGATTCAGTCCTGTGAAGTAAATATACAAGAGAACAACACACAAATGTTGAAGAACCAAATGTTACAAACAGCTCATCTTAAGTTTTAGCTTTGAAACTTACAAGTACAGTATATAATCACACAGGTAAGTATGGGCTAGTGCATATTTCTGTAACAGCCATTTTTTAAACAGGATTAAGAGCATTATATTTTCTGGAGCAGGGTCAAGATCACATGCCACTCCCAGCAGAAGTGTAAATTTGATCAAGTGCCATCAAGTCACAGAAGCTTAACGCAACTGTTGTTTGTCAGCTCAGTCAAAGTAAATTGTTCAAACATGTGCTTAGCCTGCCCCAAATGCATTATAACACACTTTATACTAGAAAGAACTACATCAAGAAGGTCTAACTAAATTAGAAAAGAATTATCTGTACTGGAGAACACCAAGCAGTAAAAATGCTTGACTGAGCTCCTCATAGGCATGATGATGACACAGCTTAAATAATGCTCATTTTCTTTGGTGTACAACAGCCAAGAAACCACCTTTTGGGTAGGTCTTTTGAATAAATGACAGGAAATAGTTCTCACAGAAGTGATGACAAGGTGATAATGCTGTTTCTGTGCAGCAAGCAAGATACACAGCATGTAAGACATAGAACCTCTTTTCATACTCGCAACAGTCACAAAAAAATTAGAGAGGTATGGAAAAAGAGGCAAGGGTTACAGTACTGACTTGAAAAGGAAGTCAGATACCTCCACCACACGGAATAGTTAGATGGTGGAGTGGTGGGAAGCTCTGGTCAAGAGAAGCAGGACTTGCAAAACTTTGTAATGAGAGATGACAATGTTCAAAGAAACAAGCTACAGAAATTATTTTTCCAGCAAGATTCCAAAGAGATATCATAGTATAAACTGCACTTTGCAAGATCAAACACAAGATATTACAGTAATTGTGCTATGAAATGAAGAGCTTTGATTATGTGGCTAGACAGAAGCAGCCATCTCTTTATAGATGATGGTATGTAGAAAGAACATAAATATTTAAGATAGTGCTCTCAGGGTTTCATGGTTATTGTGGTTGAAGTCAACTTCCCTAAGGCAGCAGAAGCTTGAAATCATGGAATGAACTCTGGTATAGCCACAGCTGGATGTTTTCTGACTCATGTAGTGAGACAGATTTATTTGATGATCTCATGAGCAGACATAGTGTCTACTGAAAACAATGGGAAATACTACTAATAACCCAGGAATTATCTTAAATAAGCAAACTGCCACCTAAACAAAATGAATGGTTTTTTATGTATCTAGCTTGTGAGATTTTGCCTTCACTACTAACAGTAAGTTTTTTTTTAAAAAATGAAATAAAGACACTGATATATATTTGATTTTTTCAAAACATCTGGTTTAAAGGAGGTTCACATATATCTAAGCAGTAAATCAAGCATGGCTATCTGAATTCCCCCTACTCTTATAAGCCCCTACAGAAAACTTGACAAGAAATAAATTGCCGTGCTCTAAGGGAGATCCATCAAATCCCACAATAAAGTTTCAGAAAGAAATGAAGCTTCCTTAGTGGAAAGGAATGTAGAAAATACACGGCCACAGTTTAGCTCCGCATAAGACTGCGTATTGTTGCTAAACTGCGAAGAGGTCAAAAGGTATCTTCTGTCTCTCTGTAATCTCTCTGGCTCTCTGTCAGGCTGGTTGATGGCTTCCTGCTATTAAACAAAATGCTACGGACATCATCTTCCTATGGACATTCATGTGTCATGGTGCCACACCATTAAATTTAATATTGTTGGGTCTGTGTGCAGAGTCTGACTTGTTTCAAGAGACTATATTGGAAAATGTGCCCAGAACATTTTCAAATGTGGAGAATTTCAGAACATCATGAATCCATGCTGTAACTCTAATAATGAAGTAAAATCCTTCCTTGGAAATCGAATTTAGCTTTAAAGCCACTAGCTAAAAAGTTAGCGAGAAAACATGGCATACATTCACCAGAAAGGATTTTTTTCCTTCTTACAGGTGCTTCTCAGGTAGCATTTTTTCCTATAATTTTGGAGGTAATATGGAAATGCTCCTTTAAAAATTATTCTTTAAGTATTCAGTGGCTTATAATCCTCAGGTCTACAAATGAGGATGAATAGATCTTTTGGTAATAATACTGTCACAGTTAACCTTCCTGGAATGTCTGACACACCACAGCCTTAAGTATGGTTTACATATAAGCCACTACTTACAGGCACAGTCAAGTTTTCCCGTCTTTTCAAGAATATCCAAATATTTAACAATACTTATCTTGAAAACATTTAAAGCTACTTTCACCAGTCACTGCTATGCATGGAGAATCCAACTTCTGAGGAACTTCCTGTATTTTGTATCCTCAAGTCTTCAGAGTTCTCTACCTAAAGCATCAAAGCTTAAATTGAATGACTGCCTTCATCTAAAGAGGATTTTGCATGTTACAGCTGTCCTCTCATCTGTCTCTTCTTGTAGGTGTTACCTGTTCCAACTGATCCGAGAAAGATCAGTCTATTTCTGAGGTTTTCTGAAGTAGGAAATCTTACCCCAAAAACATCAACTGAAAGCTCACTCAGCATCATATACTGTTCCAATATGAGATGAGCTCCAAGCTAACTGCCGTTGTACCATCAACTAGTACTGACTTGATTGACAACAATGCTGTAAGTGAAATTGCACAAGCGATCAGTGCCAAGGACACTGCAATTTGTCCACACTACGTGACCTACTATGCCCAGAAATGAAGAAAAAGGACGAAGTGAAAGGGTAAGTGTAGAACACCTGGAGGTAACTAGATAGGCTACTGTGTAGTGAAGTGAAATTTTCCATACCTGAAGATGTCACTCCCATCTGAGGAATAAGCTGTTCCTCCCTGCAGTTCTCACGACCAGGAACTAGTCTTTGATACCTCGCAGGATGAGGGTTGCCATCCACATCAACCAAAAATGGGGGAGGCATAAGGTGTGGAGCCTGCTGTGTCTGTTCATCCAGGACAAAGTTGTTGGCATCACGGATAAGGGGCCGATAATCACTATGAAAGAACATCTGATCTGCTATCTGTAAACAAAGTTATTTTGTAATTTTTTTAAAGAACCTATTAAAAAAAGCATACAGAAGATAACTGCCAAAAGTATTTTTAACAATGTTACATGTGGTTACTTTCACAAAAACGAGGTTATAAGCTGATTCGTTTATCTCAGTTTAAAGGGGAAAATTTAATGACTCCATGATTATTTTTTTTCCTAGCACTCCTTTTCTATATTATAGTGCAAGGAGAATAATCCACATGTTTGAGGGTGGAAAGTATTTTAAAGAACAGCAGAATTGGGCAATATTTAACTATTTGAAGACATTTGACTGAACACAGCATGGACATATTAAATAGTTTAAAAATTTTCCTCTATACTCTTCATATATATATGAATATATATTCTGATAACAAAAACTATGTCACAGACTTAACAAGCTACAGGGTAGGAAGAAGAGGAATAGGAAAATATTTATGACATCACGTCATTGCCAAGTACTTTAATACCAGCAGCCAAACATATATATATTCCTATTATAATGCTAGGTATGTGGAAAAGTTCCAGTAGATAAAATAAAGCTGATCTAAAGCTGAATTCTTCAGGCTCAAAGTTTTCTTTTTCATTTCAGTCCACCTGCTCATAATTTATTCTGGATGACTTTCCACAGACACTCAAGACCAAGGAATTCTTTTGTCCAAATAGTATGTAAAAAGGCTTATGCTCCATTGCTCGCTGGCACATGCACCTCAATATCGTGCAATCAGAAAGATACCGAACCACAAGGAGAAAAGAGAAAGTGAACATAAGACAAGCTGATACATATACTACAGTACTACCTACTGGCAAGCAAACCCCTTGGCAGCTGCTGTACTTGGTTTAACTTTGAACAAGTGAAAATAAAATCATAAAAATATCATTCACGCAAATTAGATTTCCAGTGCAGTATAAAAAAAATATTAAACAATTGACTCGAGGCATAGAGATCTCCAAATAATCTTGTCTTAGGTGTTAAAGACAGGTATTTGAGCACAGACAGAGGAATGTCATAGAATATACTCTGATTTCTGAAGAGCATGCTCTATCATGACCAATCCATAACATAGTTTCCAGTAACTTGTTATGTAGAAATCAGTAAGGCAGAGGTTATAGCATCTACTCAGAGCTGTGATCTCTGAATGACAAGGGTCTCCTGTCCTGGATGTGACTAGGAAGGAAAGATGATGGCAAACATCTACCCTGTACAATATCAGAAAGTGTCTACATGCATCCACATGAGGTGGATTAAAAAAAAATTAAATATCCACAGGAATCATGGGATCTGGACCCCACAAAAAAAATCAGAAAAGTAACATGAAGAAATTGGAAAGACGCAATGGCAAAAAACTTACTTCAGGGATTCAAAGGTTACCATTACAAAGCATGTGTGGACAAGGTGACATCCCACTGCAGTAAGAAGTCCTGACTGGATGAAGTCTTGTTGCCAGATTCTCTGTCAACTTGACAGAGGCTGGATGAGAAAGATACAAGTACCTTCATGTGTCTGACAGATTCAAGGCCTCCTTAACAACTTTGTTCCTTCAGCTCATATAGCTCAATATGATAAAGACACAGGTCCTCTAGGAGGACTTACGACTTTCCCTAGAATCATAGTAGTAGAGTATCCAGTACTTACACCTAGTGTAAGTTCTCCTGTTAAGTACTTTCCACACTGAGAAAGAAGAGATTCCAACTGCATGATCATACAGACCATCAGTTTTAATGTGCTGCAATTTGCCTGTAGTGTTGTCTGCATCCCAGGTTTTGAAAGCAAAGGGAAGATCTGAAAATCCTTCCTTAGATTCAGTGACCTCTACCAGAATAGTCTCTGGTGCAAGATCATGAGGGATTTCTTTGCAATTACCCTTCTGTGTACTTTGTACTGCAATCAGGTACTGTAGAGAGTAAATGACAATTTTCTACTCCACAAGGTAAAACTGGCATTTCATGGAGAACCCAGGCTCAGACCAAGTCTCAGGTAGAACACTGAAATGTACCTACTGGAACCCAGGGCAACAATCTTATCCTCAGGCTATTCCAAGTCCTGAGAGAAATTAGAAGAATTAAAACATTGCAGATAATCTTAAATGGTTATGTTCAGCAGACAACCAATTAAAAGTACTAAAAACCAGACCTATTTCTTCATATACTGTTAGAGATCACATTCAGTATCACATGACAGTAAGATACTACACCACTATTAGGATAGGAGTTCTCTGTACATATGACTTCACAAACCCAAGCTTGGGTTTGAGCATGAAAGCTTCCACAAGGTCTGAGCTCTACAAATAGACTTTCCTTTGGTAACTACACTACACATTCAGAATGCTCAGTTTCTCCAAATGGGCACACCTATACAAATGCAAAGATATTTTCCCCACTACTGCACCACTCCACCACACAGGAGCTGTCAACTTGCAACAAAGAAGTGTAGTTTGGGCAGTCTACAGGAACAAATGCCTTAGAAAGCTCAGAGATCTAGTCCAATCTAAGATTTAAAATTAACAGAAAGGTACCTTATGCTTTAGGACAGTTAGGCATTCCTGGACAAGCTTCCACCTAAGCATGGACTTCTGAAGTTCATGTGCCCTGTTGACAGTGAGCTCAGCTCATCTCTGATGATTTTCATACATGCAGAAATATCAGCTGTGATTGGCTCAAGGTTCCCTTAACTGGGTCAAGTAACAAAGGAGCCCCAAATAAGCAGCAAACTATTATTTTTTTTTCCCCACTGAAGAATTATTCCACAAAAACATGTGTCATCAAAAAAGAAGAAAAAAAAAAGAAAACAAACCAAAACCACCCCATTGCCTTTATCATGGCCAAGATCACACTGGGGGAAAAAAAGGCCTGGACAGTGGTTCCAGTCAACTAGGAAACACAGATACTATCTGAACATAACATGAAAAACCACACATACGAAAATTAAGAGCTTGCTCCCTCAGCAGAGCCAACACTATCTCAGCTGTAATCATGGTCCTGAGCACAGCTCAAATGCAGGAATACCAGACAGGTTACCAAACTCTTTTCTTCTGTAAAAATCATTCCCCAAGATGGATGGAAACCACTTTAAAGTCCAAAAACTGCAGGTACTACCAGAGCACACTCTCACAAGATGTCTGAAAAAAACCCAAGTATCGGGGGGGACGGGGGGACGACAACAGAAAAAAAGAACACCTAATCTCTAGCACCTGCCCATCTGTAGTTACATTTTTTCATAAATCAGGTCAGACAAAAATGAAAGAGGAGATCGAACCAGACAAGAAAGAGATCAGAAACTTCCCAGCTGAGTTTTCTGAGAGTTGAAGACTGAGATTAAAGAAGTAACAAACCTAAGTCCTATTTGCTCCCATTTCTTCTATGGTCAAGAACGCCAAGATTACCGCTGGTACAGCAACAGCTGGAGAGGATCATTTTAAAATCACACAATAAGTGAAAAATTTTAAACATAATCTTTTCTCAGAGGCTGCAGCAAAAACCCCCAAGAGAACAAAGGGTCTGTAGAATTTAAGTGAAAAGCAATTGTTTTCATTCTTCAAACAGATATAACCCCTCACAAGGTAAATTTTCAAATGGCAGTGTAAAGGAAACTCCTGGTCTCTCAAAGCAAAGACAAAAAGGCTCTCTGTTTCAATTTTGTTTCCAACATTTCTGAGTAGTAGAGGACTATACACTTCCAAAATTCAGAGAAAAATAAACCTGGAACCATGGACATGGTGAGAAAAACTGTTTCTATTAATTACAACAAGCTTTAAAGTTTGGAAGAGTAAGAACTCTGAAAGAAGACGACCTTGAAAATGATCTGATAATCCTGATTTTCCTTGCTTGTGGTGTCTCTGCTCATTTGTTTTCTTTGGAATGGAAGGGGAAATGCACAGCTAGCAATAGCTAAGGAATAGCAACAGCAGCCAAGTACCAAGCACTTCAAATCACAGCTGAGAGATAAGGAGAGGAAAAAAACCCCACCAAACCCCAATATGCAAATGCTGCTGTAACCAGCATCAAAATAAGAGCTGTAAGACTACAGAAAGAAATGTTGTGGCTTACAAGACAAAGATTAGAATTCCTTTTGCTCTCCCCCTGCATCAGGCCCCTCTGCACTGCTGTTTGCTAAAATGCTTTCAAGGCCAGCCTGAGTCCAAAGATGCAAAGTAGGAGGCAAGATCCAGAAGCCAGCAGTTCACCACCAGCCTTCAAGTATCAGCTACCAGAAGCAGAGATTAAAATCCTGGAGCAGAAACGCCTGTTTAAGTCTTAGAAAGAAGGAGAATAGACACACTTCACCTCTTCCCTGGGTGGTAAAAGAAGAACTAGGGCCTTGTGGGCACACCAAATAAGGTAACCTGTATGGTTCAACAGGGTATGTTCATCCACAGAGGAAAAAAAACCACCACATATCTTTACAGTCATGAGGGTCTGTGGCAAGACACCCACACTTATAATACACAATGTAGACTATGACATTAGAATAAAGATGTAATATTTTAATCACACAGTAATGGTGGAACATTGCTGTGTAAGCACCAGAGGTATCGACAACAGCAGAACTTCATTAGCAGACAAAATTATATCACTAGAACACATAGTACATTTATTGTAAATAATTGTCTCCCAGACTATGCAGTGTTTAAATACAGATAGCAGGAATTAGTTTTATTACACACCCACTCACCCCTTTTTTTTGGTCTTAGTTAGGAACTAGAAAAATATTTAAAGCAAAATGTTCAACTACTATGAATTCCACTGCAGTTTATCACATTATCCATCTGGATCCATTAGTAGACACTTGTAACCTTGTCATTTAAGAGTAGACAGTGAATGCGTAAATTTTAATTTAATTATTTTTAACTTCCTGTGTAAGCAGTAGCTTAATAACATGTTTTCACAGTTTAAAAAACAGTGAAAGAAAACTCAATGTCAAAAACAGCAATCTGAAACATCCCATATCAATAGCTCAAAATTGTGTTAAGATACACCCTCCTGAAGTGAAGCTCTGACGGAAAGTTTGCATGAATCCATTCAACACAGACAAACATTTTGATTTTCATCTTGCACTGTACCTTGTCATATTTGCTACTGGAACCAAAGCCAAAAATCAGAAGGTGACCGTGAGAATCAGTACATGCAAAATGCTGTCCATCAGGAGAGCACTTGCAGTCAAAAACTGCACCATGTCCTTGTCCTTCAATCTGAAATACATCAACATACAAAATAATTAAGTTACGGGAAACAATTAATTTTCAATTATGATTCTCAAAACTGTGGTGCTGATGTTGAAATTTATTATAAAATCTGTAAGACAGTATACTGCTAGATGGAAGTTACTTTAAAACATAGTTTACTTTTTAGCTATTCACTTTTCAGTGAATTTTGTAATAATGCTCATGACAGATGCCAAATTAATAGTAGTAGAAACTGACAGACTTTATCCACAAAGCAGGCACAGTATAGGAAGTGAAAATAAAAGCTTCCCCTTGATGGTCCTGCTAATGAGCCTAACCAGAGAGCTGGGTCCCGTTCAGGGTTTAGTCACTACACCCTTTCAGTCCTCTGCCTTTTTGCTAAACTAGCCCAGTAGCATTGGCTGCTGCGGTGTTTCAGAACACCTGCCCGCTAGAAAACGCACTGACATAGACAACCCACATTACACAACTTAGGAACTGCCTGTTTCTGTAATTCCTACTCCTAATTTATTGGAGTGGGGGAGGTGTAGATTTCTGTAAAAACTCCACTTTTTAAAGGAGAACTGCAAAGATTTTAAAAAAGGAATTTTTACCTGATACTCATTTTCTGTTTTCCAGTTCCATTAAGCCAGAACAAATGGGTTTTTGTTTTTCCCTGCAACCTGTCAATCAAGCAGAGGTGACCAATCACCACTCTGAATTTTCACGTCTTCAGCACCTCTTCAGAAAGCCCCTTTCTATTCTCCCCAGCAAAGCACTTTTGCATTTTCTTTAAAGAAACACCAAACAAAATTCTTTCCCTAACTGTGGCAGCCCTATATACTGCCAGAAAAAACAATGGTATTCAGCCTGCAGGCAGTAACACTATGCACTTCTATAGCACCTTCCAGAGGCCATCAGCATTATTTTAAAAAGTTAAGGAACCAAGCCTCGAAAACCTGTGAGGTACTGTTCTCACTATCTTACAGGCTGAGACAAAGGCAAGAAGTCTAAATCTTCTGCCCATGGTCTTACAACACATCCACACCCACACCCCTGCACACCCCCCCAGTGGTAGAGGCGGCTACACCTATTACCAGTGCTTTCAGGTATTGATAAAGGTCTTTTTACTACAAGTACTTTCCATAAAAGTCAAACGAGTTTCTGGATTAGCAAAAGAGGAACATAAACCAATGCAAGCTTTATGTTCTATTTTGCCCATTATTCCAGAAGAAATGAACAGAAGTATCCTATTGAAAGAGATGGAAAATAAAAACAGAGCTTCAAGAAAGTAACACTAATATCACAACAGCTAGGAATGCAGAATTAATTTAGGCTAAGCAAGATCCAACAACCAAGGCAAAGTTACAACTTCGTGCTGCTTTTTGTACATAGAAAGCTCACTGCATTAAAGGGAGACAGTTTGGGGAGGTAGGTGGAAAGGGGAAGGAACTTCAGCCCAAGAATAAGCTTTGCAGATGTATAGTAAAAACCTGGAAAAGGAATACTTACATATAGACTTCTGTTCCCTTTCCCTTCCCTCCAACAAAGGAACATCAAAATATCAAGCTTCCTAATACTGAAGTCCTTCATAACAGAATTTCAGGTTTCTCCTACAGCCTAAGATTTAAAGACTTTGTTTTACAAGGCATGTTGCGGGAAGAACTATTTGCTAGCCATGGTGAACGGAAAAATAAAAACCAGAAGGAAAAAAATCAGACTCTTAAGATGATGGGGGTTTTTTTAATCCTCCCCAGCAATAAATGGTTTGAATAGACCATTTTCAAGAAACCCCTGGGAATTAGAGTGTTAGTTGGAAGACATTCCCTTCTTATGTAAAGGAAAAAGAATACTGATCTACTATTCAGTGATTAGTACAGTGCAAATAGTTTTACTTTAAATGTGGCCAGAATCTGGTTTAAAAAGTACTTTTGTAAAGGACAGCAAAGCAAGGCCTTTCAGTACAACCCCTCAAGGCTGATGTACAATTACTTGGAAATAAAGATCCTTAATATTATAAGAACAAAAATTATTTTTGGGGATAAGCTTCCAAGATATGATTACCATTACAAATTAAAGGGCACAGCCTGCCAGAGTGTGTTACCCAGTAAAGATTTTTTTAAAACGAAAATATTTTGAGATTAATAAATGGCACTTTACAATGGAATTTCTTCAATAATAAAACTAGCACAGAGGAGTTAGTCATTTGGAACGGAAACTAAATGTTAAGCTGCAAAAGGGGAAAGCTGGAAAACAGTGAAGCTGTAACTTCAGCAAGGAAGATAAAGGACTTCAGCAAGAAGGAAGTTGCTTTCCCTGCTCCATCCCTTTGAAATCAAAGATGCAAGAACTATATGAAGACTGTATCACAAAGAAGATAAACTGTTTATTCTGGCTGGAACCTTCCCTGCTGAATAAAAGGATATCAATGGTGAGGGGAAGAGATTGCTCACAAGAACAGAAAAAACAGTGGTTAGTTAAGAGCTGTCCCAACAAAGGGCTGCCAAGAGTGATCATGTTTAGACACTGCTGGTAGGAAAGCAAGTAGCAAGGATTCTTCAGTCACAAACAGGGAAGAACCATGCTATACAATGAGGACTAAGTTAAGATTACTTTTAGTCTCAACCCCAAGAGTTAAGCTATTTGTCTGTATTTTCACTAGCAAGGAAACAGATGGACATTGGTACATCAGAAAGGAAGGAATTTTGATTAAATAAGAGAATGAAAAAGGGACGTTACTCTTTTCCTCTCAGTTTTGAAGAGCTTGTTGTTCTCCCCAAAACCAGGGAGAACAGAATTGTGAAACTAGTACACAAAGTAACATGTCTTTGGTCCATAAAAATAATTTCTTGTAAGAAAACAGAGTAGTACCACCTACAGAGAGAATGAGCTCAATAATAAGCCTGACCTGTTATCAACAGACAGTATAAAAGACTTAAAACCTAATTTTTAAGAAAAGTAAAAGACATGGGAGGAAAAAAACAAATAGGAATCAAGAGTAGAGAGTACCAGACAAACTTAGCACACTTTCTTCAGCAAAATAACTGGGAATTTTTATACCAAGAAAACATAATTCATTCAACCTAGCTAGATTTCACAGCCACAATATGGCACTGAACACTTAGTTCAAATGGAAGATTGTGATGAGCAGGAGAATGCAGAGTAGGTAAATTTACTAAGGAAAGGATAACAGTTTTGAAAAGACATACAGAGCTAAAACGATGTTATCAGTGAAATTCCTCAAGTCAGGCCTTTCTGTTAGTGACTACAGAAAAAAATAAGAGCCCGTTGATGAAACGGAACATTAGGAAATCATCCACTGAGAACAGATTTTGGGACACAGCACAAGTGACATCTACTGAAGCAATTAAAAACCAACAGGACAAAATGCAATAGGCCAGGAACCTAGTAAGATTATTAGAAATAACTTACTAACACACTTACTGCTAGGAAATATAATGGAACTCAAGTCTACACAAATAACACTATGCATGTCTGTCACACCTTCCAACAGAAGTCATCAGCACTGTTTAAAAAGTCAGTGAACTCAGCCTCTACTAGCCTGAGGTAAATAACATTCTCTCCTTCACATTAAGGGACTGAGGCAATTAGCTGGAAACATACGGAGAAAGATCACTGTGTATTCAATGCAATGCATCACACATAACGCAAGAACAAAAAGAAAACTAGAATCCCAAATACCTGAAGGATATCCAGAAGAGAAAGAGAAACCATATACATGCTAGACAAACAGGCAACGATTAGAACACTCTTCCAAAACAATACACATAATTTTTGCTTCCCATGTTCAAGGTAAGTAAAATTTAAGTGGAACAGCTACAGAAAAAAGGTTTCCACTCATCATGATAATGGAAAACCTAAGAGCCCAGCTTCTTCACATGAACACTAAGGAAAGAGAACTATTTTGTATGCCTATACAAAAAGACCTTTATCAGGAAGAGAGCTACTCAAATGCATAGGAACAAGTGAAAATGAGATACAAGCAACATTCAAACTTGAAAACTGAAATTTAGATTCTAATGATCACAACAATGGTATGCTAGAACAACTTTCTAAAACTAACAAAAAACAAAGTTAACTAATTGTTATTAAAACATATAACCTCTTTCATAAGTGACAAAACCACATCATAGCTGCTCGAGTCAAATCAGTCTCCAAATATTTTGAAGTTCCTTTGCAGGTTTATGTTTTCCTTTGCTTTAAGGAATGATCTCCAACCACAGCATGCTTCCATGGTAAGCCAAAAAATACCTTCAGACTTTCTGCAAGGTTATAAGAGGTTGCTGCAGATTTGGAGGAGTGGAAAGAACACTTAACTTTGAAGCCAGTTTAAAAAAAAAACAAACAAAAAAGATCAACAGGGCTTCTACACTGCTTCCAGAGCAGTAACAAAGGGTGAAATGGTGGGAAGATGACAAGAAGTCATTAAATTAAGAGTAAAATATTTACTAAAAATGTTTCCATCTTCCTACCCCTAAGTCAGTTATCCATTCAGGAATGTTTTATTTGTCTTAAAAGATAAACGTATCAATGAAAAGATCTGACAGATCATGCACCCTGAAGTTATATAAAGGCTATATAAAAAGTATTTACAGCTTTCCCCCCCCGCCCCCACCTTAATGAGCATTCTGCAAACTCAGTACTGGCTTCTGAAGAGTACCAGAGCATTACACTGGCCTTGCTCTTCAGGATGTGATCTTATGTACTATTCAAAGGTGGAACCTCTCAAAAATTTAAAAACCACTTCAGTAGGACTACCCACTGACTGATTCAAAACTAATAATCTTACTCTGAGTCATTCTATATTTCAGATTACTACAAAACCTGATCTAAAAATAGAATCCCATATCATCCTAGCAAAACTGGAAGTCTCTTCAGACTTTATGAAGGCCACAACATAAGAAATAACCATTTTTAAATCTCTAGTTCACTGGAGATTACAATACATTGTCCAAATGAGCAAGCAGTATGCCTTTTGGACATTAGTCCAAAAAAATCACCTTGTGTGACAGAAAATCCATGCACAGAGCATTTGGCTGAGCTGTCCTAGATGGAACCTAATCTTCCATGTTATTCTTCTGACAAGGACTCCAATTTTTTAGTATGTCATTTAGGCTAAAACTAATGCAGTAGTTGCCAACAAAGATCTAGGTAGGCCATGCAGGTTTACTGATTAATAAAAAGGAAACAATGTTGTAAGCAATATGATAATGCTGTTTGGGCTTCAGAGTTTATCAGGTTGCATTGGAACTAGAAGTAGCATTAGAAAGTAAGGAAGCACATCACACAGATCAGTGAATGATCAGACCTCAGAAGATGGGTCAGGAAAAACATTAAGATACCCAGACATAAGTAGGCATAGCATAGGAATTGCCTGTAACGAAGTGTCCACTCACAGCTAAAAATAAAGGAAAGAGTCAACAACCAGCTCTCTGAAGGAGCAGGAGCACACAGAAAAATCTGATTGCAACTTAGTAGCCTCTGCTTGATTGACAATTTGCAGGAAGAAACCCTTTTGACCTGAATCAGTTGATGCCGTAACACTGACCATAAATTCTAAGCAAAACAAGGATTAAACTGTACTGAAACATTCAAACAGTCATTGACAGGGTATGTATGTGTCCAAATTCACAAGAACTATAGACATCATCACCATTATGAAATACATTACTACTACTATCACCTCCATGGGGGTTCCCAGTTTTTCTCACTGATTTATACAAAAACATAAGACATGTGGGAGAGGGCAGAGAGACTGGGGGGGGGGAACAACCAACACATTACTGCGTCCAGATGGTCTGATTCTTCATCCGTAGTGCAGACTCTCCGTTAACTTCAGATAGGGTCAAAATTACACCTTCTAGAATTTCCATCGGAAAATTCTTATGGGCTGCTTGAACTTGACCTTCTTACGGTCAAGTTTTGTATGTGACAATTTCAGTCACTGCTTATGCTAATAGCTTCAAATAAATCTACAATATAGCCAAAGTTCAGAAAGCTAAGGAAGTGTATCTATTAAATATTTTCAAAAGATACCTTAAGTTTCAGAAAGCTGGGGAAAATGTATAAGCTTGAAAAAAGACCATGCAATGCAACTACCATACATCCTATAAAAGTAATGACGGACCCACTTGGAAAGAAATGCATGGAACCAGGAATAGTACCAGACAACTTTACATTAATTAGACAACCAGCTAGCTACAGACTTGGGGACAAAACACTCAGACATTAGCTTCAGCAATCTTGTTCTTATTTCTTAATGTCTACATGGCCAGAACTTTCAACCTTAACATCAATATGTGGGTTGGTTTTTTTTAAAATATAAAATATTTATCTCCATTTACACAGATTAACTAGTATCTGACTATGAAAAGGCATATATTCACCATGGTAACTTTACATAGTGAATGTAAAGTAAAGCTAGTATGAATGTATCCCCTTCAAGCTTTCTCACTGGATGCGAGACAGTACACATTTTCAATTTCAAAAGCAAGCTTAATGATTTAAATACATCTATTGCCTTGTTATAATATGTATCACTAGATTTCCTGATCTGTGCTAGCATTTCTGAGCAGCATAACCTGTTTCATTAAGACACCATTTGAAATAGCAGCAGCACTTTAGAGCTATACAACTATAATAATCATGTAAGCAGAAGAGAGTGCCTTACAAGGTAGGTTAGTATCTCCTTGCTGATTCTACTACTCCATTTGTTTTCAGAGGCAATCAAATTAAATAAAGGAATTTCAGAGAGCACCTTCAAAACAAGCATATCAAATCCATTTTGTTTCCTCAGCCCAAGGCTTCTCAAGAAAGAACCAACCTGAAAATAACCCCTAATGACCAAAAAGGGTCACTTTTTTTTTCTTTACTATAGCATAGTCATAAAAGCTTAGGACTAAACTTTAAGATTGGTCAGAAAATCAAGGGACCTAAAAATAAGTTTGTGAGTATTCACAAAGAAGTTCTATTTTTTTGATCACATGGAAGTATTACATATTTCAGTGCATAAAAAGTTAGAACACAGTCTAGTGAAAGCTACTGCAGCAGAATAAGTAAGGTTTTAATGAGCAGTCCTGCATCATCACAAGATCCTTCCAATACAACTTTTCTTCAACTTAATTTTTTGAGAGGTAACTGTTAGAAACATGGTCATGTTGTAATTCTTTAAGTGTGAGAAGCAGATGCTGAAGTCTTATCTTCTCAAGTATAGAGACAGAGATCTTCTAGTGAAGTAAAACTTTTGTTCTTCACTTCAGGAATACCCAGACATAACCACTACAGCTTTTCAAAAACGTCTACCAAGCTTTATTTACATGATTGCCTCACTTCATGTACCTGACAGATGTACAGCGATTAGAAAGGACATTTAAAAATCATTTAGAATGAATTTTGAAGTAACAATATACAGTCCTTTATCTAAAAATCAAGTAACACTGAGAAAGGCATTATGTACGTCTGCTTGAAAACTACATAAACAAGCTGCGGTATTTTTTCCCTTTTCAGATATTTTCTCTTTGTGGTAAAAATAATACATTAAGTTGATCATGCTAAGTAGCTGGTCTTAAGTCTTGCTAAGAAATCCAGACCAACTTTCTCAAGTGCAGCTCCGCATTTTTGTATTTCAGATAACAAGCATTGTCCCATCAAATTTGAGACTTCATTAGAGAAGCCAAGCGAAGTTTCTGGTCAACTTTGTAAGACAGTATAAGACATGCAATGCTGTGCAAAAGAAGTCATAACCCAAGCAATTCTTTAGCAAAGTTTTGTTTACTGTTTCATTAATGTTTTTACCCTGCTGCAAGGCTATAAGCTTTTTTGGGTTTGTTTTTGGTTTTTTTCTTTCAAAGATTAACTTCTGCAGTACTTTCCTAACTTCAACCAAGAACTAACCAAAAGATCCACCTACAGGTTTGTTAGCTCCACTGATAAAGTTGGTACTGTATGCTCAACAACAGTTTATATTTAAGTACTTTGAAAAGTTTTTCAGTACCAAGAACTTTAAATTTGCTGGTTCCCCACTGATTGTAAGTTTTGATGAGGCAATATAATGCAAAGTCAAAATAACTTTATCTGGCTGAAAGCATCAATAATTATTTACATAAGTTTCCAGGAAGATGTCCTTTAATCTCCGAACTCCAAGAATGAGAAGTTTTGTCCCCATTTTTCTTTTAGTTATCACAAATTTTCCTTAGAAGAAAAAAGAACAAAAAAGGAAATATAACTTTATCTATGCAGTTACATCCAGACTTTATCCTAAAATCTCGAGTAATTTGCTCTGTGCTGACAATTTTAAATGAAGTTGTGACAAAATCACGTATTACTAAATTGGTATTAAAATTGTAACTGCAGAAATTTTAACTTGTTAGAAAATCGACACTTTTCAATTCATATTTAAGGTCTGAGTTTCATCATCTGTTGCTACTTAATAAGCATCTTGGAAAGAACACATGCAAGTCACAAGCTTTCTAGTTCTGGATACAATGCCTATTCACATAAAATGCAAGTACTGTATTTTACATGAAAGTGTGGGACTATTCATTGTGAGCTTCCAACAGAAAAGTAACTAGAATGAAAGCAAACACCTAGGATTCTGGTACAGAGATCTAGATGAAAATATGTCCCCATTAATAAAACCACTGTTTTATCCTAGGACAACTGAAAACCTGTAGGAAGCCTCATCCTACCTTACAAGAACTACAGTTATCAAAGAGGTTGTTGTCCTTCTAGGTCTCAAGTAAAAAGCATGTTTTAGCCCCAGAACTGGATTTTTTCAAAAACGGCCAAGAAATGCAACTGTACCCTAGATCTTCTTCAACACTGATGCATCAGGCAGGTCAGCCTCCCCCTTGGGCTTTGTAATTTTAAAGGTTTTGGGTTTGTTTTTTTCTTTTCTTCTGTTGGTTTCCGTAACAGCGGGACAGAGGGTATAATGACAAACACCAATTCCAACAGTAACAGTTACACTGCTGTAAGAAATCATCCCCTATTGTTTAAGAACCAATCTGGTTTCCAGGGCAAGAAACATTTACTCAGTGACACAGAGGAGAACAATGGCGTTTCTGGGAGAGATTAAAGATTTTCTTTCACTAATGTAAGAGTTAGTTGTCATTTCAAAGGAAGCTGAAGGTGGGAGAGGGGGAGAACAGGTTAGGTGAGCAACTTTTTTTTTATTCTTCCTCCTCCTCAAAAATAGTAAGAAGGTTGCTTCAATCACTAGGTTACAGAACTCGAGTTGTAATGCATTTCTGAAATATACTCATGGTATGTATTCCTACATGCTCCGATGAAATGTGCTTTGGCATTTAGAAAAAGACTCCTCAAATTCACAACAGCTGGAGATATACAGTGTGACCTTTAAGTGTCAAAGGCTAAAATGGCTTAGCCTTTCAGCAAGTCAGATAAAGTCACAAAGGTAGGAGGATTTTGAAGTATTCTGATCTGTGAATTTAATACAAGATCATAAAAACATTCTTTTTGTATCAGTATTGCAAAGCATTCTTTAGAATACAGGTGGACTAAGGTCACCTTTGCACCGAGTTCAAAGTGGGTTCTAGAACCCCCACCCACCCAGAGCATGTTGCAAAGAACACTGTCCTACATGACAGTGCTCAAAGATTGTCTTAGTTCTAAGGTAACATAACAAGAATCAGTCCAAATAAACTCTTCACAACCACTAGGAGGAACACATTACGATTACAAGTAAGCAAAAGTCTGACCTTAACAGGCGTTCAGGCACACAGAAGGCCCCTGAGGCACACGAATCATGTCAGACATAAGAAAGCCTACTACTGGCTACAGCAAAGCCCAACTTCTCAAAGATGCAACTTGCAATGAGAGTCAATCCAGTAAGACAGAAGAGCAACACCTAGTTGCTGGTCTTGTTTGGGGTTTTTTGTGAAATCTGTTGACAAGGAGAACCATTTTTTATTCAAAGGCATCTGTGTTCCTATTTGATTAATTTCTATATTACACAAGGATTTCTTTAACACCATAAGGCTAGTCTTTATCAACTAATACACAAGCTTCCTGGTACAGTAACTGCAATGCCTACTTACAGAAATCTGTTGAGTCAGGTATCAGAGTCAGGCAAAGCAATTACATTCAGAGATACAGTACAAAAATCCAATATTCCACAGTGACAAAGATGGTAAAAATGCCTGCTCTCCCCTAGTCTTATTTTTGCTACTGTGATACAGTTTTCATACTTTCAACAGCGTACTGTTAAGTAACTGCAGTTACTATATGTTCCCGCAACTGTTCATAAAGCTATGCTGTTAATCAAATTATTAAAAAAAAGAAAAATATTTCAGAACTACAGGCCTGCACATATCCTGAAATCATTTAGGAAACTTTTAAAAATATTCTTCTGCAGGGAAGCCCGCTGATAAGACAACAGCTTTCAGCTTTACCACAGCAAAAACCTATATTCTAAGGCTCCAGACAGAATGCCTTTTGCAAGCGGTCTGAATCAGCAAAGCTCAGCCCCAAGAGGCACTGCTTAAAGGAAAGCATACTTAAAGAAAACTACGTTAAATCCAAAAAATAAAAATCAAGGGCACCATAACATCACAAACCTATTTGGGGTCAGACTTGAGGAACACCAGTACTTAATATCCAAATTGCAACACCAACAAAAACCCAATCACCAAACCAAACAAAAATCCATGCATCCACCTAACATTACTAGGCACTTCCTTTTTGATCTGGAAGATTCTTAAAGTCCCCATTGTTTTCTTTTTCTCCTCATACACTCTCAGAATTGAGAAACTTCTGCTTTAAGCCTACAGGAACTAAAAGTGTAAGGCTAAGACGCAGCACACACCATCCAAGTGCCAACCCTGGCATTCCTAACAGTTCAAGTGTCAAGTCTATTAAGAAGTAACTTGGTGAGAACACCTAAAAGAAAACAGATTCTGTGACAACAACTGAATGGTGTAGAGCTTTTATTTATGACATAACAAAGCACTAATCCTGCAAGTTCAAGAGCTCGCCTGAAGCTTGAAGGCAAAGGCCATTTCCATCACCTTCGAATTTATCCAAAACATGACTTCCATACCTAAGAAAATAAGCCTAGCAGAAGTGCCTAAACCCACACGCTACAGTGCCACAGTGGCACAACTTCAAGAGAAAGCTGGTAAGAAGTCCTGTCTAGACATTTATAGCTGAGCTGCCCTCCTGGGTAACTGGCAGATGTTTAATTGAACACCTTGCCACTGAGGAGAGAATAAAATCTAGGCTTTCCATTTCCCAGCTCAACAGCTTAGCATTAGTTAAGGCAATCCCAAAAGATGAGTGCCACCTGCTTCTGCGCCCTCCTTTTAGGAGAGCAGGGACCTCCCTCAGTTATTGGGAAGTTGTGTTACCACACAAGGGATCCAGATGCCTTTCTGCAGCTTTGAGTAAGAAACTGCGTTTCAAATATACCTCTACGTATGTTATCACACAATGGCTTTCACTAGACAGCCCACCACTCAGTGTATTTTTTTTCCTGGATCATCCACTAAGACACCTAAATCTCATATACTGCTCAGTAAACTGAGGATCTGGTAGGATGCTGAACTCTACTTTGGAGACCTCGGTCCCCAATAACACAACACTGAAGTCCTTCAGTGAGACTAGGGCCTGGGTAATGAGGCACAATTTAAACAGTTACAAGGGTTTGTGCTGCCCTTCTGTAGGAAAACCACTATTTTTGTGAAATACATAAGCTCCGAAACAGTTGGCTGCAGCAACCACTTAAGGTTTATTACCCTGTTTCTTCAGAAGTCTGCTAAATGCTTATTTGTACCTGGGAAATACAGCATGTGAAGCTGTCCCAGTATTACAACACCAGAGCCACGACCTCTTTGATTCCTTGGAAAAAGGAATTACAGAAATACACTGAGAACACGTTTTTCATTAGCAGCTCTATTAAGTCAGGACTGGCAGGTATATTACACAGGCCACAACACAACAAATACCCGTACCTGCCCATGCTATTTAAAACCATCCCAGGACTTATTTGCTGCATCTCAAAATTGCCTAAAAACTGTTAATCCTCTTACACTCTTGATATTTCTATGGCAAATTTCACTCTCTGGGGTAGTGAATCATTCCCTGAGTCTAGCTGACTCAAGTCACTGAATTACACCAATTCTGAACGCCCGTGAACTCCGACACTGAGTTATGCAATACTTATGGAACTAGATCAAACAAAAACTACAGGTGAAAACATGGAATATATAAAATATATACATACTTACTGAGAGTAAACCCATGTGTGTAGACAGTCACTTGTGGGACTGAGTTTACTACTAATTACAAAGACCAAAATCTGGCAAACAGAACAAAGATGCTTCAAATTAACTGTGACTGTGCCAATTGATTCAATAGCAAATCTTAAGTTTAAAAACCTGTGACAGAATGTTCTGTAGGACCACAAGAGACTCCTCTTGGCACCTATCTGTAACCAGCAGGCACAAGTAAACTTTGATTCCTCCATTCCCTCTCTCTCTTGTGAGACCCCTCCTGGAGTACTATGTTTCCTCAACATAAGGACATGGACCTGCTTGAGTAGGTCCAGAGGAGGCCACAAAGATGATCAGGGGGCTGGAGCACCTCCCCTGTGAGGACAGGCTGAGAGAGTTGGGGTTGTTCAGCCTGGAGAAGAGAAGGCTCTGGGGAGACCTTATAGCAGCCTTCCAGTACTTAAAGGGGGCCTACAGGAAAGATGGGGAGGGACTTTTTATCAGGGAGTGTAGTGATAGGACTAGGGGTAACAGTTTTAAACTGAAAGAGGGTAGATTTAGATTAGATATAAGGAATAAATTCTTTACCATGAGGGTGGTGAAGCACTGGAACAGGCTGCCCACAGAAGCTGTGGATGCCCCCTCCCTGGAAGTGTTCAGGGCCAGGTTGGACGGGGTTTTGAGCAACCTGCTCTAACAGAAGGTGCCCCTGCCCATGGCAGGGGGGTTGGAACTCGATGATCTTTGGGTCCCTTCCAATCAAAACCATTCCATGATTTAACTTAAATACAAAAAATGTATTTGGTTACTACAGCTTTGCAATTTCACATTCACTGACTGGATAAAAGGACTTATGTTTCAAACTGACACTGCCTGCATCCCTCAAATTTTGATTCTTCTTGGTGCTGACAATGGAGTTTGGGGTGGGGGAGCATGGACAGACACCAACTTAAAAATACCTGACTCTAGGGATTTGCCACAAGGCTTTAGATGTACCAAGCAATCCATCTAGAATGGGAATACCTGACTGGACTATCACTAAGCTAACAGTCATCTAAGACTTTGATAATTCAATCAACAGCACCCGCCAAGGTCTGCAATTTTTTTTAAGGAGCTTTTGTTACAAAGTTATCCAGTGCTAGTTCTTGTACCACAGACACTGTTTTATCAGGCAATGATAATAAGAGGTTCTTGAATGGTAAAGCAAATATCTCATGTCGTTCAACTCTCGGCCTTTGTTCCTCCAGATGATGTGCCCTGTCTGATCCAAAAGAACCCAATCTGTAAAAATTTCCAATCCCCTGAAAAGAAATACTGTTTTTCAGAAGTATGAGATGACATACTGAGCAAGTCAGTGAAGGTACAGCGGTTATCAGAATAATTTAATAGTGGCTAATCTAATGATGTTCCCAGCTGATATGCCAGTTAGGAAATTGGGAGAAGACTGGCAGCTCTGTATGTATTCATGCCCTCCCTTAGTAAACCAGAAAACTTAACATTTGCAGCTCTGCAGAGGTGACTTTGCAATCAAGTCTCATGGTCTAGAAGCACCTCCCCCCTGCAATCATCTAAGAAAACCTCTAATTTCTACCCATGTCTTTTGAAGCATCAGACATGGAAGGCTCGCTGGTGAAGTATTCAGAGACTGTAGAGAGATGCCTCTCTTGCATACATGGCTCATATGACTTATTCTTTGGTTTGAGACAAACCGATTGCCAGATTCCCAATTTCCCTCACCTCACACAGCAAGTAGACTTTCTCACATTCATTTCTCGCATGAAGCACAGATTACTAGCTGATGAGATCTTCTGATTATCTACACATTTCTCTGACTCCAAAGATCTTAAAAATGTATGTGATCTCTGTTGTGTTGCACCCTTGAAATAAGTATGTCAGTCTGAAAGATTAGGGGTTGCCTAATATCACAGGCATCTGTAATTTAGATTGATAGCTCTTAAACGGACTTGTCTTACAAAGAGCAGATGAGCTCAGCCTCTTCTGAGTTTAAATTCCATGAAAACTATCATACATCCATCGTAAGTAGTAGTGGAAAGGCAACCTAACCATGCAATGAGAACATATACCTCAATTGGTAACAGTGAATAGCACTGAGTAACAAAGATCTGTACTCATAGCTCCAAGATGATTGTCTCGGATCCTTCCTAAGTTCAGTTACAGAAATCAGTCCATCCAGAGGGAACAATACTGAACCTAGGTAAGTGCTGAAGGAGTCTAAGCTGCTCTCTCTCCCATTAAGCTTGGGAGAATTTTCTCAGAGACTTTACGAACTGTACCGTACACAGCACATCTCAAAATCTTTCTTTATGTTCAGAGTGACCTTCCTGGCTTGATTTCATTTCTAATGCCCTTTTTTTTTTTTTTTTTTTTTATGAATACATCTACAGCAGGTCTGTTCTTCAGATCATCTTCTTTATGCTGGTCTCCAAGACTGCCATTCCACTATGGCTGAAGGCTGGATGAAGCCCGTTTGCCTACTCTCAGCATTCTCAATGATTCTTCATATCCTACAAAGACTTCTGTGATTTTCTCCAGGAGACAAAGTCTGAATTGCACAACACATCATTACCTTTTTGAGGAAAAAGATATGTACAAAGACCCACTTAATATCAAGAAACAGATGGAAATACCTGTTGCATCCATCTTCCAGAAGAATTACTTCAGTGCACAACAGACCAAATTTTAAACCTGCATGTGGAGGAGCTCTACACAGAAAGTCTGACAGTATTCAGTCCAATGGGCCAAGGCGTCATACAACAGCTGCCTTGTGACTCCTGAAGAGCTTTAGCCAGATTAAGAATCAGTAATGCAAATATAAACCAAGTTCCACCTTGGTTCCACAGGCAGGAAACAGAGCACTGAAGGAAGGTCTCTGTCACCCTCTTACACATAATCTCTGACAATGCAAACTAACACTCCAATTTCATGCGGATGAAGCATATAGAAAGATGGCACTATGAAATACAGCCAAAGAAACAACTTTTTACATTTATAGATTTAATCTTTGCCCCACTAAACTGAATAGGAATTTCTCTTGACCTCACTGGATGCAGAATCTTGCCCTATACACAAATGCATGCTTCAAGATGGCCTACATAAGTATGTTCCAAAAGCAAGAAGTTTAGGTTGCTTTGGCATATCTACATAAAGCACAATAATTACCATGTTGAAGTAAGACCGGATTTTGACCCCTCTTGCCAAATCCCAAACTATGACATTTCCATCGTGTCCAGCAGAGAAGAGAACTCTTGGATCAAATGGATGAGGTTCAAGTACAAACACTTCATCTTCATGTCCCTGAAATTAAAGATACAGCAAGATGAACAAGAGGATTGTCTCAAATATTTACCCAGGAATTCACTATAAACTAGCAACTGCAACTCTGTGAAAGTGTCCAGCAAAGAACTACTTTGACCACACATTTCTTTTTTTGTAGCAGTGTATTATACTCTTCTCTTTACAGTTGCAATTTTAGCTTCCTAAGTAGTATGTCAGGTACGCTACCTTCACAACGGTATGACCCAATACATTTGCCATGATTTTAAAAGGTTACAGTCCACAATGTTCAGTACTTTTGGTCTTAATGTTCCACAGATTTCAATTTGTTTAGACAGAATGTTAGGAATTTAATTTCGATCCATAAAAAAAAAAATCAATTCTATAACTGAAAGTTCGAGAACATCTCCAAAATTAATATAAATTTTAAAGCTTTGCATGAAATATTTCCAACTCTAACAGAGCATCTAGTTACCTAGAGCTACCTATTTTCTCAGTTAAAAAAAAAGTATCAGACATTAGTAAAAATGTTATTTGATTTATTCTAGATAGAAGACTATTTTTCGTACTCATGGAATGATTAGGTTGCAGAAGTGTCTCTGTTTAAACAGGGCAAATTTACCCATTAATGGTATTTCAAAACTTTTGTCACATTAAATAAAGGTAAAAATAAACAACTGTTTCCTTCTCTCCTTCAAGAAAGCACTTTAGGGAAAAAAAAAAAGAGTCCAAAATTAGTTTCAGACATCTTGAACAGCAACGGTTATTTGCAACTTTAAAGCCGTATTTTCTAATAAACAGCTGACAGACATGCCTATTACACTTCAATTATCTGGAAACATTTGTTAAGGCAGTTTTCAGACAGAAAAAAACACCTAAGGAAGAATTTTGATGATGTATACGTAAGTTTTGCATTCAGGATTGATAAATCAAGATGGAACAGCTTACCATGAGAATATGAATGAGTTGGCCAGTGAAAGAATTCCAAACTTTTAGAGTCATGTTATTTACTGCAGTTATAACCGAGTTGTCATGGCGGTCCCATGCCACCATGGTCACTTTTAGCTTTGTGATTTTATCTTCAACTCCTTGTAAACTTTGTCTAAAACAAAAGAGCAAAAAGTTTCAAAGCAAATCCTAGTTTGCCAAAACATTATGTCCGTAACAAGTGAAAATACTTCTCTATTTTGCTTTATTAAAAATAGAAGCACTACTTCTTCAAGAAACTGGAGAAATGAAAGATGTTTTCCATTACGTAGCACATACAACCACAAAAGAATTCTAGATGCTTAATCAATGGCTACAGGGTCCTCTTAATATCTTAAAGAATATGTTGATCTGTTTTTCTAGAAAATGTCCTCTGACACCTGACTTAACTCAATTCAATTTGATAGCTACAGTACTTGTAACATTAGAAGAGCAAAAATCCAAACTAGTCACCAGTGAACAGTAATCTGTCCTGGAGAATATTTGTAGTAAGTAGTTATAAATATGGAAAGAAGTATTCTGATACCCTTAAATGAGTTAAATTCTCAGACTATATTTAGTACTATACCACCATCCTTATATCACTTTACTATCAGTAGTAATGGCACTTAATCTTGCCTGGTTTTTGTTTTTATCACTATGAAAACCAAACACTAGCCACCTATAATATAATCTACCAGAATACTCCAAAATCACTTTTTTGTCAGTGTGGTTTAAAGATGAGTCACCATTAAATTCTCTATCGCATTAATTTCTGGGAAAACGTCAACCAAATGCAACAATAGCATGTTACCACCAAGGAGGCAGACAAAATACAGAATCTTCCGTACAGTAAGCACTACAATACATTACACAATAGTATATATTGTTCAACTCAATAACAGAAAAATGTAGTTATAGCCAGATTCCTTTCTAGATTCAATGCAGAACCCAGGAGGCTTTATAAGCTGAATTCACTCCTTCCTGTCAGTGCAGCAATTTAATTTTCTTTGACAAAATCGTGCTTGTGCAGAAAAGATCAAATTTGGAGCCGCACTTATCCCTCTAGTCAAAAGGACAAAACAGAATTCAGCTAAATGTGCTTTACTGAAATAAGCTGTTCAGTTTCTCAAAGAAATTCAGCATTTGTGACCACAATGATAGAAGAATCCATTCCTATTTTTCTCCGTATCAGTTAAAACTAAGAATTTTTACAGGCTGCATTTTCAAGAGAATCTCAGTCTGTTCTCAAAGTACCAGTGTTTTATACACTCTTGTCCAACAGTTTTATGTTCATGCCTTGTTGCATCTGCCCATAACTAACAATATACTCTCTCAACTAAACATCTGACTAAATTATAGCTTATTTAGCCTTCTCTTCCATCCCCCTCTTGGTCTTTCAGACATCTTTCCACAGGATTACTGCTGAAACAATTTTAATTTTTTTTTCCTATTAAGTATCATCCTTCAAAACACTCTGTATGATCAGTAAGAGGAAAAAGGTTTACCCATAAAACCCATTATAAATCTTTTTAATATATGTCAGTTGGAAAACATCTCCTCCATGCCAAAATAAAAGGGTGCAAGTCACAATTCCTACTAAGTCATCCTCCATCTTCAAGCCTCTTTTGTTGCTTGTTCTAGTGTTTCCCTACACTAGAAATACCTAAATTCTCAGATTGTTTTAACAAATTAGAACCCATTACAGAGCAAGAGATTCATTTGCTCTGGTATGTGGTATGAAAGAACCCAATACCGCTTTTCTGGGCATGCGGATTCCACAATGTCTTTAAGCATTACTAAAATGCAAGTAGTCTCAAGAACAGATATGACCTGGTTTTCTTGCTTGAGAAATAAATACCTATGTAAAAAGCCATATAAATTTGACTTTTAAGGGGTCTTGAGTATCCTTTATGCTTTTAATCTAATCAAAATACTAGTGGAGCTATTATCAGGACAAGCTAAGTTTCTACAGCTGAATATGTAGTCAAATATTTGTTTCCACTGGACTTCAAAAGCTAGACAAACATATTATGCATTTAAGCAATTTAAGCAGTAATAATTTAAGGCGGCCTTCCCCCCCCCCCTTTTTTCCCCCCATTTTGTTTTGGTTTTTTTTTTAAATTAGTCAGCAAATGATATTAACGGCCTTCAAGTATCTATCTGATAGCAGAACCTTTTACATCACTTACCCTGCTGGGCGAGTAGCCATATCTAACAAAATGCTTTTCCATTCCCTTCGCTTGAATTGCCAGATCCGTGCTGTTCCATCACGGCTTCCACTCACGAATCTAACAAAAGGGGAAAAAAGTTACTCAGAGATCAAAGGCAGATCTATACAGAAAAGACAGCTGAAAACTGAAGTTCCAGAATTTGGAACTCAAAAAAGGAAGTTGTAAGAAGTCCAAACAGTGTTAGAATGCTGTACAACGGGTTTGAGGTGAAAAACACTCCCCACACCAGTACAAAAACTAAGGCCTGCAAAAAGTGGAACCTGCTTCCCTATCCCGACACCCTTCCAAAATAACTGTACTTTGACTTTTGGCTCACCTTGCTATTTATGACACTGCTCTGGCACAAGGACACCATAACCCAACAAGCACTCTAAGAAACTGACCCTACCATACCAGGTAATGCTAAGAAAAAAATGTAAAGGCTAAAAATAGCCGAATAGCCAGGAGAGCACTGCAAGCAGAAGTACAGACATGACTTAGGACAAAACCTACTCCTAATAAGCTAGCACAGTATGTTGTCCAAGTATTATGATGCTTATCTGAAGAAGCGTTTCCCAGCTTGAGTTTCTCCCCCAACTTTTTCTTCCCCCTTTTTGGGGTGGAGGGATAGGAGAAAAAGGTGGGTGGAGCACAATGAAGCTTTGTTTACAACTATTTTATCGTAATAAAAGTGTACATTAGAACATCAATTAAATGACATGTTAGAAACTTCAAAAACTGAACTGTTTTCTTTAGTATCTTTCACATTGAACATCCAGAACTTAAAAGTAAAACATCAAAAAACATTAGGCTAAACAAAATATTGTTAAGATCTAGTTTGATAGTTTTCCTGTATCCAGCACTTAAGTAAAAAAAGGTTACTTTAAATATTTATCTATTTAAATATATCTAAAAAATAATGTATGTTATATGTGAATATATATATACACACAAATATATTTCTCAAGAAGAAATCTTAAGGAGTATAAAATTACTTGATTTTGGCAAATTCAAAATACTTTAATCATTCATTACAATAAAAACAACTGTAAAATTGAAGGAGTATTATTAAAACAAAACTGTGAGAATCCAGTAGTTACAGATGATTTTACTAGATGAACCTCAAAACAGAAAGCAATTTTTTTTTTAAAATAATATCAGAAACTGATATTTACAAATGTCCACAAGGTAAAAAAAACTTCCGAATAAATAAATTAATAAATTGTGTGCTTACCTGCTACTACTATTAGAAAACTGAATGCTGTCAACTTTGTCCTATATAAAAAAGAGTAGAAGAAAAAAAATTATTCCAAATTATGCAAATTATTTTAATCAAACACATGTAATTTAAAAAAAAAGTATTTACAGTATGAAACTCCAGCTCTGATATCTTCTCTGGCTGACCTGATCCAAAGAAATAAACCCTAATGATGTGATCTGTACTCCCAGTGGCCAAAAACATTCCACCTGAGAAAAACAGACAGATAAGACAATCTAATGTTATTACAGTATTTTCAAACACTTGTAACATCAAATACTTCAATTTATAGCTGTATCTCATTTCAGCTATGCCTGCAACTGACCTTTAAGTAAAAACAAGATTTAGAAACTCAAAAGTTTAACTGGAGCTGAATTACCCCACATTTGCTGTCAGATAAATATGCATCTGCAGACTTATCTGAAGGACTAGCTAACTACAGTAATTTGTCTGCAACTAAGCCCCTTAGAAGCCTCAAGCTTAACAAAAATTGAATGGAACTAGAGCTCCAGTACACTTTCTGAAAATAAGTTTCTGTCATTTTGTATTTTATCCAATTATTTATGCGGCACTCTTCAACTGTCAACTCTAGAATCAATGAAATTCAGACCATGAGAACCCGGTAATCAACACCTTCTTGTCCCAATCCCTATAAATTCCATCTCAGATAAAGCCAACTCTCAGAATCACTCTGAGAAAAAGGTATACATCACGTTTTAAAAGACCTGCAGTCACAAGAGACTTACTTTCAACATTTTATATTTAACTGTTTTCAACAATTTCCATATCACCAAGCATTTATGAATAGATTCTGAATTTCTGTTTAAAATGTTGTTCTAATAGTTACTTTAACTCAATTCCATCTTATTAACAAGAAATATGCTACAGTAACCGTATTATAATTCCATTTTACTCTGCAAATGACTTCTTATATTGATACAAGTGAAAAAAAGAAAAAAGTCTCTTACCAGCACTAAAAGAAGAACAGATCATTTGGACTCCGGGCCGAGGACGTTCTGTAAACTTTGTTGGCCTTGGACTACAAATAAAGAAACAGACAAATAATTTCCTAATAGGGCTTCAAAAAGTAAGTCAGCATCTTAGAAATAAAGCACAGAAGGACAAAATTAAGTATGAAGGAACAGATGGCTGCCCATCTATAAACAATTTTGTGTGACTATGCTTCATGATCTGATCTTTAGGAAACTAAGACATCCAGATGGACTAAGTAATCCATGTATCAAGGAGAGTTGTATCACAACTTAAATCCCATTCCTCTCTCCTCTCTAATATTGCTATATAAAACACTCTCCTCCTTAAGTCACCAGCAAAGCACAACAAAAGACACCAGAGCCAGCTGCTCATGATGTTCACTTTTAAACTACTGGGTGTACTGGAACTCTGGTTTTCTCCTGCAGCACACAGCTGCTTTTACAAGAGAGAAACAGAGCTTGGTGCTCTTTATAGATAAGGATACAAAAGAAATTTAAATAAATTTGTAGTTTTTCACAGTATTAGAATATACCAGTTTCTTCAGAGGACATATATTCTTTGTGAGCTAGTTTCAAATAGTGCCCAAATAACATAAGGACAATGGCTAGAAGTTTGTAAGGAATTTTACTTTATGGCCTGCGCTTTCTTTTAGGCATTTCAGAACCTGATGTGCAAGCAGAACTAAAGCTTCAATGGATTTGGCAGTTTAAGAGTGTATAAAACCAAAACAAATCAGATCTGCTTCTTCAATCATTACTTCAAGTCTGTTCACGCACTGCAGCAACCTCAAATCAGTAGGTGGTCTTGCATAGTATGCCATCTGCAATCTTCACTCAAAAGAATAAACTTACTAGAGAACAGCAGCATTACACCCACAAGTGTCATCACTAAAGATCTGTTTTAACATAAAAGAATGCATATTCATAACTTATCCAAAATTTTCTCTTTTAAAAGCAAAATGGTCCATATAATTCATTTCAGCTGAAGGCAGATGCATAAGAGACGTTTCTCCACTCATTAGCTATTCCTATCTCAAAGAAAGTAGTAAGCATTAAACCTTAGTGGTACCTACGCATAAAACAAAGTAATAAACACCAGGAATACCAGGTAAAATCTGTCTCCAAACTGTCCCTTCAGTATAGGCCATTTCTGTGAACTTCCCTCTAGGAGTTTTAAGGTAACTCCCTGCAGACTCATGACAAGAAAACTTCACAACAAGATACACTAAACAAGACAAAGATCTATTCTACAAAACAGTTGAAACCCTTCTTAACTGAGATACTAACATAAAAAGAACTGTCAGATGATTCAATATGCAGCTTACATAACTTGGAGCAAGTGTAAATAGATAAATAGGCTGCTGTTTTCTTCCACTGTGGTTTGTGAACTCTGCCTTTGGAGTTAGGACAGCTGCAAAATAGAGCAAGTATGAACTTATGTTCTAGTTTGGATAACCAAGTTAAATTCTCCAACTTATGTCTCTCTAATGTGTGTTATTTTAGGCATTAAGAGACAAAAGATTATAGCATTCTTTTAGAACAGAGCAGACTGTGGTCTTTGGAAAATGAGTTGGGCACTCAGTATTTTTGGGAAGCAAGGGTAGGGGGCAAAAGTATAATTTCTTGCAACATACAGAAACCAAGCTAATTGTTTCACTTTACAGACATTCTCAATCCAATTATTAAGTGGCTGGAAGGCACACAGATAACTTCACAAATATTTCACAGAGAGAGAAAAGCCCTGGAAAACCATTTTCCTCCTGGACGAGACCTGTAGTAAGTTCAACACAAATCCAGAAATGAGAGGGACTGAAGTAAAAAAATAACCTGCACTCAAAACAGCAGACAAAGAAACAATATGGCGTATGTGCCTCAGCTAAGGGACACACTCACCCATATAAATGCCTCAAGTTCGTCTTCTTCAAAATGCAGCCACAGTGCAGGAATGGTTACCTAATTCAAGACCTCACTGTGGGCATGTAGTGGCTCAAGGAAGATTTCTTTCCAGAAAACAAATGTGGGAACACATTTCCAGAAAACAAATTAAAGTCTCTGTTTGCAAGCTAACGAACAAGGTTCAGCATACCTGAATTCTGGTGTATGACCAGCCCCTTTAACACCAAGTGCCTTCTGCTTAAGAAAGCAGATGGGAAGTATCACACCACGCTGATGACAATTGAGAAACCAACGTCTTGTCCAAAATAGGAACATCAAAATCATCAGCATGTGTTTTTCCTAAGTTTTTTTCCTCTTTTTAAAATTATGGGGGAAAAAATAGAAAAGAAGAAAAGCAGTATAGTAAGCTCCTCTACCCAAATCTGTGAGACAGTTCTGCTGCCTTGTTCATACGGTCTGCCAGTAACAGACTAACACTGGAAACTTGTGATCCAAACAGGTGGCAGAAGAATAACAAGAAAACTCAGCATCTTTGTCAGTACATATGCAAATATTTTGCAGTGCAACTATTTTAACTCTGCTGCACTGACCAGTTGTAATAATTCTCCCTTAAACTTGAGACAGATTATTCTTCAATTTCTGAAGACCTAAGGCTGATTTTCTCTCTTCTCCCTTCTGTCAACTTATACAGGATCTGTCTTTTGTGTTTTCTATCACCATCCAGAATAGTAACAGGACACTAAATAGGGGGAGTCTTGACTACCTAAATTTTTAATTGTTTTCCCATCTTGTTTGGGACAATTCCTTGCCTTCCTTACCGGCAGCAACAACCAACTTTCCTGTTCTCTATTTGGAAACCAAATTCATCTACCTGGAACATTACTGCTTTTAGGCATGCAGGGTTAACTGGCTGGTCAGAAATCTCTTCACTGAAAGAAGAGCACACAGAAGGCTCTGTAAATACTGAAGAACACGCACCCACACTAGACACAGAAGCACATGAGCAAGGCTAATCATTCTCCTTTGAACAACATGAGAATTTTGTGGTCAGCCGTGCCAATGTCTGTGCTTCATCCTATGGCATCAAACCTACTGTAATGTGTTCTTCTGCAGTTTATCAAAACAGAGCTCTGTCACCAAGCACCTCCCATCTGGGCCATATGTGTAACCTAGATACTGAACATGCCTCAATTAATAAGGTTACCAAAAAACTGGAAGACCAACACAGGAAGCCTCTAATTTCAGAGATACAATCAATACTGCAGCAGAGCTGCCGGCAAAGCTGAATACAAAGATTTTTGTGATCTAAGAATGAAACAAAATTAACATTTGCAGAGATAAAAAAAACAGAAAACAGAACTGGGATAGGGCACTAGACATTAGGAGGCTTAAAAGATGTCAAAGTCCATTTTAATGGCAAATGCTACAGTTTTCAAGGTAGTGAGTTTTCCAGTTTTTCATGCTATGTTGAGATAAGTAATTGCTCTATAATATTTTGATCTCATAAGTGGGGAATAAAGAACAATTCTGATTTTCCTTATTTCCTGAAGAAGCTGACAGGGAAAGATTCCCTTCAGAGAGAGCTCTTCTCAGGAGGGACTAAGTCCAATTTTCAGTTAAAGACAGGGAATTGATCCAGTAGACTTAACTGAAAGAGTTTTTCAGCACAATCAAGAACAAAACTCACTATTTTTAAATTCAAGAGCACACAACACAGTAGTGTATCCAAACACTGCCCTTCCTATATTTCATGGAAAAGTTCAGCAAAGTACTGCTAGCACTGCCAATCATCTTGAAACTACAATCAACCACATGATCATCATGAGGCTGCCCAACAGCTCATAATCTTAACTTACGCCCAGATGATTCAAGTAGTGCTGAGTATAAAAAGCAGGGGCGGGGGGTGGGGGGGGTGATGTGCATCTCTCTCTCCCCCCACCAGTCCCCATTTCAACTATTGGACGATTTAGTAACACACTTTCATCACTGACGGCAATTGTATTCTTGAAGGATAGGCTGCAGTCAAGCTCAGCACGAGCACGACATCAAGTTCTGACTTAAGCATGTGACGGCACCCTTCACCTGTACTATTCAGATCTTTTGGTCTCGCTTGAAAGCCCCCTTTTCTCCTTTCTGGGGTGGGAGTGGTGCTGGGACTGAGATACAGGACAGCAAGCTCAGAACCTGAATAACTGTAGTTCAAAAAAAAAAAAAAAAATCTTAATTTTCTCTGCCAGCTTTCCTCCTTTTTAGAGATACTGAACAGAAGCCTGTATTTTTTACTATAGCGATAAAAGGAAGGACAAGCTTCCTACCTCACCAGTTATTCTCTCTTCCAGATGGCTTACACATCATGTTTTTAAAAAAATAACCTCAAGAAGGGCCTTATGAAAAAAATTGACAGAAACCTTTCTTTCCTTTGATGCTATTATATTGCTGGCACTTAATTTCCCCCAGCACATTACTGAAGGGATGTGGAGGGAATCTGCCATGTTTTCACAGTTCTGGAAGTAGATCCAGATCTAAAGGTCTAAGGAAGTGCAATTGCTTCATCAAAAACTGTTATGACAACATACACCCATTACTGACATGCACTGTCCACACAATGCAGCTTCCTTGTGGAAAATTACACTGGACTTTCAGTTTCACAGTATAATTTATTTTGGTTTAGTGAAATAAGCAGGACAACCGCAGTTAGAAAAGTTTACAGGTTAGCACATTAAGTAAAACTTCCTGTAACTAACAAATTCCCCTGAGCTAGTAAGCTGTTCAATTCAGGAAGAGCTACATTAAGACTTTTCTGGGTGTCCAACTATTTCAATAGCTTAAATGACATACAGTTATGTCCCAGTCCCAAAAGATGTATCTGTTTCTTATTTAGATGTTACCATATCTTTATCAAGTTTTAGCTTGGATCAAAAAGTATCATTACTTCAAATACATAACAGCTCTACTAAGTTCAAACAAAGATCTAAAACCAGTATACTGCCTCCAAAGTAGCCAAAACTGGATGTGTAAAAGCAGAAAAAGCACAGAGTGATGCCTTTTATTACCCTCATATAATGCATAATACTCTGTGGCAAGGAGTTCAATAACTTAACTGCATGTTTTGCAAAGAACTATCTCCTTCCAATTTGGAACTGACTACCTTCACTTGATACCCTCCAGTACAGTAAGGGCCAACAAGCAATGACTCATTATATACCCTCCTCTAGACACTGATGACTGTACATGCCTCATCTTCATGCATTCATCTTTTTCCAGACTGAAGAAACACAGCTTAAAGGGTTCCTCCGTCTTCTCAAACACAATGTATAAAATACTTCCAAGAACAGAAGGTAAGGATGGTACAAATTCCAGTCTCAAAGTTTACTCTGCACACCGTGGTTATGCAACATGAGCCACTGGCATGGCTTGGGTTACCAGATCACTTCCTTGCTGTGCTGCATGAGACAGCTCAACTAATCTGTTTTCTCTGTAACACTGTCTGATCACATCTGCTGTGACTACTTATACATGAAAGCATTACTCAAAAATCTTTTGTTCCTTTAATATTTGCTGAGTGCATCCCACTGAAAATTTTTATTCTACATTTACATATCACCATGGAAGGGAATTAGTTGAGAATCCCCTACCATACCTGATGCCAACTTTCTCACTCCCTAAGTTTTACCTGAAAACAAATCCCATCCAACTCCATAATTCATCCAAACATTCACGATTTCTGAATGTTCATCTCTCAGCTCATATAGTATAACCCACTAAACTCTCATGGATTCTGTGTTCTCTAATGACAGAGTTGTTTCAAAATTCAATTCCACAGACTCAAACTCTACTTAGGAAAAGGAGAAAAAAGAATGAAAGGAAAAAAGTAAGAGAGAAATGTGGGCTCAAAAGGTTTACAAATCAGGCAGATTAAGATTTCGTCTTGTCAACAAGAGCTCAGACTTAAGAGACCTTAAGAAAAATAACATGGTAGCAACTCCTCTCCCTTTGCACATTAAAAAGAAGCACGTTAGCCGTCTCCTCCTCTCCTCAATAAGAATGAGAGTCTTTGATTACAGCATGTACCAGGCAGCAGAGGATTAACAGCCTGAAAATCAGCTTCATCTACAGTATCAAAAAAAGAGCCAAAACACCCACTGAACATCAAAATAGTTAAGGTCCAGACAACTAGAGAAGTACCTAGGCAAATGTATCTACAAGCCCTGCATAACCTTGGCAAACTGCAAAAAAGATTCTAACAGCAAATACCAAAACTACAAGAAAACGGAACCTACCTGCTAGGAGAATATATCCGTAAGAACACATCCCATCCCCAAAGCTAAATCACTAATGATTACTAAAACAACTATTTTGAATTTTAAGCTACAGGTGTTTTGTAATAAAGGAAAAGGAGCAAGAAGCATCTGAAAGTCACTACAAGTTAATTTTAAAAACGAGCTCTATTTGAGGGTCCTGACTACATTTTGAGTATCGTACATTGTGAAGGCAGAAACTTCAGGCTCAACTTCAGCCTCCAATATACAGCTGCCAAAGAATTCTGCCTCCTGCCATGCTACAGTAAAGACCAACTATGAAAAATTAATATAGATAAGGAAAGAAAGAACAAATATCAAAAATACCCCACCCTAATTTATACTAGAACATTACAGTCTCCTAAAAAAAATCTGGATTTTCATGTCTAAATTGTAATCATTTTATCAACATAAATTTCATTTAGTTTGGGATTAAGAGATGAGAACAGAATCAAAAAGCACCAACTCTGACATCATATAACAAAAAAATTCATTAGACTTTTTTACTAAATTAACACAGATACAGCAAAACTGGGTATGCAGTTACTTGCTTCACTCCACAAAATGTTATACTATCAACTTAAACCTTAAAAGGTAAGCAAGCTATAGCTACATCAGAAATAGATCATACACAGTGAACCAGCCAGTGACAAGTTTTGTTTTAGTCAAATTTTTCTCCAACATTTGTACATCATTCTTAATTACAAAAAAAGAAATAGCAACAAATAAAATGGCAACTAACTTTATTTTAAGGGTGCCAGCATCCCACAGCCAAAAGCATATTGTTCCATCTGCCCCGGTTGAAGATAAGTATCTCTTTGAGCCACTGCACAGTGGAGAGAACTGGGAGGAAGGGGGTGGGGGGAGAAAAAAGAAAAGGTCTCCTGTTAATCTGTTCCAGATGTGCTAAGAAGTTCCTCAAGTCATTGACTTCTCACCAAAAAAAAAAAAAAAAAAAAAAAATCAAGTATCAAACCATATTTAAGGAAAGTAAGTTGCAATGAACACCAAAATAACATGATGCTGCTCAGAGTCACTCTCTTCCTTCGGAACAACCCTTCTGGGTTACTTGCCAAAGCACTCTGGGTTCTCCCTCCCCACAACCCAAGTTGTGCAACAGCATGCAACTCTAAACAGAAACAATCAAAAGTATTCAGCAGCGACTGCAGTTCGTACTCAATGTACCTGCCCTCAGAATCACAGCCTGCAAAGCAATGACACTTCAAAACAGAACTGCACACATGCATCATGCAATTTTTTCGAACAAGGATTATGTCTGGCATTTTTCAAGGGTCAGGCATTTTGACAATAAACACATGCTATTTCTTAATGTGTACCGTGGAAATTCCTTCTCACTTCACAGCTTAGTTGCCAGGCACATGTTTTTATTACACAGACCATTCTCAGGTGGTTCCTTTTTCGGTCAAATGATGCATTTTATTGCTCAGGTGAGTTCACAAAGCAAAAACCTACCTGCAACGATGTTATAGATGCACTGTGGCCCTGCAGAACTGCTAAGGGTGCACAAGTTCGAAGGCACCAAACTCTGATCATTTTATCACAGCTTCCAGCAGCTATCATGGTGTTTTCATAGTTCACTGCCATATCAGATATTTCAGCTGCATGCCCTCTCAGGGTAGCCAACAACCTTCCATCATCTGTTGCCCAGATTTTTACAAGGCAATCATCTGATCCCTAGAAGTAAGGCAGAAATCATTTCAACCATTAGCTGTTTTGATGTTACAGTTAACTAACATAATGAACTGAAACACAGAACTAGTGGCATACATATTTCCCCCCCAAGCTTTTAGCAGTTTTCCACACTGCATTCAAAACACAAGATTACATTAATTCTCAACAGTATATACAAAGCATGATGCTTTTATAATACAGATCACAAATCTTACAGCAAGTTGGATTTATGCTCTTCAGTAAGACACTTTTTCCAAAACTCCAGCAAACTGAAGCAGCTGTTGCAATACATTAAAATGAAAGTTTACATTAAACATGAAAATGAATTATGAATTGGTACCATGTTTGTCATTTAGCATTATACCCACGTATGTTCCTTATATTCCTAGTTTCATCCTCATGCCCTACCAGCATTAGCAGTACACTTCCCACAGTAACAATGAGGTAAAGAGCCTGTATGAACAGCTAGTCCACTATTAAGTCAAAGTACTATAAACCCGTTTTGATATTCACATTAACAAACACTGAAATGACTACCCTTTCTCGACAAACTTCAGAGGCTTCATCTACCTCTTCATACTTAACACACATTTTGCTGGTCTTCCCACATCACTGTAACATCTGCTTGCCTGCATACAACAAATTCACAGCCCTAGCAAAAATTTGAGAACTCAGCCCTTCATTTTTCATTGCATTCCTGCACCTCGCTCAACACAATGACATTTGAACACTGCACAGAGACACTAACAGAGGAGACCTGCTGTTAACATTTCATTCATTTGCTCAGGTTCCGAAGCAATACAAAGCTGGGTGTTGGGTTTTAACATCTAGAGCCACTGATTTGCTACTGGACACACACAGGTGCAATGTTACAATGTAACACCATCATTATAAAATGTCACTAGGGTTTTTCCTCTTCCATCTACTTACAGTACCTCTGCAGAAGTTTATCCACTATTTATTCTTTAAAGAAGTCAGAACGCAGGGCAATACTACCGCCCACCTTTCATAAAAAAGGTATCCAAAGTACAGGGACCAACAGCCAGATTTTTAAAAGACTGCTAAGCGTTCAGTGAACGTAAGCATCTAACGACCAAAAGTCTCAAAAAATATTTAGAGGTTTCTGATGCTATTTTCAACATTAAAACTTTTGTAAACACAGAAATTACATGTATTTTCCTTCCTTAATACACTCTTCAGTCTACATGCACGTAACTATAGAAATCCCACACTGTCACAGTTCAACTCAGGTACTGTTCTGGGCAGCCCCATATCGGGAAGCTCTCACCGACACAGCCACCTGGTGTGATGTAGAGCTGTCCCGCAAACACTCCAGAAAACGCTTTCAAAAGCAACCCAGACACATCCTGCAGTTATTGGAATGCATAAAAGCATTTGGAAAGCTTTATTTTTGCCATTTTTTAATAAATACTGACTAGCCTGTTTACATTACATTCATGCTGATGGATAGACAATTTATTTCCCCTTATTTCCTTAACTTTTTTTGTCATTACTAAAAAACATAAATTCAGTTTTCTACTTGAAAATGTAGCTAAATTTTACTCATTGTAGTGGTTCAGATTCAAAACTACTATCTGAGAGAAGGAAAACAGCATACCTGCAGTTACCTAACAATTACACATCCATTCTCACTCGTAGCAATACCCTGCAAAACAGAAAACTTTCTCAGCCTACTGTTTGTTTAGTGTACAAGAAGTTGTTTCTGGCTCGCAGGCAGTTATCCACAGCAGCTTCTCTCTTCCTGTATTATTTATATCAATTCAGACAAGACATGTATCTCTTAACACAACGAGATACAACTACAGCCCCAGTTTCTGAAACAGTAAAAAGAATACTGATTGTATCTAGGTACACAGAGAACGCATTTTTCTACAGATGACAAATACAGGTTGCTTCCCTACAGAAGGTCTTTATCTCTAGCATCAGCAAAAAGCCTACTCTGGAGCATTAGTGGCATTTTAACCCAGCAGAATGTTTTGCAGGGGGACTCCAGAAATGCAAAATCGAGATAATTTAAAACTTTACTGTGTATGTGATTTCTGGAATACCTTGGTAGGTAATCTGATTTACCAGCTGTCATGCTTCTACTTTTCCTCAGGTGGACATAACTTTAAGGGCATGACTTTCCTTTCTTCCCAGCTCTCCACAGGTGCACCCATGAATGCAGAGATGTGGGCAAGACAACTTCTCCCACATCTCTGCCCTAGTCATTATCAGCATAAACTTCTGAGCCTCCAATTAAGGTTGTTAAACAAATTCTGTGCCACTGCATGTTCCTTCTAAACAACTACTTCCGTTAAGAGAACATCCCTCTTTCCTCACAGAAAAGTACAGTGTGAGACTTCAGATTTCTCTTTGGTCCTCCAAGGGTGCTGATGCTAAGCAATCAGCATTATAGAAGAACACCGCTCTGAACAGTTAACCTCAACACTCAACCAAGGACAGCTGCTTTGTGACATCTTGGTTAGTAACTGCAAGCAACAGCCAGTTTCTACTTCTAAAAACTTTTCCTAAGAGAGACTGTAGCAGGAACGTGTCTATTTGACAACGGAGATAAGGGAAGCTTGTCAATAATTACATTTTCTGCTTCTTGGGTAAGGAGAGCAATGGTACAGGCTATACTATTTCTACTTTTACATAAAACTTCCATGCTGAGATTCTGGGGTACACATCTGCCTTATCTAACTGCTAGACCGCTACAGTGCCAGCCCAGGGAAAACAACCACAGTCTGCAGAGCTGAACAGCAAGGGACAGACAGAATCACAGAATCACTGAGGTGGGAAGGGACCTCTGGGGATTGCCTAGTCCAACCCCCCCTGCTCAAGTAGGGTTACCTACAGCAGGTTGCCCATGATGATGAATTGACCATTCCTGATTTTGTTATCTTCTGCACATCCTCTGAAGATACCCACTGACCCATCACTCAGATCCTTAAAGAAAATGTTAAAGAAGTACTGGGCTCAGTACCAAACCCTGTGGTAGACCCATAGTGACTGGCCTCCAGCTGGACCTCATGCGGCTGATCACAATCCTTCAAACCTGGTGGTTCAGGCCATTTTCAATCTCACTGTCCACTTATGTAGCCTGTACCTCATCAATTTGTCAGCAAGGATGCTATGGGAGACGGTGTTGAATGCCTCACTACAGTCAGGAAAAACAACATTCACTACTGTTCCTCATCCAACTCAGTGATTTCATCATATAAGGTTATCAAGTTGGACAGGAATTATTTTCCCCTTCATACATCTATGTTGATCACCTTCTTATTGTCAATATGTTTGGAGATGGCTTTCAGGAGGATTTGCTTCATCACCTTCTCGGGTGACTGAGATGAAGATGAATGGTCTGTAGTTCCCTGGAACCACCTTCCTGTCCTTCTTGAAGGCAGGAGTGACACTTGCTCTCTTCCAGTCCTCAGGAACCTCTCCTGATTATCACAGCCTTTCAAAGATAATTGGGAGTGGCCTTAAAGTCACTGGCCAGTGCCCTCAGCATCAAGTCCCATGGATTTGTGTATGACCAGCTCATTTAAACGTTCCCTAGCCTGATCCCCCTCCACCAAGTCATCATCTTCCTTGCTCCAGACTTTCCCTCTGGTCTCAAGGATTTGGGATTCCTGAAGACACATCTGGCCACTTGTTGTGATTTAAACCTGACTAGCAGCCAAACACCAAGCAGCTGCTCACTTACCCTCCCCCACCCCTAGGGAATGGGTGAGAGTTGAAGGGGTAAGAGTAAGGACACTTATATGTTGAGAAAAAAGCAATTTAATAATTGAAATAAAATAATAATAATAGTAATAATAGAAAATACAAATGAGTAATGCACAATGTGATTGCTCACCACCCGCTGACCGATGCCTAGCCCGTTCCAGGCTAGTGATCCCAGAAATCCACAATCCTGGAAACCAGAGATAAGATCAACCCTTATCTATATACTGAGTATATAGATATATACTGAGCATTACGCTAGATGATATGGAATATTCCACCAGCCAATACGGGTCCATTGTTTTGGCTATGTTCCCCCACACCTTCTTGTGTACCTGCACACTAGCAGGACACGGGAAGCTGAAAAGTCCTTGATTTCTTAGCAACAGCTAAAAACATCAGTACATCAACATTCTTCTCATACCAAATCCCATACTGAATCTAAACCACAGCACTATTCTAGCTACTAAAAAGGAGAGGGGAAAAAAAAAAAATTCGCTCTATCCCAGCCGAAACCAGGACACCACTAAAGACTGGGGCAAAGATGACATCAAGCATCCCGTCTTTTTCCGTGTCCTCTGTCACCAGGTCTCCTGTCTCATGCATTAGCAGGCCCCTTTTCCCTAGACTGCCCTTTGCTGCTGATACATTTGAAGGAGTCACTCTTGTTGCTCTTCACATCCCTTGCCAGATTCAACTCCAGGCTCTCTTCAGCTTTCTTAACCGAACTTTCAGAGAATGGCTCTGTATTTCTCTCAAGTCATCTCTCCCTGCTTCCACCTCTTGCATGCTTCCTTTTTGTGTTTGAGTTTTGTCAGGAACTCCTTGCTCATCCACTCTAGCCTCCTGCCACCTTTGCTTGCTTTCCTGTTCATCAGGATGGACCATTCTTCAGACTGGAACAGGTGACCCTTAAAAAACAGCCAGCTCTCCTGGACTCCTCCTCTCTCCCATGGGATTCTTCCAAGCAGGCCCTCAGACAGGACAAAACCTGCTTCTCTGAAGTCCAGGACTGTGATCCTGCTTTTTGCCTTGGTCTCTCCTCACAGGATCCTGAACTTCATCACCTCCTGCTCACTGCAGTCAAGACCGCCCCTGACCTTCACAACCCCAAACAGTTCTTCACTGTTTGTATCTATCAGATCCAGCAGAATGACTTTTGTTGTCAGCTCCTCAATGACCTGAGCCAGGACACCGTCATCAGTGTACTAGTGTAGAAACTTCCTGGATTGCCTCACACTGCTATGTTCCCCCTCTAGCAGATACCAGGGTGGTTCAAGTCAACCAGGAGGCCAGGTGAAGCTTCTTCCCATCGTCCGAAGGCGGCCTCATCTCTTCTTCCTGATCAGGCAGCCTGTAGCAGACACCCACCCCAATGTCATCCACACTGGTCGGCCCCCTAACTCGCACCCATGAGCTCTCAGCTGGCTAATCACCTCTCCCCAGGCAGAGCTTCAGGCATTCCTGCCACAGTCTCACATGAAGGGCAACTCCCACTCCTTGCCATCCCGGACTGTCCTTTCTGAAGAGCCTGTGTCCATCCACAGCAGCACCCCAGTCCTGGGAGCTAGCCAACCACACCCTACCTTGTTGGTCCCAATGAGATCGCAGCCTTGCAACTACACCCACAATTGCAATTCCTCCTGCTTTTCTCCATAGCATGTTAGTGCACAGGCACTTCGGATGGGCACCTAGTCAGGCTGATTTCTTAAAGCATGAAAGCTTTCCCCATAATGCACTTCTTGATCTGTGTGCATACACTTGGGGTGGGCCCCCTTCAGCCCTTCTTATTGTTTTCAGGGTTTCTTCCATCAACACCACCCCACAACCTTTGCTTACCTACCTGGTCCACCACTTCCTCACGTCACTGTGGTTTGTTGAGAAAGATGCTTTTGCCCCGTATTTGCCTCTTACTCTCTTTTTCACGTGTCTCAGTATCCATAACGAAAAGCTTTCTCTCCCCTGCACACTTTCAGCACCTCCAAAAGTTAGAAGTCGCCAAAGCCCTTGATAAAGTTGTTCTAATGGAAAGTTACACTCTTAATGCAGTTGTAATAGGATCCAAAGAAAAAAAGTACCCCACAGACAAAACTGTACAATAATCAAACAACCCCTTTGCTTTTACACTGGAAGTTCTATACCTCAAGCCTGCTAGAGCACCTTACTAACAGGCACCATTTTCCAAAGCTTTGGACAGTGCCACAAATCTTTTCTGAGCACTAATCTTCAAATTCTCCAATATCCCTAGGGTTTATCATTAAAAAAAAAAATCAGAGCAGTCTAGCAGCAAATATAACACAAATTCTGTCATTTCTCTTAATTTCATCTAAGCTAGAACTCTGGTAGTCATTTTACCCATAACACAGCAATGTAAGTATATATTAATCCAATTATTTGGCATTGTGATGGTTTAGCCCCTGCTGGGGTCTGAGACCACGCGGCCGCTGCCCCTCCCCCACAAAGGGAGTGAAATACAAAGCCCCGAGACTGAGATAAGGAAAGGTTTAATACAGCAGTGCAACAGCAACGCAGCAAACAACAACAATAACAATAACAGTAATAACAATGAACAGAGCAAAATCTCTACCAATACAGCAGTGATAACAGAGCCAATCCCACAGTACACGACTGTCCCGCCACCAAGATGTGATGTCAGCATGGTATCTGAATAACCCGGCTAGAGCTCCCCCCCACTGCTGGGGAAACTTAACCCTATCCTGGCTAAACCAGGACAGGCATGAACCTCAAGAGTCCTTCTGAATTACCTCAGAACTTCAAACTGTATCCTTACAAACTGTAACAAGCGTTTGCAGTCTTTGCTCTTTGTTGCCCCACCATATTAGACTGTATGAATATGAAAACCAAGTACTCAATAGTCTAACTCCTGTTACTTTTCTCTCAAAATCTTTATCAAACTCTCGAAATGACCATTTCCTTCTAGATCACTGACTTTTTTTGATTCAGAACCACTGAACTAAGACTCAATAAATGAACCTACTATGTATTTTATTCTACCTTTATTGCTACTTTTAGCTCAGCTCAAATACCTGTATGAAAAGAAATTAAAAGAAAACCTTCAGGAATAGCTTTTAATTAATAGGTAGAACTCGGGACCTCCCATTAATATACTTACCTACCCAGAACTTCTACAAGAAAGAAGATGTGAGGACCTCTTAAATTTAGTTGTTTAACTGAATTTAAAGGTAGTTGTTAGCATTTAATGCTTTTGAAAAGGCTCCAAATCTCACTCATATTGAATACCTTGAAAGTGACACACAGTGTTATTTGTTTTTAAAAAAAGTTTAAATTATTGGCTTAGTCACAAAATGTTTGTGACAACCATATACACACAGGCTAGTTTCACTTATAGCTTGATTTATTCACTTCTACTAAGCTGCTGAGAGGCTAAAGAGAAGGAAAAAGAAAGAGGAAACAAGCTCAGTAATGCACACTTCCAAATCAATTCCAATGAACCAGTTAACACAGGTTTACAACAGAACTAGAAAACTTGCTGTTTAGAGCTCTATAAGCAGTTTAGAGAAAAAGGGCCCCTTTTTTTTCTCTAAACGCTGCTTGTAAGGTGCTAAGCAGATTCAATTTTAAACCCTTTGCTTCCTTAAAACAAACATATGACCACTCAATAAAAGGACTCAAATTTGGGGGTTTTTTCCCCATGCTACTCACTCAATTTCCATAACTGTTCCTGTGTTTCTAGATTCAAATTTTCACTTCTGTATCTAAAGCTTCAAAAAGGTTCAAACTCTATACCTACTCAAGGCAATGATTATCTGAACGACAATATCAGCTCATTCTGTTCTACTGTTATGGGACTTAAGAGTATGAAGCAGCTTGTGTGTTCTTCTCAAAAGCGCAGTCACCACTAAAAAACCCCAAGAAGCAGAGGAGACAAAAAGAAAGAACATCAGCATAAAACAAGCCTGCTCCCTACCAGCTGGCTATAGTATAGCTATAGAGGCATGTGCTGTACATTGCCACTGCAGAGAAAAATTAAATGACTGTTAGCAAGTCTCAATAACAAAAAAGGAAACCAAAGAAAAGGAAAAAAAGAAAAAGGAAGGAAAAAAAGATTAAGGTAAAAATGTAAATTCTATAGCATCTTGGCATGATAACAGTATTAAGAGTTCAAATAAATTCATGGGATTATCTGAACTGAATGGGACAATTCACAACTCTTAAAATACTGTTGCAGTTCTGCTAGCAAGAGCATTGGCTTACACTACAGCTCATGTTTCCAAGGTTATGTCTACAACTGCTAAGAATTATGGGTCTATTAAGAAGCACTTGTCAAAAGTAAATCCCAGAACAAGCTCAGCACCAAGAGAGAACTGATGACAGCATTGCCAAGGTATGGAGTAAAACTGGTTTACTTTCCTAGCATTACAGACTTGCGGGCTGACATGAAACTGCCAAGAAACGTACAAATTAATCTTGTGTTGGAATCTCAGAGACTTTTACACAATGCTGCTTATTATTCCCTAGAAAGAGTAACCTTAGAGGACACAGGAAGATAAAGGTGGGAAAAAGGAGATGGCCATCCCTCTTTGCAGTCAAAAAGTTAAGTAGTGCAGGAACCAGAGAAGACAATGCTTGTTTCTATTACCGTGCATGGGTTCTACAAGTCATACTTTTTAAGAGATCCATAATACAATCTCTGAAATAACTAGGTTTTCTTCACTGATGGCTGATATGTCTTTTAGCTGTGTCTTTGCAAGTAAAGATGCCTTAATTGTAGTTAATTAAAAAAAGCCTAAATTACTAAGACAACCCAGTTTGTACGTAAAGAATTTTTTTGTATATTCAGAAAAAATACAGGCAAGAGGCTGATGTTCATAAATCTCTTGCGAAATCCGTAAAAGAATATAAATTGAAACAGTCATTGCATGACCTTGTAGCGGGTTGGCCCTGGCTCGACTTCAGGTGCCCACCAAAGCCACTCTATCACTTCCCTCCTCAGCTGAACAGGGGAGCGAAAATACAATGAAAGGCTCATGGGTTGAGATAAGGACAAGGAGAGATCACTCAGCAATTACCATCACAGGCAAAACAGACTTGACCTGGAGAAATTAATTTATTACCAATCAAATCAGAGTAGGGTAACAAGAAAAATAAAACCAAATCTTAAAACACCTTCCCCCCACCTATCCTTTCTTCCGGGGCTCAACTTCACTCCCAATTTTCTCTACCTCGTCCTCCCCCTCAGCAGCACAGGGGGATGGGGAATGGGTGTTGTGGTCAGTTCATCACGCTCTTTGTCTCTGCTGCTCCTTCCTCCTCAGGGGGAGGACTCCTCACACTCTTCCCCTGATCCAACATGGGGTTCCTCCCACGGGGTGCAGTCCTTCAGGAACAGACTGCTCCAGTGTGGGTCCCTTCCATGGGGTCACAAGTCCTGCCAGCAAACCTGCTCCACTGTGGGCTCCTCTCTCCACAGGTCCACAGGTCCTGCCAGGAGCCTGCTCCAGTGTGGGCTTCCCACGGGGTCACAGCCTCCTTTGGGTGTATCCACCTCTTCCGGCATGGGGTCCTCCCCGGGCTGCAGGTGGAGATCTGCTCCTCCATTAACCTCCATGGGCTGCCGGGGCACAGCCTGCCTCACCACGGTCTTCACCACTGGCTGCAGGAGAATCTCTGCTCCAGCACCTGGAGCACCTCCTCCTTCTCCTTCAGTGACCTTGGTGTCTGCAGGGTTGTTTCTCTCACATATGCTCACTCCTCTCTCCAGCTGCAGTTGCTGTTGCACAGCAGTTTTCTTCCCCTTCTTAAACATGTTATCACAGAGGTGCTACCACCATTGCCTTGGCCAGCGGCAGGTCTGTCTTGGAGCCAGCTGGCATTGGCTCTGTCAGACACAGAGAAAGCTTCTAGCAGCTTCTCACAGAAGCCACCCCTGTAGCTCCCCCGCTACCAAAACCCTGACACACAAACCCAGTATGGACCTACTAGCTAGTAGGAAAATTGCATAATGTCCTGTTTTCACTGCCTTTAGGCAAACTAAGAGCATCTTCTTCCTAGCAAAGATAACATCTCCCAGGAGAGTATGACTCAAAAGTGTGCTGAGATCACTTTCTTTCCCTTTTAATTTGAAGCAGAACATAGAGAGACCTTGAATTTAGAGGCTTTCAATCCTTCAGAGGTCAGAAGGAAAAGGAAACAGTTATGATGCATCTTCTAGAACCAATTATAAATCCGAAACAACCTCTTATCTAGCTCATGTCACACTGAATGCTGGAGGTTGTAGAGTAAAAACAGAGCAAGAATGATTCCCTACTGATGCCTGCAAATGTACATGCTGACAACAGGCACGTCTGGAATGAAGTTTGGCTTACTTTTTATTATAAATTCCTGTTTCTACTTACTACACTAGAGACTTTAGAAATTGTAGTGGTCTAGATTGAAAGAATTGGCACCGTTTCATTATACAAACGCAATTACAACAAAAGCAGTTCATGACTGTTTGTCAACTGACTACATCACGCCAGCTACAGCAACTTGGATTTTACTGTAACGTAGAATATGACCCATTTGTTCTCCATTTGCCAACAACCACCTAAAACATCTATACAAATAACACTGGATTTGCCTGAGAACACAGAGGTAAGAAGTTCTGTCCCAGATCCTCCAAAATGAAAATTCACCAGCCTCAATTAATTTCTATGGACACTTTATTTAACACTAGATTGAAGCAATCATGATCTAAACTGAGACCTTTTTCAAGCAATAATACCAGGACACCAGCGTATCTGTCAGCGAAGGACTGCCAGGAAAGCCCTGAAGTTGCAGAAGCAGTATCGCTCCCGCATTTTATTTCAGGTTCTTCTACTTTCCTTTTGGAAACAAATTGCTGTTACAGTCAAGAGAATTCTCTCTCTTTAATCACTTTTAAATCAGACTGCAAAATGCAAGGGAATGTGCAACAAGGAATCATCACTGAAGATGCACCCAAGAGGAAGTTTAGTGTATCTCTGGAAGAGGAAAGATTTCAGGGACATGGGAAAGTTTTAGGAAAATGGAGAGTCAGAAGACCTTAACAAGGAGTTTTACGCACTTCATCTAGGAAGCAAAGTTGTCTTTATTTAGAGGTGAACAGGGTGAGCATAGGTGATTTTTATACTTGGTACACATAAAATCTCTACTCCATTCTGCCATGTCACATAAAATAAACCCACAATAGAGCCCTTTTCCTGACAGGTTAATCATGCATAAACTACAGGGCATAAGAATTTAATGCCTATGACTACTGAGGGACTTAGCTTGCTGATGAAATCTAAAGGAGTATGAAAAAAGTCTCTGTTATGCCTAAAGTAGCAAGTGAACAAATAAACAGGTCTGTTCAAAACACTGCAAGTGTCCCATATCCCTGCAACCACACATGCCTCCATACAACAAAGTAAAATGTGTGTGGGTGAAAGGGTGAATTATTTACAACCGCCTTGAAAGAATTTTAGAAGATAGGACTGCAATACATAAAGTAGAAGAACTGAACTGTACTTCCACCTGCATTGTTCGAGTTACCTGCCATGAGGTTAGAAAAGACATAATCAATCTCCTTGATACACAAAGGTATCAATTACATCCAGTGTTTGTGGGAAGGTAATAAATGCAGCCAAAGTGTCCCAGACTGGCACAAGGTGCATATTTAAGAGATCTCTGCCTCTACTAAAATTGACTATTTACCAAGAAATCCAAATTACACTGACACATATCTGGTTTTATGAATTCCCATTCCTTAGGAAACTTGCAATTTCAGCAGTGATTTCAGACATCCATCTAGTATTTATATTTTTTAACAACAAAAACTAAATAGTTAAAAATACTAAGAACACCAGTTTAAAAAAAAAGTTACTAGGATCTCATAAAGGCAATTCCTTATGAGCCATTTGTTACAACACACCATGTGAATTTTCAGCTTTCTCGTTTCCTTCAATCTAAGTGTAGTGTCAGATGATTAATAGTCATGCTTCAGATTTATAGAAAAGAGTCAAAATACTCTTTAATTATATATTGATGTTCTCTCTGACTTCCCAATCAAATTCTGTAGTGGTGGTCATTCTTTTGCTTATGTTTTCACTAGAGAAAACAAGTCCAGAGGAAAGAATCTACATAGGGCGATTCCTTTCCACTGAAAATAACCCGAGTTTGACTGAACTACACAGATCAGCAATCACCATCACATCTTAAGATCACCATCACCATCACAGCCTTAAGACATGTACGCCAAAACTATTTTAACATGCAAACCAGCACGGTTATTAAAAAAGCACAAGAGTAGCAGAAATAAAGCATTTATTTATCTGCTCTTGATACACAACATCAGTACATTTAGTTTTTGGAAATCATTAGATGACATGCTATCTGTTCTTGAAAAAGTATCTACAAAAATAAAATTTTGTACTTACAGTAAATATTCGCCTGCCAGTCCGATCAAAAGTTACACAGTATACAGAAGATAAGTGTCCTAAAATTCGTTTGTGCATCTTCATATGTTGATAGACTGCAGTTGGAACAAGGCGTTCAAGTCTGTATTTTCCGTTTAGTTTTCTTGAAAACAGGGTATCCACTACCAAATGGGGAAAATAAAAAGAAGAGACAACATTTCTATTAAGTTCATAAACTAAAATACTTCTCCAGGATGGAGAGTTTATTTCAGCACTGGAATATCTGCCATATGAACAGCTTACTATAGTAATTCTCTCATTTTGTCCTAGTATGGGAAAAATACACACAAAAGTAGCTTATGATAGACATATGCAAAACACTGTGAGGCAGAGCATAAAGATGCAATACAAGTACCCAAACGTATGCTTCTCACTTTATACCGAGTGTGAGAAATTCAAGAGGATTGAGGCAGCTTCCATGGAGGAGTAAACTACCTCAAATGCAACAAGCCTAAGAGCTTCCACATCACTATTAACTGAAGATCAGCAAACATTCAAATCTTCTCCAAGGCAACCTGCTTTTTGAGGTCTACACAATCAATCATTTATCCACCACTTGCAAGACAATTTATTTTTTGAAGAATATTGCTACCCACTACAGCTAAACAAACAAAAAAACAACCCAAATACAAATTTGCCAGAACCTTACAGAAAAATCTGATTTTGACTAACAGAACTTTGTTCAAAGGGTTTGGGGTTTTTTTCCAAGTTTAAAAACTAAGAAGGTCCAGAAGCAGGAATCTACTTTGTTTTAACGAAATGGAAATCTTCCATCGAGAACTCCAGTAAAAAAAAGTAAAGCTCAGTGTTACTAATTTTAAACTGCTACTCATGCAATGATAAAGCAACAGAGTATAATGCTTACATGCATGGATACATAGACATTAGTCAAACAGCTCCCCATATAATCATTAGATCAAAGAACGGCAATGGCGATACATTTTATGTTCCACAGAATTGTGATAAACCAGGTAATATATGCAGATCTCCAGCTCCTGAATACATGAAAAGTAAAAACATAAATGCCCAACAATGTCCACAGCACTACAGACACATGAAAAACAAGACACTGTCATTACTACTCTGGTTAGCCATTCTTTCTTTTACACGTGACCAAGGCTCTGCCTGTACTAGTGAACTGAGCAGGACCAGAGCAGGGGTCAGGGCACTGAACCCCATTCACTCCCTAGCACCTGTGAAACAGCTACACACCTCACACTGCTTGGTTTTGGTCCAGACCAACCAAACACTGATTCATGAGTCAGCACAGGTCAAACTACATTAAATATGCAACCTGGATTGTAGCTACTCTATAAGAAGCAAAAGCACTTAGTGGTATGGACAACTGCCAAGCCCATTGGACTCAGGCCATAAGAACAGCCCTGAAACATTTCAGTTAACTGCCTATGTAGCCCAAGGACTCAAGGAAGTTCTCCTAGTTTGAGATGGTTTGTGAAGGAGAAGAATCATTAGCTGTGAAGCAAGGCACTTAGTCAATGTGCCACTACTCCCTTAAGGCTTTACTATATCCTCTTCACCCTTCCCTTATACAAGAAAAAGATGCAGCTGCACGTGCTTTATGACAAAGCTTTTCCTTGCCAACAGTCTACTTTAGAACAGCAGGAAACCAAGATTAGTTCAGTCACAAGATAAATCTAGTTTTGGTTTCTGACAAATCATCCTACAGTTAAAAAAACCCCACCTCCCTCCGCAAAAAAACCCCAAACAAAAAACCCCAAACACACACAAACAGAACAGAGAAGGTCTTTGTCACAATAGTGAAGTGAGCTTACACAATAACCTCAACCTACTCAGAACTTACCTTTTCTTTGCTCTTAATGTAAAATGGAGATGGTTGTTGGAAATCAGCTGCTAGCAATGCCAAAACCATAGCTCACAAAAAGGGAAAAAACCTTAACCAGAAGTTTAATTTGCAGAGATATTCTGTCAATAAACCAAAAGCGTAAGCAGACTCTTTAGGTTAAAACAACCAGTGACTTCATGTAAGCATGTAATTTTTAATACACATCTGGATTTATGAAAAACCTTTTAAAGTACTTGAGAGAAATTTCAGGTTTTGGGGGGTGTTTTCAGGGTTTTTTTGTTGGTTTTGTTTTTTTTAAATCACTGAAGAACGTGAAGTTTAACAGAACCTAAGCCAGTATTCCTGATGATATTCTTGCTGGTGTGAAGTGTTAATAGGCAGCTTGCTACTAGTTCACATGTCCCTGGGAAACTCAACAGGTGAGAAGACCCCTTCTTCTGTAACCATCAACCTACTGGAGGAAATATGAGGCAACACTGCGATACCGAAAAAAAAAACCCTGGGATCCATCTCACTCTTTGGCCTTGATCAAAACTTAAAACATACAAAAAACCCCAAAACTGGTTAAAAATAGAATTAATTAATTAAAAAGTAATTTGACATGGAAGAAATCAGTATTACAAACTTACATTCCATTGTAAGAAAATATTTTACTAAAATCATGCAATTGGCAGCAGGGAAGGGGAAGAATCAATCTCCTGCACATTTGAACACTGTCCATAAACATATAATTTTAAAAATACTTCTCAGACTGGCTTTTTTGATTGTTGTTTTAAACTAAATTCTCGCATCCACCCTTGTTCTTCAATATGCCCCTCCATTTAACTATTTATATTTACTCTCACTGACTTTGCCAAGTGATCCAGCTTGATTTCTTTAACTAACCTATTTACCACTTTTTATTCCAAACACTGACAAGTTCAGTGTGTCACCTGCACGCTTTGCTAGCCCAGTCGCATTTATTTTTTTCCTCCCAAGTACAGGTAAAAACTGTCTCTCAAAATAAATTCCTGCAGCCAAACAATAAAATTGATTTTTCTGGTGCAAGCCAAGGTGAGAAAGGCTACCAACCATTAATAATAATAACACCTATGTGCTAATTATAGGCCTTTGGTTTTATAGTGATTGTTATCCATACCTATCACCAATGCTTGTCAGGCCTTATGTGGTCTCTATTTTAGCTTGATTTTAACTGCATTTGGAAAAAAGGTGATTTTAGAAAACCCTGTGACAGCAAGTCTCATATCTCTCTTATTTTAGCCATATTAGCAGTTTTCTGTCTTTGCTTAAATTTTGCTTGGCCTCACACAAATGAGTCGGTATGAACAAAGGTATTCATCACAGGGTAAGGTATAAGCAGTTAAACAGCTGCAGTGGGAGCCACAAACCATACATAATAAGGGAGGGAAGGAGGATGAGACTTTACCCCAGGAAGGGTTAGATAGCGCTGGTTAGGCCTTACAGCAAGTCAATCAACATGAAGAGAAGAAGGGTGGAAAGGATGAAAGGACAGAAATTGCCTGCTTCTTGCTGGAAGGGCACTGTGAAGTGGACACTGCACAGAAAGAATTCCCATCCAATGCCTGGCCAAACGAGGAAATTAGTATCAACTTAGCTTTAAACGCCTCTCTGCTACTCACACATAACACCCTGCTTTAAAATAAACAAATAAATAAAATATAAAACAAACAAAAAAAGCAGATGTTAATAAGTGGTTGTGCAACACAGCATGATAACCCACCAGTTACTTCCAAATGACATTTTGGTTTCAAAATCAGGATTCTTCTTAATAATGAAGCTGACTGATCAGTAACAACCAATGCCTATAAAAGCCACGTGTTTTGTTGGTGTTTTGAACATGTAGAACACACTTTGCCACAGATTTTGTCATTCAAGATGCTATTATTTACCAATTGGTTCCAAATAAAATGAATTGGCTTCTAGTTTTTAGGTAACTGGGCTCATCTTCACACAACACGACCAGCCTCAAAGACTGAAATAGTCTGCTGTCACAGAACCACAGAATGGTTGAGGTGGGAAGGAACCTCTAAAGATCATGTAGCCCAACCCCACTGCTCAAGCATGGTCAGCTAGAGCAGGTCACTCAGGGCTGTGTCCAGTCAGGTTTTGAGTATCTCCAAGGATGGAGACTTTGCAACCTCTCTGGGCAACCTGTGTCAGAGTTTTGATGACTCCCAAAAGGTATTTTCTTATATTTAAATTGAAGTTCCTCTATTTCAATTTGTGTTCATGGCCTCTCTCACGTCAGTAGGTATGAATGAGAAGAGTCTGGCTCCACCTTCGTAACACCCTCCCATTCAGGTATTTATACCCACTGGTGACCCCGCCCCCATGCTTTCTCCTCTCAAGGCTAAACAATCCCAGCTCTCTTGGCTTCTCCTTGTATGACAGATACCTCAATCCCTTCATCATCTTCCTGGTCCTTTGCTAGACTAGCTCCAGCCTGTCCATGTATTTCTTGTTCTGAGCAGCCCAGAGCCAGACCCAGCACTGCAGGTGTGATCTCACCTGCACTGAATAGAAGGAAAGGAACACCCTCAACCTAACACCAACGCACGGCCTCCAGCAGCACAGGATGCTGCTTGGTTTTTGTGTCCAAGGGCACACTGTAGACTCAACGTCTGACACGTTCAACACCAGAACAGTGAGCTCATTTTCTACAAAGCTGCTTTCCAGCCGGTCAGCTCCCAATGTCCAGTGGTGCATGACATTACTCCTGCCCAAGGGCAAGACTTTTGCACTTCTCTTTGTGGAACTTCATCAGATTCCTGTTGACCCATTTCTCCAGCCTGTCAAGGTCCTCACTGAATGGCAGCACAGACGATTTGATCCATCAATCACTCCTCCTAGTTTTGCATTGTCTGCAAAACTTCATGTTTCATCATCCAGGTTATTAGTGAAGATGCTGAACAGTGCTGGCTCTAGCATCAACCCTTGGAGTACACCATTAGTGACTGGCCCTCGTGCCAGTCACTGGAATTCATTCTGCTGATCACAACCCTTTGAGCCCAGCATTTCTGCCCATATCTTACCAGTTTGTCAGTGAGAATGGGAGCCAGTTTACAAAGTCTTGCTGAAGTCAGGATAAACAACAGTCACTACTGTCCCCTCATCCTCCGAGCCACTCATCTCATTTAAAAGGCTATCAGGCTAGTCATGCATGACTTCTCCTTCACAGATCACTGCCAACTATCCTCAACCATTCTTGTCCTTAGTATGCTGGCTTCCAGGAGTATTTGCTTCATCACTTCCCCAAGGACTGAGGCACGGAGGACCCACCTTTACTTCATCAGAATCTCCTTCTTGCCCTACTTCAAGACAGTGTGACGTTTGTTCTCTTCCAGTCCTCAGGAAGCTCTCCTGACCACCATGAACATTTCAACCATAATCAAGAGTGGCCCTAGGCTGGTATTACCCATGAAGACACAGGCCAAGAGGGCACTGAATACCTCAGCTTGTCCAGGTCTTTTGGCACCAGGTCCCCTGCCCTATTCAGCAGCAGGCCCTACTGTTCCTTCTGCTGCTGATAAGACCTGTAGAAGCCCTTTTTGTGCTCCCTTCATGTGTCGCACCAGATATAATGCCAGAACTTTGACTTTTATTACTGCAGAATCACAGAATGGTTGAAGTTGGAAGGGACCTCTAAAAATCATCTAATCCTCCTTTGAAAGCAGGGTCAAATACAACAAGTTGTTCAGGACCTTTTACCAGAAGAAATAAAAAAAAGAGAGGAAAAGGGAAAAAAGGGAAAGGGGGGGGCAGAAAGGGGAAGAAAAAGGAAAGGGGGGGCAGAAAGGGGAAGAAAAAGGAAAAGGGGGGCGGAAAGGGGAAGAAAAAGGAAAAGCGGGGGCGGAAAGGGGAAGAAAAAGGAAAAGCGGGGGCGGAAAGGGGAAGAAAAAGGAAAAGCGGGGGCGGAAAGGGGAAGAAAAAGGAAAAGGGGGGGGAAGGAGAGGGAAAAGGAAGGGGGGGGGGGGAGAAGAAGAAAGGAAAAAGAGGGTGGTAGGGTGAGAAACATGTCATTCTTTACCCAAAGGTTCTAACCTTAAGCTCTAGAAGTAAGAGTTTAAATTCCTTTTTTATAAGGGCCACTCAGGAACATAAAGTGTGAATGGAGAGTTGGGCTCCTAAACCAACTCAGTAAAATAGAACTTTGCTTTTTTAACATCTCACTTCTAGTGTTACAATTCATTGCTGCAACAACCTTAATCTGAAAACCACACATCTCCAAGAGTCAAGATCACCGTATTTGTTTGTGCCCCTCAGAACAATTTAAAAATCAAACATAAAGCTGATGAAGGTATAGTGGTGGGAGTTCTCAGTGGAACTTATGAAAGGGTATAGATTTTTCTCCCACTCAAAAGACATGCAACAGGCACCAGCTGAATGCCCTCAAAGCTTTAGAACGTCTCTAACTCACTCCCCACCCAAAATAGAACAAGCAGCTCAGAGAAAACCAGTGATCTGCAGAAGTAAGAGAAATTTGGGAGTCTGAACAATATGGCAGCATTAGCCATGCTGGGTTTTTTTTTTTTCCCTTGGGTTTCTTATTTTAGTTTAATGAAAGTTACTGATTCCATCGTCTTATTTACATGGTCTTATCCTGGAACATGAAATATGCCATAAAGATGAGGGATAGTAATCTGCCTTATACACGAGTCAGTGATAAATCCAATTTATTTTTGTACCAAGTATAATTTACATTTTAAAAAAGCACACACAAAAATCATTATGGTTTATCATTCGTTTTCTTCCTTTCTGGAGTTTATTTAACTAATGAAAGTTCTACTCTGAAGACAGAATCCACTTTTATTCACCCTCCATTCGCACAAAAATAGAACCAGATTCAGAAGAAACCTGGAAGGACACCTAAAGAATATACTTCACTTACAACTCTTACCCATATTGAATCGAGTTTCATTAAGCTGAGAGGCTAGACATGCCTCTAATGAATACCAAGGCATTCAGAGCTGTTAAAAATAGTAATGAGAGACCGCTAGACGACTCCTTTCACTCTCCAAGCTAATAAGACTAGATGTATCAAGCACTCAGTTTTGGGTTTTGGGTGGTTTTTTAACCCCTTCTGTAAATATGTCAAAGATCAAAAAAGCAGCTTGAATTAACTTCTACCTTCCTACCATTTTTCTGTTCAACTTATAAACTCTATGTAGTACTCTAAGTCTCCTGGCTTAAGGTCATTGTCAACCAAGTAAAGTGGTTAAGCCCGCAATTTCATCAAGCCAGAACTTGTCTCTGGGCATTTCATGAAGGTAAAAGTATACAGACTCCTCACTGGAACATTTCTGAAAATATAAAAATTCTACAGACATCTACAACTTTACATATAATATTAATTTGCTCAATGATAGTAACTGCCAACCCATACTAATTCAGACAGGTAGGAGGCGAGATGTTTTGAAAGGCAGAAGGTAAAAACAAATGAGAGCTATACAATCTCAAGCATTTCCGAACTGTTCCCTGACTTCAATGCAATCCCACTTGCTTTCGCTATATATTTATTCAGTTCTTATTTTATTCAAAGTTCCAGAAGACTTCTATAGCTCATTTCTTCTTGAATAACAAGTAGTCATTTACTTCAGTATTATTCACTTTAGACTTGAATAAACGTGTAAGAAGATGTTACTTTTACACAGATCCTTTAACACAAGGTGGTCTTTTCTTTTAGTTTTTTTACTATAATTAACAGAATAATATAGTTAATGAAGTACTCTTAGGTTAGTTTTTAGGCCTAAAGTATCTACTATAGTTCTAAAAACAGATATCTACACCACTTTCAGAACATCACATTCTCTTTACAACCAAAACAGCAGCATCATTTAATAAAGAAACAGCGAAAAAAGTGCAAAATGCCTCAGAATTTTTCCTGAAGTGGACTATTCAGCAAGACCATGAAATATTTTTTTGAAAGGCAGATATATTCACTGGTGAAGAAAAATATTCTTTGTTGTCTGGGGCTAACTGCTAATCTCATTCAGGTCTTCACACCTGAGTGGCCAGCTTCCTTCCTCAAGAGCCTTGAGCTCAAAGCCCTCAAAGCTTTATGCTTTGGTTCTGTGCTTTTTCAGCAGCCCCTGAACATTACTGAAAAATTCTTTTTCTGTTTCTGCATCCAAGAAGACAGGACCTTTAACAAAGCAAATTAGCATATGACATAGCTCTTTGTTCTTAATTAAGCACTTCAGCAACTTTTTATAAGATATGTTGCACAAGTGACAGCAAATGGACAAAGATTATTCTGTATCCAATTTTTGTTTCTCTTTTATTATCTTCTACAGATATTCTGTAGTTTTCTGGAGAAAAATTTTGTACCGATGTATTTTAACTGCATATAAGACAGCTACCTACAAGGCAGCTGGCACAACATACACAAAAATTTAATTCTAAAGAACATCCCATCAGCATCATAATTGCACTGATTCATCAGGCTAGGAACCAAATGACTACTTCTGTATGTTCACTGAAATGTAAATTCAGTTTTCCTGCACAAGATAGAAAGGCTTCAGTACCTTTACTGTTCCTCAACCATTAGTGCGTTCTCCACCCAAAATACATACAGCCTGAAGAATAACAGGTTCCAAATTTTTTTTTGTTGGGCAAATACACAACATACAGCCTTCCCAAGGGAAAATTGAGAAGTTATTTAAGGAAACAAAATTTTCTAGCTCAATTTATAAAAGAAGTGTCATTCCAGTTCATGATTTTGAGAGGATCAAATTAGAATAGGGTAAGTCAAAAAATCAAATGCTTCAACACACAGCTCTGAACCAGACATCCAAAAAAATCTGAATACACTTCACAGTTGAAAATATTCAGTTACCAGCACTTATCTCAATGTTTGGAAAAGGAAATTATTGGTCATGAAAAAAGTGGCATGTTGAAATAACTGTAATTTTGCAAAATATTCAGTGCTCTGCAAAAGGTTCAATAAAAATAACATTTATTTAGAAAGCCTTACTTGTTCTTCCCTAGAAAGAGTCTGAAAGCTATTTTTCTTAACATTTAATTCCACTACCACAGCAATTCTACAACTTTCTTTGAACTCCAGCTGCCACGGATTTCACACACTGGTCTTTTTCCCTTGAAAAAATACATACCGTGGAGCAAGCTACAGTACAATACAAAACAGACTTCTTCCATTCCGATTTCTCCAATGTGTATTCCCAAGTAAAGGAAAAGGTAAGGCAACCACTAAAGAAATCTTGACTATTAGATAGTTCAGTCCTCCAGTCACCTTGAAGAAATACCTGCTATTTTAGCCCAAGATTTTCCAAGTTTACAGTCTTCAAGCCAATGCACAGCCACTCAAGAGGGTAATTATTCTATTCAGCAACAAGCATTTCGTCCCCTGCATCTGGAGTGCCACGCAGAAACAACTCTCTACATAAATACCAAGAACAGCTCTAAACAAAACCACATGGAATGGATTCAGGCCCTACACAAGTGAACCACCTCTGACCAATACACACACTAGCTAAGAAGGTTCTGAAAACTTTACTCTAAACACCCAGCAAAACCATGTTCTCTTCCTGTATTCTAAGGATCTACAGGATCTAGCATGGAAAGCCTGCAACTTGTGCTTTAGAATGGAAGAGCTACTAGCACACTAAATACTTCACCATCTGACCAAATCAAAATTGGCTGTGCTCAATCCAAGAGCTCCTTAGCTGTAAGCATGCTTCTGCTTCAGCTGTTGAGAGAACTATTAATTCTCTGGGTAAAGTGTAATGGAATCCATTTTGAGATTTGGTCTTGAGTTTCAACATTAGAAATAATATAAATAGCCCAAATTAAGCTCTCTCAATTATATATCTCCCAATTCATTGAAAACTTACAGGCTACCAATAGCCTCCAAAAGAGAGTTTAGAAATTTAAAAATTGTAATGGCAAGTCACCACATTAAAAATGCCTCCATTCTGAAAAGCACCTGGCTATGTATTTGTACATTCTTACTCATTAGTTCTCCAATAATCTTCTCTTTTTTGCCAAGACAGAAACCTTTGTCTTTGCAGCAGCTGCACCTGATCAGGAGACAATTGGATATTCTCTGCTCACTCTCATCCAACACTGCACATATATCTGCAACCACTGTTTTGGTATAAACCACTACTGTTTTGGTATAACGCACACTGATAATTTGGTCTTAATCATTCCCCCTTCCCTGGACATCAGCAGAGTAAGATGAAGACAGACTAGTGATTTTGCACATTTTCCTATCCAGGACAAAAGAAAAGGATGCTCCTTAAAGGATCTCCTAAAATATCACACATCTTGTTTCCTTGTAAAAAGGTTGAAAGCTAACAAACATGTTTTAGTGACCACATGAGAGCTTAAAAATAATAACCAAAGAAAAAGAATACCTCTGATCTCCAGATTCAGTTTTTCAATGGTACAGCCAGCGCATGCATGCTTCATGATACCGTGTAGCAAACTAAAGCACAGCTACAAAATTACTGAATGGACCAGAGAGCAGAAAAAAGACACTGCAAGACACTCAAATCTTTCCAAAGAAAACTGTTAACAGTCTATGAGATGTTCTCCTCAACAATAGGTGCAGGCCATGATGTCTTGGTTTTAAGTTGTTATATAGAACATATATTTACCTACTGACACCTTTATTACAGCTTTAAGAAAGAGTTTTATTTTTATGTATTCACTGTTGAAATGTATTTTATGCCATTTCATACTTCAAATACAAAATTAGCTTCAGAGCAGAACTAGTATATGCATTGACAATACCCATTTCTTCCCTGCATACAAACTGGTAAATATGACAACACAACATCTTAATAAAAATAATACTAAAGGTAAGGTCTATGTCACAAACTACTACTTAGCTCTCATCATCACAAGAATCAATCACCCTTGGAGTTAGGTATTACAATGGCAATGCCAGAATAAAATTGACTTACCTATACTAGGTGGACTGCCATAATTTACAGGGGACTCTGGAGGCCTCCCACAATGTAGCGCAGCAAGAGCAGATCCCTTCCATACAACATGTTTGCAACCTGTTTTAAAAAAATTACACAAAAAAATGTAGGCAAGCATTTTTTCATGCAAAAATGCAGAAAAGGCATGAAATATCAAGAACGCTGAAAATTCTCATAAAATTTTCATACTTTTGTTTGTACGAAGCAAAGACTGTCTGCCAGCTCCTAATAACGTCTGCACTCCAGGGACGCTTTGGGGAATTTCTTGCTCTAGAAGCGGTCCAAGTCGATGGCATATTTGAAGCAAGTGATCAGGTGCCAAGTGTCTGTAATATTTCACCTATTATATGAAAGAGCAAACAAAACATTTGATAAAGAACATAATATTTTTTAAGAATTACTGGTTTAATCTTTTTTTTCCAGATTGCTACACAAATTTGTAAGAAAATTATAGTATATTAAGGATAAAAACAAATAATGACCTTTAAGTACAATAATTCATTCCAGCTGGTCCTAATTAAGTCTTCTATTCAGCACATGCTACTTTGTACAGAGAACTGTTGGTATTTACTACTTTCTCACTTTAAGGCACAGTTGGTCATAGACTATTAAGCTCCTTTATAATCACAGTAAAAAATGTGAAGTACGTATTCAATATTATATTTAAATAATGGTCTGGCCAACTTAAGCTACTGTAAGATAAAGACCAGACAAAAACTGTAAGGACAGCAACATCTACAGAATTCTTGGAAGATTCACATATACCTAGTAACATAGCTTTGTAGAAGACAACACAAAACCCTTTTGCCTCAACTCAGCTAAGTCACAAGACCTTGACAAAGTTCCACAACTGGATATTTTTTTTTAACATCTAAAGCTTTTAAACAAAAAAGTTGGCTTAAGTAATTCAACTTTAAAATTGACATATGTGGTCCTCTACTAGGCTACAAACATGATCAGTCTTTGTAACTGCTCATAATTTTCAACTGTACAGTACCAAAACAAGCTCCTATTATCAGCAACAGATCTTCTCACCACTTGATTATAATAATGTTGAACAAGTATTAATGACTGTCTAGGCAAAACCAGTTCATTCTTTCGAACTACTGCAGTTCTAGATCAGACGACCATCTTATAGAACAAGGAAAAAAAGCTTCTAAGTGTATGTGACAACAGTAAAATCCTCTTAACATAAAGCTTTTGGTTAAGAAACAGCATTTTTAAAATGTATAAACTATTGTCAGATTAGACTACAACAAAGAAAATTTAACATATGAAATTAAAAAGGAGGATATAAACTGTTTTCTTCAGTTCTTGTACAGGATTTGGAAAGTAGTAGTTTTATCCTTCATACAGCCTGAAATAGGTCTTCAGAGTTTTACTTTGCAGAAGGAAAAAAAAAAAGTACTGCAGTAAAAGCTTGCGATGTTTTATTATTCTGCAACTAGAGAAGGCCACAACTGACATTTTAGGCAGAATGATGCTTCTGCATGATACCAAACTAACAGCAATATACATCATTCTTCATCAAATGTGCTCCTATCCAACACACTGTAATCGCTTCATGTATTCTAGCAGTTTGTTAACATAAAGAGTGCTGATGATTGAAACAGGCTCTGGAAAAGCCATGCTTACACCAGTAATTCCCAACAACAACAACGCAACCTTCTAGTGAGGGAGGAAAAGTTTTCTTTTTTGCTCTTGTCATGGTTTAACCACAGCCAGCAGCTTAGCCCCACACTGCTGCTTGCTCACTCCCCCTCAGCGGGATGGGGGAGAGAATCAGAAAGGTAAAAGAGCAAAAACTCCTGGGTTCAGGTAAAGAGTTTACTAGGTAAAACAAAACCTGCACAGCAAACAAAGCAAAACAAGGAATTCATTCACTACTTCCCATCGGCAGGAAATGTTTAGCTATTTCCAGGGAAGCAGGGCTTTCCTTCTGTGAATTACATTTGTAGAAAGCCTTGCAAGCTGTCTGAATTTGACTGCCTGAAAGTTAAATGATTTACAAAATTCACACAAGTTAAAAAAAGAAAAAGGCTTCTCTTTCAAAAATACTAGACACTATTTTTTTATAAAGTTACATCAGTTCATTTAAAATGACTACGTTCAATGTCATCAGACAGGCATCCCATTAGAAGCAACAAAAAATAATCCCTGAATTCAGAACTTGCTATTTTGATTCATTTTTCTTACCAGTAACATGCAAATAAAACTTGCTTTTTTCTACTTAAAGGAGGAATCAGTCAAAATACATGCCTGAGAGCCCTAAAATAACAAACTAGCTGTAAGAAGTGACAAAGCTATGTACAGTTTCTGCCATCAACAGCCCTGATCCATTTCCTTAGCTTTTGTTCTCCTCCGCTCCTATCAACAGGAGCGCAAAACCTTAACAAATACTGCCCTTTCTGTAATTCTAGCTGAAACCACACTTCATGTCTGCAGAATCTGAACTTGTCTCTCAAAGATTAATAATTACTGATTTTTGTTGGTTTAACCACAAATATTAGAACTACATACGCAATACAGTTGTCATTTTATCCTGCTCAAGACCCTTCAGTTTTACACATCCTCACAAATGCACAAAATCTGAAGTAAATGAAGCAAATCGGCTTTGACACATTCCAAAACTACAGCTAGCTGACATCTTGAGTCATACTTCTCATGATCTGTCATAAGCCATGTGTTCACTTTTTTATTTTAGCAGAAACTAGGTAGGCTCAATTCCTCGTGCAGTTTTTAAAGCAAATGTTTTGAAAGGGAGATCTACTTGGATTATTCTTGATCATACCTATTAAAGATCTTATCTTAATACATACCTTATACCCACACTATTGTCTCTCCTCCTTTAAGTCCATTTGTGTGAAAACAGCTATTTATGACAAGTTACACAGTAGTTTTGTGATGCTTCTGTGCAGCATTTGTCTGAATAATCATTGTCCGCTACTAAGCAGCATTTGCAACCAGCTCACTAACAAATCGATTCAACTACACTGAGCTGTACACTTGCAAAAAAACACCCACTGGCTATTTAAACACGTCAGTTCCAGAAAGTTTATGAAACTATTTCATGAACCATAGAGTCATTAAGACTAAAGCACGCACAAGGAACTTTTAAAAATAAAAATGTAAGCCTCATTTCACTGTAAAATCTGCTAGAGAAAAAGCCTCTTATTTCATAGGTTTTATTTGGACTTACTTCTTTCCCTTTTTCTCCTTCTATAAAGAAGCAAATGGTGGAACTTAAATTATTTATTAAAAACAGGCTATCAATTAAGTTCTCTCCAGGTGAAGTACTTTCTTCTCCATCAGAAAAAAGTAATTTGCATTTAACAATATTAATAGAATAGTTCCAGATAAAACGGACCTGCAACTATCTAGTCCAACTGCCTGACCCCTTCAGGGCTGACCAAAAGTTAAAGCATGGTATTAACAGCATTGTCCAAATGCCTCTTAACCACTGGCAGGCTTGAGGCATCGACCACCTCTCCAGTAAGCCTGTTCCAGAGCAAATCTGTACGTCTGACAGATTCTGCATTAGAGTAGAAGTCACAAATGAAAATAAAGTGTGTAACAGAAATTCACCTTAGTCTAGATTCCTCACTTTTTTTTTGGGGGGGGGGGAAGCAGAAAAGAGAACCGTGAAGTGGTAGCAACAACCCAAGAAAGAACAAGGTAGGAAGTTTATTTAATACATCAAATGACAGAGTGGCTTGAAAGCTCAGATTCTTCTAAGGTGCAGCCTACCAAGAGACAGTTCTCACGCTGACAAACCGTAAAAAAAAAAGCTAGAACCAATATAAAATATACGTAACAACCTGTGTCCACCTCCTAAAACAAATAATAACAAAAAAACCCCAACCCTGTCAAGAGTATTCTTAAGCCAGATTTAAGTGACAAAGTAGTTAAGATTTTTTAAAAGGACACTTTACAAGCTTTGTCTGAAACGGAAAAGCTCATAACAACTCAACAGAATGACGGAAATTTGTCTCGATGTCAATCTCTGATCTTAAGAGGAGAAAGTAAAAGCAAAAGGAAAAAAATAACAGATGTACACCTATTTAAAATTCATGCAGCTCTAAATGAAAAGTGAAAACTGGACTCTACAAACAGGAAATTCAAAATTTTATGCCAAAACTTTGATGTCTAACAGTATATAAACAGCAGGTTTTTTTTCTCTGCCAGTCCCACCTAGCTGAAATTCTAGCTGGTTTCTTTCCTCCTATTAGGCTTTCTGCAGCATCTAATTGTGCTCTTCTCTTCCAACACAAACGCACAGAAGATATGCTTTTGTAAGTATAATAATGAACCCTCTCTTTGTTCAAATAGGCTTTTCATTTCAGACATGTTAGTAACATTTCTTAAACATTGCTGTAATAAAAATCAGAACTCTGTTAACAAGTACAAAATTTTCAGATCTTAAGCACAAGTAGTATTTTCTAGAAAATAAGAAGCAGCATTACCCTCAACTTTACCCTTTAACTACTACCCCAACTTTACTTATTCCAAGCAAACAGCACAGGAATATACAAAATGCAGCTACACAGCTATTTGAACTAACATTCAAATCTTTATTACCTTTGAAATAGACCTAAGTGCTTATATTTTCATTCTGCATGACTCTGCAGAATAATCCAGCATCAGAAGCACAACGAATGCATCAACAGAATCATGACTTGACCTAGACTCTTTGGTTAAATTTGTAATACATAATGCAGTTATTTGCTGCCAGTGTTTTAGACATCAAGTAAAATATGACCCTATTCTGGGCTCTGCTCTAAGAGCTATGCATACTGAAATGTTCTCCAAAGTATTGTTGTTGATTTTTTTTTTTTTCCCTGCATGCTAACAGTTAACATGCTTAACTACACGTTTGACTGTAAATATGTTTCAGAAAAACACATTTCCACACAAGGACATTTAACAACAAAATCTAAGTCAGACAGCTACCTCTATTTCAAGATGCAAGAGCTCAATCCTATTAATACCAGCATCTATCCCAGCTTTAACTGTTCTGCTACGTAACATATTACCCAAAACAAGTTCCAAATTGAATTACAGTAATTGTTGTACTATATCAGAACATCAATCTAATTGTACCACCAGCCACTGCCTTATCACTTTAAAATTAGGAATTGCAATGAAGTGCAATTACTTTTCTGTGAAGCATTCTTTTTCATTTTCTTTTGGGGTGGGGGGTGGTGCAGGTGGCAATGAACAAGAAGGGGGGGAGAACTGGAGAATTAAGCATTTTCCCCAAATCACGTTTATTTCTTGCATACTTTCTAATTATGCTTGTGCTAGAAGTACATGGATACTTATCCACTATTTCCTATAGGAATGCCCATTATTTTAACATGAGATTACTTTTTCTCTAATGAACTAGACCTATATGAAACCAGCCATCCCAAGAACATACTAGTTTTTTAAACATTTAATGCTTTTAATAGGTGTGAGGCCAGGGCAAATAAAAAAATTCAAACCTCAGTACAAACTGATCACTGCAAGCTTGCTACTTACCACAAGAGAAGGTATGAACAGTAGTAGTATTTTCAGCTGTATGGACTAAGAAGCTCAACTATACCTATTACTGTTAGATTACCTACACCTATGTGCCTCTCAAATTCATTCATAATGGTTTGTGGGTTTTGTTGTGTTTGGGTATTTTTTTTAAATAACACATATACCTTAAACTTGATATTCCCTTTAGCCCATCTCTCACCAGTGTTACTTAGTCTCAGTTTGAAAGAACTAGCACTGAACAGTTGACTTAGCCAATCCTCCCGATTATCCGTGGAACAAATGTGTGGTACTTCACACAATGAATGAGATCAAAATATAGTAGTTTGAACTGAATTCACTTAAATTCTCAGCTATGGGAATAATCTGTAGAACAGAAATGCTTGTCTTTCAGAACTAAATGGAAATCAGTTGAATAAGTTGATCTATGTCCAACAGAAGCACTGTTAATGAGGCCAAAAACATTGCTAAGGATCACCATCATTTCACAAGTTTTCTTACCTCCAGTGCCAAGTTTTTCAGACCAGCTTCCACTGCATAGACTTCCCCCAAAATACTGTTAGTAACAAAAACTAGATGGTGATGCAGCTCTCTGAGTCAATGCAAGCTTTTTGTTCCCTATTTCTTTGAATACCTTTACAGCACAAGATTTCCCAAAGAAACAAACCACCTATTATCTGGTTACTTATTAAGAAACAGAATTATGAAACAGTAACCAAAACGTTGCCTAAAAGACTTCAATATAAACAATGAAATACAGCATCAATGTGCTTAGTGTCCCAGTCTCACAGATACTCTGTAACTTCATGTACCTTTGCATAACCAAAAAGAACAGTGGAATGGCCTGAAAACAGCATTTTGTCATTTTCACTTTAAAATCACATTTAATAATTGTGGGCAGGGGAAGAGGGACAAACATTAGCAAAACAGTAATAAACAGTTCCTGAGGCATGCTGCTTACTAAACTCATTGCACTGTCTTCCTATTGGATGTGAATTCCCTGCCTTCTCCCTCCCTCAACCACCACCAACATGAACAAAATTTTAATTCAACTGAGGAAATGACAGTTACACGAATATTTTGGATAAGAAAGTTAATACAATGGTTCTGATCATATATGCTATGATGCTTGTACCCTAGAAGACCTTTTAAGAAAGCCAACCACCACACCAAAAAAACCCCCAAACCAAAACAATCAAACAAACGTAAAAAAAGCGATCCACCCTCTATGGTAGCTCTGAATTGTTGCAGTGAATCTTAACAGTTGGCTTCATTCAGCTGAAGTCCACTTTGCTCCCAGAAGGAGCAACCCCAACACATTCCGCAAGCCCTTCACGCGCACTCCTACCATCTCCCTCATGGTGGGGGTAGGACTCATGCTGCTGCACCCAAAAGGAGAGCTGAGCCATCGGAAAATGATTTCTGTCCTGTTCCATTTTTCAGACAGTTCAGCTCCCTTATCTGACTAAGCGCACATTTGATGAGCACTCATGTCTGTGCAAAGGATGCAGCAGAAACACACAGCTTTCATCCAGGGCGTACCATTAGAGCAGCTACACCCAGAGTGAAACTGCAGCATGAGAAAACAATTACCCTGGAGTCAAATCATGCACCATAGCTCGTTCGGCATTTTAAAGCCTAACTACACAACACAACATCTTTAACCACAATCCATAAACAACTCACAAGGCTGCCTTGCTCTGATGACGAGAGCTGTTAACTCTTAAAACTCCTCAATTTCTGTCCCCCATCATGAGAAATCCTGTCTTTCAAGAAGAAGGGGAAAACAGCTAGCTTACAATTAATAAGTTTTCACAACTGATACTAGAGGATACAAAACACCCTGAGATCTGTTGCTGAAGAATCCCACGATCCTTGGTACACCTAGGTTGAAAGTGGCCCCATGGACTCGATTCTCAGAAAGACTTTAGTTACAGCAAAAATTGAAATCTTAATACTGACGATATAAAACCAAGATTGGCACTCTGAAATAAGAGACTACACTCTCAAAGCAACATTCAAGTGGTTTATACCACAAATGGTAACTGTAGAAAAATACAATGTAGACATATTTGAGTTCAAGAAAAAAATCACTTAAGAATGTAAAACATAGTATAATGTCATTTCTGAATTCGTGTATTTTCCTGTACCATTACAAGCATGCACAGCATGGTGTTAAGCTTCTAAGAAAATGAAACATTTACTCTCACTGCCCAAACAGAAAAATGAAACCAATTTACAAGATTAAAATTGCATCCGATCTGGCATTATTTGTACAAATTAAGTTACAGAAATAAAATATCTAAGGCTGGGAATTTCAGTTTAATAAGAGGAAGTTAACTCTAATAAGAAATCCTAAATAAGTGTCTTCAAAACAAGGAGAAAACCAAGCACATCATCTTCTCTTGAAATGATATCCAACTAAATAAATGCATAATAAAAGGCAAGATTTTGCAAACAACAAAACAGAATCCTGGGATTAATCTCCATCCCCTATTACACAAAGCTTTTATTCCCTCCTAGAGTAAAAGGCAAACATCTAACACTACATTTACTGGTATTTTTATTTCTTAGCTTTTCTCCCTTCAGCCCCTTCTACAAAGTTTAGTGAAAGCTCAAAGCATTCAAGTCTGAGAAGTGGTACCAAAACATGACAAAACATGCTGTCTTCAGAAAGAAGAGTCAGCATCTTAAAGCTGGAAAATTTTTTTAAATAAAAAAACCCAAAGACCCCAAGGTTAACTCATCATCAGCCTCTAATCAGCCTCTATCTTAAAAGCTAAAGATTCTTTGGTTTGACATAAACAAGTTTTTGTTTAATGAAACAAGACACTGTGAAAAACACTTCTTTTGTATGAAATGTAACTGTCACGCTGAAAATATACTTTGTGTCAGCTTTCACAAGCCTAAAATGTCAAGTAATGCAAAGTTCACACATCTTTGACAACTGAAGCAAGAGCAGACAGAGAGTATGGAGGGAAGCATCAAAAACAAAGTAACCGATTTCTTTTCCCCCCTCTCCCAACATCTAGGTAGGGTCAAGGTGGAAAAGGGCATATAAACGTTTATCAGGAAGTCTAACAAAACTTTGTTAGGAACAGAAGACTAGGAAAAGAGAAAGGATCTAGTCAGCATCATGTCTCCAAATATATCTATCCAGGATCAAGTCCAAATCTTGAGGAAGTACATCTTATGTCATTACATACCTATTCTGCCTAAATTAGTATTTACCTGCATTCCAACAAACAAAAGATGTTTCTTGGAAAGAAGGGTCTGAATGAGCTTATTTCTCATCAAGTCTTCTTACTTCAACCTTTAAAATGTCTTTTTCCTCACTTTCTCTTTCTTAGCATCCATTTATTTCCTGAGTACACAGAAGAAAGCCAAATCTATTCTACATCAAGACTGCACCTCTGATTCTTTATAATTTATACAGTAAAAGAGAAAGATTCATGCTAAGTTTTACCAAACAACTTCTGACTGTTGTTTGAAACAGATAACATGGCCTTACAGTCTTACAAATAAGTAAATAAATCATAACATATCATGCAAAAGTATCAGCACTTCGAAATTCCCAGTTGAATTTCTTGATGATCTTTGATTTCAGGAAAATTGAAAAGTGTTGGTATGCACAAATCTTCCACAACACATGCATTAAAATGCCCAGGCCAATCCACGTCTTGCTCCAGAGAAAACCAACGCAGTAAGTAAACTTGTTCCAACTACAATAAATGCCTATGATTCATACTGCAACATTTCTAATATAACTAAAATAACGCATATGCCAACAGTCTTTATCGGACGCATTACAGATGGGAACAGTTCCATCTCCTTTTGTGTGAGCTCAAAAGTTCTCCACATGTCTAAGCCTCAGAAGTACTGTAGTTGAGAACTGCCATAACCAACCAGAAAGCCTGAAGGGAAATCTCGCTTTGATGAACACTACAAGCAGAGCTCAGACTTTCTCTGAAATTCTATTCAGAAAATCAGAGACTAAATTATACAACAGTGCACCTGTAATGAAAACAGTACTAGCAACAAGTTGCTAACAGACACAATTCAGACATCTTAATTGCTGTTTTCCCAACTACTGTAGTTCACAACATATTAAAAAAAACAAATATCCAGGCCTCTCTCTGCTAGCAAGAACACCACCACTGCAACCAATACTTTTTTTTAATTGCTGATCTACACCTGAGATAAAAAGCACACGGTAGGATATTTAAAGAAAAAAAAAAAAAAAAAAGAAAAAGGGCAAAACAAAGAACCACGTAAGTCAAATCTGTGATGCAAACCTGGCAGGTCCAGTTATCCCTACACACCAGACACGCTGTCTATCAAAAACGTAAAGTCACATAACGCACACTATCAGCGCCCACGGGCACACGCCGGACCAGGAAGGCCACCTCAAAACAGCCCACTTCCCCGTGCAGATCCCGACCCAAGTGAACAGAACAGCGAGGAAAAAAACGCCTCAGCGCAGCCACCCGGGCCCCGATCTCCCGCCCGGCTCGGCCCGCCGCCCCACCGCGGGGCCACCGCAGGGCCCGGCCCGGCGCAGGGAGCCGCCGCCGCGCCGCTACCGCGCGGGGCCATTGTGTGCGCGGGCGGCGCGGCGGAGAGCGCCCCCGCCTGGCCGGCCGGCCCCGACAGCCGCCCGCCCGCCCGCCCGCCCCCTGCCTGCCCGCGCTGGCCCCGCCCCGCGCTGCTCCCGCCCGCCCGCACCACGGCCATGACGTACCTCTATTTCCAGCCCGGCGAGGCCGGCGCTCTCGCATCAGGGCGCTTGTTGTTATTTACCCCGCGCCGCCGGCCCCGCGCCCGCAACCCCGGCCGGCCCCCGCAGCGCCCCGCGTCCCCCCTCAGCGCCGAGAGGGAGGAGCAGAAGGAGAAGGCCGAGGTTGCTTTTAAAAAAAAAAAAGCCAAAAAAAATTTCTCCGAAGTTTTTTTTTTTTTTAAGTTGTATTTTTTTTTTGCGGGAAATTCAATTTTTTTATTGGGCTGCTCAGGGAGAGTGAGGGGGGAAAAAAAAAAAAAAAAACACAACTTTGCCCGCCGCACCGCGGTCGGCCCCGGCCGCTCCTCTTACCAGATTCTCGTAGCTCCGGGGATGCTCCTTGCCGGTCCAGTCCGTACGCTTGGGCAGCAGCTAGGGGAGGGAAGAAAGGACACCCCGTGAGCGGCTCCCCTCCCCCGAGGAGCCCCCCAGCAGCGCCCGGGATGGGGCGGGGGAAGCGCCAGAGAGCGAGGGAAGGGGGAGGGAGGCCGCAGGCGGGGCGAGCGCTGGGTGCGCGGCGCCGCTTACCTCTTTCTCCGCCACTTCTCGGATCAGGACCTGCAGCAACAACAAAAGGGGGGGGGGGGGAATAAGAAAAGGGGGGCGGTTTTAAGAAAAGAAAAAAGGGAGAAAGAGGACGAGGCTGCGAGCGCGCCGCCCGATCCGCCGCCCTGCCCGGCCGCCCCCTCCCCGCCAGGCCCGGCGGCGCCATCCATCCGTCCCCTACCTGAGCCGCTTGCTGGCAGGGTCCGTCCTCCAAAAAGCGAGCGATGAGGAAGTAGAGCTCTGAGGGGAGAGGAGAGGCGGTGAGGCCCGGAGCTCGCCCCTTCCCCGCGGTCTTCCCTTTCTTCCCCCGCTGCCCGCCGCCCCTCTCTGGCTCCCGCTCGGTTCCCGCCGCCCCGCACGGCGGCTCCCCCAGCACTCACCCGCTCGCAGCTCCGCCGTGTGCCTGCTGCCGCCGTCCCCGGACATGGCGAGGCGAAAACCGGGGAGGGGAGGGGGGGAAGGGGAGGGGGGGCTCGGGCCGCGCTCCCGCGGCAGCGTTGGGGCCCAGCGAAACGCGTCCGCCCGCCCGGTAGCTGTCACTGTTCGTTCACCAGGAAGAGTCTCGGCTCCACCATTCAACCCACGGCCAGGAGGAGGAAACAACAACTCACAGCCACCCGCCGCCAACGCCGCCGCTGCCGCCGCCGCCAGCCAACGCGAGCGAGCGAGCGCGATCCCTCCGCCCGGAGAAAGAGTCCCCTCCTCCTTCTCCTCCGCGCCCCCCTCCTCAGCCCTCCCGGCCCCTCGCGCCGCGCCGCGCGCGCCGCCCCTCCCCCCCCCCGCGCCCCTCAGTCCCCGGCGCCCGGCGGCGGCCAGGCGGGGAAGGGGGGAGCCGGCTTCTCCTGCCCCCTCTCCCGCCCCGCCGCCGCCGCCGCGGCGGTCCCCGGCGCTGCCCGGCTGAGGGGAGAAGGGGCGAGGGCGAGCGCTACGTGTTTATTAGCGGGCGGGCTGAGGCAGAAGATGTCGGAGCGGCAGAGGCGGGGTGGGCGGGAAGGCGGCGGGCTGGCGGCTGAAAGGCGCTTTCTCTGCGAGGTGCGGGCGGCCGGAACGCGGAGGGATACGACGCACGGGGAGGAGGGGCTGCGGCGGGGCAGCGGCTATTCGCGGCGGCGGCGGCGGGGAGGCTGGAAGTTACCGAGTTTCAGTGTCGCAGAAATGGGAAGCGAGCGAAGCCAAAATGCCCCCGGGGAGCGCGGCCCCGCTGGGGGAGGCGGGCTGAGAAAGCCCGGCCCTCCTCCCCTCTGCTTGCCGCGGCTCCTCCAGCCCCCGTAGCCAGGCCCCTCCCGGGCGCGGGGCTTCGGCAGCCCCGGGCTCCCTCAGAGCCCGTCGGGGGCCTCGGGGCGCTGCGGCTCTGGCAACTGCGCGTAAGTGCCAGTGTCACGCGTTGTTGGTTCTTGCTCTTGCAACATCGTGCCCGGGGCCGGGTTCGTGCCTTGGGTTTGGGTAGGGGGGCGGGGACGGACCCCAACAAACCCCAAACAACCAGAAACACACTTTTCTACGTTGTTTGGCGGGGCCGCCTAGGCAGCTCTGCCTGGGGCCGGGGTCCGCCACGGGGCGGAGGGTGAAGGGCTCGTAGGGTTTGAGAACTTTCCTTTATAAAGAAGAACCAAACCCAAACGGCTAATAACGATTTTATTCGTTGTTCTTGCCGCCGACCAAATCAGACACGCGGGACTGACGAATCTTCTGGCTTCTAGGAGCTATGGCAAGAGGAGGAGTGTTGTCAACGCGAGGACAAGCGAGGGATGGTGATGCCTGCAACCTATGGCTGAACTGGAGGTAATTCACTAGCGGATCAATAACCTACCCAAGGTTCCTGAAAGGCTGCAACATTGTACGGAGCCTGATTAGCGATTAAATCATTCATTTATTTAATGTTTGGTAGTTTGATGATACCGAATAAACGTTCAGATTTGTGCTGTAACTGTTTATTTGCTGCTTATAGTCAGAAAGGAAAAGAAAATAAAAACAAAGAAAATGTCCACTGATAATAACCTTTTAAAAAATCCGTATCCGATGAGGAGGGGGTTTAAAGGAGCATAATTACTTTTCTTCATGGTTTGCAATGCATCTGTGCTTTCTCAGGTCAAATTGGGGCCTTGTGAGAACGAACGTGACTGTGGACAATAAGAATGAATTTAGCAGTGATCAGTGTAAACAGGGGAAGCTGTCATTTTTTAGTACTTATTTTGCCCCAGTTATTAACTAATGTAACTTGTGAAACAAAACCAAAAGTATGTTTGAAATGATACAGAAACTAGACAAAGAATATTTTGTGTGTAAAGACCCTGAAGCTCTCAACTCTATAACTTTTAACAAAATTCAATTTAAATTGTATTTCTGTGCAGCTGAGGAAAGGCTGAGTTGAGCATTTTTATATGTATGCTTCCAAGGCCCGCGAGCTGGGTGTACGAGCCTACTGCTTGAGCTTTGTGCTTGGCACAGCGAGAAAGCTTGCTGCAGCCACCCTTCTGCTTTATTGCACAAATGTAACTGTGAAAGGTTAGAGAAGGGAGGCGAAAATGTCACGTATTTCCATAAAGTCCTGTTATAAAAAGTGATAAAAATCAGATTTATATAGCAGATGCCTAGCAGCTATGCATTTTCATGTATAATTATCAAATGCCTTAAAAAAAAAAAATTGAAATCATAATCTAACATGCGGTCTGTAATCATTAGGATGAATATATTTTGTAGT